>NC_139030.1:70540567-71140567 GCF_964662115.1 Mustela nivalis
CCTCTGCCCCTCCCCTACTCGCACATATGCCTGTGTGGTCTCTAATAAACAAAATCTTTTTAACAAAAGGGTGGGTGTAGGAAAAAAAAAAAGCAAATTAAACCCAAAATATAAGGGATGAAATAATAAAGAACAGAAATCAATGATATGCACAAATAACTGAGAAAAACAAAAGTGAGTTCTTTGCAAAGATCAACTGGATAAACCTCAAGCTAACATGATCAAGAAAAAGAAGACCCAAATTACCAGTATCAGGAAAGAAAAAGGGGACATCAGTAAAGATCTTATATACTGTAGTGAAATAAGAGAATATTCTGAACACCTTTTATTATCAAAAATTCTACAGTTTAGGTGAAACAGACAAATTCCTTGGAAGAAAAAAATTACCAAAGCTGACTTAAGAAACACAGATGAATAACGCCATATCTATTTTTTAAAGTAAAAACTTTCGAGAAGGAAAACTCTAGGTCCAGACTATTTAACTAGTAAATTCTACCAGAAATTTAAGGAAGAAATAATACCAATCCTATACAAACTCTCAGCAAACAAGAGGGAACACTTCTTCACTTATTCTACCAAGCTAGCATTGCTGATGCCAAAACCAGACAAAATAATCAAAGAAAAATACAAACCAACATTCCTCATTAATATGGACATAAAATTCTATATCTAATATTAACAAATTTAATCCAGCAATAGAAAGAAAATGGATAATATATCACGGCCAACTGGGGCTTATGGCAGGAATATAAGGTTGGTTTACAATTCATAACTTAAATGTATTTTACCATACAAAATAAAGGAGAAAAAAATCATATGATCACATCAATTAGTGCAGAAAAAAGTATTAGAAAGAACTGAACACATATGATACAAACTCTCAGCAAATGAGGAAAAAAGGTAACTCTTCAACCTGAAAAGGACATATTTTTTAAAAAAACCCAGAGCTAACATCATATTTAGTTAGTAATAAGTGCTTCTCCCCCAGGATTAGGAACAAGGCAAAGATGTGCTCTCACCTCTATTCAACATCATACTGGAGGTCACAGCCAGTGCAATAAGAAAAAGAAATTAAAGGCATACATACTGGTAAGAAAGTAAAAACGTCTTTATTACAGATGCAATGATCTTTTTTTTTTTTTTAAAGATTTTATTTATTTGGCAGAGAGACAGCGACAAAAGGAAAACAAGCAGGGGGAGTGGGAGAGAAGAAGCAGGCCTCCCGCTAAGCAGGAAGCCTAATGTGGGGCTCGATCCCAGAACCCGAGCCAAAGGTAGACACCTAATGACTAAGCCATCCAGGCACCCCCAGATGCAAGGATCACAGATATAAAAATCCCAAGAATATGTTAAGAAGCTACTAGAACTTAGGGGCACCTGGGTGGCTCAGTGGGTTAAAAGCCTCTGCCTTCGGCTCAGGTCATGGTCCCGGGGTCCTTGGATCGAGCCCCGCATCGAGCTCTCTGCTCAGCAAGGAGCCTGCTTCCTCTCTCTCTCTGACTGCCTCTCTGCCCACTTGTGATCTCGCTCTGTCAAATAAATAAAGAAAATCTTCAAAAAAAAAAGAAAAAAGAAAGAAACTACTAGAATTTAGTAAGTGAATTTAGCAAGATGACAGGACATGTAATCAATATATTAAACAATCAATTGTACTTTTATATAATTAGTAACAAGTAAAACGGAAATTTAAAAAATACCATTTATAACCGCTTAAAAAGAAATACTTGGTGTTATATTTGCAAGACCTATACACTGGAAAGTACAAAAACACTGCTAAGAGACAGTAAGGAAATTCTGAGTAAGTAGAGACATTCACGTGCTAATGCATGGCAAGACTCACTTGTGAAGATGCCATTTCCCACAGAACTGATCTATAAAGTCAACACCATCTCAGTTAAAATCCCAGCACTGGAGAAAGGCAAATTAAAACCACATCGAAATACTATTCATATCCAAATACTGAGAAATATGTAGAATAACTGGAATTTCTCATACATTGCTGGTCAGTGTATAGTACAACCCCTTCAGAAAGTTCTTAAAAAGCTAAACAAAGATCTTCCTGTGACTCAGAAATTTCACTTTTAAGTGGAATTAAAGAGAAAATGAATGAACGAGTGAAAACAGGAGTATAAAAAGGATGGTATGAAAATGCTAATAGCAGTTGTATTCCTAATAGCAAAAAGCTGGAAAGAATTCAAATGTCAACAAATAGGAAAATGAGCAATTATGGCATACTCATAAAATAAAAAGAAAGAAGCCACTGATACAACACATGTGAATTTTAAAACAACTTATATGAAAGAGGCCAGAAAAAGAGTACATATAAAAGATTCCATTCATATGAAATTCAAGAACTGACAAAAGTCATTTATGCTAACAAATCAGAAAGGAATTTTGGGTGGGTAGCCAGGGGCAAGGAATTGCCTGCAGAGGCAAAAGGGAATTTTGGAAATGTTGGAAATCTCTTTACTAGGGTTGTGGTTACATACAGTCCAAATTAGTATATTTTATTGTTTATTATCTTATACCTCAGTAAAAATCTACTTAAAAAGTAAAAACTAAAATTAAAAATATTGTTATTTAAGCCCCTGTTCCTCTCTGCCAAGTCACAGTGAGGCAGGCTGAGGGAACCCCCCCCCCGCCCCCCACCAAGTTAGCTGAGCAACAGGTTTTCACAGGGTCCTTCGAACTTCACCAAGATTCCCAGGAGTATCTCAGCAAGTCTCTAAGTGTTTGCTTTTTCTCAATTCGTTTCACTTACTAGTATTTTTTCTTACTTTGTGAGTTGATGTGGCGACTTTTCCCCCTCTTAAATTCAGTTCTTTTCTTTTCCTCTACCACCAAAATACATTTCCATCTTTTCTCCAAAGAGTACATTTATTCCTAAGCACAAAAACAGTCTGAAAACAAAACTATGACAATGTTACCCAGTATTAACAGGAACTATCTTGCCAGGAGCCATGTGAAAAAGAGTTTTGAGCTTCAACTACCAATACAGATCTCCCACTCTGACCATCCAAACATCTAGAACTTACTAATGCTGAGTGTGTCCACTACTGGCGGCTGCTAGTGTGCCACTTTCCAAACCTTCTGCTTCAGGCCTGATTAAAACTTCTATCAGTTAGGCAGGTCTCTACAGTTTCTTCCCAATACTAAGAGGAGTAGGACTCCAAAAAGCTGTTTTAAGACAAATTTTTAGGGCTGGCAGATCTCTGCCATGTTTCTCTTAATAACAAAGGGCAGGAACCAGCAGCTTTCTGACACACTACCACCACAAACCATGGATACCCACAGCATGGGAAGTGCAGGCTGAGCACACAGCTCAGTGTGATAATTGTGTCCGTGATGTACACGATTATACAAATATTACAAATTACAAATATAAATGCTAAAGTACTAAATAGTTACAGACACCAAAACACAAGTTACTTTTTAATTTGATGCAACAGTGAATATCAAAACAACAGCAACTGTGGTCCACTTTCAAGAACAGTAAGAACATAGAAGATGGTGTCATAATCTCAGTAATCATAACATCCATGTAATTCCGTAAAAAAAGGAAAAGCAAAAGGAGAAACTCTTATTCAGAGGGTGGACTTGACACAAACCCATGTAAGATGTTAACAAGCCCGGCAAATTCAAAAAAGGTCTCTGAGTGGCCGGGAAGGCCCACGGAGCCCACACCTCGGCAGGGAACAGAGCAAAAGAATCTCTACCAGCCACTGAAAATGCCCTAGAAAGGCAGAGGGAAGTAAACACGTTTACTGCATACAGTCTAAGACCACTTAGTACACACAGAACCAATCTCAACCACCACAATAATTTCTGAAAATACTCTGCATTACTCAGCAGTAATAGTAAATGATGTTCGGAATGGTGACCCTGAGTCACCAAGGAATATTAAAGTGCTCAATATCCCTTGCTAAAAACAGCACAATGCACCATGTTTTATGAAGGTGGCCAAAGAATGGTTACAATTTTCATCACTTCCTAGCTTAAAGTCCTGAGCTATGGTTATCTCTCGACGTCAGGCGCGTGCAACGCCCCACCTCCACCAGCTGTGCTCTGATATTAACTCCCTCCTGGTGTCTTCCTAGTGTAAATGGGTTTAAGGACATGTCTGGATATGTCTGTAGAACCACTACACAGACTAAATGAGTTTTTAAGTTTTTAAGTTTTCAAGCACATTTTGAAAATGGGATTTCTCCTGTTACTATAAAACATCTTCCACAGAAAATAATCCATCCTACCTGCAGGGAGACAATTGTCAGGTCTTATTTGTGGGTTCATTATCGCCTACTGAAATTCTGTATTCTCTTGCACTTTCTAATTAGCTAGTGATTCATTATTCTCAATTGTTTATTCCCGTTTCATCCCCCAAATAAAATAACACCCTCCATTTCCTCCACAGCCTACCCCACCTACCCTTCCCCACCTACCCCACAGCAGTACCGGCTGCCCACAGCATAGCACCCTCTGCCCAACATAAACACCGGTGGTCCATGCCAGGCTATACTCTGCAACTGTGAACTTCAAAGCTGAACTGTGGCAAGATAAAACCCAAGTCCTCCATCTTGCTGTCTGGTCCGATCAAGGAGGGACAGGTTACTGCCCCAGGGCACCTGGAGCTTGGAGACTTACCAGTCCTAATGAGGACAGCTGGTAATCTGCTTACCTCCCTGTGCCAGACCCTGGGCTGAAATGCTTCACACCCATTATCTATTTAATCATCATAAGTGTCCTGTGAGATAGGTTCTATTAGGGCCCCACTTTCTAGCTGGGTGGGCTGTACGAAGAGGCAAATGAACCATGACCACACTGCCATGAAATGGCAGAGCAGGATCAGAACCCAGTTATGATTTCAAAGCCCACACTCTTCACCGTACTAATAGCTTCTGTGGCCCTTCACTCCAGTAATTAAAGCTATACTTCATTTCCAAGTATACACTGAATGCCACAGATTCCCTGTATTCAGCTTTCTTGACTGCAAAGCACTTATCTTGTCTTCGTGTGGAATAGTTGTAACTGTCATCACTTTCAAAAGTGAGAGGATAAATCGAGCCAAAGGTTCTAGATTTGGGCAGCCTTTCAGCTTTGCTGTCTGAAAAATCACTTTAACACTTAAGTATGTAAGAGTATTACCTGGGGTTACAGTTAGCTGAAAGCAATGTAGCTTGTTTGGATCAGGAAAATGCACCTTACATGTACCTGCAAAAGAAACAGCACATCAGGAAGGTCTGAGAGCTAGCAGCAGTCCTTATGAGGCTGACCTTGAAACATACACATGGAGTTGAAGGAGGAGTTTGTAGATGCTGCCTTGCTCTTGGTTTGACAAATATTTGTGCCACTGTGCTAAAATTGCAAACCCGTGATTTTTGCCATATAGTCTTTTATTTGCTAATTCCAAATTGAGATGGTTTCTTTCAACTTTTAAACAGTCACTAAAATTGAGGTCTTTCCATTAACTTCAAGAATTATGCTAGTTTACTTTGAAAAGAGAAAACCACATCTCAAGGAGATGAACACATGTGAGTAAGGCAAACTAAACAAGGCAAAACCAGAAGAACCCAGGCCAAACTTCTGGGCTATTCACCCACCACCATCCTTATTCACACCCACCACAGTAAACTGAAGTTCAAAAGAAGGGTGCCCATGAAGTTAACTCACACCTAGAGTTTACCATGGCATTAAAAAGGAGGGGAAAAATGTCTCCACAGACCAAATGGTAGCTAAGTTTGCTTTGTTGGTGAAATAACACTCTGCTCAGAGGGCAACGCCCTACGTCCAATGCACCACATCCGGAGGGGTCTGGGGAATCAGGACAAGGCGTTCTCACAGGGAAAAGAGCTAAGGGCTAGTGGCACGACAGAGCACCTGGCTAAATCTGTTTCCTTCAAACAAATGATACCAAAGAATGGTAAATACACAAGGAATAAATAGCCACTAAATTGGAGATGAATATATGTAGAAATTGTCTATTATTCTATAAACTCAGAAAATATTCTAAACTCCTTGGGTCACTTTCTGACTTTATTCTTTACAAGTCCCACCACTGAAAATATTTGTCTAGTTTTACAATGGTATGAAATTTCATCAAAATAGGACGATTCAAATTAGACTTAGATATGGCTCTTAGAGATCATCTAGTTCAATGTCCTTAAGCATGAAGTAACACAAAGATCCAAAGAGGTTCAGCGACCAGCCCAGGATCACACAGGTTATCAACAGAAGGTTTGTTCCCAAATTAAAGATGAGTTCATGACTCTTCTCCCTATACCACACCACATGTTCATTACTTCATGAACATGCCAGGCATGAGGCATAAAAACCACACAGAACTGTTAATAGGGCTTTTATTATTATTATTTTTTTTGCCAATCCCTCAGAAAATCATTGTAGAATAAAAGGTAACTTAATCTAGAAGAGCGAGAAGGGATCTTAGAGATTACATTGTCACATTTTTAATTTTATAAATAATGAAGCCGGAAGCCATGAAGTTCAAGACTTTTGCCTGAACCACATATGTGAATAGTATATGGGCTTCATTTCTCTTAATCTTTTTTTTTTTTTTAAGATTGTTATTTATTTATTCAACAGACAGAGATCATGAGTAGGCAGAGAGGCAGGCGGTGGGGGGGGGGGGGGCAGGCTCCCTGCTGTGCAGAGAGCCCTATGCAGGGCTTGATCCCAAGTCCCTGAGATCATGACCTGAGCTGCACGCAGAGGCTTAACCCACTTAGCCACCCAAGCACCCCTGTTTCTCTTAATCATGACTTGAAATGAGAAATGCTGTCTTTCCAGTAAGATCCAAGCAACAGAAATGCAGGACAAGGGCTTAGGGAATGTCTCACTGATTGGCAGAAGTCGGCAACATTCCTTTGTTTTCATACTTGGCATTCTCCTTCATTTCAGAAGGATAAACAGAAATCCATCCTTCTAGAACAGACTGGCCCCCCAATAATAAAGAAGTTACCAAGGGAGATTAACAATCAATACAAGTACTGAAAAGAATCAAACATTTTAAAGCTCAAAAAAGTCTTAACAACAACAAAAAATTAAGAGACAGGTTTTGTTTTAGTTCAAAGCTTTTCCTCTGTCTGCAAGCATGGGCTAACATCTTATAATTCCATCTATCTGAAAGAGGTATTTTTTGCCAACAGAGAAATGTCTCTGAACTTGCATATACACAGCTCCAAACAAGTTCTGAATGGCTGTTAAGTAGCACTGCTACATAGCAAGGTATTTTGTTTTTCTTGTTAATGTTTTAGAGATATTATTAATACTAGATAAGATACTAGAGATTTCTTTTTTGGTGGCTTCTTCTTTTCTCTTTAGAATAATGAGTTGCGTACTTTTGGAAAGCATGGCTTCCTTGTATAAACTAATTTAGACTTCTCCTACGCTGATAGCACAGAGGGCAGGGAGAAAGTGAGAAGAAACAGATAGCATGTGGTCTCTTTAATCAGATACTTGAGCCAGAAATGCTAGGGAGATGTCTTTCAAACCTAAGGTGTTTAGTTAAAATCCTGGTTTGAAAACCAATTACACAGTTTGTTTTTGCATTTTTTTTTTTTTAAAGTAGGCTCCCTACCTAGCATGGAGCTTGCACTCATGACCTTGTGCTCAAGAGCGTATGCTCCCCCGAATGAGCCAGCGAGGTGTCCCCACAAAGTTTAACTGTTCTCAAACCAAAATTTCAGAGAAGGTTAAAAATATTCTCTATGGGTTAAAAACCAACAATTTCAGTAAGACTCCTATTTGAGGACAAAATGAACTGTGTGAAAGTAGTAAGTTTTTGTGGTCTTGATTACATATATGCATGTGTATATAAATATATGTACATATAAACCCTTTACGAGAACCCCAAAACACTTCCTTCCAGTTCTGACTAGAAGAAAACTTTGAGATCAAGCAATTCAGGGATTTTTAAGACATTAAAGACATTTTGACTGAGACCCACACTAAGAAACCTATTTAATATCACAACCCAACATTCCCATAGATAGATAGCACACATTAAAAATAATTTTCCAAAAAAAATGTGTACTTACCCTTAACAAATGATTGTACAACCACTTAAGGTCACACCCACTATCACCCTTCTAACTGCAGTTAGTGGCAGGAACGGGCCCTCTCTTCTCTGGGTCAGGTGGGCCGGAGAGACCAAGCTCTCTAGAGTATTCACCCAGACCAGGAGACCCACATATAAACATCTCACTCACAGTGATAAACATCCTCAGCCTCAGAACTATTTTTAACCAAACATGATGATAAAAAGTTCTAATTTTTAAAAAATACTAAAATGGCCAAAACGTTCAGGCTTTAATGGTACTACTAAAATTTGGCAAGGGATTAATAATAGGAAAAGAAAAGCAACCCTCTGACACCTCACACAAGCTAACTGCCCAGTAAGCAAACTTGCTCACGAGTGAGAACTGCACAGTGGGTCTGTGTGTCCAAGGGGGAAGGACCAAAGTGAGGACACCTGGTGACATAACGGGTGTAGTCACCCCAGCTCATGCATAGAGATGCATTACAGGCAAGCACCTTCTGGACCAAAAAGGTGGTACTGACACTCATGAAAACAGGACCATCTGTCACTGATTTATAGATCTTTTCGCTCAAAGAGGACACAGGACAGAACACTGTGGAACAAATACGAAACCCAGCCCCGTCCCCTCTCCTGGTAAATATCTCACTCTCACCTGAGCCTCGACAAAATTCTGCTACCTGTCTGCACAAAATTAAAACTTACTCCCAACACACAGGAAAACCAGGCTTTGGGCTATGCAAGGTTATTAAAACATGAAAAAAAAAAAGCTTCTCCATGCAATGACTTTGCAGCACTTACTGTCTGGGTGGGATGCTATACTTACACGGTAAATTAGCTTCAAGCTCCGCAACCTCTGTGGAAACAAAAAGACTATTGTTAATATCAGTCACGCCTCCACATAAAAGCACCAGCTCTAAACTGGCAACTTCTTCCCCGATGCTGAGGAACTAAAGGGACCAAAGTAACTAACACCTACCCTGGGTCTGATGTTTAGACGTTAAGCCATGGAATTGTTTCAAAGACACAAAGGTACCTGTAGGATGCCAGGAAGTACAGTCACAGGCCCTTGAAAATGTACTTAGTATAAACGAAAATCATTTCAAAATTCACAAAGAAATCACCCACAGGTAAACCGGTCACTAAAGTGTTTTTGAAAGTCTTCTTCCCCCGCATAGCAGAACTGCTGCCCTTGGAATGTGACTTACATGTCTCTTCCAGTTCTTTTAGACCTGTCTTCCCCTGTGGCTCACCCAGTGTGAGCTTGAACTTCTCCAGTGAGAGAAAACTCTGCCTCCTGCCGGGGCCCCAGGCTGTGCTGTTATCCAGCTATCTGTTAACATCTTGCTATGGCCCCAGAAAGGGGGGCTTGGAGCCTTGGCCCTTTGAGTCATCACTCATTCAGTGTATAAGCCCCACACCCCTTGGCCAGGACAAAGCCACAACCCCCCACCACTATGACTATTAAGAGCTGAGGTCTGGGGGCACCCAGAAATAAGTGGGCAGGCAAATCAGTGGTGTCTCAGACATAACAGAATGTGCTCTGGGGTTCTGGGAGCACAAAGATTGCTCCCAGCTGTGGAGACTAGAAAAAGGAGGTCTATGGGCCAGGCTTTAAAGAATAAATAGTATGAAGGCCAGCAGAAGAAGAAGAATGCATTCCTCGAAGCTAAGTTAGTGATGTGCAAAAGCACCGAACACAGACAAGCACAGAAACCAGAAGGCACACAATACAGCCAGAGCAATGGGTACAAAGCAAGAGAGCAACAGGAAACGAGGAAAAACAGGGCCAGGATCTCGGAGGCCTTGAGTGCCCAGCTTAGGAGTCTCAACTTAAATCTGCAGCAGTAAGGAGCAGAGGGACACTTCTGAACAAGCTTCCAAACTTTCCTCAAGAGGACAATTTTAGAAAGGGCAAAGCAGAGGTCAGTGATCTGTGAGATGGGCACTCTGCAAGACAGCAAAGGCCTAGCAAAGGCAGGGAGGGTTGTGGTGCCTGAGCGCATGGAGGACAAAAGGATCTGCCAGCTGTGAGGGGCAGGAGGGTCAGAGATGGCAGAGGGCTGACAGGCTGGGAAGTCCTGGGAGGAGGAAGCTGAAATCTGGGTGCGTGGCTAGGGCCGAGGAGTCCCCTCAGAGATGAGACTGACAGAGAGGAGACTAGTGAAAAGAATGAAGTGTGGCAGAGTAGAAGACAAAAGCAAGGGAGTCCCTCATGAAAAAAGGTAGAAAAATAGGAGACACATGGGGAACACAGTGACTCAGGGGACAGACTGATCCAGGGAAATGAGGACCCAGTCAAGGCCATCCCATGTGGATTAGACATTGCTGAGGGCACTACAAACAGCAGGAAGGCAGGTGACAGGATGGAAACCAGATTACAAAAAACTAAGAAGCAAATGGGTGGTCAAAATATACAAGCAGTAGATACGACAATTTCTCAATTCCTTCACGTCAAGTACGGAGTGGTGGGCAGGAGAGGGCAAGAGGCCATCATGTGGCACAGCTGAACACTTAACGCATTAGTGGGAAGACTGGCAGATAGCTCCACTTCGGGGCCAAGGATTTGAGAGACTCCAGACCTGTAATAGCAGCCATTTGAGAATCTGGGTACAGACAGGCAGCCCACTAACTGAGTTGGCTCTGGGTTCCAGGTATTTAGAATGGGCGCTCAGAAAGTTGCAGTGGGGCAGAGGAGGGAGGGGTCGGGGAATGCAACAGTGCCATGTGGGCTACAGGGCTCTACCCAATGCTCTTGCCTAGGAGAGACAAAGAGCAGGTCTCTTCAGTGGAGCAGGGCACCGGGAGAGGAGTGACAGTTATCCTCTTGCTGTGTGACTAGAAAAGGAACAAGTCTGTGATGATGTGCAAGCCTGGGAAGCCGGTTTTCTTGGCTGCTTTGTGTTGTAGTACATTTAAAATACAGTCACTTAACAAAACTGAACATATTTAAGAATCCTATGAAGTGATTATTATTCTTCTAATGACCACAGTGATCTTTAGTTTTGTCTTTCTGACTGGCGCGTGCGTTCTCACCCTTCCTTGGAGCAGGGCACTCACTAAAGACAACAGCGGCCAAGGGGGGCCAAGACCACAGTGCTAGCGCTCTGACGCTGCCCAGAGCCATGCTCTCCTCTAGCAGCTCACACAAGCATTTGTTTTATCAAAAAAGCCCGTATTTTATCAAATGACTCATTCATTAATCACTTTAAAATAAATGTTCCCTATATGAACTGTACGTTTTTCAACTACATGCATTTGTGTCTTTTATTATAGCATTATTTAGCTTGCTGGTAAAAACAGAAAAAACTGTCTTTGGGGGCCCTTGTTTTGAGAGACCGACGTTAGAACTGGCTTTCCCTGGCAAGTCTGTCCCGTCCACAGCTGGGAGAACTCTGGGAGTCCAGCTTTAAGGAACAACCAGTGAAATGAAAACATGCTCAGAGGATTTGAGGAGAAGGGGCCACAAAACAGAAGCAGAATGTTTGAGAAGACTGTCTCCTGCCAAAAGATGGGGAAGAGGGAGGTTACGACACAAGAGGACAGCAAAGCACTGACCAAGGGTGTGGTGGTGGTGACCAAGCAACAGAACAGACCCCTGCACCAAAGGGATGGGACAGGGGGCAAGAGGCTTATGTCTCCAGGAAGCCTGACTGCTGTGCAGGGAATCTCTGCCCTACCTGCACATCACTCACCTTGGGAGTCTTTTGCTGCACCCCCTCTTTAAAAAATAGCTGTGGTAAGGTACAATTTTCTATAAAATAGACCCACTTTTAGTGTATGATTCAGTAATTTTTAGTAAAACCTGCAGTTGTGCATTCATCCCCTTAATTCAGTACCTGCTGAGCTTTTCACACTGCTTGTCCTACACAGATCCATCCCACCAGAAGTCTGATGGGGGATCTAGGGCTCTGAAGTTCTTACTCTCCCCAGGTATCAGAAACTGCTACAAGCTACTTGGCCGTGTTAAAATACCCACACACAGCTATTTACACAGATGGATTTAATAACTTCACTTTATCGTCTAGAATTCAAGTCCAAAGATGAGCTTATGCTTGCATTTCCAGGTACAGTGTTAGTCAAGGGGAGTGGACAAGGGCCAGCAGAGCCCCACCACAGTCAGGGCCTCCGCAGGCTTTGGGTCCAAGAGCAGGCAAGAAATACAATCTTGGGAGCACAAGACTTTCAGTAAAGATACTCAGCACTTCAGTTCAGTCCAGTGCAGAAGATAAAAGAGCCACATACCCTCATGGCGTTGTCACAAATGACACACAGTTTCTCTACACTTCAAATGACGGTAAATAAGAATTCATTAATATCAGTAGCTATCGCCTTAGAATCCAGGTACAAGTCTATGGCCAAAGAAACAAGCGAATTGCTTCATATGCCTGAGAGGCCTCTTTGCAAAGCAGCAGCCCTTCTCTGCGTGACCTCACTGCCTGCAGGACACAACCCCTCCCTGTAAAATAGCAAGAAGTTCAGGTATTTTTAACCTGCTAAAGTCTCGCCTGTTCCAAGATGCTAACACCTCTACCCCTCAGTGGCCCAGCCTTTCTAGGGGGCACCTTGCACAATTCCGAGGCTGCACAACTTCCTTCTGAGAAATTAGACTCTTTTCCTTTCTAACTAAAGAGCAAACCACAGAGCCCACTTGAAGCACGACTGCCCTTAGATATCAGATTACAAAATCCACCCAATGACCACAGTGGCCCCCACACGACACATCTTCTCCATTTTCTGCCACAGGCTCCTCACAACACAATGCTCTTGTTGTTTCTACACTGGCTGCCCCTCAAATCTGCGCGTTCTTCAGGGCAAGGACTGACCCAGCCCCCAAACGCTGGTACTTGGCCCTGGGCTTGGCACACACAGGGTGCTCAGGAAACACTTAACAAATAAGTACTCTCGCCAGCAAGCTGCCCAAGCTCCTGGTGTGCCTGTCCTGAGATGTGAGAAGCCTTTCCCCTTGTGTAGCTGGCCCAACGCATTCCAAAGGGGCTGTGGAAGGGGCTGTGTTCCCTCAAAGTTCCTATGTTGAAGCCCTGCCCCTGCCCCACCCCCATGTGATGATATTAGGAGGTGGGGCCTTTGGGAGGTGGTCAGCATTAGAAGTCATGAGGGTGGGCCTTCACGGCGGGATAACTACCCTTGTAAGAGATACCCGGTACTTGCTGGCCAGGAAGGGGTCCTCACCAGGAACTAAATCTGCTGATGCCCTGATCTTCGGAGTCCCCAGCCTTTAGGACCATGAAAATAAACAGTGTTGCTGGAGCCGCTCAATCTATAGTATCTGCCTATGGGAATCTGAGCTAAGACAAAGAGCCAATCAGAGACACAGATGATGGCTCTTGGCAAGAGCCAGCTCCAAGCCCCATGGGGCAGGACAGCTGTGCCATTCCACCCAGGGAGAGATGCAGCTACTTCCCATAAGACTCGATTACCTCCTTCCACCTGAACACTCTCTCTCAGATTTGACTGGAACTTTCTCTCTTAGCTTCCCGCCTGTCTTCATACATTAAGTACCCCTTCTGCAGTTTCAGCATCCATGCACAGTACCCTTATCGGGGAGACACATGAACTAGGGTAATAGTCCCTCCACAGAGCAGAGGACTAAGGACATTATGGAGCCTCAAATCAGCCCTCCTACTCAGGCTAGGCCCAGAGCACTCACAGCGCCCTCCACACTCTGAGGGAGCAAGGCTGTAACCCTGAAAACCAGCAGAGCTGCTACAGCAGAGACAGGATACCAATGTGAATGGAACTCAAGGCCTCATGCCACCCGTACTTTCAACACGATCTGACGAGGCCAACTTGAAACCTCGTCTGTCTTCCACAATCGTCCTTGCCTTACTGGGCTACGAGGTACACCTAAGTGGGGCCACCAAGCTTCCTGGGCAATCTGACTGGTAGTTAACCCTTCAACAAAGCCTTTTTAAAAGGTTAACCTTGGAGCCAGCTGCCTTAGCTCCATTTTACCAGGATTCTTCTTCTCTGGGCCACACTGCTCCAGCTATTATTTTTTTATTTTTATTTTTACTATCTTTTAAGATTTTATGTTTAAGTAAGCTCTACACCCAACATGGGGCTCAAACTCACAACCCCGAGATCAAGAGTCATGAGCTCTACCAACTGAGCCAGCCAGGCACCCTTCAGGTTTGGTTTTTGTGTGTTTTTTTTTTAAGATTTTATTTATTTATTTGACAGAAAGAGAGATCACAAGTAGGCAGGCAGGCAGAGAGAGAGAGGGAAGCAGGCTCCTCACTGAGCAGAGAGCCCAATGTGGGTCTCAATTCCATGACCCCGAGATAATGATCTTAGCCGAAGGCAGAGGCTTTAACCCACTGAGCCACCTAGGTGCCCTACTCTTCAGGTTTTTAAAAATACATACTGTAATGCTGCTAAGTGCTCTGAATATTCTGCCAGCATGGCAAGCCCCTGAGCCCACCCTCTGAGTCCTGGGCAGGGCCTGACACAGAGAAAGCAGCTCTGGAGAACAATAAATGGTTCTCTTTCCCCCATTCTTCCAGGAACTCCATCAGAATAGGGCCCTTCCTATCCCATCCCATGACTGCTCATGTGGACACAGCAGCTGACCCAAGGAGGGACCTGCACCCTGGACACCGGGAAGCAAATGTAGGTGGGCAGCCAGGCCTGGAGCATGGAGGGCCACATACCATACCCCCAGAATGCCAGGAACCACCTGAGATGTGAGGACTGGAATGGATAAAGGCACACACAGATTCATTCCCTCTTACTCCCCTAATTCCAGAACTGGCCCTGAATTCAGCTCAATCCAAGTCTCCACATTTAACAAAGACTAATAGAGGTGAAAGGGTCCTGCCAGGGTGCCTGGAGCCCTCTGGGATCTTTAGGGATCACTAGCAATAGGCTGGCACACAGCAGGGATATTCAAATGCCTGCTGAACGAAGAAATGAAAGACACACACGATCCCATTATACAAAAAGTGCCAAGCTTGGGCTAGCTAAGACCCTGCTATGCTTTTTTGGCAGGTAGGGTGCACCGTCAGACTTAGAACTTTTATGGGCTCAGTGGCCCCACAAAGGTCCACCAGGAACTCAGCACCATCTGCCCTGTGATTAAAAACACTGGTGATAGCTCCCCAGTTAGGACCATACCTGCACAGATCTCTCTCCAGTGACCCCAGCTCCTAGGATTCAGGGCAGACAGCAGCCCTCAGTCCTAGTCCAGAAACACTCGATTATTCCACACCCTCCAGGGACTGCTGCTACAAGCATCCTTCCAGTTGCAGTCTGGAGGATGTCCCTGAGTTACCTAAGGGGTGCAAATGAAAAGCTGTTGTGACCAAGGTACCGGCACAGCAGAGGCCTCCCCCAGCCAGCTGCTCCAAGGTAAGCTATGGTTTTTCCATGGACAGTGGATTCCAGCCTTCCAAAGGCAAGAAAAGGAACAGGAGCTACAGCTCTGCAGCCACTACCGGCCCTCACCGTTAGCACCAACTGTCCCTGCCAACCTCCAATCTCCCCCATCTATCAGCTCAACCCTACTGCCATCTGCACCAAGCCAGATCCCGTACCTTTGAATCATGGGATACATAGCCTTCCCTGCCTCCTCAGACCTTCACAGGGTTCTCAGCAGATGGCCTTCAGCTCTCAGTCCTTCCAGGACTGTGTAGGTTGCACAGACCCCCTCACCCCGGGCTCCTCACTCCTCTCAGGGAAGCCCCTCTGGCAACTGATCCATGCAGAGCAGGAAAACCTGACCATCTCACTTGACTGGGTACTGCTCTGAAGGCTATGCTTGCCCAAAGCAGAAGCTGTCTGGGGCCTTCCCCAGAGCTTGATTTCTTGCTCTGCCTGTTCCTGAGTCCTTCACCTCCCTCCATGGATGTCAGTCCCGGGGATACTCATTTTTAACTATCCTGATACCAATTCCCCAATCCTAGGAATTCAGCCTATGGCACTGAATCCCAAGACGTATTAACACACTTTTCTACAAACTAATGATCGTCATGAGTAACATTCCCACATAAGCCAAAGCCACAGACCAGGAGGACAGTGCTGACTATAGCAATCTTGTTGAACTCAGACATCCAACTTCTCTCCAAGTTCCCAAAGGGGACATTCCCTAGAAAGAACTTCACCATGATCACCCCTCAAGTGCCCCACAAGGCCATGGACTCTTGGATTCCACACACTTCTGCCATCCGAAATCCCCAGAATGAAGACATGCCCCAAATCCAGCCAAGCAAAGGAGTGCTCTAGGTGCAGATTGGGCATTCACGGACCATCAGAGCATCCTTCATTACACGTCTGCTCTTCACAGCCCCCTCTCTCAGGCCAGGCCCACCCTGGCTCTCTACCCACACTCCCCAAATGCCCAAACTGCTCACCACTCAGCCAGCCCAGCCTGGTCCAACAGTCCCCTGAGGCAAGAGGGAGCAGGCCACATGAGGTGTGTGTTACACTGAGCCCTGCTGCCTACAACTACCCCAGAAACCTGATCATCACCAGTTCCCTGGGAGGATGGAAACAGGTGGCCCCACAAGGTAGTTTTGCACCTCTCTCTCTGATGAGTCTCACAAAATCTAAGGACCTTATCAAGGCCCTGTAAACCCAGCCAAAGACATCTGTCCTGGGAGCGGGGGCGGTATCCAGCTTTATGAGCCTCCATGGGCTCCCCAGGGCTGCATCAGGCCCTAGAGCCATTTGAGAGCTGCCAGGAGAATCCCTGAGCAGGGTGGACATGTGCAGAAGCCTCCGAACCTCCTTGAATGCTCTCTTCAGTGGACGTGCCCTTCTGTTCTGCTCATTCAGTTTCTGCTTGTTGGGTCTGCTCCCCTAGAGCCTACCTCCCCCTCCCCCCCGAATGTGGGTCTGGCTGTGCTGCTACAAAAAAGTTATAATCTGGGCACATTTCTTAACCTTTCTGAGTCTCAGTCCTTTAGCTCCAAAATGAACCACCCACCTGGCAAGGCTGAGCAAAAGTCAAACAAGAAGTATCCTATAAAGTGTCCAAAGGAGGGCCTGGTTCCAAGTGCCCTGTGTACAAAAGCTATTAACCACGACAAGGACATAGTGAAGAAGACAGAGGACAGCCTACTTGCTGCTTCCACCTGCTCCTCCACAGCTACTACCTGGGCCTTCCTCACTGTAGCTCCGGGGCACTAAACACCCTCCACTTAAGGACCATGACATCACATCAAACCCCTTCCCCAGCTTGCTTGGATCCTGGCTTCCTCCACAGATGGAACCCTCGAGCCAGCATCTGGGAAAGAGACTCAAGTTGTATCGGGACCATCTAAGCGAGGAGCTGTAGCTCATGTCCCACCCTCTTGACCCCTGCAGTGCCATCACAAATTATGAATTTAGTCTGACATAGTGGGTAATGTCAAAACCTAAGAAATGATTCTTACTCCATCATTAGTCAATCATCCATCAGGCTAGATAAACCAGAGCCAAGGCCAGATTCAGGGGCAGATAGAGTAAGGAAGAGCGCACCACATTAGACTCCCTAAAGCTGATGCCTTCCTGGTGCCACTCCTGCCAAGCTCAGCAGTGCCTTGTTCCCGAGAAGGATAAACAGTGCATCCTCCCACACTAGCTCTTCTGCCGTTATGTCTGTTTCAGGACACACAGATGCCAGCCAACTCATGGTGTCTACCTGATACAACATGAAAACAGGCAGTCCTAACCAACTGTAAAGCTCATTGCTTCCTAGCTCCTTTACACTTAAGAAATGTAGACACATGCCATAAAGTAGAAAGTGCTGCAAATTCTAAGCTCCTTAAGGCAGGAACTCTGTCTTCCTCCTATTCTGTAGTCCTCATGACCCCAGGAAACTGCCTTTGCACTTGACAGTTAGAAGTTTGATTAATGAATGAATGCAAAAATGCCATACAAACGCATGCACATTCACACACTACAAAAACCCTTCTCCAAAGACTACAGCTCTAGGACACTCAGTTATTAATTCTGTGAAGGGAACTAATTTTGTACAGACTCTCTTCAGGCTGTGACTTGAATATGGTACTGAAGGATCCTAGAGATTACTGAATTCCACTCTCTCCCTTTACAGACCAGAAACTTGTGCTGAGGTGTTAAGAGAGGGAGTCTGGAACTCCTTGGGACTGAGCACAAGAAAGGAAGATACACGCCCCCTCCCCACTCCCAGCCCACAACCAGCCAGACATTGACAGCACTGAGACCAGAGTACCAGAGTCCTCCCACAGGCATTCTGGCAGCCCCTATAGAGCATATTTGAAGTGTGTAAGCCGTACCACATTTTCTTGTCCTCAGTATTCCCATAGTGCAAAGTCTTTGAAAGCGATAGGCAATTATATTTTTAGATATTTTCAAATAGGTATTCCTACTCAGCAAATGGGTGCTTCATATCTCCAAAGAGCCTCCAGTCAGAGTTCATTTTGTTACAGGAGAGACATCAGCTCACAAGGATTACATTACCTTTAACAAGCAGCCTGTCTCTCACAGACACTCTCCGAGTGGAGTCGGAGGCCGTGGCTGACGTCCGGGACCCTTTGAGACCGTCCTCCCGCTTCAGTTTGCTTGCCAGCGTCAGCATTACTGCTGCCTTTACCCTGAGACAGACCAAAGGCAGGGTTATGGACATGTCTCTAGACAATGACTGGAAATTGAAGACAAGGCCATAGGTGGTTGACTTTTTCCTATAATTAAGTCACAGAAAAATTCAGCAGATAAGGCGCATTCATAAGACTGCATTCCTTTATAATTAATTTGGGAAATCTCCATGCCATCCTCTGTAAGTGTAATTTTTTAAAGTACACAAAAATTTTAAGAAGGGAGAGCCATGCATTTAACACTCATTGGGCACCAAGCCCTGGGACACTGTGGTGACAAAGCTCCCATGAGCTTGTGGTCTAGGGGAGTCTCCACCAACAGGTTTCATGTTGGCCCACCCCTGTCCTCTAGCTAAGGGTGCCCCTCTCTGCTGCAGGGACCATGCACCTGTGTGTGTGGTGTCCCTTGTGCCTGGCCCATTGCAGACTGAAGGGAGCATCAGCCCTGGGAAGGAAGAAGCAAAGCAATGCTTTCTTTTTCTTCATCCTCTAACCAAGGTATGGCTGAAACCTTAAGAAGCATCTTTGCATTTATTTATGTTATATCTTATTTACATTTTTTAGGCAGTATAAAGATCAGTATTAAGTCATAATTAATGCCCCAAACTAAATTCTCTTCAGTGGCTGCTTCCAATCCATCTGTGCTTCAGGCATTCCCTAAAACTCACTGAAAGCTCACTGTGAAGGACAATAAAGACCAAACACAAAAACTGGTCACCAGCCCAATATTCCCATAATTCCTTTGTTCCTTTCATATTATTTCCTTTCAACACCATTCTGATTGTTTTCAAAAGAAAAACGATCTAAAACTTCCAAATGAGAAACTTGACCCAAACACAAAACTTTTATTTGGAGGCCAAGATACTGAAAGCTAAAATAAGAATACGCTTCCTACACTGGTATTTTTAACCATTTTTAACCCAGATTTTTCACTTCTCATATCATCTTATTCTGTGTATCTTTCTCTCCTCCAAAGCCTTTCAGATTTTATTTTCTATTACTTATGCCATAAAAAAGAAACCTAGTGAATATGATCTTCCATATACTATATGACCCACACACAAACACACAACTAATCCCTTTTAGAATCATTGGTCTAAATGCTTCAAAAGATGGTTCTATTGCACATTAGCCTTCCAAGCTCCTAAAATTTCAAATCTGGGAAGGACTTCCCCCTCCAACCCCCAAGTTCCACTCTTTTTTTTTCTTTTTAAAACTGATGTAGATCCTGTGACGATGGGAGCCCGGGAACTGGCTTGGATGAGGCCACTCAGTTGCCAGAAGCAGTAACCACAGAAACATCAGTAAAAAAATTTTCAAAAGGTTTTCGCAAACATTTTGAGTGTGATGATGGTTTTAAGGGTATAGAGATACACATCAACTGATCTAACTGCATACTTTGAATATGTGCAGTTTCATGTACTTCAATCATACCTCAACAATGTGGACACAAATGTGAAAACAAACCAACATTAATTTCTTCATTATCACTTGACCATGCCATCTCCCCAGATGAACATACACAGCGGCCTGGACCATAACCAACACACATCTCAGCTTTACTCAGGGCAGGGAGGTATTGGTTTGGTACCCTCACATCGGGGTGGGGCTTGGGGTGGGCATAGTCAAACAGCCATAGGGGCTCCAGCCTATACCTACCAGAAACAGAAGCACCATCCAGAGCCAGGTTCTTTTGCTCACCCCCCACCTGGAATAATCTTGTCAGGAATCCCTTAAACAGATCGGGATCACAATAGGGAGTTTGTCACCATAGCCAAGTCTACCACCACACACCCAGATTTGAGCACATCAGTCATGCCACCTGGTTAGGGTTGCCTGAAGATGGACCAAGACAAGCATCCTTCACAAGGTCCAATTGGTTTTTATCCTCTAGCTGACCTTGGCAATACAAATATGGCAAAAAATAAAAAAGCCCAGCATGAGTAAAGAGAGTTCTGTAGGCAGAACTCTAGGAAAGTCCTAACAAAGAGCCCCATGGAGAAGCAAGTGCCAGGGCACATGCCTGGTCTACACCTAGCTCCCTGAGGGCCTGCCCTGAAGGACCCACTTGGAGGGTCCAAATCAAGACTTGTTTACAAAGGCTCACACCAAGACACTGTGTCACTGCAGTCTGAGAATTCTGCCCCCCCCCCCCTTTTTTTTTGAAAGAGTGAGAGTGTGCACGCACAGGGGGTGGGGGGGGGCAGGGTAGAGTGTTGAGAGGGAGAGACAATCCCAAGCAGACTCCCTGCTGAGTGAGGAGCCCAACTTGGGGCTGGATCCCAGACCCTGAGATAAAGACCTGAGCTGAAGCCACAGATCAGATGCTCAATTGACAGAGCCACCCAGGCTTCCCACTGCTTATTCTTTTTTACCCCTACTACTCCACACTGAAGCCTACTCTGTGGGCATAATATGGCTCATACTCAACTCCACTAAGAGCTGGATTCCTGGCTTGCAATCTTCAAGTTTGTGGCCCTTAATAAATAGACGGGGCACTGACTGAAAGGTATAAAAGACAAGGATACTCATGTGTTGTTGTCTATCAAAGAGAACACTAAACCCACTCCCCCAGCATTCTAGGATCTAAGTGTATACTGACTACCTATTTGTCCACCATCTGTATTATTACTGCATGCCACTGCAGGGATAAACCCAAGGCCTAATTTGGAAATGTTTCCTTAGCTGTTAAATTAATTCTCTATAAAGAGATCTGAACAAAGAGAATTATTCAAACTGTCAAGAAGTTTGCCAAACACCTGTAGTTGCTTCAGGATTCTCCTTTCCTTCCGTGCAGTGCTTCACCCATAGAAGGCCCCAGAGCTGCCCCTTGACTGTGAAGTACACAGTGTTAGTGCAGCATTTCTGCTGACAAGATGAGCTGCACGGAACAGCATGCTCAGTTTCTTTATTCCACAAGTCCCAGTCAGCCGGTTTAGTCCATTTAGTTCCTCCTCTGGGTGGGACTTGCTCTCGGGCTGTTCAAAGAAGATTCCTGCATGCAATTACTGGTCTCATCATCAAGTCATATTTACTTGGCATTCCTGCCTGTAGTAGCAACATCGGGCCAGGTCACCTGTGCAGGGAGGGATACCAGGAGCCAGTCAGCTCCTGAGTGAGGAACTCCAAATTTGCAAATCTTCCTGCTGTGGAAAAGTCCCAATCTCAAAGAGTAAAAGATGGGACTGCAGGTCACTAGGGGACAACCAACTTCTCTGGCCAAAGAGGCCTTTATCAGGACACAAAAATGTCCACACTGTACCCTCCTCCTTCAGAATGCCAAGGCCCAGAAACCTCCCACCTGGCAGGGGAGTCACCTTGGTTGGCAGACCGACCATGGAGCACAACCCTTTATTTTCATCAGTAAACATGCCCCCTCCTGCACTACCTACTACCTGAAGTTCAGGCAAATCTGGGGGGAGGTCCTCAAGCCACACACCAGCCAGCCCAGTGATGATTTGTCTCTGAAGGTCTCTCCCACCCTTCTGACCCCCCAGAAATCCTTTGCAAGCCGCCCTCCTCCCTGCTCCTCAACATCAGCTTTCCCATTTCTGGAATCTTCTGTTTAATCTGATGATACCCAGGTCTGGAGTGCCCTCCTTCCCTTCACCGCGTATTCCCATTCCTTCCTCAGGACACCAGATTCCTATCCAGGGTCCAATATCTCCTCCAAGAAACCTTCTCGAGCCACTCCAATCCATCCTGCGTCCACTCCAGGGCCCGAGCGACTGCAGACAGGGGAGGGCCCATCCCCTCATGTGACAAATGAGGAAACTGAGCCCTGGAAGGGCAGGGCCACACCCAAGATTACACACCAAAGGAACCGGGTCTAGAATCCAAGACCTGTTGTTCGGATCATTCCAAGATACCCTTCCCCCCTCAGCCCCCCATGCGGGTAAAATCCTCCGAAGGAGCCGAGGCCGTCCCCAGCCGCCGGGCAGCTACCGGCGGGTTGGCGAGCCGGGAGTCCCACTCCTCACCCCCGCCGCTCTCCGGGCCTAGCCGGACTCCCGAGGCGGAGGAGTCGGACGGCCCGCGTCCGAGTCCCGCTGCCCCCGGCCCCGGCGGGCTGGTGACCTTGGGCTCCGTTTCCTTCTGGACAATGCGGCCCGCGGCTCCCGCGCGACGGCGGGCGCGAGCGAGGCCGTGTGGCCGCCGGCACAAGCAGGCGCTGGCTACGGGCGGCCCCTTGAGCCCGGCGGCGGCCAGCGCCCCGGCCCTTTCCCAGTCAGACGATACGGCCCCGCGCCGCCGGCGCCCGGCCGTGAGAAGCGCGCGGCCTGAGGCGGCCCCGGCGCCGCCCGCCCTCCGGCCCGCCCGCGGTACCGGCGCCGCCCGGAGGCCTGCGGCCGCCCCTCTCCCGCCGCGGGGCCACGCGCTGCTCACCTGGGCACCCCGAGACAGGCGAGGCGGGCCCGGCACCCAACACCATGCCCGGCCGGCCGGCGGCGGCGACACACGGCCCCTCACAGCCGCACCGGCTCCGGGCGGCGGGACCGGAAGTAGCGGGGCGGGGACTCGGCGGCTCTCGCCCGCGGCGGCCGCGATGGCAGCGGGCGCTTTAAAAAAAAAATTCAAAGCCCGGACGAACTTTATTTGGAGCCTGACACGCGAACAGCGGCGTGCGCCGGCCGGGGCTGGGCTCGGCAGCTGGTCTCCCGGACCTCGCTCATTGGCAGAAGGCGCGGCCGGGGGTGGGGGGGAGGCGGGCGTAAAACTCGCCGCCCCTGCTGATTGGCGAGTAGCGACCGGGGGCGGGGTCCTCCCCACAGTTCTGGAGTCTGCGCACCCCGGTGCCCGGGGCTCGGAGCAGCGTTCCTACCTCCATTCATTTCGTGGTGTGTGGCGTCTGGACCTGCGCCTCAGAGGTGGTGGGCGCAGTCTGCGATGCAGGATCGGCTGGGCATGAGCTGCCCGCCTCGGTGGATGGGGTGCCCGCTCTGTGCGCGGCACAGTGCCCTGGGGGCGGAGGACCAGGCGTCAGGGGTGAGGGGCGTGGCGGTCAGGTGTGCAGCAGCCACCCATCAACCCCGAGGTGTGCTTCGGGGCAGCCTGCAGGAGTGCCTGGACCCTTTCCTGATCTTGTCTTTCAACTGTTACACGTGTGTAAAATACCTGCTTTATCTATTTCTAGCTTGTTGAATACAAATTCTCATGTCCATTTGTACCCCTGTGATCGAAATAGGCGCTGGGGTGGAGGAGTCAGACAAGAGGGCTCCTGAAGGAATGGGTCGTCGAAAAGATGAAGTTCACCACGTGGACCGGGAAGAAAGAGCCAAGGAGTTAGAATTTTATTTCCAGAAGCCCCATTGAATGGTTTTAAAACAGTGGAGTGACTAAGTTTTCTTTCTAAAAGAAGCTTCTGGCTCTCATTGAGCTCGTGGGAGGTGAGCCAGGCAAGGAGTCAGGAAGACCAGTGAAGAACCAACCCATGGTATTCCTTCTGTTCTGGAACACTTCCCGCCTTCTTTGCCTGGCTAACGCTTGTTTTCCTAAACTTAGACACTGCTTGCTCAGAGAGGCCCCACAGTCTGGGAGGTGCAGGTGTCCCTCAATGACTTTATGGGAGTTCTGTGCTTCCCTTTCTTGGTGCTGGAGACTTCCTGTCACTGCCTGTTTCCCCAAGTTCAGCTCCTCAATCCCTCCTCTGCCATGTTCCCCATCCTTCTATGTGCCCTCCCCCATCGTGTCACACAACATGTGGTCAGAATCCATCTGCTTGATAAGTACTGCGTGCACATGTTGCTGGAGTCCTGGTGAGAGAGGATAAGACCGTGCAGCCAGGCAGCAGGTGAAGGGACCATTAGAATGACTTGAAGGCCTGCCTCACTCACTTAGGGGCCACTCTGTGTAGGACAGGCTGCAGTGCCCAGTGCTCCAAATCTCACCACTGTGGGTAAATGCAGCCATTTCTAGCTCCACTTCTCGAGGCTGCCTTGCTCCTTCATCTGATGTTTATTTCAGGCTCCCTACATTGTAAACTCACAATCACATCCTGAAACTGGTATTTTGTTACAGTAGTTCCCCCCACCCCTTATCCGTGGTTTTGTTTTCTAAGGTTTTAGTTACCCTCAGCTCTAACTGCAGGTGATCCTTCTTCAGATGTAGTGTTAGATGATCAATAGTAACCTAATGCTATGTCATAATGCCTAGGTCACTCCCCTCACTTCATCTCACTGTGAGAAGAGGAAGGGTGAGTACACTACAATAAGATATATTGAGGGGCGCCTGGGTGACTCAGTTGGTTAAGCAGCTGCCTTCAGCTCAGGTCATGATCTCAAGATTCTGGGAACGAGCTCTGTTGGGCTCCCTGCTCAGTGAGGTGTCTGCTTCTCCCTCTGCCCCTCCCCCAGCTCACGCTCCTCCCCCCACCCTTGCTCAGGCTCGCTCTCTCTCAAATAAATAAATAAAATCTTCTAAAAAAAGATATTTTGAGAGCAACCACATTCACATAACTTTTATTATAGTATTGTTACAGTTGTTCAGTGTTGTTATTGGTCGTTAATCCCTTACTGTTCCTAACTTATGAATTAAATTTTATCATCGGTATGTACGTATAGGTAAAAACAGTCTCTGCAGGGGTTGGTAGAATCCATGGTCTCAGGACCGATAAGGGGGACTACATATCCCCACTTCATAAACGCAGAAACTGAGGCACAGATGTAGGCTGCCTGACATGCCAGAGCTGGGGTTTACCCTCAGCTAATGCCCCATACCCCTTAGCAGCTGGTGGTCCCAGTAGCCAGGAAAGGAGTGGAATAGACCTTCATGCTTCCTTTGGAAGCAATTTGTCCTCATCCAGGGCCTCTTCAGAAATGGAACTTGCACTAGCTTAAGCACAAAAGACTGAGAAGGCTGGCGTGCTCACAGAAGCCAGGGAGGTCAGCTCTGGGGTCCTGGGGGCGGGCAGCAGGAGAGCTTATTGTGGGAAGACCTCTTGTTCTTAGTGTTTCCATCTCAGTCTCGGCCTCTGGAGGCTGGCCATGTCCTCCCAGAGGCCTCCTTGGAGCTGGGGTCTGGCTTCAGACACATCATTACAATCCAGGCGGTCAAGGGAGCTACCCCCTTCCTCCCAATCTCACATTCTCTGGGAGGGTAGGCTGGGCTTGGATCCCACACGTACTGTGTGTGCACATGGGAGAAGGGGAGAGGGTCAGTTGTGAGCCTCCCAGAGAGGTACAGGTGCCAGAGGAAGAGCAGGCAGACAATTCACCAGATGTCCTTTTCACTTACCTTGAGAAGTTCAACCAGGACTTCCAGCCGGAGCATGGAAGGGGAGATGGCCTCTGTCTGTTTTCAGCTAGGCTTGTCTCTGGACACACAGGCTGCACAGTGATCCCAGAAGTTGTCTTGGCTTGGCCTGGGGATCACTAACCTGGACAACATGGTGTTGGCAAGCCAGGGATCCGGGAACTCTTCAGCCCAGGGAAGCAGATCAGCTGATTAACAACATCTGTAGCAAGGGTGTGATTGCCTGGTGTAAGGTCTGCTAGGTCAGAAAAGTGACCTCTGTTGGTATGCCTGGGAGGGGCAGCCTTCCCTAGCCACCCATTCTGGGTTTCCCTCTTGCACTCACTGTGGATCAAGCAGAGCCCTCCTGCATCAGTGGTACCCCACTGGGGCAGACATTCCTGGCTCTGTGTTTCAGTGAAAGGTAAAGCCCATAGCCTGTGTGAGTTGACATGAGAGCTAGGCCCACAGGTCCAGTGTTTTTGCTCTCCTGCCCTGCCCTGTCCTGTGGACTCCAAGCTTTCCCAGGGCAAGACCTTCCTAATGCGTCAAAGCCAGCCCCTTGCATGGATTGGGAAATATCCCTGGAGGCACTTGATACCAGATAGATGTGGGTGTAAGGGTCCAGCTCAGCCCTTAGCTAGTACCCACTTGTTTCAACCTGTTCTGTGTTGTTTTGGTTACTCCAGGGTGTGCATCCTGCCCTCATCCAGGTTTGGTTCTCCCTGAAAGCAAAGCCCAGGGCACTGGAGAGCAGGCCTTGACATACACGGGGCCCCTTGTTCCTATGTGTCTTCTGAAATCTATGCCAACAAGTCAAGAACTGTATCAAGAGCATCTACCAAGTGTGAGAGCCTGAAAAGGACACTGTATAAGCTGTAGACCCCTGGCCTCCAAAAACATGAGCTCCCCAGGGAACTAGTAGTAGGTAAATCCCACAGATGGGAGGGGGGAGGTTCAGAATGGATTCCTGAGGTTTGCTGTGCAGGGGAGAGTCTGTCCCACTGGAGTTTAGAGATTTTGGGGGGAAGATGGGGAGAACAGCTAGGCTGATCATAGCCCTTGCTTTAGAATCCAACTGGAGAGGCCGACAACAAATGTGTAAAACCCTAGGCCTTGTTGGTGCCTTCTGCTGCCTAAAGTGGAGACAGGTTCCTTGTTTCTAGGAAAAGCTTTACTGGGGCTTTCAGGAAGAAAGGGCCCTGGGTCTGATCTAGAGGGGGGAGAATGAGGCACCGATGACAGCAGACTGAGCGGCTAGAAGTGGTTATGGGGACCTGGGCAAGTGGTCTTAACCAAGACCCTCAGCGGCCTTGCTGACCCAGTTCTGACATCCACTGTGGCCTGAGGGAGGGTGCAGGCTCCGGGCCTTGGGCCAGATGGGAGCTATGATGATGGTGATGGTGATGGTATGATGGTCATGTCCAGGGGCTATCCAGACAGCAGACAATTCAATTCTAAGTACTGTGACTTTAATTACATATCCAGTATAATTAACTTGTGACTGCTCTTATAACTAGCCCCCAGGGAAAACATCAGTTTCCCTTTATTCCTTTGAAAGATAATAAAACAGACTGTGACAGTGATCCTGGAAAACACAGTGGTGTTTTATATATTATAGGATTGAGACTTTCTTCATTCCCCCTAAAACAACACTGGGCACATTTTAGCAGGAGTTCTGCATCGTGCCTGGAATGCAGGCACAATTTGTAACCGATCCCCTGGTCCATCCTCCTCCACCCCTTCCTGCAGGCTGCACTTCCCCCACTCCAGGCTGCCCATCAGATCAGGCCCCAAAGCTGGCAAGGCTCTGAGGGAAGCTGACTTCCTCCAGAGCCTTTTGCTTTTCCTTTCTTGCAAGAATGTATTGAAATGGCTGTGACACTCTGTCCTGTCCTGTCACTTTGTGACACTCTGTCCTGTTTTGCATTTCATATTCTTTTGTATTAGTCACTGACCAAGGTCGATTCATATTTTCAGGTGTGTCTAGGTTGCTGTTGCAGAGTGCTGTAAGGCTTAGCTCCCACAGAGGACTTCAGTAGTAGGAATGTGTGCCCGTGCGCATGCGTGCATGTGGGGGGCGTGTGCTTGTGTTCAGTACATAATAGACTTGTCCTCATTTCTGGAACCTATGAATTTGTTACTTTACATGGTGCAGAATGGACTCTGCAGATGGGATCAAGGGGGGTGCAATGACCTCAGGGCTCATTGGACAAATCCACGCGGATTCAGAATCCCGAACTCACTCTTGCAGTGAGGTCCCGCTGCCTTTGTTTTATATTTTGTATAGTACCTGTAGCTTTCATTACTTTAGGTATCTGACTTTGTCCGCTTTGGGGACTGCTACGGGCAAAAGGCCACAGAATGCTGTTTTCCCTTAAACATGATTGATGGTGTTTACCGTTAGGGTTTATATAAACACTCCAGTGAACAAGGCAGGAAAATGGTTAGGAGGGACCTTACCACGTTCTGAGCATTTATAACAGTCCAGGATGGTGTCCCTGAGTGCATCTCGGGCTGCAGCCCTTACGGACACACTGGGGCCACCCAACGCAGTCCCACCTCCGTGTGTCAAGCCTTTTCCCCTGCAGCCACAGCTCTCTCTGACTGGAGAGTGGAGTGAAGAACCGACATTCTGGTGACTCCTTTCCAAACCATCATAACTAAAACCCTACTCCAGAACTCTGGTGACAGCAGTGCTCTGACATCTACCTGTGAAGAGAAGGAGCCACCATTCAGAGTGGAACTGGGCTGCTGCTTGCTCTGCCGGCATCAGGGACCCAGCACAACCCCTTAGGAAGGCAATAAGATTTTTGTTAAGATTGTATTTATTTGGAGCACCTGCGTGGCTCAGTTGTTAAGTGTCTGCCTTTGGCTCAGGTCATGATCTCAGGGTCCTGGGATCGAGATCCGCATCGGGCTCTCTTCTCAGTGGGGAGTCTGCTTCTCCCTCTCCCACTCTCCCGCTGTGTTCCCTCTCTCGCTCTCTCTCTCTGTCAAATAAATAAAATCTTTTTAAAGAAAGATTTTATTTATTTGACAGAGAGAGAGAGAGAGAAAGAGCATGAGCAGGGGGAAGGGCAGAGGAAGAGAGAGAAGCAGACTCTCTGCTGAACAGGGAGCCCAATGTAATGGGGCTCAATCCCAGGGCCTCAAGATCATGACCTGAGCTGTTGGCAGATGCTTAACCACTGAGCCACCCAGGTGCCTCAAGCCTTACCTTCTTTTGATGCAGCAATTCCACTCTAGGGATTGGCTTGAGGCAGTAATCCAAAGACAGAAAAAGCCGGGGCACAAAGATATTCACTGCACATGTACAACAGAACTTGAAAGTGACCTCGTGCTCAGTGTTAGGGAACTGGTTAACTGAACATAACCCAGCGATGAAGCTTGATCATTATGCAGATTATGTAGAACCATAAACATACTGATTAAATTAAATGAAGCAAACAAGGCTCAAATTGTAGAAAAGCAATGCCTACAATTCTGAAAAAGACAAATAGGCAGAGACAAGTAAATGAGCAAAAATGAACATAATTTTTGTGTCAGGGTAGTAGAACTTGGTATTTTCCCTTTTTTTCTTTTTTCTTTTTAAGTTTTCATTTATTTTGTTTATTTGTTGTCTTATAGCAATATGAAGGTCTCCCTTAAACATGATCGATCCTTCACTCGGAGCACAGGTCTAACCAAGCAAGTGGCTTGAAGGCTGCTACTCACTACAGAAATAAATACAGAGAAGCATAAATTCTTCCCTAGACAGTGTTTAAAAACAGGTGATGGGCACCTAGGTGGCTCAGTCGGTTGAATGTCTGCCTTCAGCTCAGGTCATGATCCCAGGGTCCTGGGATCAAACTCCACATCAGGCTCCCTGCTCAGCAGGGAGTCTGCTTCTCCCTCTGCATCTGCCTGCTGCTTCCCCTGGCTTGTGCTCTCTTGATCGCTCTCTCTCTCAAATAAAGAGATAAAATCTCAAACAAAAACAAAAACAAACAAACAACACGGAGCCTGGATGGCTCAGTCGGGTAAGCATTCTTTGGCTCAGCTCATGATCCTGGGGTCCTGGGATTGAGCCCCATGTTGGGCTCCTTGCTCAGCGGGGATCCTGCTTCTCCCTCTTCTCCCCGCTTGTGCTCTCTTGCTATCTCTGTCTCTGTCTCTCTCTCTCTCTCTCAAACAAATAAATAAAATCTTTAAAAATAAATATATAAAATAAAAAAACAGGAGGAGGCGCCTGGGTGGCTCCGTGGGTTAAAGACTCTGCCTCCGGCTCAGGTCATGATCTCAGGGTCCTGGGATCGAGCCCCGCATTGGTCTCTCTGCTCAGAGGGGAGCCTGCTTCCCCCATCTCTCTTTTTGCCTGCCTCTCTGCCTACTTGTGATCTCTGTCTGTCAAATAAATAAATAAAATCTTTAAAAAATAATAAAAAATAATGAGAAACAGGGGATCCATACCACGCTTCCAAACCCTTTCTGAATTCCCAGAAGACACAGTTAGTTTGAACTAAATGATGACTGATAGAGGTAATAGATTAGCTTTAGGTCAAATCTGTTGTGGTAGAATCCGTGTGCTTTCCAGACAGCACATTCAGGCTCACTCAACAGGATGCTGAACGTACATTTTCTTTTCTTATCTCCTTCCTTCCTTCTTTCCTTCCTTCCTTTCTTAAGCAGGCTACATCCCCAACATAGAGCTCAATTCAGGGTTTGAACTCACAACCCTGAGATCATGACTGGAGCGGAGATCAAGAGTGGACTTCTCAACTGACTGAGCCGCCCAGTTGCCCCTGAACGTACATTTTCTACAGGAAGATACAGTCTGCCTCACAGCCATCCCCAAACACATGGAAAAGCAGATGCTATCTGCATCGGAGAGGTTGGGAACACAGCCCTTGGGCTCCTGGTGCAGATTATCATGAAGAGAAGATGGAGAGGGGACAGACAGGAGGATGAAGACAGACACAGAGACATCCACCCTTGCCCGGTTTACCTAGTATTATTCTGAAAGTTCTGGCTAACTCAAGAGGGCAGGCACCAGAAAAAGAACGTGTTATTAGAAAAGAGGAGGCAACATGACCATGACATAATGAGACAATGTGATAGGCTCCGGGAATATCCAAGTGGCAACTGAAAACTAAAAGGGAATAGGGGAGATGAACAAAGTGACCCCACTTAAAAAAAAAAAATCAACAGGTATATTTTCTGTATCAGCAGTTTCTGATTAGAACTTATCAAGCCGCCCTTTTTATAGTAGTGGGGCAAGAAAGACACTAAGGTATTTAAATAACCTTACTGGCAGCTAGGCATGATCGGGATAAAGAGAATGTTAAACTTTAGGTTTCTCAAAATGTACATGGCAGAGTCAATAGTGTTCACAACACCCGCGCTAGTTTGCTGATACTTGAAGGAACCGACCAGGAATCCACTGGCAGGGACCAGGGAGGCTCCTGCTCGCCTCTAGGGGTCAGCCTCCGCAAGGATGGCCAGTGGGAGACAGTGGGAATACCAACACCCTTCTCTGTTGTTCTCAGCAATAAGTCTCCCCTCACAGTGCCCTGGGTAAATAAAGGCAGGGGGCTCTGGGAGTGAGTCCCAGCAGCCGCCCACAAGAATGAGCAGCTGCACATCACATGTGGTAAAATGGAACCATCAGCAGCACGGGCATGAATGATATTACAGAAACACCTGTAAAAACACTGAGTGTAAATAGAGATACGTTTCCAAACGACTAGAAAATATTGACAAGTGTATTGTATAGGACTTTGCAAGGGTTGCTGAAAGGAAGGCTACAAATGTTGTGGTTTAAATAAAAGTGTATTGCTTCTCAGCTCCAGAGGCTAGAAGCTCAAGAGGAAGGTGTGGGCAGGGCTGGTTTTCTCTGAGGCTATGGGGGAGGCTGTGCAGGGCCTCTCCTGTTGGCATGTGGGCCCCCTCTTCTCCCTGTGTGTATGCTTCTGCCTTCAAATTTCCCCTTTCTTATATGGAGTCAGCCATAGTGGATTAAAGTGACCCCCAAGGACCTCAATTAAATTTTATCTCAGTATGGGCGTCTGGGTGGCTCAGTGGGTTAAGCCGCTGCCTTCAGCTCAGGTCATGATCTCAGGGTCCTGGGATGGAGTCCCGCATCGGGCTCTCTGCTCAGCGGGGAGCCTGCTTCCTCCTCTCTCTCTGCCTGCCTCTCTGCCTACTTGTGATCTCTCTCTGTCGAATAAATAAAAATAAAATCTTAAAAAAAAATTTTATCTCAGTAAAGCCCCCATCTCTAATTAAGGTCACATTGTGAGGTTCCGGGGACCCCTGGGCCACCAAGGAGGTAAGGTAGCTGGCGGCAGAACAGTGTCCAGTCTCCTGTGGGCATCCCAGAGAGACTTGGAAATAATCTGGGATGCTAAGGGTCTGATTCCAGAACTATCCTGGGAGAAGCAGCCTCCCCCGACCTCCTGCCACTCCGCATCTGTCCACTTGCGGGGGCGCCGTCCTGACTTCGGTCACCAGGAGGAAGGACAGCCAAGGGCACACCAGGTCAACCTCCAGCCCTCAAGGGGCAGCCACCTCCAGCTTCCCTCCCCTCCCGCCCACGCCACAGATACGGGGGAGGGGGTCGCAGGGGGAAGGCTTGAAGGGAGGGTTGGGGGAGAAGGGGTTGGTCAGAGAAGGAGGAGAGCAAAGTGCCGGGCAGAGCTTGGTCAGCATTTCCTGACCTCCACCCCGGGACCCTGGCGGCTTCTGGGGTCACGTGGTTGAGGCTCCGCCAGCGCAGCCCAAGGGGACGCAGCGACATGCGGGGTTCTGAGTCCCCTTCTGGGGCTCCCCCCCCACACACCGCCCCGTCCCTGAACGGTGAGCCCCGTGGCCTTGCGGGAGGCCCACGCGGGGAGCGGCCCTGGCGCCGTGGGCCGGTGGGCTGCGTGTCGTGGCTCCCGGGCCGCACTGCGCGGGTCGCGCTCGGGGCGGGGCCCCACTGGGCACGCAGCCAGGGCTTCCCTGGGTGCCCGCGCAGGCCCGAGGGCAATAATCTGCGGCTGGCGTCTCTGGTCGGGGAGGGAGCGGGGAGGAGCTGGCTGCCCGGCGGGACCAGCCTGCAGGGGGCAGGTCGGAGGAGCCCTGGAAGATCGAAGTAGAGGAAAATCTGCAAGGGGAGGCGCCTTATACACAGTGGGGACTGTTACTCCTCAGGCTGGGGCTTCAGGACCCCTATGCCAGCCCGCTCCCCTCCCCATTGCTCACCACCTCGCAAGAGAGATTGCAAAGGAGCTTAAGGTCCAGAGAAGCTGTAGTTCTAAATGGGAAAGGTAAAGCCATAAACTTTTGGAAGAAGAATACGTTCATGCGGAAGGCAAAGGTTTCCTAAACAGAACACAAAAAGCACTAACACTAAAGGACAAGAGAGATGCCTTGAATGACTCGACTGCATTAACATTTAGAATTTCTCTTCATCAAATGACCCCATTAAGACTGTGAAAAGACAAGCCAGAGAGTGGAGGAAGGTATTGGCAGTATGTATATCCCACAAAGGGCTCATATCCAGAACCTATAAGGAATCTACATTTACAAGAAATGGCAGAAATTCCCAAGGGAAAAAAAATACAGCCAGGAATTTGGACAGGCACTGCATAATGGAGTCCAGCCACACGGCAAGGAGCACTGATCTGGGTACCCCCCTCACTGGTCATCAGGGAAAGGCGACTAGAAGCTGCCGTGGGCCCTCTCGGCACCCCCCCCCCCCCCCGCCGCCCAGAATTATTAACACGGAGAGGGTGGGAATGGGAATCTCAGCCAAGCATGCAGAGTAACCATGATCCTCATGCACAATAAAGGAGAAAATACGTCCCACGGCTTTGGAGAATAGGTGGGTTCTCCTAAATGAACAAATGCTCACAACCCAGCAGTCCCACCCTTGGGTATATATACATAGAGTCAGGGGAGAAAAGGCATTTATTCCATCACTTGGTTTTTAAACTTCATACTATGGTTTTTGAGCTCTATTCATATTGTCACGTGGAGATCCTTAGTGTTCACTTTAACAGGCACCTGTTATTCCTTCGTAAGAGTAGTTCACAATTGTTTATGCAGTTTCCTACTGGTGGACATTTAGGTCATTTTCAGGTATTTGCTGTTACAAACAGTGTCACTGCAATAAGCACAGTGGAAAAAGCAACCTGCAACGCAGGGGCAGAGTTTCTCCAGGGCTGGTCCCCAGAAATGAACTTGCTGATTGTTGGAGTACCTCATTTTCAACTTGGCTGACATTGCCAAACTGGGCTTCTAGGTGGTCCTACTACTTTGCATGCCCACAACCAGTCTATGACAGCTTGCCTTTCCCTGTACCTCTAGGCTCTGATGGCCTTGTGAATTTTGTCCGCCCATTGCCATATATACAATGGTGTCTCTCCTTGGTTTTAATCTGCATGTCTCGAATGATGAATTTGTACTTTCTTGTTCTAAATAATATTTACTTTCATCCCTAACCTTGTGGTTATAATCGAGTATACTTTTTAAAGAGGCCCTCCTGACACTGTGACAGACCCCTCCAAGTTCTATAGGCACGGTGGGAGGCAGAATAATGCCTCCCCCTCATACCCCGAGATGTCCACGTCCTACTCCCTTGAACCTGTGGATATGTGACCTCACATGGCAAAAGAGATTCTGCAGATGTGATTAAGAGAAAGAGTTTGAAATGGGGGGAGATTATCCTGGATTAGCCTAGTGGGCCCTAATTGTAAAGATAAGAGGGAGGCGGGAGGGTTGAAGTGAGTGAGTGAGCTGTGAAGATGGGAGCAGAGGTCAGAGAGAAAGAGATTTGAAGATGCAATCTGAGAGCTGTGAAGATGGTAGAAGGGGCCACAAGCCAAGAGACACAGGTGGCTTCTGGAAGCTGAAAAGGCAAGGAAACTGATTTTCCCTTGAAGCCTCCAGAGGGAGCACAGCACTGCAGAGGCAGTGATGTTGGTCTCCCATCTGCTGAACTGTTTGAAGCCACCAGGCTTGTGGTCATTTGCCACAGCAGCCACAGCAAATGAATCCAGCATTGTGTCCATATCTACATCAGAACATTTCTGGGATCCCACTCTACAGAAGCCCGGCAGCTGACTTTCCCCTCTTTTGCCCAGCTAGCAACAGATACCCAAGGTCTTTTACACACACACACACACACACACACACACACACACACACACACACACACACCACCCACCCACCCATGCCCTCCCTGAGAGGTGGTGATGCTTCCTTAACATTCCTGTCGCTCCGCACAAGTCCCACCCCCTGCCGGTAGGGGGGGCCAGAAGCCATGGAGACACAACCCGAGCGCGCAATCTTGTTGAGTCTCCAGGCGGCAGACTCCCACTCCCCAGTGGGCATCAGCGGAGGGAGGGAGCTCCGCAGAGAGGTGCAGAGCAGAGCAGGACTCGGAGGACTCGGACGATGTTAGTTGCTACCTCAAGGTCCGTCCTTCTCTTCCTTCTCAGTCACAAAGCTCTATTTCTCACGGGGCAAACTGCTTCATCTCCCTTGGCACTAGAGTGGTCCCGTGTCTGGGTTGTGGGTGGAAGGCTGTTCACGTGGATTTGATTCAGGTGGGAGAGAGCTCCCTTTGTCTTCCTGGGCCACCCGGGTTCTTGGAAGTGATTCGGGGAAGCAGGCATTTTAGAGGCCAGAAGAGTCTCTTTATCCATTCAGTCGGCTTAATTGAGGTGGTGGTGGGGAGGACCTTCTTGTCAGCATTGCCAAGTGCTTCCCTGGTACCATAACCCTCCACACCTCCACCCCTATCCCCGCCCCTACCCCCACCCCCACCCGGCCCGCTCTGATGCAGGGTGGGCTAGCCTCCTGGTTCTGCGCAAGCTCAATTACTCCATTACATTAGCCAGGGGGAGAGGGGCGGGTGGAGCTTCTGGGGGCTCTGGGGTCTGGCGTGTGAATGCGACGGCACAATAACATGTGCACCCCAACGTGGCTCCTCTCTGGGCCACACAGAGAATTCACACGTTGTTCCTGCTGCCCTGCCTTCCGTTCTACCCGCCATCAGTCCATGCTGCTCTAGTCAAAATTCTTTGGTAGCAGCACACAGAAACCCTCTCAGACTTGCTCCAAACTTAGCATCTCTTAACTGGGGGCAGGTCAGGCGGCAAGTGTCAGGATTTTAGAAGGCATTCAGGAATGGAAGTTTCTGTGGCCTGCGTGGTCTCTCACACTTGCTGCATACCTCTGCCTCTCTCCATCACTCACTCCCCTTCCATCAGGCTCCCCCTGCTTGTGTGAAGTCTGCAATGCCTCCCTATTCCCATGACCATCTGCCTGGCTGGTGGGTGCTGAGTCAGCCAAGAGGGGATTTATCTGTTTACCGAACTGATTAAGAACACACCATGTGCCAGACCCTCTATTAGGCTTAGCAGCCATGCTGATAAAAAGACGAGGATGGCTCTGCTCTTGTTGAAGGCGTTGAGGGCAGGCAGTTTACAGTTTAATGGGATCTGGGCAGCTCTAGATGGGAATCACAGAGGACTAGAAAATCTGCATAAAAATCCATGGCTCAGAGGGAACTCATTACCCACCATCACAAAATTAGATGAGAAATCAGCTGATAAGAAAATAACCACCGTCCACTTATAAAATGAGCCTCCTTTGTACCATCTAAAAATAAATATGACAAGTGACATGAGCGAAACTGCAGTGAAGATCTCCGAAATTCTGTCCCTTTGAGAAAGCAACAAAATGCTGGCGAAAATGATCCGAGTCAACTTGTTGGAACTCTGGAAATTAACCAGAGATTTGTAAGAACTCAGGAAGCACTTATCCAAAAGAGCAGCTGCATCTTAGTAAGAACAGCAGACTCTGCGTTGTCTTAACTTACTCTTGCTCCATCCCCTGCTCCCAGCCCAGCAGCGGCCTGGAATGAGAGACTAAGACTCAGATAATGGTCAGACCACATATGAAAATGGAATGCTGACCCACAACCGGCAGCAACCTGCCCAGGACACTAACCTCTGTGGACCAGGCTCAACCCAAGAAGCCAGCCTGCTGGAAGTCAGACTTGCTGGGAACCAGACTGCTATCTCCAAGAACAATCCAGGGAACTAAGCGATTACTTCTGTAATGGTCTGCCACACATGGTCAGGACAAGACACTTGACACCTTTCCTAAGTTTTGTCCCTACTTCCAGCTTAGGATCAACCAGTATGTTAGCAAAGCCAAAGATACTAACCAATCCCTTGGGACAACCTACTTCTAGAGGGCTGCCTCCAGCTTCCCCAGGCCAGGGGCTCCCATCAGGATGCACCTGGAACCTTCTTTTACTCCCACTCTTCTGCCTGCCTGTGAGTCTCTGTCAAAATGTAACGGAAGGTGGCTGATTTCCTTACCAAAGTAGGTTCTGAGAAAACAGCCTTTGTTTTTCTCATTTGGCTGGTCTTTGTTGATTTCTACAAAATAAGAGAATTCGTAAAGAATTCGTTATTTGGGGCGCCTGGGTGGCTCAGTGGGTTAAGCCGCTGCCTTCGGCTCGGGTCATGATCTCAGGGTCCTGGGATCGAGTCCCGAATCGGGCTCTCTGCTCATCAGGGAGCCTGCTTCCTCCTCTCTCTCTATCTCTGCCTGCCTCTCTGCCTGCTTGTGATATCTCTCTGTCAAATAAATAAATAAAATCTTAAAAAAAAAAAAAGAATTGTCGTTATTTGATCTGTTGGGTAACTCTCTGAAAGACCCCTGAAAAGTTTTGTCTTTATTGCTTTTTTATTTTTTACTTTTTAAAAGATTTTATTTATCTACTTGAGAGAGAGAAGGGAGAGAGACAGTGCATAGGCACGGAGGGAGAGAGAGGGAGAAGCAAGCTCCCTGCTGAGCAGGGAGCCAGACACCACACTCCATCCCAGGACCCTGGGATCATGACCTGAGCTGAAGGCAAATGCTTCACTGACTGAGCCATCTAGGTGCCCCTGATTTGTCTTTATTTTGCCTTACTTGGACCCCATCTAGTGCCAAAGCCAGTGCCTCTCGCTTTTGTGCAAGCTCCCATTTCAACAGGAAAAATTGGCCATCCACCGACTGACTTGATGGTTTCCAGAATCTGTGTGCCTGTGTGTTTTGTCCCTTTGCCTCTAGTCCCATGTCCAAAGTGACCCAGGACGGCACCTTATCCCCACCTACTTCCATGAGATGTCAGTTAGATCCTCTTGCCACAGTCTCCATTCCCTCTGGAGTCCCACAGCTTCCCCAGTGAGAACACCTCTAGGAAAGCAGCGTGACTTGTGAATAGTAATAGGCATCCTGCCATCTTGCTATAAACACTCATTCTGGAGTCTTTTTGTCAATTCTTTGGGATTTTTACATAGATAATCTTATTTTTTAAAATGATTTTATTTATTTATCTGACAGACGGAGATCACAAGCAGGCAGAGAGAGAGGAGGAAGCAGGCTCCCTGCTGAACAAAGAGCCCAATGTGGGGCTCAATCCCAGGACCCTGGGATCATGACCTGAGCCTAAGGCAGAGGCTTTAACCTACTGAGCCATCCAGGCACCCCTAGATAATCCTATTTGAAGGATATAAATCTTTTTATTTTTAGAGAAAGGAGGGAGAGGGCAGAGGGAGAGAGAGAATTTTAAGCAGACTCCACACCTACAGCGGAACCCAACATGGGGCTCGAGCTCATGACCTCAGGCCAAATCAAGAGTTGGATACTTAATTGACTGAGCCACCCAGGTGCCCCGAAAGATTTTTATTATATGATTATATAACTATATACTGAATATTAGAGTATTACATAATTATATAATTTTATATCATATATTATTGTTTTATAAATACAGTATATAATATTGATATAGTATTTTGTTGTGTATTTTATAATTGTAGTTTACATATATTAGTTATATATACATAAAACAAGACAAAAATCTCATGTATTTATCCACATCATGACTGTTTCTGATGTTCTTCATTTCTCTGTTGTGGGTCCATACGTCCAATCCATCTGGTGTAGTCGTCCTTCTTCCTTTAACATTTCTTGTAGCATATGTGTGCTGGTGATGAGTTATTTCAGTTTTTCTATATCTGAAAATGTGTTTATTTTGCCTTCATTTGGAAGATATTTTCTCTGGGCACAAAATTCTAGGTTGCCGCTGTTTTCATTCCGTATGTTAATGATGTTGCCCCACTGTCTTCTCCCTTGCATTGTCTCTGATGAGAAATTTGCCTTCATCCCTGTCTTTCTTTCTTTGTGTGTAACATCTTTTTATCTCTGGCTGCTTTTACGATTTTCTGTTTAGCACTCGTTTTGATCCTGTTTCTTATAATTGGAGTTTGTGGAGATGCATGGATCTATGGATTTGGAATGAAATCTGGAACCATTTATGCTATTATTTCTTCAGATAGTTTTTCTGTCCCCTGGCCTCTCCTCCTCCGTCAGTCTCCAGCTTACACATGTGTTAGATTGCTTAAAGTTGGTCCTGCAGCACACCGATACTCACTTTTTAAAAATTTTCTTTTCTGGGGTGCCCGGGTGGTGCAGTTGGTTAAGCGTCTGGCCCTTGGTTTTAGCACTTGGGTGGAGATCTCAGGGTTGTGGAATCAAGCCCCACTTCCGGCTCTATGCTCAGCAGGGAGTCTGCTTGAGACCCTCTCCCTCTCCCTCTACTCTTCCCTCCCCTGCACTCTCTCTCAAATAAATAAAGAAATCTTACAAAAATAAAAAAATTCTCTTTTCTCTCTGTTTCATTTTGAATAGTTTCTATTATGTCTGCAAGTTCACTCATCTTTTATTCTGCAATGTCAAATCTGCCATGAATCCTATCCAGTATATTTTCCACCTCCCACATTGTGATTTACATCTGTAAAAGTTTGATCTGTGCCCTTTTTTCTTTTTTTTTTTTTTTAAGAACACTCCATACCCAGTGTGGAGCCCAAGGTGGGGCTTGAACTCATGATCCTGAGATCAAAACCTGTGCTGAGATCAAGGGTTGGATGCTTAACTGACTGAGCCACCCAGCACCCCACTGATTTGTGTCCTTTAAAATACCTTTCATATCACTACTTTCTTTTTCAACATATGGAATCAGTTACGTATCAGTCTGTACTCAATAGGATATAGAAAATACACAGAGATTGAAAAAGGGGAAGTTTAGTATAAGGAGGTATTATATTCTGATAAAAGAATGATTATAAAATATAAAAAGGTTGTATATGGTGCTCTAGGACCAAGGGAGAGGGCCCCAGGAGAACCCTCACCAAGGCTGGGGTTTGGAATTTACTGGACAGATTGTAGGTGCAGCCCACTGGAGAACAGAGAACTTTACTGGTTCATCCAGGCCAGAGCTGGTCTGTAACCACTGGGCTAGCAGGAGCCCATCCCCCAGACTTCAGGCTAGAACTAGACCATCAACCAATGCTCAGGCACATTGGCATGGGGAGGGAGTGGGTTCTGTGCAGGTAGATGGGGGTGAGGGCTATGTACACAGGTGAGCAGAAGCCAGCAGAGTGCTGGTGGAGGCAGGAGGCCCCCCGTGCATAGTGTCTGTGTCAGAATGGTCATAGGAAGGGTGTCACCAGGTCAGACTGCAAGAGGATCCGTGTGTTCTGGGCACACATGCTGGGGGGAGATCACTAACATACATTCTCACACAAACCCCGCTGACCCAGCCTGCAGCAGGTGGACACAGTAGAGAGCCCTTCTGCTTGAAATGTCCCTCCAGGGTGCTCTGCTGTGAAGGCTTATCACTGTGCTCATGGCCAGGGAAAGGCTTAAAGGAATTCACCCCATTCCCATAGAACATGTACTGAAGGGGGAATTTGGAATTGAGAGGTAATAAATTGATTACTGACCTCAGTTATGATAACTTCCTGAATATTCTTGTCTGTGAATTTGAAAATCTGTGTCAACTCTCCATTCGTTTGAATTGATGAGTGTTTGTCCTCATCATGGGTCACACTTTCCTGTTTCTCTGGGCACCTGGTAATTTTTGCAGGGGTGGGGATGGTGGTGGTGTCTGTATTCCCATCAATGTCCTTGAACTTCATGCTGCGATGCAGTGAAGTTGCTTGGAAACAGTTTGATTCTCCTGGGTCTTGTTTTGAAGGTTTGTTGGTTGGACCAGAACAGTGCTCAGGTTAGGGATAATTACTTCCACTCCTGAGCAAAACCCTCTGTGTACACTCTGCTATGTCTCAGGAGTTGAGCTTTCCAATCCGGGTGGCGGGAACAGGCATGACTCTCAGATCAAAGTGGGCTCTAGACTGTTTTCACTCTACTCCTGGCTGTTTCTGCTGCAGGTAGTTTCCTCACACATGTGTGCTTGAGCCCTCTCTCTTCCTCTGCCCCTCTCCTCCCCCTGGGAGCTCACTGTCCTGTGTTTTCTGGTGTGCCGTGTCTTGAAAACTATTCTTTCTACTTATTGGCCAGGGTCAGAAGTGTCCTGAGATGCTTAGCCAACATCCAAGTGGAAGTATTGAGATGGTTCCAGTGAGGGATTCTCACTTACTCCTCACACGTGTCTCTGTGCTGCAGGTGAGAGCCAGGCTTCCATGCCAGGAAGACCATGCCATCCCAGTTTGACCTTCAGTTGACCGGGGTCTAAGCTGCTCTGATCCACAGTTTTCATCTTTTTCTCTGTACTCTGGGCATCGTAACAGTACCTGCCTCAGGGGACTGTCAGGAGAAGCAAATGAGTGAAACATGTAAAACACAGCGAGCGCTCAATAAGCAGATGGCATTGTCATTATGAGTTATAGAATTGGCAATGGGGGCGCCTGGGTGGATCCATCGGTTGGGTGTCCAACTCTTGATTTTTGGCTCAGATCATGAACGTGGGGTCATGAGGTCGAGCCCTGTGTTGGGCTCTGTGCTGGGTGTGGAGCCTGCTTAGGATTTCTCTCCCCTCTCTCTGCCCCTCTCCCCACTTGTGCTTGTTCTCTCTCTCTCTCTCTGAAGAAGAAGAAGGAGAAGGAGAAGGAGAAGAAGGAGGAGGAGGAGGAGAAGGAGAAGAAGAAGAGTTAGGAATGACACAGGAGAAATGATAGCTTTTCCAAAATCCTGTATCTTCTGTGTTTATCATTAATTGAGAAAGAATCTTGGGCTATGCCAAAGACATCTGAGAATTCATTGAATAGTTGGAGAGTTGGAAATATGTCCGTGATATGTAACTTTGACAGGGCTACTGAGATGTAGTGGGCAGGCTGTCCCTACCACATGACAGCTGTGACCATCACAGCTCTGGGAGGACCAAGGTCTCTTCTGAGACCCCAGATGACTTGGATACTCCCTTTCTAGAGACCACCCTGCAGTGTGGGAGAAGAAGCCCCAGAAGTTGGGGTTTTGAAACTGCCTTGGGTGAAAAGTAGTAAAAAAAAAAACAAAAACCTCCAGAGAAAATATTTCTAGCATTCTGGGTGTGTTTGAGGAATAGAAAAGTCAAGGACTGGCCAGGAAGGAGGATGTAGTGTAAAGTTAACTCAGGTACATAAACATATGGTTCATTGGTGGAACTCGAGTTGCACCAGATAATTAGTCCTCGGGACATCTTGCTCAGAAGAAGGCTCTTATCTGCAGGTGTGAATCAGGGCTGCTGTGGGCAGGTGTGCAGGTGTGCACTGCATAACTCAGAGCCACTATTAACATCATACATAATCATTACATGGCCAAGATTTGGCTAGGGTGCAGTCTTTTGGCTTTACCATGTCAGATGCCTTTGTCTTTCTGGACTAGTCACGGGAAATCTGAGAGCCTGCCAGAACACAAACCCTCTAAGGCTCCCCTCATCCTGGGAATGTGTCACCCTACAACTCTAACACAAGGGCCCTACTAGGGACAAATTCAAAATCTCCTCATTGGGGGATGTGGCAGACAGATCCTAGGGCATGTGAACAGACTCTTCAGGAATGACCAAGTTCTTAACCTTGTAATACATAATTTCCTCCCCCTGAGTGTGGGTGGAACCTGTGACTTTCTTATAACCCATGGAATATGGCAAAGGTGAGGATGTCACTCCCAAGACTACCTTCCCATATAGATATGGGGTGGGAGGGGGAGCAAGAGAGGGCATCCTCCATCTCACCAGCACACACCAACACACTGGAGAGTCTCCTTGTTGGCTTGATAAAGTAAGACGCCATGGTGTTTGAGTTCATATAGTGAGGGACATAGCAAGGACCGGAGGGACATAGCCAGCACACAGGGTTCTCAGTTAGCGGAAAGCAGAGAAATACTGACAGCAGCCTGAATGAGCTGGGAAGCAGGTCCTTCCCCGGCTGGGTCTCCAGATGAGAGTGCAGTCTGCCCAACACCTGGATGACGCCTTCTGAGACCCCGTGGTTTCAGAGGTCCTTGCCAGGCTGTGCCTGGATGCCTGGGCAGATGAGACATGTCTGTTGTTGGAAACTGCTGAGTTCGTTGTGATTTGTTACACAGCAGTAGGTAACTAGGACGGGGATCTTGGGAGCACAGTTCAGTTGGAAGGAGAAATTGTCTTCAATGGTGAGGGGGACTTGTGTTCAGGTGGTACACATGCCATCTTGTGTCCAGCTGTGTGTTTATTTGAGGCACTTTGGGGGTGCAGATGGACTTATGGTAGGTAAAGTCCCTTCAGGCCACCTTGGCACTTGGCGATTGGCCCAGGTGGTTGCAGGAGGAGGAGGGGCAGGGCTGGAACCCCGCTTGTGAGACAGGATATTTGTTTGGAACGTTATCATATAGTTAACTGGTGTGCAAAGGGTTGTTGTTAGTATTTTAACTTTTGGACCCGGTTCGGTTAGGTTAGCTATTAAAAATTGTAGTGTACGGGGCGCCTGGGTGGCTCAGTTGGTTAAGTGACATCTTCGGTTCAGGTCCTGATCCTGGAGTCCTGGGATCAGGATTCCACTAATGTGGGATCAGTCCCACATCAGGCTCCCTGCTCTGCAGGGAGTCTGCTTCTCCCACTGACCTCTCTCCTCTCATGCTCTCTCTCTCAAAAAAAATAAATAAAATCTTTAAAAACAAATTGTAGTGTAGTACATGAAAAGTTGGGCAGTATGCAACCGCCTAACACACACACACAGCAAAAATCCAAACAGTTCAAGAGGACACACAAGCTTCCTTCCTAACCCAGTCCTCAGTAACCTTTCCCCGAGGCAACCTCTGTTAAGTTTCTGGCTTGACTTACCAGAAATTGTCAGTGGACACGTGGGATCATATTGTTTTGTACTTTTCACTTAACAGAACATTGTGGAGATTCATTCCCTATTGCTATTTTTGCATCCTACTGTTCTTTTAAGGGGCGGCACGGTTGTCTGCTGTGTGGGTGGATGTGTGGCCCCTTCCTTGCCCTGCCTGGGAATAGCCCTCAAAAGATTCTCCAGAATGAGCCACAGTTCAAGGTCAAGACTGTCTCAAAGCACACACAGCCAAAGCCATCTACCCTCACCTGCGAAAGGAGAGCAAGACACCTAGACACAGCTCCGCTCAACCAAACCCAAGCCTACCCCAGGCCAGAACCTATAAGGCTCCTGCCAGCTGTGCTTATGTCCCAGTTTGCCCCAAGAAGAATTTCAGGAGCCCCTATGAGGCTTTTGTAACAAAAAGCCTATTGGATTTCCCAAAGCACAGAAACAGGCTGTCCTGGAGCCAGATAGCTCCATCCTAGAGGTGGGGTGGGCGTAGGGGGGTGGAGGGAGAGAGGAGGGTGGAGGCGGAGAGAGATGAGGGGAGAGGGGGTAGAGAGATGTTCGCTACTTGCATAGAATGGACAGCCCTGTCCCCTCCCATCTCTCCCCATCCTCCCCTCCCAACTCCCACACGTATGTCCAGTCCCTTCCCTGCCCTATGTGTGGGGTTTATTGGTTACCATGGAGGTTCCCTCACTCCCCAGGGAACCAGAGAGGCTTTACAGCATTCACAGTGAAATATTTGTTCTTCAAGTCGTGACTGGCAATATATTTAGAGCCTGGAGCCATCCTTTCACTGTGGGGGTTTGGGGCACTGGTGTCCCTCCTACAGAGAGCCCGGGGGTGGCCTCAAGCGATCTGGGTTGCCAGGTTGTCACAGGCTGAGCTCCAGGAACTAAGACCCATTCTTTTCCCAGAGCGGGTGCCACCTGCTGATTCTTCAAACAAAGAATCCCTCAAGTACGACTTGGGGTTTCCATAGCCCAGAGGACAGCTAGCTTGATGGGATGTCCTTTCCCACATGTTTGACTTTGCCAAGAAAGAAGGTCATTTCTGCAACTCTACTCGATCAGTTGTCCACAGTGCCTCTCTCAAACCTGTGATGTTTAAACCATCCTCCTTGGCACCACCTGCACCATCATTTTTGCCATCGGATTTGAATTGCCGTGTTGGATATTTTCATCCGACAATCTACAGGGAGACTGACTCACAAAGACTGGTGGGTGCAGGACAGCCACTGTTTTTATCATTTTAAAATAAATGTTTTTATTTTAGAACAGTTTTAGATTTACAGAACAGCTGCACAGAGATGCAGAGAGTCCACCTTCCCCGCACTGTCAACCGTGTTCTTCGCATCCCACGTACGTGGTGCTCTGGTTACATTAGCCAGGCAATATGACTACATATCAGTACTAGCCCAACTTTCTCCTTTGTTCAGACTGCCTTAGCTTCCCCCTAATGTCCTTTTTCTATATTCGGGATCCCACCCAGGAAACCACATGAATTTCCTTGTCCTGTCTTCTGAGGCTCTTCTTGGCAGGACTGTTTTTCCAAACTTTCCTTGCTTTTGAGGCCCTAGACCATTTCGAGGAGGACAGGTCATATATTTTATAGGAATGCCTCAATTTGAATTGGCTTGACGTCTTCCTCATGATTAGACAGAGGCTGTGGTTTCTTGGGAGGAGGCCCACAGAGCTGAAGTGTCATTCTCGGCATGTCATACTGAAAATACATGTTATCAACACAACTTACCGCAGGTGATGTCAATGGTGGTCACCTGGTTGTGCTGGTGTTTGCCCGATTTCTCTACTGTAAAATGACTTTTATTTTACCATTACCTTTTTTTTTTTCAATTTTGAAAATTAAGCTATAATCCACTGGACATAAAACTCACCATTTTAAAGTATCCAATTCAATTTCTTTCAGTATATTCCCGATTATGAGCAGCCACCGCCACTAATTCTAGAACATTTGTATTATCACCCCGAAAGGAACCCCGCACGTGCTAACAGTCACTCCCCATTCTCCTCTTTCCCCAGCCCCTAGCAATCACTGATTTACTTTCTGTCTCTACGGACTGGCCTGTTCTCCATGGTGCTCATAAATGGAACCTTATAAGAAGTGGCCTTTTGTGTCTGACTTCTTTCTCTTAGCATGTCTCCAAGAGTCACGTACGTTGTAGCATGTATTAGTGCTTCATTCTTTTTTTTATGGATGAATAACGTCCATGGTAGGGAAGGATATGTTCCATTAGTTCATCCATTCAACCCTTGATGAACATTTGTGTTGTTTCCACTTCTTGGCTCTTCTGAATAATGCTCTTAGAAACATTCATGCACAGATGGATATGTCTTCAGTTTTCTTGAGTATCGACCTTAGGGTGGAATTCCTGAGTTATACGGTGAATTGAAGAGTTTAAGCAGTTCTCCCCAAACCTGATAATTATTCACATCTCCGTTAATACTGTCATACTGGATTTTATCACTCATAAAATTTTGCCAACATGATGTACCAAAAAATGGGATCTCATTATTGCTTTAATTTGCATTTCCCTGATTGCCTTGGGAAAGGGTGTCTTTTGTCTATTTGTCATATATCTTTCATGTTTATTCATATACTGCCATTTCTCCTCTGTGTTTCTCATGCTCTGTAAACCATTCCAGAGCATAGTATAAGATGGCCGTTTTCCAATTCATTTCACAAAGGTAACACAAGCCAGAGAGCTCGCAAAATCCTGAAAAGAGGATACCCCAGAGAAAAACTACAGACCCATTTATGAATAGATATGCAAAAAGTACTAAAGGAAATGGAACCATTTTGTGCATAAAACTCATTCCTGAAAACGTGTACACCATCAGATCACCAAGCAGAGTGCTATTATAGAGTGTAATAATTTGTTTATGGGCAAAGGGCTTGTGCAGAAGTCTCATGAAGAAGACTCCTCTAGCCAGAATCCAGAGGAGAGAAGGCTGGCTTCTCAGTCATCGGATGTCTGTAACACAAACAGAAGTGAGAGTAACTGAAAACTGACGCGTGCAGATGGGTGGGGGGTGGTGCAAACATTCATAATGGATCTAATAATATTTATAGAACATTTATAGATTGCTTTACCCTGAGCATTCCATTTCTTTATTTTATTAAAGATTTTATTTATTGATTTGTCATAGAGAGAGCACAAGCAGGCAGAGTAGCAGGCAGAGGCAGAGAAAGAAGCAGGCTCCCTGCTGGACAAGGAGCCCGATGTGGGACTCAGTCCCAGGACCCTGGGATCATGACCTGAGCCGAAGGCAGTAGCTTAACCCACTGAGCCAGGTGTCCCTGAACATTCCACTTCTAAGCACTTGTTTTTAAGGAAGAAAATAAGGATGTGCACATTAGAGTGTTATGAAGAGCAATAAGCAAATAGACAAAAACATTGCCTTTAGGAGCTTATAAAGACCGTGTAGTTGTGTGTGCATGTGTGCATGTGTGTGTGGTCACTTTTTAAAGTGACTTTTTTTTTAGACTGGAAAAGTCATTTACAAAACACCGTGAGCCACTTTTTTTTTTTTTTTGGTTTATCTACCATCTATGTTCCTAAGTATGAATTGCAGTTAAGAAGACTTTCTACCATATATACTATATGTTAAAAATTACCTGAATGGTAAGAATTACCTCTTCTTATTTATTTGTTTTGTTTACCTATATTTTCTATAATGTATAGGTTATTTCTATAATTAAAGAAGTTATTTTTAAATAGTATTTAGCATGACAATAAGAGATTGAGAGAGGGACCCCTGGCTGGCTCAGTTGGAGGAATATTCAACTCTTGATCTTGGGGTTGTGAATTTGAGCCCCACGTTAGGTGGAGAGATTACTTAAAAATAAAATCTTAAAAAAAAAAAAAAGAAATCAAGGGAAACTGCTAAGGTGTTAAATGCCTAACAAAAGAGAATTGGCTGGTGAAGTCGTGGTTTATGGAGTTACAAGTACAGTGAATGAATTCAATAAACCCCTTGGAGTACCTACCACGTGTGGGCTCTCACAGTGGTTCTGTGGCCATTCTGGGCTATAGGTGTGATCATGCTTGTAGTGAAGAAGAGAGGGAGTGGAGTAAGAGAGAGAGAAGGAGAGAAGGACAGCCTTGAGCTGGATGGGTGGCCGGAGGCAGGTGCTGTGTCTTTGTCTAGGGATGGCCTCCTGTCTTGGGAGGGGGAGGATGTGGGGGTGGAGTGGGGGGTGCTGCTGACTCGCCTACACCCCTAGCAATTGACCGTGTGCCTTGTGCAAGTGTTCTCCCCCATTCCCCAGTTCCTGGCCCTGGATCAGCTGCACCCCAGGTGCTCTTTCCTTCCAGAGCCTCCAGCCCTCTGGGGAGCCTCTCGAGGGACCCAGCCAGTTGCAGGGGGCAGGAAAGGCACCCAAGGCACAGGGAGTGGCTTTGGGTTGGCAGTAGGTCCAATTTATTCCCTGAAACACAAAATCACTTACAATTGTGTGTGACCATCTCCTGGGCTAGGACTCAACAACTAGAAAATAGTTTCCATTCTCTTTTTTAAAGATTTTATTTATTTGTTTATTTAGACTGTGAATGGGGGTGGGGCAGAGGGAGAGAGAGGATCTAAGCGGACTCCCCTGCTGAGTGCTGAGCCTCAGGAGAGGCTCAATCTCATGACCTTGACATCATGACCTGAGCTGAAATCAAGCATTGGATGCTTAACCAACTGAGCCACCAGGCATCCCTGAAAAGCAGGGATCTTCTTAAAACCACCAGGAAGGGAACCATGGACAAAGAAAGTCCCCTTTCCAGGCCCAGCAATAGGAATTCACTGTTATATGGAAACCGGTTTTGGAAAATTTGTTAATTTTTTATTTATTTATTTTTCACCCATTCGATATGTATCATTCAGTGACCTTCATTGTGTTCATCAAGTCGTGCAGCCATCATCACAATCAAATCTAGAACACTCTCATTATTCCGAAGAGAAACACCACAGCCTTCAGTTGTCACTCTGTCAAACAGCAGCCCCCCACCCCGTCTCCCCTAAGCCTACACGAACACCACTCTACTCTCAGTCTGTATAGATTGGCTGTCTATTTAGGACATTTCATGTAAATGGAATTATAAGACACACAGTCCTTGGTGGTCAGCTTCTTACACTCAGCATGCATGTAGGGCTCCTCTGTGTTGTAGCATGCATTGGTACACTGTTTCTTTGTAGTGCAGCAAAACAGTTCCTCGCATTATTTCATTGCAGTATATCCCACCCCTGATTTATCTCCATCTATCAGTTGATGAGAGTTTGAATTGTTTCCAGGGTTTGGCTCTGATGAATAAAGCTGCTATGGGCACCTAACTTAGAAGCTTTTGTGTAAACGTGTGTTTTCATGTCTCTCAGGTGTAAACCTAGGAGTATTACCCCGCTGTGTTGTAACTCTGTTTAATCTTTTGTAGGGTTGCCAAACTGTTCATTCCCTGCTGGTGGGAGTATCATAGGATGCAAACATTTTGGAAATTTTTTTAATTGAAAATTGGGGGTGGGGGAGAAAGAAGGGTGCCGGAAAGACTGTTTTCCCATCAGCAGCTTGGGTTAAGATGAGAGACTGCGGGCCTCTCAGCGGCGGGAGCTAAGCGAGGCAGTCAGCTCCGGGGGAAGGTAGAGTACACGAATCAAGAGACCACTCCTGGCCCTTGCCCTACTTTCTTCTGCTGGGCAAGACCTAGAGCCTTCCTTGAACCCGATCGGCTGTGGGGAACCAGAGTCCAGGGCAGGGGCTCCCCAAGTTGGTCTCCATCCAGTGGTTTCCTAAAGGGATTAGGGGGGCAGCACTCAGGGACAGAGGTGGCCCAGGATGGCTTAGGCTGGAAGGTGCAAAGGTCCTGCAAAGGGAAGCCTCCTTGGACTTAGGACAGCTGGAGTTGTAAACATCTGGTTGTGACCTGTCGGAATGCACACACAGCTGGACGCAACCGCCTCTGCCTGACCTCACCCTCCCTGAACCCCCAATTCCTGACTTTTCCATTCTCCTGGAGCCAGAGAGTCACCCAGGTGAGTGGGAGATTAGAGGTCTGGGAGTCAGAGGGCCCTGGCTTCAAACCCTGGCTTTAGCACCCACATTTAGTGACCCCTGGGCATGAGCTGTCACCTCTTTGGGCCTCAGTCTCTTTATCTGCAAAGTGGACATAATCTCCTGTACCAATGCCTGCTAGCAGAGCAGACTTAAGTCACATGAGCAACCTTTGGCAGCAGCTCTCTATGCTTGTTCCTTGGCCTGCTGCCAGCAACACTCCCCTCCTCACCTCAAAGCAGGCCCACTCTTTTCTCTTCCTCCTCTTTCCTCACCCTTCATTTCTTTGTTCTATTTCTGGACCAAAACCAGAAGAAAAGAAAAATCACCATGCAGGAAACACTGGCATCAGGGGAGAGGAGAACCTTCCATTTTTCTGAGAACCAGACAAGAGGAAAAGCCAGTGCTGGCCGCTGCTGATGTCCCTGACTGCACAGGCTCTGGGAAGCTGGAAGATGGTCCCTGAGATATGCCCCAAGCCTCGCCACCTTGTGGCCCCCATCAGGACTGGGCTGTGCATCTTGAAGCAGGCTGTGGCCCATCACACTGTTTTCTACTCATTTCCATGGTGAGTTCCAGCAGTTCGGTGTCACGGCAGCTTCAGGTGGCAGCTTGGGCTCGCTGGAAAAGGCAGTGGCCACCTGAGTGTTGGGGGAGGTGGGCTGTTTTAAGGGCCAAGTGGGTCCCTACCCCCTCCCCTTCACAGGGGCGAGTCTAACCCTCAGTTACTCATAAGGTGACTCCATTTGGAAACAGGGTCTTTAAGGAGGTCCTGAAGGTGAAATGAGGTCATTGGGTGGGCCCTGATACCATGTGGCTGGTGCCCTTGTAGGGATGCGACAGAGGGAAGGCCACGTGAGCAAATGGAGAAGACGGCCATCCACAAGCCAAGGAGAGGGGCCTCAGAAAAAGCCAAACCTGATGACACCTTGATCTCAGACTGTCAACCTCCAGGGCCAGGAAGAAGCACGTGCCTGCTAGTCAGCTGCAGGGTCTAGGGTCCTCCCGGCAGCCCCAGCGGAGGGATCCAGCCCCGCTCCGCACTGCCTGGCATGAGCCCCGGGGATAGGAGAGCATCCCAAATGTCAACACTTGAATATTTCTATTATTATCATCCTGACTCGTGTCCCCTGGACTCGCCTCCTGCTCTCTGTGTGATGGAGTGGGGACCACACCGAGGGACAGAAACAGGTACGCAGACACGTGCATTCATGCGCACGGGTCATTCTCTGGGCCCCAGGTCCTTCACGATCGTGCATCTCCATGGCCAAGTTAAGAAGGTTTATGATGTGTTCGGCGCAGTGTCGAGGGCTTTCTCCTCAACGATCCCCTGAAGTACGCATAGTTGTCGCTCTACAGGGGAGGGAACAGGCCCAGGGGCTTGAGCTGCTGGCCTTGCCCTTTTCAGTGGGCGGGGCTAGGATCCGATCTGCTCCCAGGCGGTTTGTAGCCTCTATGCTACAACTAGGTTTTTTCTTCTTACTCGGAACTACTTGTAAGGACAGGATGCCAGGGAGAGAATTGAGGGACCTCCTTGCGTGTCCTTGGGGGGGGGGGGGCCTGAGCCGGTGCTGGTGTGTGGGTGTCGGCATGATGGGTTGCAGGGAGGACAAGAAGCAGCTGGCACCCCGCACCCCTGCCTGCTTCCTGCCCCTGCCTGTTCCCCCCCGCCCCCCGCACCCCTGCCTGTTTCCTGCCCCTGCCTGCTTACCGGAGCAAACCACCCCGTACCCTTGCGGGTGTGAGTGTTGGGGAGCGGATGCAGCTGAGGCAGCATGCGCCCACGGCTGACCCCAGCTCAGGGACTGGGGCTGGTGTGTGTTGGGGTTGCAGAGAGAGGAGGGGTGATCACGACCTCCGTCCGGGAAACTTCACGCTGCACTCAGTCTGGTCTTCCTTCTACCTGAGGCAGGTTTACGTAATCCAACTTAAGACCGTAACCTCATGGCCCATCTCAGCACGGTCGCATGAAGACGAAACCAAAGCCAAATCCAAGTTCTCCTCCACCAATAGCCTTGGGAAGTACTGTAGGTCTTTCCGAAATTTGTTCCATTGGAACCAGAGGGCAGTTATGCTCACAAAAGAGAGGAAAGCGGGGCGTCTGGGTGGCTCAGTGAGTTAAAGCCTTTGTCCTTCAGCTCAGGTCATGATCTCAGGGTCCTGGGATCCAGCCCCAAATCTGGCTCTGCTCAGCAGGGAGCCTGCTTCCCTCTCACTGCCTACTTCTCTGCCTACTTGTGATCTGTCTGTCTAATAAATAAAATCTTAAAGAGAGAGAGAGAGAGAGAGAAAAGGGTCTTAAAACCCCTTTCCTCTTCCCTCCCAAAGTCCCCAGACTCCTGCATGCTTTCCTCCCTCGGGCTAGCTTCCTGTCGCTCCCCAGACCCACGAAGCCTCTGGCCACCAGCCTGCTCTCTGGAGCTTCCACGCCGTCCTTGGGATGGGGCCCACGACCCACCGGAGGCCATCTGTCCCAAGTTTGTAAAATTAGCAGAGAGATGAAGAAGCTGTTTAAAGTCCCACTGCTGGATGGGGTCCAGGAAGACCCCAACAAGCCTGCCTCTCCCATCCCCGGCATTGAGGGGCCTCTGGGACCACAAAGTGATGTTCTAGCAACTGGGACATGGTGGCCTGATCCAAACTGCAGTGTCTTCACTGCTTCTCTGAGCCCTATTAATAGGATCCTCCCGTTTGATAGGGCCTGGATGTGCTCACACAGCCCACACTCACTCACCCCATGCTCACCTATCCCACACCCCCACGCTCACCCACACACACACTCACCCATGCACACACCCACACCCCCATACTCATGCGCACACTCACCCCCACTCACTCACTTATGCATACATAATCATGTACTCTCACCTATACACACTCACCCCTATACCACCTACACTCATACGCTGTCATACACAATCACACAGACTCATTCACACATTTACCCCACACCCACACGCAAACTCATTCAAACACACCCGACACACTCACCCGTACACACACCACCCCCACACTCTCACCCCACACTCATACACACTCGCACACCATCACGCTCACACACATCCCCCACACTCACACATTTACACACCCATACCCTCACTACCCCCCACACTCACATGCATACACACACGCCATCCCAAACTGAGACAGTCTGGGTTTCCTATTTTGTAATCTGCCTTTTTCAATGAACTATACTGTGAGAAGATTTTCCCAAGTATTTAATTTTAGGAAACTCTTCTCCCATCATCTGGATTTAACCTAATTGAGCATTCCTCTAGCGTGGGCACAGAGGATGTTTCCACTCATTCGCTCGTATAAATAACCCAGACTGCAGTCCTTCTGCGGGTCTCCACTTATGTCCGGGGGATAAATTCCTCGGAGGCGAAGCTACTGGGATAAACATTTTGACTGACATTTCATGTGGGAGGACTGAGTTCTCCTCCAGGAGGGCTGTGTGCCCATCCAGCCCCAGGCTGCGTCCTCCTCACAGAGTGGACTGTCTGGTCTGCAGAGGGGTCAAGTGTAGCAGCTGCCCCAGGAGGACTTGTGCCCTGATGGGCTCATTACCACGAGCCACTCTGGGAACAATACCTTCTTGGCCACGTCCACTTCCCAAGTCCTGTTCCCTTGGGGTTTTTTTGGTTTTTTTTTTTTTTTTTTGGATTTTGACTTCCAACCAATTCTTTTTCTATGGATTTCCATGACAAAGCTCTGGAGATCGGGCTGTTTTTTCCAGCTCAGGACACAAATAAAACTAGTTAATCTAATTTTTCAAAGTCAAACTGCCCTTAGCTTCCCCATCCAGCTCAGTGGGAGCCGGGTGAGAGGGGGTGTGAGGATGCAGGTGAGTGTGGGTAGTTGTGGGAATTAGTGTGTGATTGTGTATGAGTAAGTATGTGGGAGTGTGGTGTGAGTGTGTGGGTGAGCTTGTGAATTTTATGCATCTGTGTAAGGGTGCATGTGAGTATGGGTGTGGGGTGTGTGTGTGTGAATGGGGATACGAGAGTGTGGGGATGAGTATGTGTGTGAGGGGGTGGGGTGAGTGTGTGAGTGTGGGGGTATAGGCTGGGTAAGTGTGTGTGTGCGTGGGTGAGTGCGGGCTGGGTGAGTGTGGGCTGTGTGAGCACATGCCCCAGGCCCTATCAAACAGGGGGAGATCCTATAATATGACTCATGACTCATGGGAGCAGCAACGACACTGCGGTTTGGATCAGACGGCCGTGTCCCAGTTGCTGAGACATCACTTAGTGGTCCCAGGAGCCCCTTGATGTGGGGATGGGAGAGGTAGGCTTGCTGGGGTATTCCTGGACCCCCATCCAGCCGTGAGACTAAGCAGGCTCTCTTTGTGGGCTTCCCCACCCAAGATATCAGAGGTCCCTATCCCTGGGACCCTGCTGCTGGGGGCAGGCACTACATGAGAACACAGGGAGGGTGACCTTGTGTGACTGGTGTGCAGTCCTCATGGCCCCTCTGTACTTAGCAGGTAGCCCTGGGACAGACCCCTGAGGAAAGCAGACCCCTGAGGCAGAGCAGGGCAGGCCAAGGGAGCGTGGGGGGCCTGGTGTTGCTGCATGTGGGTGTTACCCTTGCACCCCGGGCTCACTGGACCTGAGCATTCAGTGCCCTCGGGGGGGGGGGGGTGCTGCAGCTCCTGTTCCCCCTCCCACCCCAGAACGGATCCCCAGAGACTTTTGGTGGGGAGTGGCAGGGAGCTTCATGCCCCTCTGCTGACCAGGCCACCATGCTGTGCGCAGCAGCCTTGGGATGTCCTCCAAGGCGACCTTGGCAGGTACACGTTTCGCACACAGCTCTCTGATGGCGCTCTGGCTCCCCGCCAGCCCCTCCCTGGAGGGTGGGCTACCAAGAACAGGGATTCCAGGAACTGTTCTCAGGCCCCTGGAAACTCATTTTCCTTTAAATGTCAACTGCCTCTTCAGTAACCCTCAGAGAGGTCCCCATGCCCAGGGATGTGGGACAGAAGGGGCTGAGAGCCAGTGCTGCCTGAGGTAAACACGGAGGCCTCCTTGGCCTCAGGAAGTTGGGGCTGGGGGCCGGGATGGGCTGCCAGAGGCCTCCTCTTACCACACACAGGTGCACACCCTGCTCCCCCTCCACCCCCTGACACAGACACACATACACACATGCAGACCTGGTCCTTGGCTTTAAAAGGCAGACCCGAAGCTGCCATTACAGGTGGACTGAGACCGTCCATAGGAACAATGGCCCACACCCTAGCTTTGGGAACAAAGCATTTTTCTCAGGAGCTCCTGGGACACCCGGCCTTGCTCTGTGTTCTGATTGGTTGGGCTTTGGAGATGCTTTCGTGTCATATCATTATCAGTTCCCAAAATTGTCCCATCTTGGAGAAGTCAGGGAGAACCGAGGCCCTTGAGTTTGCCGAGTGTCCTGGATTGAACACTGGTTCCCCAATTTGTGTTCACCTGGAACCTCAGAAGTTGACCGTATTTGGAAATAGAGTCTTTGCAGATATAATTTGTTAACTTCAAATGAAGTCATAGTGGATTCAGGTGGACTCCATCTAACATGACTGGTGTCCTTAGTAAGAAGAGAAGATGGAGACAGAGAGAAGGCAGCTGGGACTAGTGGGCACAGCTATGAGCTAAGGAATGCCAAGGAAGGCCCACAAAGACCAGAAGCAGGAAGAGGTAGGAAAGATCCTCCTCAAGGGCTTCAGAGAAAGCACGGCCTGCCAGCACCTCGATGTCAGGACTCCTAGTATCCAGAACACTGGGAGAATAAATTCTGTGACTTAAGCCATCTGGTTTGGGTTCATTTGTTAAAGGCAGCCTTAAGAAATGAATAATGAGGGGCGCCTGGGTGGCTCAGTGGGTTAAGCCGCTGCCTTCGGCTCAGGTCATGATCTCAGGGTCTTGGGATCGAGTCCCGCATCGGGCTCTCTGCTCAGAGGGAGCCTGCTTCCTCCTCTCTGTCTGCCTCTCTGTCTACTTGTGATTTCTCTCTGTCAAATGGATAAATAAAATCTTAAAAAAAAAAAAGAAATGAATAATGAAAGCCTTTTGTTTTTTATTCATTTGCTTATTTATAATAAGGTCTCAATCATACTAACAATATAAAAAGTCTGCCTCTAGTCATGCAATTTAAGCACCTTATTTGCTGGCATTTGGTTTCTTGCCCTCTGCCCTTGGCCATGAATGCAGACTGGACAGGAAGTGCGCTGGCCAGGGTAGAGCTCTGCCTCCATCCAGCCACGCACCTGCTCACTGGTGACCTGCTGAGGAAACCTGAATGCTCTCTCGGGTTCCTTCCTAGCAGAACTATTTCACAGGAAGGAAACTCAGAGATCAGGTGCGCGTATACGCAAATGTACTTATAAACACACATTGCAAAGTCAAACCTAAATATTGAAAAATTATCCACCGGAGCTAAGCTATGCAATCAGCATAAATGTCCGTTGGCCGATGAAAAGTTAGCATGTGATATAAGCACACAATGGAATATCATCCATCTTTAAAAAAAAAAAAAAAGGGAATTCTCTCCACGGGGCAGCATGAAAGATAAACTTGGAAGAGATTGTGCTAAATGAAATAAGCCACCTGTATGATATATCTGAAGTTGTCCACTTCGAAGAAGCAGAGAGTAGAATGGTGGATGGTGGGCGGGGGTGGGGGCTGAGGGAGGGGGAACAGGGGGAGGAGAGAGGGGAGGTGCTAATGGATGGGCCGAAGGTGCCAGTGAAGCAAGCTGATGGGCTCCGGAGTTTTGCGGCTCGACCCCCGACCTACAGAGCACATTGTATCGTACTCTCAAAAATGTCTTAGGAGGGTAGACCTTATGTTAAGTATTCTTACGACGGTAAAAAGGAAACTAGCAAAAAGAACTTTGTCTTTAAAGTCAACACCCGGGCGCCTGGTGGCTCAGATGGTTAAGCATCTGCCTGCTACTGCCCCTCGGAACAATTTGTTACTTAAACTATAACCCCTGGAGGATTTTACTAGTTGCCAAGCACATTTAGATGTGGCCTTAAGAAAAACCTATACTGGCAACAGATCTTTGGGGAGAAGGACGATGTACGACCGCGAAGCTGGGCAGCGGGGGATGCCTGGCTCGCTCAGGGTGGAACGCCGCCCCTTCACAGAAGCCGGGCAGCCGGGAACGCCCGGTCAGCTCAGGGTGGAACGAAATACCACCTGCTTCCCTTTTTCGTGATTGCTCCTTTCTCTTCCCAGAAGCGCCCGTTGTTAGATGAGTCCTTCGAATGTGCTTGTTTAACTATAAACTTTATCCTCCTTCTTGCTTGTCCGCAAGACAGGTGACTAACGTTTGACCTTCATTGGTACTTCTGTTGGCTATTGTTTCTATCCAATAAAAGTGAGACTGTGGAGTTGCTCGTGGCAGCAGTCTTTTCGACTGTTGTCCCCTATTCCCAGTCTCTTGCAGCTGACTTTTTTGTGCCTAATTCTCCCGTTGCCGACTGGAAACGGCATCTGCCTTTGGCTCCCGTCATGATCCTAGGGCCCTGGGATCGAGTCCCGCATCGGGCTCCCTGCTCAGCGTGGAGCCTGCTTCTCCCTCTGCCTCTGCCTCGTTCTCAGTCTCTCGTGAATAAATAAATAAGTAAATACATAAAAATCTTTAAAGTCAACACCCAACTTTCGTGTACTTTAATACACGTTTCATGAAACCATCAAGATACTTAAAAATGATCCTTCTGTTCTCTTCCATTAGCTTGGATGGCTTTAAAGTGATCACACTGTTCAGTGGTGGTACTGTGAAGTGTTTCTGTCCTAACAACTGTAAACGAGGGCGCTGCCCCAGGGCCCCTGCTGCCACCAAAACCCTGTGGCCTTATCTCAGGGCAAAACATCAGGGGCTGCTCCCCAAATCTGGGCGGGTGAGGTCAAGGGAGGCCTGCTTTCCCAGGAGTCCTTTTGGCCGGTGTGCTGGCCCAGGGACCCTCTGACCCCAGGGTTCTGCCCAGCCTTCTCAGAGCACCTCCCCCACAGGGCTTCCCTCCCTGGCCTTTGCCCTGATGCCTGCAGGCACCCGGACCAGGACACATCCCGAGCTACCTCAGTACCCTTGAGGGGACACCCTGCCCTCATCCCCATTTCATGGATGAGGACATGGAGGCACAGAGGGGGCAGGAGCAGCGAGGAAGGGGGCTCACTTCTGAGGCTGAGCTCGGCCTCTTCTGCTAGGTTTATTGTAATTACTTCTTCACAGCTATGATGACAGGAAACACATTTTTTGAAGGTTTAAAAATAGGCACACAGTTATTTTTCCAGAACACCCAACATTCTGAACTTTATGAGATGTGGTAAAATCTCTGAGCAGACCTTTTAGATTCATCTGCTCTGAGAACACATTCTTACACATACAACGGGCCTCTTGACTTTTCAGTGACCGGTTCTCTTTAGTTTCCTGTTCCTGTGACGACGGCTTGTGAGGGGCTTCCTGTTAAGACGTGAGCATCAAGGGTCTGCTGTCCCATGAAAGGTTACTCTCCTCGGTCAAAGCCGAAAGATCTTATTAATCTGCAGCAACCGGCACCAGCAGAAGAGAGCATCCGCCTAGAAGAGGCGTGAGGCAGCGTTTCCACCAAGCGCAATCCCACAGCAGCCCCCTACTGCCCGGACCCAACAAACCTGCGTCTGACTCTCCCATGAAGCCACAGAAACTGGACTTATTCCTCCTGGAATGTCACCATGTTTGTTAGCACGCACACACACACACTGCGCATACCTCCCACACACCACATACCTACACCTCACACACCACACACAACATATACCTCACACACACCACACATACCTACATTTCACACGCTACACACCATACACACTATACACACCACACACACATCACATACCCTGTATGTACCACACTACCTACCTTACAACTCATACACCTCACACACACCTACACCTCACACACATCATACACCTTACACATACCACATACGCATATACATCACACACCTTATATATACCACACCACACATGCCACACACCCACACCCACCACACATATGCCCACATACACCCACCACACATACCTCACATGCACACTCACATCACACATTATCAGACAACCCACAGCACACACACTACACACATACCACACACCTCACACACATTACACACCTCACATATACCAACCCCCTCACTCCCCACCTACACATACCATGCACCCCTCACACCACATCCTCCCACACCACATACATCGCACACATAATCCCCACACACCTCACATACACCCACGCACTCACATCACACATACCACACACATACCTCATGCCAGCAAAGCACTTAGGAAGAAGAGGGGGTGCCTGTCCTTGAAGATGCCACAGCCCTAAAGCTGATTCTGGAAGGATTCCTCACTCAGCCCCGGTGAGGCAGTGGGGCTACATGGGGCGCTAATCACCTACAGGGGCCTGAGGATGATGGGGCTGCCCTGGAAGCTGGGGGCCTGGGTCCCTGTCACCAGGAGTATGATCTTGGACAAGAGGGACTCCTTGAAAGTTGCCTCTGGATCAGCACTGATGGGAGCAGGACCTGCAGGCTCGTAAGACCAGTGCCTTTAGTGGATACACACGTAACTAATGACAGGACAAATGACTAGCGAGGTCAGGCTGGGGGCTGTCCTCTTACCTCTGGTTCCTGTCACCTTTGCTCTCGGTGACGGTGTTTATGAAGACCTCCTCCAGCCCATGACACCCCCTCCTCGCCACCTCCTGCTCCTGAGGTCTCGCCCGTAGCCAAGACCCATGGACACTTGGAGCCCCAAGCTCTTCATCCACCAGCTTCCTTGCCTATAGCCTGAACCATAACCCACTCATACCATGGCTTCCTCGGGGAGGAGGCAGAGATGAAGGGACACAAAGGCCCATTTCCTTCCAGCTCGTGTGACCCCAAGTGTACAACATGTGAAGACAGAGGGAGCTGGGGCCTAACACTGCAGCCTGACCAGCCCCTCCCCGAGGTCCTCATATGTGGACATGGGGTCCCTGTTGGTTCCTGAGGTGATTATCCTGCAGTTAGGATCACTTGGGCTCCTTTCCTAGAAGGCAAGACCATGCTGGCTACCCACGGTTCAGCGCAGAAGCTTGAGAATCTCCATGAGGGGAACCATCTGCAAACCAGAAGCTTGCCTGTGCTGGGACAGCAGGTGCCCAGGAAGAGGCTAAGGGAGTCCAGTTGGGCACTAGGCTGCTGAGTGGGGTGGTGGGTGACCCCACGTGGTTGTGGGCCATTGTGCTGGACATTCTAGAGGTAAGGGCGTTGGGCCCGTGTTTGGGTGGGCTGGCCTGCAGGGCAGAGGGAGACGCTGAGGCTGAGGTGTGTGTGTGTGACATCCCATCAGTCATCCTGAGAAGGGGCAGGTCCTGGGCCAGGAGGCCCTGGAGGGCAGGGCAGGCTGGGGGCTGCAGGAGCCTCAGAGGACAGGTCAGAGCTTAGAAGACATTGGCGAGGAACAGCATGGAATCTCCCTTGGCAGATTCAGAAACTTCTGGAAGGAAGCTGTAAGCACGGGTTAGAAAGAATTGTGAATGGGAGAGCAGCAGCTGCCTGAAAACAGCCGGCAAAGCCCTTGGGGACAGAATGGAGGTGGGTACCTGGACCTGAGTGCTGGTGAGGCGTCTCTGAGGAGGGTCCTCAGCTTGGCTATGAACCGCAGTCCTCAGGGCTAGTGGTTCCAGCTCCTGTGGTGAGGGTGAGGGAGCACGGGGGCATCAGGGTCCCTCAGAAGCCTCTTTGGGGCACACAGTTCCTCAGCTGCCCATCATACCCCCACAGGGCCCTGGGATGGTCTCTTCACACAGAGGCAGAGGGAATCTGAAGGGGCTGGTGTTTCTCCAACCTTCTTCCCTCAGGGATCCATCCCCAGAAATAATAATGCTGCCCACATTTGAGGACATCCTTTTAATCACAAACTGCTTATCCAGAGTCTGGCTTGAGGTTGGGACACTGGGAGACAGAACTTGGGACCCTCCCCAGGTACAGTGATGGTAACACTCCTGCTCCCTCCTAGCACTGGGGATCCCTACCACGGTCGCTTTGACCTCCAGCCTTTCTGTGTTAATGCCTGTACTGCAACCACCCTGAAATTCTTCTTACTCTTTCTGGAGAGAAGTGAGGGGGATCGGGGGGCCTGCACTGACATTAGGGCCCCAGAAGCTCTCCCCAGGCCAGGCTGGGCCTCCCCACCTTCCCCGCCTGGCCCCCCAGGGCTGCGCGTCTACACGATGCCCTCCGGATGCTTGCTCCTCCAAACCACCAGCGCTATCACCAGCAGGGTCACCAGGATGGGCACCACGATGAAGGGACAGAGGATGTTTCGGGGCGGGTCCCGCACAGCCCTGCCAGACACAGGGCAGTTTTTGAAGTAGTGCTGGTGGATGGCCACGAAGAACATGTCCACAGCCGCGTTTGGCCAGAAGCAGTTCAGCTGGGCCGCCACATTCCTGGTGCAGTCTGTGAGCTCACTGTAGCTCCTGCAGATGGGAAAGCAGCTTATCAGCTCCTGAGTGGGCTGAGGGCCATGGGAGGACCCAGTCGCCCACCATGGTGAGCACTCCCGGAAGTCCAGGCCCAGAGGCAGCAGCCCTGGCTGTAGGAGAGGGGGGCCCCAGATGGGGGCTCCCCAGATGTCCTGCACGTGGCCAGGTCCTGGAAGGTGAGCGGGGTCTTAGGGCCATCCCTCCCTGCTTCCGGGGTGCCAGGGACTAGGATGCCACATGTAAGGGCAGCCTGAAAGGTAGGCCAGTCAGGCCCACTCAGACAGCAGCCTGGGTCAAAAGCCATCTGCACACAAATCCGCAGCTTCTCCAGCCTCTCCCCATGCCCGCCCCTCGGCTTGGAAGGCAGGGGCCTCATCTCCCAGCCCCCATCTTCCTACTCTCACTGGCATCTCCCACAGGGTCCATCACCCTTCGTTGTACAGAGAGACGTATGTATCATGTGTAAGCGCCCTGAGGACAGGGCCGGCCTGCTTTGCACACCTGTAACCCCAGAGCCTGGAAGAGCACTCAGCACATGCCCATCACCAGGCAGTTGTTACTTTCTTTCTTTCTTTTTTTATTGTGGTAAAATTTAAATAACACAATTTCATTTTACTATTTTAACCATTTGTTAAGTGCACAGTAAGGGGCTGTAAGTACATGCACGCTGTCATGTAGCCATCAGCACCATTTCCAGACCTTTCTCACCTTCCCTAACAGAAACTCTGTCCCCATGAAACATTGACTTCCCGTTCCCCCTTCCCACCCACCAAGCAGCTTTTTATCTCTGACTGTGACCGCTCTAGGGACCTTGGGTAAGTGGAATCATAAGGTATTTGTCTTTTTGTGATGGGTTTATTTCCCCAAGCAAAGCGTCCCCAAGGTTCATCATGTGGTAGCAGGTGTCAGACTCCTTCCTTTTCAAGGCTAAATCATGTTCTGCTTGCACCTACTTCATTTTGTTTATCCATTATCAATGGACAACCTGGGCTGCTTCCACGTTTAGTGACTGGGAGGAACACAGCTGCTACAAACACGGGTGGGCAAACATATCTTGAACACCGTGCTTTCAATTCTTTTGGGTATACTCCCAAGTGTGTAACTGCTGGATACGGTGGGTCTACATTTAACACTTTGGGTAAATTAAGTGAAGAGTCAATATGGGTGGAAAGGAAGATGTAGTTTCCAGAAGGGAAACCATTCTGGGCAAACATCTCTTGAACACTGTGCTTTCAATTCTTTTGGGTGTACTCCCAAGTGTGTAACTGCTGGATACGGTGGGTCTACATTTAACACTTTGGGTAAATTACTTTTTAATAAGTGAAGAGTCAATATGGGGGGAAAGGAAGATGTAGTTTCCAGAAGGGAAACCACTTCTGCTTCTGCTTATCAGGTAGAAAGCTGCAAAGTGTGTTGCTCTTACTTGAATGATAACAAAACAAACAAACAAACAAAAAAAGCCAAAGAGACTAAGAAATGGTATGTTTTCTGGAATCTGTCAGAGATCTGAGACTGCAAAGCAGTGAAGTAACTTATTTCAAGCCAGAACTGTCCCACCTGGGGCCACGCGTGGGAAAGAGACACAGCCGCCATACCAGATGCGAGAAGAAATCCACTTGTAAAAAACTGTCAAAGGCCAACTGTGGACTCGAAGGTCGGTTTGGAATTTCTGGGGCCCCAGACACACTGACTCATCACGTCTTCCCATGAGGCGCCAAAGGGCGTTCCTGAGGACTGGGGCAGGCAGGAGACTGGCTGTCACACTTGGCCAGGCACACTACATTTCTTGAATACTTCTCATGTAAGAATTGCCAGCCTTAGACCCCTGGAGGAACAGGAGGGAACAGACCCATAGCCCTTCTGACATTCCCAGGCCCTTCTCTCCCTGGGAGCAAAAGCCTGAAGCTGCTGAGGGAGGGATGGTACAGCCTGTCAGCCCTGGACACAAGAAAGATGCACAGTGGCTGAGGGAAGGATGGGGAAAAGACTGTCTTCCCTTGGGAGAGCAGCAGGAACCCATCCTGGGCCTAGGATCCTGGGTGATACCAAACAGAGGTCTTCTGCCGCTGGGAGGGAGGCAGGACTCTCCCTGCCAAGGCCCCACAGATACAGGGCAGGGTTTGGCCACCATGGGAGAGGCCCAAAGGCAGGGGCCTGTCTGAACTGAGGCTCTGCTCCCTCATATGGGCATAACACAGACTAATAAGCAGTAACCATCTGCCGCCCAGACAAGGTGGGGAGAGACCCACTGTGTGTGGCCCGGGCATGCAGGGTGGGATGTTGCACTAAGGACATGTCACCAGGCCCGACTCTGAGCCCAAGGCTGCAGCAGCCTGTTGCTAGAGGTGTAGAGGGCTGTGGTGTTCTGAAACTCTCTGTGGCAACCACAAGCCCTAAGCCCAGCCCAGTTCCTGACAAGACTGACTCAAAACCCCACCCGAACAGCCTGGCAGGAGCAGCTTACTCATTTCCAGGTAGAAACAGTAGTTGCCTCAGTCTCGGCTTTCCTATACATGAATGTTCAGTATTCAATACAGAATCACGAACTTTCATTCCAAAGAACAGAAACCAAGCAACCCCTTGTCAAGAGATACATCAATCCACAGAATCAGACTCTGAGATATCATAACTATCATGCAGTTTTCCTCAAAAGGAAAACTATGATAAAGGGTCTAAGTGGGGAAGGTAGCCAACAGACACAAACAGAGAAGTTCAGCAGAGATGCAAGGTGTAGAAAACAAACAAACAAACAAACAAACACAGCATCAGAGAGAATTCCTTTGGTGGACTCATCAACAGACCTGACATCTGAGGAGTGAACTGCTGAATCTGAAGGTAGGTCAGAAATTACTAAACAGAAACACAAAGAGAAAAAATAGAGCATGTCTGTGGCGAATTAATAACACTGCCAATGATATCAACTCCAGTTTGTAATCTGAGTCCCAGAAGGAGGAGAAGAAATGGGGCAGAGGGGCCCCTGGGTGGCTCAGTTGGTTAAGCATCTGCCTTCAGCTCAGGTCAGAGATCCCAGGGTCCTGGGATCAAGACCCACATTGGGCTCCCTGCTCAACAGGGAGCCTGCTCCTGCCTCTCCCTCTGCCCCTACCCCTGCTTGTGCTCTCTCAAATAAATAATACAATCTTAAAAAAAAAAGAAAGAAAGAAATAGGACGGGAAAAGTTTTTAAGAGATAATGGCTGAAAAATTTTCAAAATTAGTGACATATCAAATTGCAAATCCAAGAAGTCAGAGAGCCCCAAATAGAGCAAAAACCAAAGTGACAGCAACAGCCAATAAACAGCCATATAGACACATCAATTTCAAACTAGCAGCTGAAAACCAAAGATAAAGGGAAAAAAAATCCAAAAGAAAAAAATCCTAGAGCCTGTCAAGAAAAAATACACCTATGGAGGAGCAATGACAGGATGTCAGCAGACTTCTGACCTGAGTCTGTGCAGGCCAGGGGACAATGGGGTGACAAAGTGTTGGGAGTGGCAGTGGGAACACACCTCTGTCTGCCCAGAATTCCACACTCAGCAAAAATAGCTTCCACATACGAAGTTGAACTGAAGACTGAGAGAATTCACTGCCGGCAGATCTGGGTTATAAGAAACGTTTGAGATTTTCAGTCAGAGGAACATAGCAAGATGAAGAGCTCTGTGAAAAGTAAAAATGAGGATCTTTAAAAGATATATTTCTGATCTTCCTGATTTTTGATGTAGAAAGTGAGTAAAGGGAACAGAGACCACAGAGGAACTACTCAAGGAGGCTTGAAAAGGCTGCATGGAAAAGGTGTCTCCAGCCTTGAGCACCCCTCTATGTAGCTCCTTTTAGACTTGAAATCGCTAAGTCACTGTTTTGTCTTCCCTGGCTGTTCTCTGGGTCACTGCTGCGAGCGCACAGGGACCATGGGGCCCCCTCAGTCCATGTGGGAGGGCGGGGTGTGGAGGCCCCAGGAGGGGGAGAGTGGGCTGAGGCGGCAGCAGCAGACCTGCAGGGGTCTGCAGGTCTGCAGCCACCAGGGTGTGCGGTTTTCCCAAGTGAGCAAGGACTCATGTTTCAAGTAAAAACAGAAGTGGGAAGATTGGCAGGAAATCCTGACAGGCTGGGTCTCACTGGGTGAGGGAAGAAACCAGCATGCATCCAGTGGCTGGCCCGGGGCAACGCTGAATGTGTCACATATTGTAAAAGCCCCAAGTCCAGCCTTCTGGGCTGGCTGTTGGTCAGCTACAGGGTTACATGTTATAAGCGCTGGTTTAAATGACTGCCTTGTCCCCTGCCTCAGGCCCAGAAGACCCATCCAGTCAGCAGGACCAGTGACAATCCATCCTAAACATTGTTCCCCATTTTCTGTGCCTAAAGGAAAGGAGATGGGATGTCCCTACAAAGAGGGGTTGGGGTTGCCATGTCTGGGCTGGCCAACCAGGATGGGGAAGAGCTCCCAACCTAAGAGACAAGACTCGTCAGACCCCACACTGAGGCCATGCGGAGGGTGAGCCTCTGGTGGGCTATTCTGGGATCAGGCGCTTTCTCCTTGAAATGTTATCCCTCCAGTCTGCAAAGCCACCCCTGTCTAAAAATATCTCTAACATGCAGTTGGCCATCCACATCCTGTTTATTTATATAGAAGTGACAGCTGAAACTTTCAATAAATATTTTGAGCCCTGTCAGCAAGGGTGTGATAAGAGAATTCCCCTCAGAGCGCAGACATTCTTCTCTTCAGCAGAACATAGTACTGACTGAAGGGCCCAAAATAATCATGAAAAATATTCTTGCCTTAACCCTCTATTTTCAGTTCTCACGTAACAGAACAATTACTTTTTTTTTTTTTTTTTTTTTGTCTGAGTCTTTCTATTCTGGGCCCTTAAGCAAACTTTGCTTGGCATGTTTCTGAACACTATGTTGGGAGCTTCCCATATACTTGGGTCCCAAGTCAAGGGTGCCATGACTCATGGGTGTTTACTTATTGACAAGAAGGCCAATGCCCACGGATGCCCCAGACAAGTGGTGTACTCTGGGGACACTTGTGGTTGGTGTTTTCCCCAGCTAGTCCTGACCAGCCCTGATGTGTGGGGTATCTGAGTTTGAGCCCTGACACCCCACAGACCTGAATTCAAATCCCATCTCCATGACTTATCATGCGTGATCTTGGGGATCTCATGACCCCTATCAGAGTGAGCCCTGGCCTCCTTCTATTCTTTTTTTTTTTTTTTTAAGATTTTATTTATATATTTGACAGAGAGAGATCACAAGTAGGCATAGAGGCAGGCACAGAGAGAGAGGAGGAAGCAGGCTCCCTGCTGAGCAGAGAGCCCGATGCGGGACTCGATCCCAGGACCCCGAGATCATGACCTGAGCCGAAGGCAGCGGCTTAACTCACTGAGCCACCCAGGTGCCCCTCCTTCTATTCTAATGAGGAGACTACCTGTCAGGGTTACAGGGCAGATCAAGTTAAATGAGGTCAAGGGCCCAACATACAGCAGGTGCCCAATAAATGCATGTTACTTCATCGCTTCCTCCCAGACAATTGGCGTGTGACTCCTGAAGTACACGCTTCTTGTTCCATCAGCTTGAGCAAACGCTGACCAGACAACACGTGTCTCAGCCTCCAAAATCGGAGGAGGAAGTGCTTTTGGACTTAGGTTTAGCTCATCTGCCTCAGTATTTGCCTCCACCTGTCCAGGATCATGTATTGTGCAGGGTTTCCAGTGGCTCTGCAACCCCCACCCCCGTGGGGAGGGGAGGTGGTGGCCTGGCAGCCCGATTGAGGTTGGCCTGAGAGCCTGTCAGAGTGCCAGATGACACGGGGCAGGGAGGCTTTCAGGGAGTGGGAGAAGCCTGTGCGTGGGTGTGAGACACAGAGCCAGATACCCGTGACGCCCCTGGTGAGACAGCTCTTCTGGAAATCCAACAACTAATACGCATCTGTGAAGAATTTTAACCTCACTGTTTAGGGAAAAAAAAAAAAAAGTGACTCCTAGATTTAAAAATAAGACTGCACTGACGACAGTGTAGTGGAATGAGGGGAACACATACATCATCACTAATCAATAAAATGACATTTTTCTGGAAGGCAATTTGGCAGTACGTGTCAATGACCTCAGAACTGGGGATACCCTCTGACCCAAGAATTCTGATTCTGGGAATTATCCTAAAATAATACCATAAAATGTAGACACATGTCATGTAACGAGATGTTCACTGCAACTTTCTGATTGTGAAAAACAGCCAACAGTTGGACAGGGGTGAAGGAGATTGCTTCTAAAAGCTTCCCCTGTGCTCCTTCTCCTGGGGGCTCCCAGCTCCACCAACGGTCTCCACGGCCAGCTCCAGCCGCAGCCTTTCAGGAAGGCCACCAGAGGGCGCTCCTCCTAGGCACCTCCTCTTCATGGTCTCTCCTGGGGATGCTTCTCCTGACAGCCACCTCCTCCCTTGAGCCTCTCCCCTCTGTCAGCAGCCTGACCTGTCCCCACCGAGAGGCTCCCCTGTCCTTGCTACCTACCCCGTGCTGGGAGGGGTGTCCATACTCTGCAGGCTCCTTGGCTCGTGGGCCAGCTGTGATGCTCCACACCTGCATGTGAAACTCACTTCTGTCCTCATCCAGCTGTCAACACAGCTGACTTCCAGGCTATCCCTGCCTCAGCCCCATCTCCCACCACCTGAGAAACCTTGCCCAGCTCCTGAGCCGTCATGGGCTTCTCCTTACCTCCTCCAGAGGTGTCCCCCCTCTTCCTGTGTGGCTCTATCTCTAGGCCCAGGAGTAGGCAGAAGTGACTTGTCTTCATGGGTTATTACCCACCCTCAACCATGTCCTGTCCTTCTCACTGGCTACATGCTAGCTTGGCTGGCTAACATTTCTGTCTCAGGATATTTGCACATGCTGCTTGAAAGGTCTTTGCTTTCTGCATGGAAGGCTCCTAATCCCATCTTCCCAAGGCCAACCTTTTCTCATCCCTCAATGGAAGGGCGCCAAGAGCGACATTCCCACTGTGACAGTGTTCGGAGAGCTTCCTGGTGTACAGACAGCCTACAGGAGGTGTCAGAAGCACAAGATGGAGTTGACCACACCTTCAAGTCGGAGACTTTAACTCCCTTTCAGGGCTGAGCAGATTAAAATCTATATAATGTGAACAAACCACATTCACTGAAGTATTGTGATGTGCCTGGTCGGCAGAGAATCAATCACCTTTTCAAAGGTCACAGATTCTACTGCAGCAGGAAAGAACAATAACAGAAGCCCACAGCAGAAACCGTACATCAGTAGTCTTTGACTACAATATTCAAAAGTAGAAATTAGTAATAAAATGATAAGTTAAAAAAAAATCAACTGTCCAGAAATTAAAGATGACTCCTATAATCTTGAGGTCTGAGGAGAACTTGACAATTCATTTCGCACTATTAAGAAGACAATGGCAATACTATTTGTAAAAGTTAAGGGGATGAAAAAAAAAGTTAGGGGATGGCCCACAAACAATCCTGAGAAAAATCCGCTCTCCTAAACTTACTTACTAAACAAAAACATTTGAAAATACACAAAGAAAGTCTCCAAATCAAGACAGTTTAAAAAAGAACAGCAAAGTAAATTATTCCAAAGGATAAATCATTTAAATGCACTACTAATTGTTAGAAACAAATAATTAGGGATATTTTAAAAAATAGTAAAATGAATCAGCAAATTAAAATGCTGATTCTTTAGAAAAATAGTTGCAGTGAAACCAGCCATATTTCTAAATCCTATAATGTAGAAGAAAAGTAGGGGTGGGGCGCCTGGGGGGCTTAGCTGGTGAAGCATCTGCCTTCCGCTCAGGTCATGATCTCAGGGTCCTGGGATGGAGTCCCACATGCACTGGGCTCCCTGCTCAGCAGAGAACCTGCTTCTGCCTCTCCCTCAGCCGCTTCTCCTGCTTGTGCTTTCTCTGACAAATAAAAATAAATAAAATTAAAAAGAAATAAAGTAATTCTCTATTAACATTCCCATGTATCTCTCATATTTTTAAAAAGATTTTTAAAAATTATATTTATTCATTTGAGAGAGAGAACAAACAAGAGTACAAACAGGGGGAGGGTCAGAGGCAGAGGGAGAAGCAGGCTTCCTGCTGAGCAGGGAGCCCAATTCGGGGCTTGATCCCAGGACCCCAGGATCATGACCTGAGCCAAAGGCAGACGCTTAAATGACGGAGCCATCCAGGTGCCCCTCACTGATTTCTGATTTCTGATTAAAAAGAAACAACCTTGTAAAACCACAAAGAGTTTCTTTTCTTAATGTGATAAAAACTTCTCCCACAGCAAGGGCACATCCCATTCATTACTGGAACCCTGGGGGCATTTTCATCACAGGCCAGGGGGACTTCATCTTCAAGTGGTCATGTCTTCTCCCTTGTGGTTTCCGCTTCTGGGGTCAGGGCTCCGACCCACAACTGGATCGTCACGCGCAGCCTTTCCTAGGCAGGACGGGGCTGGCCACCCCTGGGGCTACTTCCTCTGGTGATGCAAAACCACACAGCGTCAGGCCTGGAGTGAGCGTGCCAGGCTGGCTCATTGCTACAAAGGGCCTCGGACCCTAGGGAGACCGGGGTCCCCCCCAGGTGGCTAACTGAGCCCACGTGGTCTCTATCTCTGTGGGCCCCCACACAAGGGGACTCAGGAGCTGGCCCTCTTGCCCGGAGGTAGCACAGGATGGGACATCTTTTGTTTTTCTTGATGCTGGGGGATGTCAAAGGAAGTCTGTGACCAGGCCCAGGGACAGGAGGCCTTGAGCATCTCTGCAGCCCAGGGCTGAGCCACAGCGCTCAGACAAGAAGGCTTTGGCGTTACTGTGACCATTGCATGCAAACACGTACTGGAAAAATGCATCTTTCCAAGGTTCCTCCCATGGTGGATCTCCTTATTTTGTAGAACGGGGACCCTGGACATCCTGGCTGACCCGTGGGCCCAGGGAGCTTGGCCCACGACTCGCAGCATTCACGGGCACAGACTCAAGGTCTCTACCAACACTCGGGCCACAAAGAACCGAAACAGCTCGACAGGCTTCATACAAAACCCTGTGAGCGGCGGAGGTAACTTCACATCATGTCAGCTCCCTGGTCAACCGTACCTCCCTGACCCCTGGGCCCTGGCCGAGGGAGGTGGGCAAGTGCCATTGCCTCAGAAAATGAAGAACATGAACAGAACAAAGAATAAACCGCCTCGGGAGGGTCCCAGGGAAGAGGGAGGCCCATGGAGACCGGCTGGCATTTTCACGCTGGCGAGGAGGCGACAGTCCCGAGAACCACTTGCCCCCCACCCGGGGTGTGCGTCAGCTGATAAATAGCAGAAGGGGGTCAGGGAAGAGCTGGAAAGACCTCACCCTGCGAGGCCACTGTGGAACACAGATGTGGGACAGCCCTCTGTGGCCTCCTCGAGCCAGTGCTCCCCCTTCCCACCCTGCTGGGCCTTTGGCTTCCCATCTCCTGGCCCGAAGCCAGTCTGGGCTCCCATCCCCAGAGACATTCCACAGGGGAAAACTGCAAGGCAGCGGTCTAGGGTCACCCCACTTCAGTCCCTGGGTGTTGGCTCAGAAAGATGCTGCCTGGGGGAGGGCAGTACCCTTTCACGCAGTACAGATGAGGTCCTGAGGGCCCTGCCCCTGGAAGTGACCCCCACACCCCCCATCCCAACGGCATGTGGGCGGTAGACACTGGGAGCCTGAACCTGGCCCCTCTCCCACGTTCTGCTTTCTGCCTGCTTCTTAAGACGCACGTACACACGACCTGCTCCATGACCCCATCCCGTGAAGAAAGGATTTCACGGTTCCTTTCCTGCAGAGGACTGGCTTCCCCCAACCCGGCTTCCACTGCAGGGTGGCAGAACAGGCCTGTGGCTCTCCTCCTGAAGCCCCCCGAGCCCCCTGCCTGTGTTCTTCTATTTCCTCTCAAGACAGGACTCAGGCCTGGTGCTTTTGGTATGCGTGCCCTGGCTGAGTGCCCTGGCCCCGTGGCGCCCCTCTCCCGCATCCCCCATACTATCCCCTGCAACCAATTGCAGTTGCCTGTCTGCTATCTGCCTCCCCACCGGACTGGGACGCTGGGAGATGGGGTGGCTCCTCTCAGGTCCCCGTGGAATCCTGGTCCCTGGGTGGGGGCACAGTAGGGCTCAGCGCACAAGGCTGATATGCTTATGACTCTGGGGCCCCCCAAAGGAACCACCTGGAGCCCTTGGTCCCCAAACCTAGGCCAGGAGGGAGAGGTGGTAGAGGGCACTGTCCCTTCCCACCTGGGCTGTCCTGGAGCTCCTTGCCTGGATACAGGGCCCGTAGGCAGGCCCAAGGCCCCTAGACCCATGTCTCAGAAGCACAGACCTGCAGTCCCTACACACAGAACTGTGTGTTCCTGTGCCAGCCCCAGAGCCCACCCTTGGGCCTGGAACCAGGAGCACACTTCAGGGGAGCAACAGGGGACTCCCTGGGAACATTTTTCAGCTCTGCAACCAGGCTGGTTGGCACCACCTGGAAGCAGTGGGTGGGGATCACATGGGAGCCGTGCGGTGCATGGGGCCCTGTGTGGAATGGGGAAGAGCGCCCCCTCCTCCAGGCAGGCCATGTGGCTTCAGCCTCCACCTTGGCTAGCCGCCCTGTGAAGGATCCAACCCACCAAGCTGCAGTGTGTCCTTGGACAAGCGACTCGGTGTCTCTGGGCTGTGGTTTCTCCATCTGAGAAGACCATCACAGGGCTGAGCTGGAGACCAGGAAGCCAATGTACCCAGAGGCCCTCATACCCCCCCAACCCATGGTGGAAGCTCCAGTCAAGGTGACCGCTGTCTGTTGAGAGGACCCCAGTGTTTTCTGTGTTTCTGGAAGATTTAATCAGAGTTTGGTGGACAATACAGCTTTGCTCTCATACCAGACAGCTCTAAGCCCAGCCCTGGTTTCCTGAGCTTGGCCCCCATCAGGCCAGAGTATGGCTTGAGCACCCTCCTCTCAGGGTCTGCAAACAGAGCAGCAGTCTGCAAACACTGGTGGGTAGGACAGGTAGGCCTAAAGGGCCTGGGGCACCACAGGGTACTGTGCTGGGAGATCAGGCTGTGGGGACCCGAGGCCACAGAGTCACAGAAGGTGGTAGAGCAGCTCTCCAGCCGCCCTGCTGGGGTTGGGCTGTGGGTTCCTGCTGGGAGCACGTGCTGCCTGGCCCTGGGGTCAGGCCAAGCCCAGTCTTTGTCCCCTGGGCGAGGGACACCCTGAAGCTAAGGAGGTCACAGGGAGCTGTGGGCATACAGAATGGGGACCCACTTAGGTTGGGGTGTCAACCACACACCTCCCCGCAGCTGAGGGCAACAGTCCCCACCCAGGACTGCAGATGCCCTGGCTCTCTGCCTTCCACAGGCTAGGAGATCCTAGGACACATTCCCACAGAATATGGGAAGTTACTCCTTGAACCAGCATTCTGAGCCTCTTCTTACAAAGTGGGCTGCGGGGGTGGCCTGTGTGGGTGACCCTGGGTGGCAGTGAAGGGGGCGCCCAGGGGTCAAACCCATGTCTGATTGGCTCCTCCATGCATGTAGCTTCCTCCTCTGCTTGGCCTCAGAAGCCCCTTTTGGGGAGGAGGCGCCCAGCTGGGGCCTGGCCTCATTTGTCTCCCTCCGCAACTCCTGCCCCGTGGCTCTGCGCCAGACAGCTTCTGGAGCCTCTGCTCACACTGGGAGGAAGCAGAGGTTTCTAAATCCATTCTTGGCCCTGTGCACAGTCTGTGCTGGCAGCAGACACAGCGCCCAGGATGCTGCCCAACCGGGCTCCCCACGGAGAGGGCCTGCTGGGCGGGCGAGGGCACAATGCCTTTTCTGAGAACAGGTTGGGGCAGGAACCAGGCTCCTGGGGTCTGGAGCTCAGGGCGATGAAACTGCACTTGTAAAATCCAGCAGGCGTCTGAGAAGCTAGGGAACTGTGACTGATCACCAAGCTGTGCCTGCTGTCACCCAGGCGTCGGTGTGAGCCCCCTCCCACCCTTGTCCTTGCTGGGACTCCTGTGGAGATCCGGGACCCCCATGCAGACACCAGGTCTAGGAAGGTGAAGCCACCACTCCCACCCTTGCTGGGATGTGGGTGTGCATGAGTCTGTGTCCCAGGATTAGGTGGACAGTGGGGCGCTATGTTTGGACACTGACACCCCAGGACATTATCCTTGTGAAGCTACGCAGGTCATGGGAGGGAAGGGCTTTTCCCTGGAGCCCATCCTTGTCCCACTGCTCTCTGTCCCACTGCCCGTCCCGCCCTGGAGCCCCTTTGTCTCTGTGATGCCACTTTCAGCTGGGACCCCACTCCGCCCACCCCCGCAGGGACACCTGTCCTGCCCTCCCGCCATGTCCCACCACTTGTGGCCTACTCGTCCAAGTGGCCCCTGCCACCTGTGCCGTCACTGTCCCAGTCTTACTGCGTTCAGAGTTTGGGGTGACACCAAATACAGGGGGAAGGGCAGGGCCATGGAACATTCCACACCACGGTATCCAGCCTGGCGGTGAGACTGAGCGCTGAGCTGTTGTGCTTTCAGCTGTCAGGGGGACGTAGCAGCTCCCAGCTAACAGCAAGTTGGGGAAACCCGCTCTGAGCTGGACACTCCCTGCACACATGGCACCTGGCCACTGGGGACCCCATAGCTGTTGGGGAGCCTCCGTCTCTGGCCTGGAATTCCTGTGAGGCCAGGCACCAACTGTCTCCCCAGAACCGGCCTGGAGGGAGTGTGCCTGAGGGAAGGAAGGAACAATCCTCTCCCTCCTGACTCTGCTGAGACCTGCCAGCACCGAGACCCTCACCCGTGGACCCTCTATCTACTCCTGGGGCTCACCCTGAGGGAGAAAGAGGGGTTTCCCAGCAGTCACCGTGTGGCAGGTGCTGAAGCCTAAACCAGTGGGGGGTGCAGCCCCAGGAGGGGGTGAAGGTCCTGCCCCTGGCTCCCCACCAGCCACAGCATGGACCCACCCCTGTGGGGTCCACAGCAGAGGCTAGCACTTAAATATCTGGTTCTGAACTCCTTCATGGTACCCGAGTGCCCTCACCTAACTCTTTAAGGAGGAACCACAACTGGGACTGGGTAAGAGCAGCCACCAGCGGCCCCTGGCCTGCCAACGCTCTGTCCCACCTCCTGGTGAGTGTGTGCTCTTCCAAGCCAGGAGGCTGAGGCTGCCCACAGTGAGACAGAAGCTTCCAGCCATCTGCCATGCTTCTCTGTGATTAGGAATCAGCCTGGGACAAGTGTGCACCTGGAGCAGCCCCAGCAGCCCAGGAGGACAAGAACACAGAGACATCAAGGTCACAAGGACCTGCAGGCCCACCTAGCTTTCTGGAGGGGGTCCTGAAGCCCCCCGGTGGCACCAGGACAAGCTGGTCCTGGTCCAAGGAGGGGAGTCAGGCGTTGGTCTGAGGATCAGTCCAGGGCCCGAGGGTCTATGTTGGACGCTGCCCAAAGGCTCCCCGAAGGCAGTCCCTAAACAGTCATGGGGCTCAGGGCCTGCCTCCTGCCTACCCTATGGCTTCACAGTCCCTTCGCAGTCCTTGCCTCTAGCAACTTGCAAGCAACCCCTCTCCCCCAACCCTGGAAAGCAGAGGTCGTGCTTACAAGATAAGAAACCATCTCTTTGCCTTCTCTGATGACATGATAAAAACCCAGAGACAATGGAACGCCCGCTACACCAACTTCAGAAAACAGGGCTGTTCATCACACTGTATTACCTGCCAAGCTGTCATTCCTGGAGAAAGGCAGCTTTTAAAGCGCCCTAGAAAATTTTTGCTTTTGAGAACGTATTAATCATACAGTTTATTCCTAGGATTTACTTCGAATAATTGCCAGAATCTAAAAGGCACATGTGAAAGGGAACGATGAGTTAAAAATAGTAAGACATGCTTGAGTTAACAGCCTATTTGCAAAGATGAGTAGCCACGAGCCGGATCAGACCAAGGGTTATTACTGACAAAAGTCAGAACCATGCAGGGTGAAAAATAAAAACAAAATAGAGAAGAGAAAGACAAAGAAAATACTAGAACATTAACCCAAATCAATGAGGAGAGAGAGAGAGAGAGAGACAAAGCAAAAGTCCAGGAATCCAAAAACCCAGAGACTCTGGGGAGGCAGGGGAGTCTTCCATGGTGCGGTGGCTGGGGGGAAAGGCCAGCGTATGCGGTCTGACCCTGTAAGAAAACGAACACAGGAATCAGAGCATCTGTGTTTCACATTTCACAGCTGGTTGAGTGAAAAGAAGTTTTCCAACAGTCAGCCTCATCAGAAAGATAAAAGAAAAGACATCACGTTTCAACAATGGGAAGAAAAAAATAAATCAGCGTAACATAAAAAATCAAGACAAAAAAAGGAGCACCTGAAGGCTGAACAGAAAGGACAAATACAAGGTCATTTCTCAGTTATGAGGCTCACGGCTCTCCCTGCGGAAGCACAAAATCCAGCAATATGCTGTTCGCAAGACACACCAGAAGAGGAAGAGGAGGTGTGAGTAAGCTTCAAGGGGCTGCAGAGTGGGGTTTCAGGGCTAATGCCAGGCCGAGATTAACACAGGCAAAAACCATCCCACGTGGCAAGAGTCGTAACCTTACGTCACAGTCGATGTCAGCAGCATAATCGTGCAGCATCTACATGCTATAGTAACAGAGCAGGATCTATGCATGCACACCTGCCGGGAGAACAATGCAGAAAAACCATGCCAGTTTGGCCAGGACTGAAGAATCCACTGCTCATTATCAAACACACAGAAAGTTTAGGAACACGGGAAGGAGCTGAGTAGCACAACAGTGCGGCGTCCGTTGCTGTTTCAGTGGGAATGAAACGAGCAGAATATGGTTCATTTTCAAGGACTGCCGGTGTGTATACAGAAGGTCGTCATGTGCAGGATCTCAAGGAAAATCTCAACAAAAATATGGAAGCAGAAACTATTTGCTCTCTGTTCTCTTATTCTGTCAAGAGAAGAAGAGAGTAAGAACCAAACAGAAATACAACATTTGAGAATGAAAATGTACTTGTCTACAGAAAAAACTGATACGACGAAAACGCAGACATCTCAAAACCAGCAGAAAGTGGTAAAGAAGGTCCAGAAGGAGAAACCACATGGCCTCATTAGGTTCAAAGAAGGTGAGGAAAAAATGATGATGCAATAAGGATCAAAATTCTATCTCGTGAAAGAAGCAAAAAAAAATTTGGGGGTGGGGGGAAGCGAAAAAGAGGGAAAAGCTAACGATGAAAGTTAAAGCCAAAAAATTTTAAAAGACACTGCGATCTAAAATCCAGCCCATTTTCTAAAGACCTTTAAGAATGGGCACAATGGGGTGCCTGGGTGGCTCAGTGGGTTAAACCGCTGCCTTCGGCTCAGTTCATGATCTCAGCGTCCTGGGATCGAGTCCCGCATCGGGCTCTCTGCTCAGCAGGGAGCCTGCTTCCCTCCCTCTCTCTCTCTGCCTCCCTCTCTGTCTACTTGTGATTTCTCTCTGTCAAATAAATAAATAAAATCTTTAAAAAAAAAAAAAAGTATGGGCACAATGAATAAAAAAATGGGCCTTGTCATCTGCCTCTGCTGACCCAGGTGGCCTCTATACAGAGAACACAAAGGGCGGGAAAAACACAAAGATTAGACAAAATTTTGAATACAGAAGATCTGAAACATTTAAGGGGATGATATGTGTCATTATGTTTTAGGGAGGAATGTGAAGAATACTGACCCAATAAACACTGATGAAATAACAAGCATGAAACAAAAAACAGCCCAAATCGAGCAACAGTGAAACTAGAAAAAGAAATCCTCCCCACCCTGCAATGTGGATCTGATGGTTTTAGTGAAGAATTCATTCACATTTGCAAGGGATGAATAATTACCACGTCAGATAAATTATTTCCCCCTGTTGACCCCAATAGTCAGCTGAGCACATATATTCCATGAGGCAACTATGACCCTAATCCTAGAACTTCCGGGAAACTTGTATGGAGGGAAATGAGGAGATGGTAAAGAAGTGAATACTTTTATACTCATTTTCCTGGGGAGGAAACAGAGGCCTATGGAGGGTAGGCAGGGACGGAATCAGCGGGGTTCCTGAACGGCAGGTCCCATTTGAGTTCTGCGCTCAGTCCACTGTGCGAGTTCTGTACTAACTGCTGAGACAACATCTGAAGGTAACAGCCAATGAGGCCAAGTAGGCCTGCCGCCATTCTTCAGGACTCGGGGGCCAAAGACGCTCGCTGTGGGAAGATCCCTGCTAGCAGATGGCTCTTCTGTAGTGGACTGCTTGGTGATGTCCATCTCAATTAGAATCTCAGTATGACCTCTGATGGAACTTGGCAGAATGGTTTTTTTTTCCCCCCCAAGATTTTGTTTATTTATTTGACAGACAGAGATCACAAGTAGGCAGAGAAGTAGGCAGAGAGAGAGGGGGAAGCAGACTCCCCACTGAGCAGAGAGCCCGATGTGGGGCTCGATCCCAGGACCTTGGGATCATGACCTGAGCTGAAGGCAGAGGCTTTAACCCACTGAGCCACCCAGGTGCCCAAGCAGAATGGTTTTTCACTCTTTTGGAAAACAGGCAGAACATATATCAAAGAAAGCAAAACGTAATATGAAATGCAATGAGAACGTACACACTAAAAGCAAATGAGATCGTCTAAACTGTAGAAAATATTACAGAGCACGGTGATGAGAAGTGAGGGTATGGCCCCAAGCCATAAATAAAAATCAACTGATGTGATCTTAATCCACACACGAATGTCTTATGTTTTAAGCTAAGCATTACCAAACAGAGGTAAGAAATACTATTTAACAAATGATGTTAGCATCATCGAAGTAGGAAGGAAATAAATTTTAATTCAGGTCTTAATGTAAACTACTCACTGTGTTAGGAAGGAGAAATGTTATTTCAAAACACGTGACAACTAAATAGAAACAGAACATAACATTGTGGCCATAGGACTCCCTCCAAATTTCGACAACTGGATTTCCAGAACAGATAGGACAGTGGCCAAGTCACAGACCTCTGAGGAGTGAGTCAGGGCACACACGTAAGCGGAATAATTAATATATCACACACGGGACACAAACAGCACCGCAGTAAACACAAGGGACATGTGAAGAGAAAACGTTTAGAACAAAACAACAACTAGCTAACTTCTACCAGGTTCAGGAGTCTGTAAAATAAGGTTAATAAAAGTCCCAGGGACTCAGAAGATAAAGTAGCTAAAGTCATGCTCAAATACTTTGAGCTTGAGAAGAAACAAACTGCAGAGAACTTCAGAAGAACAGTTCCGGCAGCCGAAGGCAGGCACAGCAGACGAGAGGCGGCTCATTTGAAACCTGCAAAACCAGGATCTCTACAAACTCAATTCTCAGGGACATGTGAGGAAATAAATAGTTTCGTGTGTTGCTGGTAATAAAAATTCGTAGAATTCTTTAAAAGGGCAGCTGGGAGGGCAGCTCTTTCTGTCCACGAGTCCCATGCTTTAATAAAACCACCTCTTTGCACCAAAAGAAAAGAAATGAAATGAAATAAATAAAATAAAATGGCAACTGGGCAAAACTTATCAAGAACCACAGAATGGGGGCTCCTGGGTGGCTCAGTCCACTAAGCATCTGCCTCCGGCTCAGGTCATGATCCCAGGGTCCTGGAATTGAGTCCCACATCAGGTTCCTTGCTTAGTGGGGAGCCTGCTTCTCCCTCTGCCTCTGCTGCTTCCCCTGCTTGTGCTCCCTCTCTCTCAAATAAATACATAGAATCTTTTAAAAAACCTACAGAATGTTCATGGCACAGGCTGTAGTAAGTCCATTTGCAAGGATTCTTAAAGAAATTAGTCAAAAAAAGAAGTAAGGCTGTATGTAGAGAAGCTCTCAGAGCTGCATCATTTACAATGCAAAAACCTGGAAATGGCCCAGCATAACAGGATTGTGAAAATCCGGATGTTAACTCGGCCTTCCTGCTACGGAGTCAGGCTGCGTCCAGCTGGCCCCCGGCAGCGAAGGTAAACCCCCCTCTTACTACTCGGAAGGAGTGTATTTTTAAGAAAATGGGTTCTCTGGCTTTTGTTTTTGTTTTTTTGGCTGAGAGAAATGGGAATGCAGACCTAAAAGGCACCTGAATGTGTCCCACAGGGCACCCTGTAAGACAGTGTCCAGGGCTGAAGTCCTGTGAGCCACTGGGGGAGAAAGTTGTCTTCATAATAAGCGTGGGGAAGGTGGTCGCCACCCTATGCCACAGCTCCCCGGGGCCCTGACAGTCGATGGAATGTTGCTGGGCCCAACCGTGCTCAAAAGACGGCCACCAACAGAATGATGGATGGACAGAGGGGTCCTGGGAGACCCTGGGGGCAGGACCAGGGCTGGGCTGAAGGTTATCAGTGGTGGGAGGGGGCAGCTGCTGCAAACCGCCCCCCCCCACCACACCTACTAGTCCTCCCCACTTCGTGCTCCCTGCCCCTCCCAGGTGCGCACAGCCCTGGGGGGCCTACCCTAGAGCAGGCTCAGGGGAGATCTTTGTGAGCGAGCCTGCACCCCTCCCTGACAGCAAACTCCTGTGCTCACAACCTGGAAGTCTCTGAGGCCTTCCTGGGGCGGGGGGGCGCGGTGTGCGGGGAGTCACACAGCAGCATCTCCAAGGCGGGAGCAGAAGGCACATTGCCACAAGTCCCCATCACTAGGATCTGCCCCACCTGCCTGCTCCTGTGACCCCAGCCAGGATCTGCTCAGTGTTGCTCCATAGCTGACCTCCCACACTGTGACTTCATCCCCAGACCAAGGAGGTGGGGAAGAGGGCAGTGCATCCCGTAATGGAAACAGATATCAAAGCAGGCTTGGTGCTACGGTGCTACGTGGTCACCGCCGTGTCTCGGAAGCATCCGTGCCCGCTGTTGCCACCAGTGGACAGGAAGGAGGGTCAAGGATGAGGTGGTGGCCCAGGGACATGGAGGAATAAGGGCCGGTGGTCCTCCTCCATGGCTCCCAGCGTCCCCCCGCCACATGGGACTGCTCGGTTTCTGGCCTCTGTAGACACGTTTTGGGAGCTTTCTCAAGGACGGAGTGGGGTTCTTCCTCCCCACTCCCTGAAAGCTTCCAGTCCAGCAGGTAGCCATCCATAGACCCTCTGTGATCACCTGAGAACCGCCCCCACCCCCCCACCCCCCCACCCACCCCGCCGGAGCAGGCACACAGATGAGGCAACCCCAGCCCGACATGCTACTGCTGCCCCTGAGGGCTTCCCACCCCCAACATGCAGACAGCAGCTCTGCCTGCTGGGGCACAGCCAGAGGGCTACCTTGTGGGGGAGCAAAGACCCACTGGTGGGGGCAGGGTGGGGCCAGGAGCCACCGTCGGAGGCTCTCCCCAAGGGGTCCTTAGACTCTTTCCCACATCTGTCTGCCCAGGGCTGACTCTAGGTGCACACTGGGGGAAAGTGGATTTCCAGAACCTTCTGCTCCCCCCCCCCCCGCTTGCCTGTGAACACAGATCTGGGTGCACAAAGCCTGAGAAGACAGCCTTCCTCAGCCTGCCCTGCTGCTCCATGGTTGGTCCCATTGCCCCAGCCTCCATCTGCTACCACAGGTCGGCTGTGGCGGAGCTCCTGACACAGGGTGGATGGGCCTAACCGGCCGTGACCTTGCCGCCTGCATGGATACCCCACTCACGACAGCGCCCCCCCCCTTGCTGCTGTGGGGTCCTGGTGGTGCGTGTGGTACACTTCTCTTCAAGATGCCACCTTGGTGCTGACTTTCTAGAAGCTGGATTCTAGAGGGTGGAGGAAAAGGGCCCCCCTTTTCTCTGCCTGCCCACCGAACTCTGATTCCCACAATGCCTCTCTGTCACAGCTTCGGCCTAACAAACTCCAAAGGTGGCTGCTGGGAGCTCCGGGTCCAGCTCAGGGGTCCTTCCTCTCTGCGGACCCCAGCAATGGAAGAACACCCACCCTCCATGGCTGCACACCTGGAGCACTGGAGGGGGAGCCTAGACGCGTGGAGAGCTGTGGAGGACCACCGCAGACACCCTCACCCAAGGGCACCCACCCTGGCGCTGGTAGGCGGTGTCCACACCTTTTCCCACGGGGCTGGAGCCCTGCAATGAGGCCCTGGGGCTGGGGCGCAGGAGGAAATGGCCTCAGGAGAAGGAGTCTGGCTCCAAAGGCAGGCTGGGTCACTTTCCTGGGACAGCCCCTCTCCTCCCTGAAGGCCTCCAGAGGTCAGGATCCCTGTGCGCCTGGGCTCTGCAGACACTAGAAGGACTCCCCCCAAGCCAGGTGGGCAGAGGGGCAGGGGGTGGACACCTGTGCTAGGGCCTGCCAATGAGCAGGGGGGCCGAGCCTTCGTGAGCATGGCGCAGGTTCCGGAGGCGGAGGCCTTACAGACCCACCATGGCGCTGAAGCCAGCCCTGGAGCCAGCCACGCTCGCAGCCTGGTGGGACGTCCCCATGGGGACAGGCGTCCCATTCCAGGTGGCCCGCAGGCTCCAGAGAATGGCGTGGAGCACCCTGGATGTGTTCCAACCCGAGGTCTCGGCCACATAGCCGGGTGCAGCCAGAGTCCCTGGAGGACACAGCCACTGCCCTGGGGAGACCTCTGCACCTGGAGAAAGATGCCTCCCTTTCAGTTCCTGTTGGGATTCTTAAGAAGAGCAGCTGCTCCGGCCTGCTGCCCCGCCAGAACTCCCTGACTTGACTCTGAAGGGAGACACAGAAGAAGAAAGGCTCCTTGTGCAGCAAAGAGTAGATCCCGAGGGGGGCCAAGGTGCCCTGTTCTGGCCTGCAGTCCCTGGGGAATGGGAGCTTGGGGTCTATGCTCCTGAATGAGGACACAGCACGGCAGCCTGTCCCCTAGAGCCCCGCTCTCTGTCCTTCCCTTGACACACCAGGCTGCCCCCCACTCCCCAGGGTGGGAGAGCCCTCCTCGGAATGGTGCTCTTTGGTCCGGGCTGGAGGGCTCTCCACACCCTGCACAGGGTCCGCACACGGTAAGGGACTGCAGGGAGGCAGACCAGGCCGCCTGCTCTGGGATACCGTGTTAGGGAGCTGCTGGGCACTGAGCCGGACCCGGTCAGCAGTGACAAACCTAGAAGCTTCCAGACAGAGACAGGAGGGGTGCCTTGACTGGTGTGAAGGTGAAGTTGGGTTCTCTGGCGGCTGGTCATGGAAGGTGGTGACCCACTCCCTGGGGACCCCTCTGACATCTTCCCCTGTCCAAGGTGACACCTGGGAGCCAGTGACGGGAGGGGAAGGCAGCAGCAGCAGCACCTCCTGAAGCCCCCCAGCACTTTCCATGTTGGGGAGGAGATCCATATACAGGTAAATCAAACTGCTTGAGTTCCTCACATTCGAGATTCTTCTCCTTATCTGTTCTGCTCTTTCTCTCCCCCCCAAAAACCCGCAGGAACATCTCTGGAGATGAGAATTTCTGATGACACATTTTCCCATGTTCTCTGTAGCTCCCTCAATTAGATTATACTCCCAGTTAATACATTAAATGACCTTTCATTTCCACTAGCATGCCAGGCCTGCTGTTTAACAAGCTAACCCCTGGGGAATCATGGGCTGGGCTTGGATCCTGGGGGGTGGGGTGGGGGAGGGGGCAGGGCAGTCTGTCCTGCTGAGCACATTTGCCCTGAGGAGACCTGGGACCAGGACAGGTCAGAAACCTGGGGAATCTGAGAAATCCAAGGCATCCCTAGACAAGAAAGGACTCAGGAGCAGCCCCCAAGTCACCCTCAGATGAAGAGAAGGGTCAGGGTCCAAGGCCATGGACTGATTGAAATGCAGAACCATGCTGGACAGCTAAGGTCCCAGGATAAGCTCCCTTACAACTCTTGAAATGCAAAAACAAAAAGACCCACAGTCCCAGGGCAGGTCATTGTCCTCTTGCTGGAACACGGCCCAAATGCTCTTGTTAGCCCTCTGCTTTCTCTCCAGATCTCTCTCTCTGAGCAGTGATGCACGCTGCTGCTGAGAAGTACTTTGGAAAGAACCCAATGTTTCCATCCAGTGTCCTAAGGGAAGCAGGGCAAATGAGCCCCCTCTCAGTCTGCCGCGACGCAGGAGGTGGCACTGCGAGCCTGGGAGCCAGAGGGCCAGAGGGCATGAGCAGGCCCCCATGTGCCCCACAGAGGATTTTCTCCCCATCTCCTCCAGAGCATGCATCCTAAGGAAGGCTGGCGGGCTCCCATTTGTCACTTGGAAGGAGGGGAAGTTCCCTCTGCCATGCGGCTGTTTTAAATCCTCTGACTTCAGAGTATGATCCAGAACGTCCCTCGGCCATGTTGAAGCCACCTGCAGGCCCAGCCCAGTTGCTAGGACAGCCATCACCCCGAGCAGCAGGCATCGGGGGTCCTCTGGCCTTGAACTCCCTTTGGATTTCTCCACCCGCAGCATTAGCCTGGGGGCTCGATCCCAGGCTCCAGTGAGTTCCCAGGTCTGCTCTCAAGGCACTGCCTGCACCCCAGCAACAGGCCCTGGCTGCACTTGGTTCAGGGAGGGGGTCTGTCCCAGTACCTGCACCCTTTGTCAGACCCCTGCCCTGTCTGCTATCCCCTGGCTCCACTGCCCCTACTGCTCCAGGAGACTCCGGAAAGTCTGCTTTTGGCCCGAGTACCAGGCTTGGTAGCCCACTGCAAGCGGGCCCCACCAGGCCCCCTGGACATTGGCAGAAGCCGAGATGGCCACTGAAGGCCATCAACCACCTCCCTGGGGCGTCTCCACACTCCCCAGAGAATCAGGAGGGGGCCATCTTGTACCCCTGGGGAATGTCATGAGTTGAGACTCTGGACCCAAAGAGACCTTGTGAGCTGTGCCCCTGGGCAGATAAGGCAGGGATTATGACTGTCCTACCACCTTCTGAAGTTGCTGCTTACTTACTTGAGATGATGGAGTCTGAGGGATTGGCACAATGCTGAGCTCACAGTAGGTGCTTAATAAGTGCTAGCTATAATAACGAACTCTTTTCTTGAAATGGTGTGAGTGATAAGTAAGCCTTCGGTAGGCAGTGAAGACCGACTGTCCTGGAGGAGAATTCAGGCTGTAGATGGAGGTAATAGGAGAAGGCTTGAAACACGGAGTGTTGATGAAGGTGTGGGCAAAGCGTGGAGGGAGATGACACAGGACAAAGGGCCATCACAACCCGCGGTGGGCAGAGATGGGTTCAGGAATGAACAGGACAACCGGGCAGCTCGTGCGGAAGAAGACAGAGCGTGCTTCCTGGCGTGCCTTCCATCAGAATGAAGCGCAGAGGCACCAGTGTCAGAGATGTGTCCCCCAAACCACACGGACTTGAGAGGAAAGCAGGGGTGGATCCTCTGGAACCCTGGTGTGGGGAGAGGCCATGCAGCTGTGACTCGGATCCGGGGGGATGACACGCTGATGTGCATGGTTACGTGAAAACGTAACCCTTTCTGCCATTCCTGTGGCAGCAGGAATGGCAAAAAGGGAGTCAAAAGACAGTGCTTGAGTTGGGAGAGCACTTCTCAGGCGCGGCAGACAAGGGTCTGAATTCACCTCTATGGGGGCACCCAGCTGGTGTGTTCAGTGGACAGGGCCGTGACTCTTGGTCTCGGGATTGTGAGTTCTAGCCCCATGTAGAGGGTAGAGATTACTTAAAAATAAAATCTTAGGGAAAAAAAAAAAAAAACTCTTTAAAAAGGATCAGAAACCTGACAGAAAAGGGGGAAAGACACAAACATTCACAGAAAAGAGAACAGAAGAGGAACTTGTCACTGGAGAAACCCAAAACATACCAGGGAGACACTGTTTCTGACTGAGCAGGCAGCAAAGACTCAAGCCTGACAGTGGGGTGTGTGGGCGGGTGGTGGGAAATGGCTCCTTCATGCTGCGGGTGGGGCTGCCCACTCCTGGTCCTCCTGGAGGGCAAGAAGGTGTGCTCAGCACGGCATGCTCCCACCTCACACCTGGGAGCCCTGCACCCAGGGCATCACAGCAGGGACACAGATCCCACAACATGAGCATGACTATGCACATACACAGGTCATTCCCTTCAACATTCCCTGAAATTCGGAAATACTGGGAAAACCAAATCCGTCCTGCTGGGAAAGTGCTTGGAAAATTATGCACAGAGCAACGTTATTCAGCTGCAAAACTGCATGCTGCAGCTCTCTATGCACTGATTAGAATGGGTTTCCAGCATAGACCGGTAGGTGAAAACAAAATGCCAAAGAATATCTGTATAAAGGGCTAGTATCCAAAACATACAAAGAACTTATGAAGCTCAATACCCAGAAAACAAATAGCCCAATCAAGAAATGGACAACAGACATGAAAAGACATTTCTCCAAAGACATACACATGGCCAACAGACCCATGAAAAAATGCTCAATATCACTGGGCATCAGGGAAATATAAATTAAAAGTACACTGAGATACCACCTCACACCCATCAGAATAGCTAAAATTAGCAACTTGGGAAGCCACAGATGTTGGTGAGGATGCGGAGAAAGGGAACCCCCTTACACTGTTACTGGGAATGCAAGGTGGTGCAGCCACTCTGGAAAAGAGTATGGAGTTTCCTCAAAAAGTTGAAAATAGAGCTACCCTATTACCTGGCAATTTATAAAAAAAAAATTATTTATTTATTTGACAGACAGGGATCACAAGTAGGCAGAGAGGCAGGCAGGGAGAGAGGAAGAAGCAGGCTCTCTGCTCAGCAGAGAGCCTGATGCGGGGCTTGATCCCAGGACCCTGGGATCATGACCTGAGCCGAAGGCAGAGGCTTAACCCACTGACCCATCCTTGCACCACTGACCCAGCAATTGTAATACTAGGTATTTAACCAAAGGGTACAAAAATGCTGATCTGAAGGGGTCCCTGCACCCCAATGTTTATAGCAGAATGTCCACAATAGCCAAATTACGGAAAGAGCCCAGACATCAATCGACAGATGAATGGATAAAGAAGAGGTAGTGTGCATATGCATGCACACACACACATACATGCACACACACACACATACACACACACACTGGAATATTACTCAGCCTTCAAGATGAATGAAATCTTGCCATTTACAATGACATGGATGGAGCTAGAGAGTATTATGCTGAGTGAAATAAATCAACTGGTGAAAGACAAATACTATATGGTCTCATTCATATGTGGAATTTAAGAAACAAAACAGAATGAGTGTAGAGGAAGGGAAGGAAAAATAAGATAAGAGAAAAACAGAGAGGGAGGGAAACCACAAGAGCCTCTTAACTATAGGAAACAAACTGAGGGTTGCTGGAGGGGAGAGACGCTAGGGTGATGGGGTCACTGGGGCACGGGCATTCAGGAGGGCACGGGATGTGATGAGCACTGGCTGTTATATGCAACTGATAAATCCCTGACCTCTACCTCTGAAGCTATTAATATGGAATATGTTAACTTAATTGAATTTAAAGATTTAAAAATTTAAAAAGGCTTAAAAATATCTATTGTATAGATTTAAAGATATCTATTGTATAGCACCAGAAATAATCTGTAGTATAAGATAAGGACATAGCATAGCAAAGTTAAAGAATATCTTTATTTATTTATGATGGCCAGGTCTCTGTGTCAGCCTGCCGGCCAGCAATACTACCTATACATGCCTACCCTACAGATTTTGGACTTTCCAGAACCCCAAGCCGTATAAACCAATTCCTTGAAGGAAATACTGATGTGATACCAACAGCCTTCCCCTACACTGACCACGGGGACCAAGGGAACCAGCAGAGACACCCCTCTAAGTGGGGGCATCTGTCACGGAGACTCAGCCCTGTGGGCACTAGACCATCCCCCACCTACCTGCACTGGGATGGGCCACACGCGTCTCACAGGAACATGGCCCACACGGAACCTTCCAGCCACAGAGGCGTGGCTGGACATGGCCCGGCATCCCCCCTGCCCCCAGGCCATCATGGACATAGCCTCCTCTATCCACACTCACTTGCTCCTGGCATCCTCCTTCACCCTAAGACTGTCCCCGCCCGTGGCCATGTTCTGTCACCCCAGACCATGGAGTAGAACCCCTCACGGTGGCCTTGAGTGGACTCCTCACACCAGGCCTAGGGCCCCCACCCCAGCCATGCCCACCCCCAAACAGGGGACACACGAGACTCACCTGATGGTCTTGCCCCAGTCACACCACAGCGTCTTCCCGATGGCGTCCATGCTCACCTGGAACTGGCTGAGGCAGAGCTCCTGGAGGAGAGGGCCGTAGCTGGCGTCCTGACAGGCTGTGGCCATAAGTAGGGGGTACACTGCAACGAGAGTGTCCAGGGACCATCAGCCGACCCCCACCCACCCTCCCTCCTCTACCTCTCCTGTGCACCCACGAGAGGCCTGGCCCAGAGCCCACTTCCCCCTGATCTGTGGAGAGGAAGCCTGGGGCTCACTGATCCAGCACAACTCAGCCAAAGCCCTGCTTGCTGCCTGCGGGCCAGACGGCGCCTCCCAGAGCTCCGAGTGCACAGGGCCAGGGGATCGCAACTCCCCTCGCAGCCACTGACCGCCAGGCGCAGGAAGCCCAGCAGCCCAGTAGGGTCTGACACTCAGGCACCACTCCATCCTCACTCCAACCCCCGACACAGCCCCCAGCACCCCCCCTTCACATGTGGGGAAACTAAGGACCCCTGGGATTGCAAACAGTCTCCTCCCCCTGGATGCCACCAGGCCTCTGGCCGATTTGGGCCAGAACATGGGGTCCAGGCTCTGGCTCTCAGTCCCAGGGACAGCCCACCTGCCTTGAGGAGCCCCAGCTCATGACGCTGAGGTCTGGATACTTACTGGCTACAAAGCACACCCACAAACAGATGTGAAACCTGCTCTATCCCCCAACTTGATATATACGAGCTCAAAAAGGTAAGGAAGGCACTGCACAAACCAAAATTCACTCCCTTCCCCCCTAAGCCCAAAACTGGCTCAGGTGGCTGCTGGCAGGTGAGGAAGGTTTCCCCCTGGGTCCCCACCCCTAGGCCTCCCTGCTCTTCCTTTTCAGGCTGGACATCAGCCTCCTCTGCCTGTCTACAGGACCAGGTAGGGCCAGGGGCAGTGGGGGTCCTTCACAATCCCTCCTCAAGGCCTGGCCCACCTACTGCCCCTCAGGCTATCTTGGCTCTCTGCCCACAGGACCCCTACCCTCATGGCCTTTCCAGATTCCTGGATGAGGCCTGGAGCTGGGAAGCCAGGGCTACCCCAGGAATTCTTGGACTCCACGCCGGGCCTCATGGGCATGTGTGGACACCCAGCTGCTCCTTGCAGCTCTTGGGTCTGGGAAGCCCACAAGGCAGTAGGTGGGATGGCCCACCCAAGGGGAGGGTGGTGGCCCTCCAGGCACTCAGACTATGCTGGGAGCTCTGGGGTCTGACTCTGAAACACGGCCTAGAAGGTGGTGTGTATGTGAGTGGGCTTGTCCCACAGCCCCTCAGACTCTTGCCCACCCCCCCCATGTGACTCCATCTTCCAGGAGCAAAATGCGGAGGAACTGGTACTCCAGCCCCTACAATACATGAGCCTACTCAAAGCTCTCTACATGTACTCAGATCGTGCAGGCAGGTCCTACTGTGATCATGAACTTACTAGATGGGGAAACAGAGGCTTTGGGGTGCAGAAGTGGGCCTAAGTTCCCAGCCCAGAAAAGGTATAGGCTTGACTGAATTTGTCTCACCGGCCTTAGGCCCCTCACTCAACCAATTCCCGGTCCCAAGAGGCTGAGGGCTAGACAAGGAGCTGGGCAGTGCAGTGGAGGGCCTGACCTATCTTTTGCTGCAGACCTGGGGAGAGGGCAGACGATGAAGGGGCAGGCTGTGAAGTGCCATTCTAGAATGCAACTCCTGGGGGCTCGATGGCTAGTTACTGGAGGGCAAGTGGGTAGGTGGATGGGTAGATAAGTAGGTGCACAGAAGGGAGGGTGCATGGGTGGGTGGGTGGATGAAAGAATGGAGGGATGGATGACTGGATGGATGGATGGATGGATGACTGGATGATGGATGGATGGATGGATGATGGATGACTGGAGGGATGGATGGATGGATGACTGGATGATGGATGGATGGATGACTGGATGGATGGATGGATGGATGGAGGGATGGATGGATGACTAGAGGGATGGATGACTGGATGGATGGATGGATGGATGGAGGGATGGATGGATGACTAGAGGGATGGATGACTGGATGGATGGATGGATGGATGACTGGATGGATGACTAGATGGATGGATGGATGGATAGATGGATGGATGGATGGATGACTAGAGGAATGGATGACTGGATGGATGGATGGGTGGATGACTGGAGGGATGGATGGGTAGATGACAGAGGGATGGATAAATGGATGACTGGATGGATGGGTAGATGGATGGATGGGTGGAAGGATGTATAGATGACCGGATGGATGGATGACTGGATGGAAGATCTGTTGGATGATTAGATGGATGGATGGAGGGAAGGAGAGAAGGAGGGGCGGATGGATAGATGGATGATTAGATGGATGGATGGATGACTAGATTAGATGGATGGATGGATGGATGGGTGGATGGAAAGATAGGTAGGTAAATGGATGGGTGAGTGGGAGGATGAATGAATTCCACACATGGCAGACCAGGGCTCTGACCCAGCCCATAACCATGCCAGAATGGAGTGTTGAATGGGAAGCCAAAGCCCTTGATGGGGTGGAGGTGACGACTGGCTCACAAGGTAAGGTGCCAAATCAGGAGAGGAAGAGATAAAGTACAGTCTCGGTTACAGGTAACAGAGCCGACTGGCAGGCTTCAACATAAGGGCAGCCTGACACTGAGGACCTGGAGGGCAGGCCAGCCAGAGGCCACCTGCAGGGGAGCACTGACCGCAAAGCTCTGAAGTTGCTCTCAGGTGTATCCTCCCTGTGCCCTCCCAGAGCCCCCGGAGAGGGAGGTGGTGCGGGACTGATGGAGGCTAGGCAGCAGGCCCATGTCTGACCCTGTGTTTCTGGAAGACAGGCCAAGATGTCACAAATGGGCAAGAGCTGTCCCCTCAGGAACATGGCAGCTCTCAGGAAGGGGACAGGTGACCATCCCCAAGCATGCAACCACACGCTGTGCCTCACAGTCAGAGAAGGACTGCAGTCCGAGGGAACTGATAGCCTGGGGCTTCCAGAAAGAGATAGAGGGAAACCCAGCAGTGGCTGGGGGCTCTGTGGGCTTTCAGAGGATTTACATGAAGGCCCCAAGGCCCACCGATCCCACCGGGACATGAGATGAGCTTGGGAGAAAAAACGAATTCGTTGAACTAAGGAAGGGACACAGTCCCGGCGGCACACACCTGCATAGGGCGGCTGAAGCCACCACAGTGAAATCTCATAGCAACGAAAGAAAAAGAGAAACCCAGACAAAACACACAGCAAGCCCCATGACACACGGAGGTAGAGGGGAGGTCCAGCCTTCCCTGTGCCCACCGCACTGCAGGGCGTCCCCGGGGGATGGGTCCCACTGAGGCTGGCAGGGCACCTGGAAGGCTCCTGGGCTTTTGGCCTGAGAAGCTAGGGAGAAGGCGCAGGTGGGGAGGGCAGAGAAGAAAGGCTGGCATGTGGGGAAAGCTTCTTGGAGGGTCTCCTGAGGTGAGGACCCACAGGCGGGCGAGGTGACCCATCCCTCGACATCGTGGAGGGAGCACCCTCCTCCCCCATCCCAGAGAGTGCAGCAGAGGAGGCTGGCAGGGCAGAGCACATCCCTGGGGCCCTTCAGGATCTCTTGGGGGCCTGGGAGCCAGAAGGCTCCCCTGGCCTCAGGGGCCACATACCCACCCTCATTCTTGCTACTTCCCGACAGCCCAGGTGTGTGTCCCATGGAGCCCACATGGGCACGGGGCGGCGGGGGGTGCGCCCCAAGGACCAGCTGTGGCTGACCCCTAGTGTTGTCCGGGCAGGCTCAGGGAAGGAGTGACTTGAAAGTCTGTCTGCTGTGGACAGGCGCAGTGCTGGGGCTCACAGGGAGCTCGGGGGTGGGGGAGGGCTCAGACACCTACTCATGGGAGGAGTCCCAAGTTGCCCATCCCAACTTCCTTCCAAGGGTCACCCCTCTGTTCGTCCCCACTGCCTCTCTGCCCCAAGCACGTGCCTGTCTCCCTGCTAAGAACAGCCTTCCCCAGACAACCCCAGGCCTGAATGTGGCTTTTCTGTGGCCATCACCTCCTCCTCCTCCGAGGGTCCCAGCCACTTACCCCAGAGCCCCCCACCCCCCATCCACGTCCTCAGCCTCACTCAGGGGCTAGAGTGGTTTCCTCTTCTCAGAGCAACGTTGGCCGCCTCTCCTCCACCAGCCTTTCCAACATGCGTGCGTACCCTCCCTGGCACGCAGCTGCTCTGCACGTTCCTATCATCCCATGTTGCATCACTGACCCCAGCAGAATATCACAGACGTTCTGCGTGGGAGTGGAGCGAGGGCGCTTCCCACTGTTGGCTCCTCTCCTGCTCTGGAATGGTCAGACTCAGGGTGGATGAGGACGATCGTGCCTATCAGTCAGGATGCTCTGGCAACAGAAAACCACGTGGGCTCATGTGAGCACCAAAAGACTCTAGGGGCTCACAGCAGGAGAAACAGAGACCATCCCAGGGGGTACAGGGTGCCACCTCCCCCGCGGGGCGTCCGCAGCCGAGAGTACAGTGCAGGGACACGTCCTCAGCCTACAGACCCTCTTGTTGTGGTGTCCCTGCCTGGGTACATTCAGGCCCATCTCCTATTGTCCCCTGGGCTACAGAGAACAGCCCTCCAGTCCCACCTCCCCTGGCCGGCCCTGTCTGGTTGGTCCAACAGTGATGCCAGACTCCAGTGGGCACTACCCCCACTGCACAAGCCTCCCCATGGCCTTGACCCTGGCTGGCCTCTGAGCTAGTCCCCTGGATGCTGCTGCTCCCCACCTCTCTGTGAGACACCTGCTGCCTCCCCAGGTTAGGATCCGGCTCTCTGGGCTCAAAGACCCCTCCCCACACGCCCTTTGCTCTTGTCCTGGGGGAGCCCTGAGCCTTGGGTTATTCCACAGCGGGGACCAGCTGGGGTGGGCTGTCTGGGAGAATCTGGAAACTAGGTTCATTTTTTAGGTACTGGAGAACGGCGCTTAATGTTTTTCTTAAACCAGCCTGGTGGGATTTCTTTCATTGGAATGACAGTACCTAATGGTTTTAAAACTGACTCGAACTACCAAAAGTTTTAAAACCAGCTGTGTGGGCCAAATGGGTCCCATTCCTGCCCGGCTGGCAGCGTCATCCCTCGAACGTAAGTTGGGTCTTTAAAAGGCCACATGTGGGGGCCGTGAGCAGCCTGTGTTCCATCCTCGGCATGTTCGCGCAGGAACTTTCCTTGGCATGGGCGTTATTTAGGAATTAGGTGTCCTTTTAGGGAGAGTTCAAAGCAACAGCTCCCTCTCTCCACAGCAGAAAAACACCGGACAGGAGGCCGCACAGAGGCTGCAGACCTCTCAGGGCAAAGGGACCAGGGGCCACAAAGATGGGGCGGGCGGGTTCCTGGCAGGGAGCAGGACCATCCCGTGGAGTCCCTTGGTTTGGGTTTTCAAATGAGCAATGAGCGACCCAGAAGTGTGAACCCGATGGGTCCTGTTTTATGGGTCCTTGGTCTGTGCCTGCTCGCCTGGCAGGAAGGGTCTATCTGCAGACAGAGAAGCCTAGACCCTACACTGTCCTGAACCCTGGGGTCCGGGACAGTGGGGGTGATGGGGGGTTGCTGGGCTGTGGGAAGGGGAACAGCTGGGGGCCAAGTCGAGCTCCCCATGTCAAGTTGAGGTACCCATGAGCTGGGGGAGGGGTCTCCAGAGATCTCAGATAGAGACGGCCTGGCCTGGAGCGTGGACAGGCTCCCTCACCCCTCGGACTGTGAAGTGGGAACCTCCTGTTCCAGGTGGGCCACCGGGACTGTGTTCCATAGGATGTGCTGTTCCCAGAAGCCCTCCTACCTCAGAACAAGCAGCCCACCTCTGCGGGCTACTTTCAACACGAGCCACACTTAGCAACTCATGGGACACTCGAGGCTGGACCCTGGTGGCCAGCATGGGTAATGGGGAGGGACATGGGGAGGGGCAGGAGGGGGAGATGACAAAGGCCAGGACACTTTCAGGGGTGAGGGGGATATATGCTCAGTCTTGGGTCCACGAAGGTGTTAACAAATGCCAGAACCGTCCAAACTGTGAATGTTAAATACAATCCGTTTATTCTGCGTCCGTCAGACTTCAGTGATGCTGCTTTACATAATAAACGCAAAGGAAATGCCAGGATCTCTGAGCCGTGTGGTTCTAGAAGATCTTGGTTTTTTTCCCTCATGCTCCTTTATATTTTCCACAGGTTAAACAAGCATATAACTGATGAAATGTGATCTCTTTGCTCTCTGCAGATCTGCCAAGAGCTGTCAGAAAAGCTCTCGCTCAGCCGGTTCTCGGGGTGGCTATGAATCATTTCTTGCTCACAGGCCCAGTGGGGAGAGAGCCGCCCGCTTCCAGGACTCCCCTGATTCTATCCCCCAGGGAGCCATATCCCCAGGAAGAGACATGCCTGGGCTGTCACCGAGTGCCCCAGGACACGACGTACCCAGAATTTGGTTTGAACATGTTGCCCTCAACTGTCCTCAGCCTTTTTGGGAAAATAAAAACAAAACAACAACAAACTGAAAAGATTAGAATTCTTGTGTGCCTGGTAAAAAGTCCTACTCAGCCCTCAAGGCCCCAGGAGCTATCACATCCTTGGGCCTGCCCAGCACACAGCCCTGCTCTGACCCCATCATAACTGCCAGCAAGAGCCTGTCCTGAGCCGCCGACTGCAGGACCCTGGGGCCTGCATCTCACCCGGACATAGCGCCTGCCCCCCAGGCTTCTCGCAGTATGGGGCCTGACAGCACCAGAAGTGAAGGAGTGTGGGGAGGCGTCTCGATCCTGCCCTGTGACAACCCCCTTCACTTCTCAGGACTCTTCTGCCTTCTGGAAAGCCCCACGTGGGTCGGGCCTCACCCTTTCCTCAGCCAGGGTCTCCTGAGATGGTTTTCCCTTCTCTCCTCTGAGATACTCTTCCTCCTGTCTCTCCCAGTGCTCCGTGACACCATGTCATGGGCAGGCATCTTGGGACACCTATGTCTCTGTCTGGAGGCCCCATCTGTGTTCTTTTTGGAAGCAAGCTGGGTGTCAACAGATAAAATGTAGATCTGGCTCTAGGTTGGTCCCCCCCAGCTCTGGAGGACTCCCTGCTTCCCCTCCCACCACTGCCTGCCGGGGATGTCCGCCCTAGGGTGACAACCCACCTCACGTGGCCTGAGTCTGTCCTAAGCCCTCCACAGGCATTCGCTGACTCAGTCCTCACAAGCATCTGGTCAGGACCACATTATTATTCTCTTATTTTACAGAGTGGGTCAGAGGGGCCCAGAGAGGTTCAGTGACCTGCCCAGACATACACAGCCCAGGAGTGGAGGAGCCAGCTCTTGGCACGCTCATCTCAGAACACACGGGAGAGACAGTGAGGGTGACTCCCTCAGCGCCAGAGACTGCAGCCCCGAGGCCTGTGGATGACTGACATCCACTGAGACCCCCGACGGGAGGCACCTTGGGGCCATTTTCCCCACGGGGGGTCGAGAGGGGTTTTGCTCCAGAGGTGGGAGGCCCATGCGACGGATGGCCATGTGGCCAGGCGACACCAAAGCCTGGCAGTATACAGCTTCCCCAGGAATGCGGGTGAAGGACACCCCCCACCCTCACAGGGAGGACCCCTCCTGCAGAGGAGCAGTAGAGCAAGGTCAAGTGGAGACCAGCCCAGGGCCCTCCGAGTCCTGTGGGTGTGGCCATGCAAACGCAAGCCCATCGTCCTCACCAAGACCACAGGCGTCCTGCAGGGGCGTGTGAAGCTGCCACAGGAGGGCAAAAGGTTTCTATGATTTTATAAACTTGTTTTCACAGCTCACCAGTTGAAGAAGCTGATCTGGACTAGGTCTGATAATATGCTGGGCAGCGGCACAGGCCAAGATCCCTATGCGGGGGCTCACTGATGGGTCAGGACCAGGAGGCCCTGGACACGACTCTTTCAGAGGATTAGGTGCCCAGGCCCCCCGGCACGGGGATGGGGGGGGTTCCCGCTGGTCAGAGCAGCTGCTCCTGCCTCCCTCATGCCAGCTCTGGTTCTCCTGTGCCTGGCCCCGCGTGGCTGCTGTGCTCCCCTCTGAAGCACACCGACCCCCCTCCAGCAGTCTTTCTGCCCCTGAGATGCTCCCTATCCCCCGCAGGAGGAATTCCCGCTCCCGACCCCACTCGGAGCAGCCAATCAAGGGAAAGAGGAAGTTCCCTTGCAGGCCCATGGACCCTTTCATTTCCTGTTCAAACAGCAGCTCACGCCGGTGGAGCCTTCATCAGGCAGATTTGCTGCTCGTCGTCTGACTGGGACCCTCCTGACACACCCCTGCCGTGGCCTAAAGAACCTGTTCCCTCATTGGGGAGGGTATGTGCTTTGGTGAGTGCTGTGAAGTGTGTAAACCCGGTGATTCACAGACCTGTACCCCTAGGGATAAAAATATATGTTTATAAAAAAAAAAAAATTAAAAAACAAAAAAAAAGAACCTGTTCCCCTCTGCCCCTCCCTTCCTTGAAGTGCCGCTCTGTTCTGTGCTGCACATGGGGCACCGTTCCCATGTCCCCAGAATCCATGAGAAAATGGGATGCTCGATCAAGCTAAAACGCTAAGTGACGCAGAACAATGTTCGGAGGGAGTGAGACACCACACTGGCATCCCCCACAAAGTCAGGTTCCACCTGCGAAGCACCGATGGGCACCTCAAACGTGTTGGGATGGCCACCGTCAGGACCCGGACAAGAACGAGCATCAGGGAGTGTGCCGAGAGCCCCCGCACGTTGCTGGTGGGAATGCAGTCGTGGCCAGAAACCGTGAACAGAGCTACCCTGTGACCCAGTCTGCAACAGGGACGTGCGCACCTGGGCCCTGCATAGCATTAGTCACAGCGGCCGGCAGTGCGAGCAACCTGACGGCCAGCAACACCTGAATGGAAGAATGAAATGGTCCAGCCTCGGATGGGAAGGACCACCATCACATGCTACATGGGGACGAATCTTGCAGTCACAAAGACACAGATCCTGCTGGGTTCTACTCACCTCAAGTACCTTTCGCAGCCACTTCACAGACAGAGAGTGGAAGGGTGGGAGTCGGGGCTAGAGGCACCAAGGTTCACCAGGGTGGGAGTCTGGTGGGAGTTACAGGCCGGGGAGATGGGAAAGTTCTGGAGATGATGGCCGTGGTGCATTTACAGCGATGTGAATGGCCTCCATGCCCCAGACAGCAGGGAGGATAAGTTTTATGTTATATATATTTTAGCACAATTAAAAATACAACAGTGAGGGGCACCTGGGTGGCTCAGTGGGTTAAGCCGCTGCCTTCGGCTCAGGTCATGATCTCAGGGTCCTGGGATCGAGTCCCGCATCGGGCTCTCTGCTTAGCAGGGAGCCTGCTTCCTCCTCTCTCTCTCTCTCTCTGCCTGCCTCTCTGCCTACTTGTGATCTCTGTCTGTCAAATAAAATAAATAAAATCTTTAAAAAAAAAATACAACAGTGAAATGGAAGGAGAAAGGAGGGGGCTGTGGAGGACGTGGCCTGCCGGGCTGGGTGCATGAGTACCCCATGGTCTTCACCGGCCCAGAGAGCACAGCCTCTCCACCAGGGAGCCCTCCCGGGTCCCCAGAGATTCCCCACAGCTCTTGGCCCCAGACAGCGCAGGGAGACTGCAGTCAACAAGGACACCTCAGTAACAGAGTTCACTGTGAAGACTGGAGGGGACACCCAAGACCTCCTGCTCTTCTTCTGGGCTTCTGGGCCATTTACAGAAGGAAAATCTTGTAAGGTCAAGAAGGAACCCTGATGCACACAGGGGTGGTCTGTGACCCACTCCCCGAGCTCAACACAATAGAAGCAGCGATCCCTGGGGAAAATCCAAAGAGCCTGAGCTGCTGGGATTTTTAAAAACTTGCTTCCAAATAATTCATATGGTAGAGAGGAAATTAAAACCACAAACACAGAAACTCTAGAAAATATTACTGATGGCCAGAGGACAGAAAATCCCAGGAGACAGCCCAGAGGCCAAGCAGAGGAGTGACAGGACTAATTTCATGGCTAAGCAGGAAGAACGAAAGCGAACACATCTGGCACCGAAGGAAAAAGATCTGGTTCTTTGGGGTGGGGCTTGAGGATGCCTAACAGAGCTACGCAGCCATCCTCTTGGACCAACGAACACAAAGTCACCTGTCCATAGCGCTGGGCTGAAAAGGGCGAATGTCCATGAAAGACAGTTAGGACAATAAGATAATTATCTCTATAATTATGTTAGATAAAATGGACAAGTTCACAGAAAATGTGAAACAGACTTACCGCTCTAAGAAATAGGAAACCCATGAAAGGTGCCCGCCCCCCATTATCTTCACAGCCAGAAAGTGTCCCGCCCAGACGCCTCTGCAGGTGGACACGAAGACCCCTTGGCTCCTGGGGGACCTCTCACTGGCACCGAGCGAACCGCCCCAACCCAGAACGGAGGTTCATGCGTGTCTTTGGGGAGGAGAACCCAGGCCCTATCCCGGAATGCGCCGAAGACTCCTGACTCCATGATCACAAGCACAACTCAAAATGAGCAGCGGTTCTCAGACTCCCAGGCCCCAGGAGACTCCATTTGTCCCAGAAACGCAGGGAGACTCCTGACGCAGACCTCTCCACCTATGCCCCCAGCCCACCTGTGTCCCCATGCCGCCAGTCGCCAAGGGGCTGCACACAGGCCGGTGTTCAAGGATTCTTCCTTCCCATCATAAAAACGGACCTCGTGCATGGGAAGAAGGCTCATCCTCACTCCCTCCTCCCCTCCCACCTGGCAGAGACAGAATTAAGTAAGAAGCATCTGGTCCAAAGCAGAGAGAACGAAGGTTGGAGGCATGGCTGCCGTCAGCAGGGGGCAAAGGGAGGCAGCTGCTGTCACCCACCCCACCCACCCCAGCAGCAGGGTCTCCGGCCCAGTGGGAGCAGAAAACAAAATGAATGGTCCCAACTGGGAGGAGGTGACCAGAACAGCCTTCCTGAGATGAGCTATGGATCTGCTGCAGAAGTCAAGGCTGGGGGGCGGGGGGGTGGAGGGAGAATGAAAACAAAGCCAGAAGACAGTGTTGCTGGGACACGGAGTGGAGGAACACGTTCACGGACACAGCCAGCCACACCTCAAATGCACAAAACAGATCTTCTTCATACCCCAGCAGCGGCTGGGTAGAAATAAATTGTGGCAAGTAACCCATCCGTTGGTGTTTTTTTTCCAAGTGGGCTCCATGCCTGATGTGGAGCCCAACACAGGGCCTGAACTCACAACCCTGAGATCAACAGCTGAGCTGTGATCAAGAATCGGACGCTCAACTGACTGAGCCACTCAGGGTCCCCAAAGTCTTCCCTCTGTAGTGACTGCTAGGCCTCTGCAGGAGAAACGAGTTCCTGCCAGAGGGTAGAGGCACTGACTGCTGCTTGGTAACCAGGCGGTCCTGGTGTTAATCCCATCTGGCGGTAAATCAGGGCAACTGCTCTTCAAATGGCGACAGGTACTTTGCGGGCGCAGACGCATCGTCAGATGAACCAGAAGTCTGCATATTTAACACCAGGGCACACAGGGAAGCGTGAGGAGGACAGGTGCTCCGGCTGACCTTTGCACCCCTTCCAGGGGGAGCTAGCTGGTCACACCCACACAGCACCCCACCTCGGCCACCCTCCCCACCAGCCCATGGACATGGGCCCTGTCAAAGTGCCCTGTGGCACCCAGCAGCCCTGTCTCTATCCACCCATCGCCTTGGCTTCTGATCCCCAGCCTGCACCCCTTCTGCACCCCTTCTGTCTGTGGCTCTCACACCTTCCCAACTCTGAGGCTACCCCAGATGTGTCTCCTGGCCAGAGCTTTCGGCTGTGTCCTGGGCTCGCGTGGACACCTGCCTGCCCTTGTCCCCTGAGTGTTCAAGGGGACACCTAACCCAATGCGACTGCTGGGGTGCGGGCTGCCGGGTTTAGCAAACACAGGACGCCCAGTCCCGCGTGAGCGTCAGATAAACAAGTATGTAAGTACTGCCCGCGACATATTTACACCAAAGCAATTTGTTGTTTATCCAACATTTGAATTCAACTGGGGACCACGTGCTTTCCTGGGGAGCCGGCTGTGGAGCTCCAGTTCCCTACCCTCCAACGCCTTCCTGCATCCCCGTGGCTCACCCCCACCCCCACAGTGCGTCCCTCACCTTGGGGACTCTCTGGGGCCCCTCACTCCTGCTGTCTCAAGCCTCGCCCTCACCTCTATCCTACCAGCGCTCCCTGGTCCCCTGCCTCCAACTGGAGGCAGTGCACGGCCCAAGGTTGCCCACTGCCCTGGGGTAAAATCTGAACATCTTACCTTTGCCCACAGGACTGACCAGGTCCTCCTTCAACACCAGCCTTGCTCTAAGCCCTCTTCTCTGCAAGCTTCAGCCATAAAGGCTTCCAGAAAATTCCAAGATTTGGGGCCTTTCCATAACCATCCTGGGGAACTGGAGTGCTCTTCCTAAACTGCTCGGGGGTCCATGGACATTCGTGCTGGGCGTTCTTGTGGGGCCGAGGGGTTGTCCCAGGCTGAAGAGGGCAGCCTCCAGCAGTGGGCTATTGACCAATGTCCCTGGTGTCCACCTACTAGAAACCCCTCCCAGTCATGACCTTACATGTCCTACTTGTGTGTAGGACAGATAGAAGTTTCCAGGAGAAATAGCTTTCCCCCAAAGCTCCCTGATCTTTCCATCTACCCAGCCAGCAGCCATCTTTCCTCTCACAAACAGACCCACAGAGTCTTCTAGAAGAAATAAACACGCAAAGAGAAAGCCAGCCTTGGGTATTGGTGTCACCAGGTTTCTGCCTGAGCGATTCTGCTTCCTGGACCTCTTACCCCCTGACATAGGGTTTTGCTTTTATTTGTGTTGATAACTGGCCAGAGTATGTGACCCTATGGCAGAGTCATCAGTACCCAACTGCTTGGGTCAGCTGCTGCCTTTTGCCCTCCCGGGCATGTGTGGCTCAGGAGACTCCTTGCTGGTGGCCCTCGTGGGCCTGGGGTGCAAAGCCCAGGAGAGCACGGGTGGGCGCTGGCCAGGTCCACTGTACCCCAGCTCTAGCTCCTGTGAGTGACCCAGTGGGAGGAGGGTCACCCATCCCAGGGATGGGGGGCAGGGATGGCCAGGGAAGGCTTCCTGAGGCTGGCAGTCCCCTTTGAGGAACAAAGGAAGCCAGACCTGGCTGTGGGGTTCAGACCAGGGGTGCCTGATACCCCGGACCCCAGCGGAGTCCTGGCCGGCATGCCTCTGGGGACCCCCTGCTCACAGTCCGGGCTTCCAGGGATGATGAGAGTCAGGTCCTTCCATGTCAAAGAAAATACTAAGATAAACCAATCTCAGGGGAAAAAAAAAATCTTCCATGGACAACAGTAACTTCATTATGTGAACGTGAACGAGGCCTTGTTTAGGTTGGGAGCCCTCCTGTTGCTGCCCTGTTGACATAACCCTCCTCGCTAAGAACAAGGGAGCTCTCCAGAAACAGGACTTGCCCGAGAGGTCACCCTGTCAGGGAGGGTGGGAAGACTGGTGAAGAGGCCACAGCAGCTTTGTCTCCCCCCGGTCCCGGGGGACGCCGTGGGCAGAGGCCGGCCAACACAGGGACTGGCGCAGGTGAAGCCACCACGGCCGCCTCTGCCTGCTGCCCCTCTCCCCTTTTCCCCACCCCTGCTCGCTCCTCTCAGCTCAGCACTGCCTCTCCGGACAGCTTCCCTGCATCCCACTGGACAAGAGGTCCTGGGGCAGGTTTTCAGGCCCCCAGGACTGCCTGCCACCCGCTGTCCTGTAAAGGTGGTGGGGGTCACAGGGTGGAGCTCCATCTGGCTCAAAGGTGTCTGGAGAGCTCTGTCTCTGTCTTGTCCTGGTCGCCCCAACCCCGCCCGTGGCTCCCACGAGGGATGTGATGAGACAGGTTTTCCCTTGGCTCCAGCAAACAGACGGTTTAACCCCAGGGTTCCCTGCCCTCCCTCAGGCAAGCCTGTGCACAGGCCTGAGTTGGGGCCCACAGGGAGGACAGCTCACCTTGCCAGGGGGCACCCCCAGGAAGGGCAGGCTCTGCCCCCACTGGCAGGGGACGCTGGCAGCCAAGCCTGGGGGTTCCATGCTTGGGGGTGCCGCATTTTCAGTAGAATTCATACTACGACCTGGAACCTCTTCACACACTCTGCCAGACCCAAATTTCAACTAATGAGAAGCCGTGAAACTGATTGATTCTGGGAGAAAAAAATCAGGAGGAACAGAGCAGCTCTTTGCTGGAAGGGTCCCAACTAACACATTTCCTTGGAGAATTGCTCACGACCACTTCCAATGTGGACATAAGTGCCACTCAACAGCTCTGGCCTGGGACTGGCTGGACCTGTACTGACGGGCAAGCGCCTATGGAAGGGACACAAAAATTCAGAAACTTCTCCCTGCGGTTAAATGCACAGGGAACAGTAAACAAACACACAGGAGGTAATTGACAAATAAGAATCCTTCAGCTTTGGATTCCAGGGTGAGAACTGCCTCCAGATTCAAACCAGCACGACGATCTGATCACATATGCTGCATTTCCTGAGACACCCCAGCCCATCCCAGTTATACTTGTGCCGATACGGAGTCCCTTATTTCAACAAATACAACCGCCTTGCAAGAATGTCCTCATTCTTGCACGTGCCTGTGCAGCCGGCACACCCGGCTCCCAGGACAGCGTCAGCCAGCGCTCCTGAGCAGAGGTGTGCGCCACACAGAATTGACAACGGACCCGGCCATCACAGAATAACCCTGGGTGTTCTGCAAACGTCCTTCTTTGCTGATGGATGAAAACATTTCAGTGGCCATATATGAAATTTGTAAGATGTACGTGGTACTGTCAGGGTCTTCTGTAAACATAAGAGTATGCACAAAGCACAGGTTTACAATAGCTTGATTGTAAGACTGTTACAGAGAAGTTCTTGAGCCAATGGACCAGCACATAAAAAAAAAAAAAAGAAAGAAAGAAATTCCACATTGCTATTTTGGGAAGCTAAGTCTGCATCGCCAAGGAGATCTGGCTTCTGCTACAACTCGGGAAGAAAACAGTGTGTGCTCCATGATTCTACTAATAACCGCTGGGCTCTGATGACATGAATTTACTGATAACCTCACAGAGTTGTGTTTATTTGGAAAAATAAAGCTATAACATTAGCCAGAGCGCTCAGACTAATGTTAAGATTATAGGACTCTGGACTTCCACCATTACGTGTGTTATTTTCACAGTAAACAAGGAAGGTCTTTAGGCACTCCTGCCTGAGTTTTTATTTACACAGTCTTTAGAAGGTGCAGTTTCTGGAATCCAGTAAGGAGCATTTCTTTAGTCAGTTATGTTAAAAAAAAAAAAAAAAAGTGACACAACCCAGCTTCCTGCTCTGTTAGCAGAAAAATGTTCATTTCTTAGGAGATTAAAACAGTAAATTCCATGTCAAGCCAAAGGGATCTTAACACAAAAGGAGAGAATACTACTGCAAGATTTTGCTTTACAGGTAACTTCAGCCAAAAGAGTTTAAGGGGCAAGATCAGTCTTCTGATCACACTTCAGGCTGGTGGGGGCTAAGGGTTTTATGCAGAGGGACTCCTTGGCCCCTGGCCACCAAAGGGTTGCTAGGTGGTCCTAAGCCCCGCTCCTCCAGGTGCCCTGGGCCATCTCTCCTGAGGAGCCACACGCCCCCAGCTGCCACCCCGCTAGGAAGCCAGCACAGCCCTCAGCCCTCCACCAGTACCAGCACTTGGGGCACCTGTGCAGGTGTTCCTGACCCACATCACCTGTTCCAGGGAAAGCCCACAAGTACCAGTGGCAGTTGGATTCTGCCATTTAAGTGCCCTATTTTTTTTTTTTTTTTAAAGTAACTGCATACAGGAGATGAATCAGTGGCTAAAAGAGTTTAGAAAGTCTTCTTAGCTTTGCCTCAGGAAAGCCGTGAGGATAATTTCAGGGTAAATTATGCTAAGTCTGGTGCACGGTCCTGTTGCCCCTGGGTTTCAGTTATAAACTCTCTGAAAACAGAAAGCAGAGTATATTCTGTCTCCTCACCAAGAGTCCCTCTTTGAACTTCTTTTAGCCAGAAGGCCAAGTTCACAAACAAACAAACAAAAAAACTGTGGAAAGGAGGGAGAAGGCTAGTCTCATGTTTGCAAAGGGCATCCTAGGGAGGTTTGTTTGCAAATCAGCCACTGCGGCACATGGCAGTCGTCTTCTCAGCTTTGATTTCTGGACCCGTGGGCCGAAAATCCGAGTCCCCGGTGGTACGGCTGGCTGCAAGGTGCCTCCAACGCCACGCGAGAGCCCCAGGACGCCTGCACCCGCGGGGGCCGCCGCGCGGGGCCTGGAGCACAGGTGCGGGGCAGCGCGTTCCCGGACGTGCGCGGGAAAGATGCCCCTGTCTCCGCGCACTCCCGCGCCCCCCCCCGTGCCCCCCTTCGGAGACCCTTCTCCCCCGAGGGACCCGAGCCCTACTCACCTAGGAGCAGCCAGAGGCCGCGCCGTGGGAGGCCAAGCAGGCTTCGGGCCATGGCGCGCCTCCGAGCCGGGTCGCCCGCAAGCACTGAGCCCGCCGCGGCGCCGGGGGCGGGAGCGGGCGCGGAGGGAAGCGGCGGCGCGCGCCTGGCCCTGCCCACAGCGGCTCCGCCGTGGGGTGGGGGCGGCGGGCAGGTCGCCGGGACCGGGAGGGGCGGCACCTGCAGGCCGGACGCGCGAGACGAGGCGACCCCACAACGAGCAGCGCGCGCGGCGAGGAGCGAGCTCGGGGTCGCCGGGACCCTTCCTGGGGGACGCGCGCTCGGGCTTCGAGTGGTGGGGGATAGGGAGAGTCTGCGCCGCGACCGCTGCCGGGGTTGCTTCCGAAATGTTTGCCTAAAGGCGAGTGTTTAAGTTAGGTAGGACCTCCTAGACAGGGCATGGCAGTCTCAACAGGGGCACCATGCTCTTCCTCTCGCTTCTGCCCCCGGGGGGTCTGCTTTGCGAAAGGCCAAGACTACATCTCTCTTCCCCAAGGTGCGGGCACTGGGGCACCCGCGGGGACAAAACCAGCCCCGGAACCTGGGGAGACTCCTACTAATCAGAAGAGGGCACACAATGAGGAACTAGAATAAATTCAGGATAAGCAATGGCGTGGGCGCAGGGGAGGAGGGTAATGTCAGGGGTACCCAAAGGCCCTGGAAGTCCTGGATTGCTGCCTAGGATGGCTGACGAGAGACAGAGGAGGCTGGAGAACCTGCCCCCGGAGCTCACCAGACTCCCAACTCCAGCAGAAAGAGGACAGCATTAGACTTGCCTTGGAAGGCAGTCACTCTGGGCTTTTGCGGGCCTGGAGAACTCACAGGGGGAGGGGACGAGAAGCCTGGGCAAACTTCTTATAGAATGATCAGAGAAGGGCTCCTAGGGATGCATAGGAGAGCCCTGGGGAAGGAGGTTTCCCCGTGCAGAGGCATGAGTGAGAGACATAAGAAAGCTCTCCTGGTGGCTGGATCTCACCAGGGGTTCCTTCCTGTAACATCCTATTCCAAGGAAAACTCTGAGAAATTAACTTATGCTCACCCAAGGCGGGAGCGGGGGAATCCCTACTTGGAGGGCAATGGCCACACTGGCTCCATGCACTTAGCAGTGTCTGGCCCAGGTCTGCAGTGAAGGACTGGCTCCTAGCTAAATGAAAGGGAGCAGAGCCACCTGCTGTCTGCTCAGAGAACAGGAGGCAGCTGATGGTGGATGGTGGTCATTTTCTGAATACAGGCTGGGAGGCGCTCAGGGCCAGCATGCCTACAACCGGGGACCCCAAATGGTCCTAGGAGTGAGGGGTTCGCATCAGATGGCGGGGCAGGGCACACGCTCTCTTGACTTAATTAGCCCCTCTTCCTGAACCTTAAGAAAGTACACCTTACTGGGCGGCCTGTCTTCCCCCACTTTACTCATTTAGTAGACAACAGAGCCCGTACTGTGAGCAAGACTGTGCTAGGTAAACATTGCAGGTCCTGCCCTCGGGTTTGTAATCTAATGGGCAAATTAAAACTCTCGATAACAACCCAAAAGCCAAGATACAGGAACTGAACATACGGGATGCAGGACACGGGGCCCGAGTGTAGTGCAGGGAAATTTGAGGGCTGGCCAGCGGGAGTGCAGGAGAGGGATTGCAAGCCAGCGGGAAGGGAACGGTGAGGATCGGAGCCCTGGGCCAGCTGCACTGTGAGCCCTGAGCTAGGGTACATCTGCCACCAGGAGGGCCAAGGGCATGCATCGCTGGGCTATCAGACTTGCCCTACGCTCATAGACGGCACAGCACTTCCCACTCTTGGCTCGTGAACCTCTCTGTGACCTCTCCTCATCAGGCCCTTTGGGACTCCTGTACTCTCATCAGGAGGCTGAGCAGGAAACATTTTTTGGCAATATTTTCTCTGAAACTCAACAGCAACCGGACGCAAGGTCAGGGTAAGGGGGGCCATTTGTCACTTCCTCTCTCCATGTGCCTACACATACCCCCTAACAGACACATACACCTAAAAAAACAAGCTGTACTTCTCAAGCTCATGAACTGTGTAGGTTCACAGTTCTCTTGAGAGTACTAGTGTGTGTGTGTGTGTGAGTGTGTATGTGTGTGTGTTGTGTGTATGTGGGTGTGCTGCAGACACCCTGGGGTCTCCATGTCTGCATTGGGGAGTCTGGGCAAGAGATATCCAGTAATTACAACAGGTTCCCTCTTCTGCATGGGTGGGAACGCAAGCAATCTCCACGCTTGCCCCACAGCCATGGCACACAAGAGGCGGTGACTCTGCCATGGCTAGATTCTGTCAGAAGCATGTGGACTTCTAGTAGGGAGCACGGAAAACCATCCTACTCCCAGGCACCTCCAGCTAGATGGACATGAAAGTGCACAAAGAAAGAGTTGAGAAAATGGCCAGATGCTTGGCTGTGTGTGCAGCTAGGTTAGAAACACAACCTTGAGGGGTCAAGAACTGCTGAACATTACTAAAAATTCAAATTTAATATAAGAAGACCTCTGCTTCCAGCCACGCTGAAGTAACAGGAACCGGATTTACCATCCCCATTTATATGAAAACACTGGACAGTGAGCAAAACATTTTAAGAGAAACAGGTGTTTTCATACTGACAAAGAGCTCTCTCAATTGTAAAGGAAAAATTGTAACTCTATGCTGAAACCCAGTAGAGGCCACCATAACCAACTGAAGTGCATGACCTGTAAGAGACCTATAACGTACCCCCAGCTGGGAGGTACTGATGATACAGCACTCCTGTGGCACTCTTCAAAAAATGCATAACCTCAGTCTAGTCAGGAGAAAACAGCTGATCAACTATAATTAAGAGGCATTCTACCAAGTAGTCAAGCAATGCTCATCAAAAGCATCAAACTATGAAAGACAAGAAAATACATAGGAACTGACCTAGGCTAGAAGGGGTACAGAAAACAGTAACTAAATGCATGACATACTGGATTGATTGGGTCTTGAACAAAAAAAGAACATCAGGATTTCTGCAAAGAAGACATCCAGATGGCCAACAGACACATGAAAAAGTGCTCCATATCACTCGGCATCAGGGAAATACAAATCAAAACCACAATGAGATATCACCTCACACCAGTCAGAATGGCTAAAATCAACAAGTCAGGAAATGACAGATGCTGGCGAGGATGTGGAGAAAGGGGAACCCTCCTACACTGTTGGTGGGAATGCAAGCTGGTGCAGCCACTCTGGAAAACAGCATGGAGGTTCCTCAGAATGTTGAAAATAGAACTGCCCTATGACCCAGCAATTGCACTATTGGGTATTTACCCTAAAGATACAAATGTAGTGATCCAAAGGGGCACATGCACCCGAATGTTTATAGCAGCAATGTCCACAATAGCCAAACTATGGAAAGAACCTAGATGTCCATCCACAGATGAATGGATCAAGAAGATGTGGTATATATACACAATGGAATACTATGCAGCCATCAAAAGAAATGAAATCTTGCCATTTGCGACAACATGGATGGAACTAGAGCGTATCATGCTTAGCGAAATAAGTCAAGCAGAGAAAGACAACTATCATATGATCTCCCTGATATGAGGAAGTGGTGATGCAACATGGAGGCTTAAGTGGGTAGGAGAAGAATAAATGAAACAAGATGGGATTGGGAGGGAGACAAACCATAAGTGACTCTTAATCTCACAAAACAAACTGAGGGTTGCTGGGGGGAGGGGGTTTGGGAGAAGGGGGTGGGATTATGGACATTGGGGAGTGTATGTGCTTTGGTGAGTGCTGTGAAGTGTGTAAACCTGGTGATTCACAGACCTGTACCCCTGGGGATAAAAATATATGTTTATTAAAAAAAAAAAGAAAGGACAAATACCCAACTTTTGTAGCAGCATGGATGGGACTGGAAGAGATTATTATGCTGAGTGAAATAAGTCAAGCAGAGAGAGTCAATTATCATATGGTTTCACTTATTTGTGGAGCATAACAAATAGCATGGAGGACATGGGGAGTTAGAGAGGAGAAGGGAGTTGGGGGAAATTGGAAGGGGAGGTGAACCATGAGAGACTATGGACTCTGAAAAACAATCTGAGGATTTTGAAGGGGTGGGGGGTGGGAGTTTGGGGTACTAGGTGGTGGGTATTATAAAGGGCACGAATTGCATGGAGCACTGGGTGTGGTGAAAAATAATGAATACTGTTATGCTGAAAATAAAAAATAAATTAAAGGAAAAAAAAAAAAAAAAAAAAAAAAAGAACATCAGGGGCGCAACTGGTGCAATCCGAGTAAGGTTTGCGGCAGCAGTACTGTGCCAATGTTAATGTCCTGGTTTTGATTACTTTGCTATGGTTCTATAAATTGTGAACTCTGTGCTATTGCTGCAACTGCTTTGTAAGTCTAAGTGTTGATAAATAGAAGTTAAACAGCTCTATACCAAGTATTCAATTCCCAGAAGTTCTTGGTGAACACTGTAACCATTCCTAATTATTTCAGGATTGTGTGTGTGATAGACATAGAGAGATGAAGACAGAAGCCTCTTGATCCAGCCACACCTGAATTCATTTCTGGAGTTGTCAACTATAAGCTGATTTTCCTTTTTTTTCTTCAGCTTTTGTTCGGGTTGTGTTTTTATAATTTGTCCTCAATTAGCCTCTAACTAATATACTATTATGGTCTGCTTTGTTCTAAGGAATATTGAGTCAGGTTACAGACAGTCATAGAAGAGAAAAAAATAAAGTAAAATCAAAATAGAACAGCAGGAAGATACAACAAAGTTACTACACAAAGAGAGGCATTATTGAACTCCACTAGCTGACAGTACCACCATCAGCAGCACACTCTGACTGAAGGCTATTTTATTAGAACAAATACTGTGTTCTACTTTATGCCATACTGATAAGGGAAGATACTTGCCTCCATTTTACACACCAGACAACTGAGGCACAGGGAAGTTATCTAACTTGTCCAAGGCTAAACAGCTAAGGAAGTTGGAATGGGAATTTGAACCCAGGGAACCTAGCTTCAGAGCCTACATTCTTAAACAGTGTGCTACCAGGCTTTCTACTTCCTGGCAATAAAAGCAGTGATTTATAGCAATCATGCCCATAATACATATCATGATATTCTCTGATCAGGAGACTATCAGACCTAATCATCATGCAGTTATTAAGATATAAGTTCTATATAAATAGTAGCAATTGAGGGGTTCCACAGCACTCATAGCTCACACAGAACTGTTTCCCCCGAGAGTCAAAATTCAGGTAAAGATACACAGAACCTGTAAACTTCCATCGTCTGCATTCATTTCCTAACGCTCATGTAACACATTACCGCAGACTTGGTGATTTAAACAATACAAATTCATTATCTTATACTTCTGGAGATCAGAAGTCAGACACAGGTCTCACTAGGCTAAAATCAAGATGTCAGCAGGGCCATGCTCCTTCTAGTGACTCTAGGGAACAATCTGTTTCCTTGCCTTTTCCAACTTTCAGAGGCAACCCTCACTCCTTTGCTCCTGGCTCCCTTCTTCCATCTTCACAGCCAGCAACAACAGGTAGAGATGCTTCTAGAAATGCTATTTCTCTGGCTTTCTCTTTTGCCCACCCAGCTAAGCCAGGGTCATCTTCCAGGTCAGCTGTTTAGCAATCTTATTTACTTCTGCAACTTAACTGCCTTTGCCAAGTGACACATCCACATGCTTGGATTGGGGAGATGAGGACAGGATGGGCTGGCGGTCATTACTCTGCTGACCAGAAGAGCTAATATTTACTGAACATTTTATGTGGAGGTAAATACGTGATAATTAACAATGATAATAGTGAAAAAGCAGTGAAGTTAATACACACAGAACACTGGCTGGAGAACTTTTCCTTTGAAAAGAGACTACTGATTATACTGGGTTGCTCAGTTACACACATTATCTCCTTGGACCAGAATTGACATTGGTATCAGGCAGAACCAACTGAGAACTTTGGTCCCACTTTTTAGTGATAGTCTTAAGGGTATCAACAACATTCCAGATCTCTGGTGTTCTCTAAACATAATTACTTGTATATTTGAGTTGATATAGCTAAAATGTTGTTCATTGTCCCAATAATACAGTATGAAAAAAAAGTGATTCTGAGCAATAACATGTTCTGCTAAAATTATCTAAAACTTTGCTAATTTAAGATATTTGGAAACTTGGATAATTTGATCAGTCTTTAGAATTCTACCAGAGTTTTATATAATTAACTAATGTCAAATTAAAGATTTTAGAGTAAGCTAAGTATTGATTTTTTACTTGAATTCCAAGAGATTCACCAATTACTCCAGTTGTTATATTTAACTTGGGAAGCTTCATATCAGTACTCAATTTACTGGTATTAACTTTTTGATCTACTAAAGTTATCTGAGCTTTACCTTTAGTTTTTGAATACGACATCTTTAAGAAACCCGAGACTATAATGTCAAATGATCCTTTGTATATTTTCCCCAAATTGAATGCAGTAACTTGGTCTGTTTGTATTCTAAAAGGGGATTTCACTTCATCAAAGCCTTTTGGAACCCAATGACTAGCAGTATGCTTCTTATTGTTGCTAGCATGTTGAAAATAATGTTTAGTCCATGTTTCAACTTTACTCAATGTTAACTCTGAATGAGCACTCTTTTCATATAAATAACTATATAATTTAACATATGGGAAAAAATTTCCACAATCCTTGGATTTGATGTATGACCAAAAAGCAAGAATTCTCAAGTTTCACTTAAGAATCCTTAAAAAAAAGAATTTTTTTCCCACCCTGACCCAATTCCTGGTAGAATATCTGGGGTGGATCTGGTAATATCTGGAGACAAATTAATAACCAAAAATCCCTTAAAGGATGAAAATTTTGAAATCCAGGAGTTGGATAGTTAGCCTTCCTTCCCATCCATGTGTATTCCACATAAACACTCGTAGGCTCATTCACACCTGGAAAATGCCATTAAACCTGCAGAAAGTATTAAATTTAAACTTGTACTACAGATTCTGCCTTTATTAAATACAAATACATCAAATATAAATGTTGACTAACTTTTAATCAAATGATACCAACTATTGAATGCTCTAAACATTTTAAACATTTGAAGAAAATGCATATTTAAATGTTCATCTTAATATTAGCAAAACTGTAATTTTAAACTTTAAAGAAGTTAAAGAAGAAACTTTTAAAAAGTAATCCATTAAAGAAATTAATAGGATATAAAATTAGGCTTTGAAAATTATTGCAATTTACAATTTAATCTAATCTAACAGAACTTACTAAAAAAACAAAATAAACAATATGGTGACTAGTATTTTACCAAAGCACACGTGGATTTACTCTTCTTAGGGAAAATACAGCTTAATGTTTTATACTGTAAAATATATATATATTATACACACACACACACTAAAGTCAAAAATACATTAAATGTATCAGAGCTTCAATATAACTGTCTAGGAAGCTTAAAAATATACACATTCCAAAATGTTATGTATCTGTGAATTCCCATTCAGTTTATCTGTTATCCCGTGGTCCAATTAAGTCTTAAGATTACTGAAAACTGGAACTAAGAACTTTAGGTAAATTATATTTTTCATGGATGGAAATCACTTAATGGACTCTGAAACAATAAACCCGGTCTTGGTCACTATTTTTAAAAACCAACTTAACAAAATTTTTAAAAGTAGACACAACCATTTTTTTCTAATCCAAAATATGCAGCTTGAAGTCTTTAAGTAACAAGTTTGAAATATAAAGTTTATAAACATTAAAATTATTTTTTTATTTTTAATATAGAGAAGATGGTAATACTGTAGAAACAACAGCTGCTAGATGTGAAGGGAAGGCTATAAAGTACAATATACACAGCTAAATCCGCTTATTAATATTTAATCACGGCATCTTGCTATTGCCACAATTTCTTCCTAAGTGTTGTAGAACATTCTCTGTAGGAGGGAACTCATGCTTTCCAAGGAAATTCTATACAGATCAAGAAAAGAAGGGAGAAATCAACCACAGAACATATTGATTTAAATCCAATATTCCACAGAAGTATATACAGAAGTATATACAGAATTCCCCCGTTTTCTGCACTCTTCCTTCCGCCTGCAGTCGGCTGGGGTCCAGGAGCAGGAGCAGAGGGCCCTCCTGAAGTACTGTCACAAGGTCAGTGGGAGTCTAATGCTATGTCACCTCCTACGTCACTCATCTCGCCACGGGAGCATTTTACCATCTCACACCATCATGAGAAAGCTAGGGACAGTGTATTTTGAGAGAAACACCACATTCACATGACCTTTATTATACTACATGGTTATAATTGTTTTATTAGTTACTGTTGTTACTTTCTTACTGTGCCTGATTTGAAGATTAAGCATTATCACAGATTTGCGTGTATAGGAAAACCACAGTATATATGTAAGGTCTGGTACAATCTGTTGGTTTCAGGCACCCACTGGGAATCTTGGAAGTTATCCCCTGAAGATGGGGAGGGTACTACTGTACTGTACTGTATTTATCAGTACACTCTACTACAAAACCAGTCATTATCATTAAACTCATTTTTCATATTACGAATATCAAAAATACTCACATTAAATTCTATCCCTTGACTAAGCATATCACTAAATTCTACTACTATGTCAAAATAGAAACAGGCCACTAGATATTATACATATAGAGGACTGTTTTGACTATTTCCACAGAGAAAACCAGATTGTCATCATGGTAAAAATGTGGCAATGTCTGGAACAGAAATCACTTAAGTGACATATGAAGTCTACTTTCTTCACTGGGAAGCACCATGGCTCGTATGATACAGACTCACAAACCGGTTTATTAATGAACACCTACGATTACTTTAAAGACAAATATATCGAGTATAATACAGATGTCTCCCTCTATGACAAAGGTCTGGTGGATCTGCCTGCAGCCTTGTAATAAAATATTTGGGTTTCCTAAGCATGGGGCTCTTCCTGTAATGTACTCTGCTGGATATGTGGTTGTCAGCTGGCTCTCACTGGGTTGCCCTAGGAGCACTGTGGCTTGAGGAACAAGGCAAGAAAATAATATTCTGGCTACTGCTATCGCTGTGGGAACAAACTCTTTTATCTCTGTCCCAGGAGGCTCATGCCTTTTGACAGCATTAATGAAATTATGGCACATTAACTTGTTAGTGTGAATATAAAATAAAAAGACCCTGAGATTTCTCATGAAGAAAAGATTTGACATTTTATTTCTTGCTTGTTCAGAATTTTACCATGTATGGGTGGTAAATTTTATCTACTTCTGTATCTACTGAAATAAGGTGATTTTTTTCTCCATTGTTCTCTACATAGGGTAAATTATATTGACTTTCAAATTTAAATGAATCTTTCATTCTTGAAATAGTAAGTTTGGCCATAAAGTATTATTCTTTTTACAAACTGTGGGATTCAGTCTGCTGATATTTCTTTTCTTTTTTTTTTTTTTTTAAGATTTTATTTATTTATTTGACAGACAGAGATCACAAGTAGGCAGAAAGGCAGGCAGAGAGAGAGAGAGAGAGGAGGAAAGTAGGCTCCCCGCTGAGCAGAGAGCCAGAAGCGGTGCTCGATCCCAGGACCCTGGGATCATGACCTTTAACCCACTGAGCCACCCAGGGACCCCAGTCTGCTGATATTTCTAAAAGAATTTTTGCATGGTCTGGTTTTGGTATCATGACTATACTGATTTCTCTGGGAAACTTCAGACTGATATTCCTTCTTCCTTAAATGTTTGGGGAATTCATTAATATAGCCATCTGAGCCTGGATTTTATTTTGTGGGAAGAGTTTTATTTATGATACAATTTCTTTAATAAATACAAGATTAGTAAGATTTTCTATACTTTCTAGTGTCTGTTAAGTTGAATCTTCCTAGGAAGATTTAATAAAGAACTTGAATACATTAAAGTCATTGACAATGTCCTCTCATCTTTGTAATGACTAAGATTTGTGATATTTCCTTTGTGAAAAATATTACCTTGCTGGTATCTTCACTTTTTTGCTTTATCAGTCTCATCAGGGGTCTATCAACTTTATTTTTTCTCTTCCAGAATCAAATTTATTGATCCTTACTGTTTGTTATTTCAGTAGTTTTCATACCTCTTATACTTCCTCTGGGTTATTACTTTTGTTTTTTTCTTCTAACTTCTTGAGTTATATACTCTGCTCATTAATTTTGTATCATTGTTATGACATAGGAATTCAAGGCTATCCATTTCTGTTTACAAAGCTCTACCAGCATCCCTCAGGTTTTGATGTGGAGGATTTTCATTATCATCCTTTAACTAAAACCTATGTTCTAGTTTTCATTATATGATTTCTTCTCCTAGTCCCTGGTTATTTAGACATTTATTTCCACCATGGAGATTTCCTATTTATCTTTCCATTGCTGATTTGTGGGTTATTTGGATTGTAACCAGAGAACACACTCTTTTCAATCTTGTAGTTTTTACTGAGATTTATTTTATGGCCTACCATATGGCCAAGTTTTGCAAATATTTCAAATGACCTGAAGAGACTTTGCAGTTGTGATGTGTCTTACATTCTACATAATGTCCAATAAGTCAAACTGCTTATTTGGACTGTTCATATCATTAATACCACTACTGATTTTTTTTTTTTTTTTTTTTGCTGCTTCTACCAGAGGTATAATCTCTCATTATAATTATAAACTTGCCAATTTCTCCTAACGGTTCTGGAAATATTTCCATTTTATATCTTAAGGTGTTTTATTAGATGCATACAAATTTCAAATTGTTATTTATTCTTGGTAAATTAAATATTTTTTCTTCAGTAATTTTACTGCTCTAGCATTTACTCTAATGTTAATATAATGTAGCTCTTTTTCCATCCTTTTATCTTTTAATATCCTGATGTTTTTAGGATGTGTTTCTAGAGATTCTATATAATTGGTTTTTAAAAACCCAATATGACAATCTGAGTCATATTTTGGAATATAGGAATATTTTGTTCATTCACAGTAATATTTAATTATTGACATAACTGGATTTTCCTCATCTTACTAAATATTTGTCCTGCCTATTTTATGTGTTCTTTTTACTCTTCTTTACAACCTACTTTTGTAGGTTAAAAAAAAAACTTTTTATTAATCCATATCCTCTATATTAGCATTGGAATCATAAGCTTTTAAACACTGTGCTTAAAATATATATAAGATCTACCATTTTTAAGTGTACAGTTCTATGACACTAAGTATATTCACATTGTTCTGTAATCATCCCCATCCAGAACTTTCTCATCTTCCTAAACAGAAACTCTTACCATTAAACAGTTACACCATTCTCCCCCTCCACCAGGCCCTAGCAACCATCATTCCACTTTCTGTCTTTATGAATCTGACTACTACGGTAGGTATGTTGTGTAAGTGGTATCATACAGTACTGGTTCTTTAGCGACTGGCTTATTTCACTAATCTTATCTTCAAGGTTCATCTATGTTGCACCATGGGTCAGAATTTCATTCAAGAATGAATAATATTCCATTGTATGCCTAGATCTCATTTTTTCTATCACTCCACTGATGGATCTTTGGGTTGCTGCTACCTTTTTAGTTCTTATAAATAATGCTACTTTGAACATGGGTGTACAAATTATCCATTTGTGTCCCTGCTTTCAGTTCTTCCAGTTACTCAGAAGTGGAATTGCTGGATCATATGGTAATTCTATGTTTAATGTTTTGAGGAAGTGCCATACCATCTTCTACAGTGGCTGCACTACATCTACCAGCAATTTACAACACTTCTAATTTCTCCCCATCCTCATCAACATTTGCCATTTTCTGTTTGGGGTTTTTTGGTGTTTTGCCCACTTAAAATTTATGGTGTTTTTTTAATTGTTGTTGAGTTATAGATATTCTTTATATATTTTTGGATAGTGACCCTTATCAGATAAATGATTTTCAAGTACTTTCATTCTGTGCACTGCCTCTATTGATGGTATCCTTTGATACACATTTTTAATTTTGATGAAGTCTAATTTATCTTTTTGTATCCAAGAAATCATTGCCAAATCCAGTGTTGTGAAGCTTTTCCTCTGTTTTCTTCTAAGAGTTTTATAGTTTTAGCTCTTATGTTTAGGTCTTTGATCCATTTTGAATTAGTTTTTGTATATGCATAAGGTAAGGTTCCAACTTCATTTTGTGTATTCTCTTAAAAATTGTTCTTTTAGTAATTACCCTAAAGATGACAACATGCATCCTTTACTTATTATCAAAGTCTGGTATCAGCCGGTTTATGTGTAAAAGGAGAGTTAACATAGCAGGATCGGGACTACTCTCCTTACAAAAAGACCTGCTAACAAAGTTGGCCCTCAGCTAGAGTCTAGAAACCTGGATTTTGAAGAGTTTTCACCAATCCCAGAGTGGCTCACTGTACCAAAACTTGTAAGAACAATGTGGTTTATACCAAACAGCTGCTTTCCTTCTCAGTGTCTGGAACTTTAGTATGTACTAGGCAAGTGGGTCCTATGTGACCAGGCCCCAATAAAAATATTGATATTGGTTCTCTAATGAGCTTTCTTGGCATACAACATTCCATACGTATTGTCATAACTCATTACTGGAGGAAACAAGCACACCTTGTCTTGTGTGACTCTAATGGGAAAGGACTCTTGGAAGCCTATGCCTGGTCCTCTCTAGATAGCACCATATGTGGCTTTTCCCTTTGTTGATTTTGCTTTGTATCATTGTGTTGTCAGAAATTGAAGCCATGAGTACAGCCATATACTGAGTCATGTGAGTTTTCCAAGTGAATAACAGGCTGGGGAGAGGTAGTAATGGGGACCCCCAATACAGTACATTTTACCCTCTTTCCAACCTACAAGGTATATAGAATAGTAAGTGCCTAATTTCTTTATGCTACTATTGTCATATATTTTTTATCGGACCTGTAAAATACCACTATTCTTGTTTTATATAGTCAATACCAATTGATATATTATACATTTTCATCTTTACTTCTCCTACATCTCTAACCTTTCATCTAAAATCACTTTCCTTCTTCCTAGAGAACACTCTTTAGTATTTTCTTTACTATAAATGAATCTTTTAAGTAACAAATTATCTTAGTTTTTGAGTAAAGATATATTTATTTCCCATTTATTCCTGAAGGCTTTTTAGAACCCAAAGTTTGTAGAATTATTTGATGGCTTCTGTTAAGAATCAGATGTCAATCTAATTGTTGTACTCTTGAGGTAAAAAATTCTTTTTTCTCTGGATGCTTTATAGATTTTATCTTTATTTTTTTCTCTGATATACTGATGTCTTTTTACTTTTCCTGTTTGAGGTTTGAAAGGGTTTACTGAATTTATGGCTTGATGTTTTTCATCATTTAAAGAATACTTCAGCCATTTTGTTTCCAAAAAATTTTTCTGCTCGATTTCTCTCCCTTCTTTTTGTTAAAGCTTTGTTACATCCATAGATGGTCTCACTCTCCCTCTCTCTCACCTTCTCTCAGGTTTTCTATCTTTTCTTTCTCTGTGTTTCATTCCATAGTTTCTTCTGACCTACTTTTCTTTTTTCCTAACCTAATTCTCACTTCAACTATTTGTCTAATATGTTATAGAAACTATTAACTGAGTTATTAAATTAAATTTCTTTTTTTTCATTAGTGGGATTTCCATTTTTAAAGTATTTTCAGTTCTATATTGAAATCCTCAATCTTGTCCTTTGTCCCCCTGAATATAGCACATCTGAATCAGTTAGCTTTTCTTGTGCAGTAAATTACCTTTAAAACTTAGTAGCTTAAAACAATGGCTATCTATTTAAGCTTATAATTCTGCCCATTAGCAATGGGCTAGACTCAGGTAGGTGAGGGATTTTTCACATCTTGGTTGGGCTTGCTCATGGCTCTGTGGAGAGCTGCCAGGTTGGGAGGTTGGGGTTGATGTCCAATCTATGCCAGATTCTATCACGTGTTTAGGAGCAGCTGGCTATAGGCTAGAATGCCTTGGCTATCCTCCATGTAATTTTTTGTCCTCTAATAGACTGGGCTTTTTCCTGTGGCTGCAACACATTTCCAAGAGAGCAGACTAATCAAGTCCTTTTGAAGACAAGGCTTGGAAATGGCACAACTTGTCAAAGTAATTCAAAAGGCTAGTCTAGATTCAAGTGGGTGTCAAAACAGATTCCACATCTTGATGAAAGGAGCTTCAAAGTCACATTGCAAAGGTCCACAAATGCAGGGAAGAGAATAATTATGGCCATTTTTAGAAATGGTCTATCACTTATAAGGATATATTCTTTAAGGGTGTCTGGTAACTGAAATATATGGAGTCCCTGTGGCTATACTGTATTATTGTATTCTATTATGTAGTGTTTATTATCCAGTAGTTTTCATTTGTGTTATTTTGGATTGTGCACTCTTATTTACAAAATAACAAGTATGTATAAAATTGTGCGTAGAAATAATCTGAAGCCTAAAATGATATTACTTTATTCCAGAGAATTCCTATCTTCATTTCTTCTACATGCATGTCAGAAATAACCCCACTATCATTTCAATCCAACTCAGGGAATAAATTTTGAAGCTGAGTTATAGTCCCTCTGAAGAACTATGTATTTCTGGTTCATAGTTACTAGTAGGGTACAACCTGCTGGGGTTCCAACCCAGTGCTGAGTGTTCACCAAGGCCCATCTCCCTGGCTTCAAAGTTATCAGAAGTGTCCTTTAAACTAGCTACCCCTCTACAAATAACACTAGGGGACATGTGGTCCCAAACATTGGGTATATTTTCCTGAGATTCATCTCTGTACCTTGGCCCACTAATTCATGACTAGGTGGTAGTTCCCCAGTGCCTTGTTTATACAGGTACTCTTTACTTTTATTCAACTTTTCTAGCTGTTCACCGTAGAAAGCTGGCTTTAATCACTAGACAGCTCTAACTGAAAACAAATCCCCATTCGTTATTTTATAACAAAGAATCCCATGTTAGTGCCCATAATGAAAAGTATGTACAAATTCTTTGATTCACTTTTCTTCAAGAGAGGGAGCTTAATTCCCTTCCCTTTGAGTATGGATTGCATACAATAACTCACATCTAAAATGTGACAGAAACCATGGAGTGTGCCTAGGTGACAAAGACACTGTAGCCTCCACCTTGCTCTCCCTCAAAGGAAGCCAGCTGCCACAATGTAAAGACATTCAGGGAGCCCCAATGAGAGGCCCAAGTGGTGAGGCCCAGGGGGACAAAAGCCCTGTGAATGAGCCATCTCAGCAGCACAACCTCCAGTCTCACCCAAGCCTCCTGATGACTACAACCCAAGCAACATCTTTGACTGCAACAGTGTGAGAGTTCCTAAGTGAAAACTACCCAGCTAAAGCCACTCCTGAATCCTGACCTGCAAACTATGAGATGATGAATACTGTTTGATTAATTAAGTTTTGGGTAACTGGTTTTGCATTAGTAGTTAACTAATACAGTATGTTTGCCTTTTAATTTTATAATACCATTATTTTATTACTTTAAATTTAATACTATTTTTTATTTGAAAAAAAACAATAGCTTAAACATTTCAAGTAATATTTAAATATAAAAGATATGCTTGATTTACCTCTTGTTGCTTCTTTTAGTCCTAACTGGAAGCAGAATTTTTCAAGACAGATGAAGTCATTTCCACAATAGTATTAATAGATAAGCCATTCAGAAAACCTTTATGATTTATTCTCACTTCCTGAAGAGCATCTATAATATGGTCTCTATGCAAAAGGAAAACACACATAAGCACCTGTCCTTTCCAAAGTAACACATTCTAAATATGGCTAAGTTACCACACTGAACTATATTTTTATATAAAAATATTAAAACCAGTGTAACAGAATTGTAGTCATTACCTGCGAACTTCTGGATGTAGTTCAGCCAGTCTCTTCATGATTTTGGTAAAGCTACGCAGATTCAATGTATTTGGTGGTATGAATTGAATAGGTGTATCAGGTAATAGTTTAGTAGATTCAATCTGTTTACAATTCTTCTTGACACCCTAAATAAACATTTTAAAAGTTTTCCTAAAACAGTGACCATTACATAGACACTTTAGCTTATTTAATTAAAATAAAATTTAAAAACTACAAATGGTAAAATAAAAATTCCTAAGAAATTTACTTTGAGTTGGGATTATTTATGCCGAGTAGATTTGCTTGAACTGTGTTGTGAACCATGTATTTAAATAGAAAAAAAGTCCCACATGTTTTCTAATAGTGACAAAATATTTGGTGTTAAGTCTAAATCAGCCTTTCTCAATTGAGATTCTTCATCTGAACCACAGAACACAGATGTTAACTATTCTCTCATTTTCCCCAAAGATAGGACATAATTAGTTTCATTCTCAGTGTAGGAGAGAGGTTAATTCACTACATACAGTGGATATCTAAGGCTTATGGCAGGGAGGCTTAGTTCTCTTACTTAACCTGACAAGCGAAAGGCTAGTTTACATAGTAATTACAAATATTCTACATTTTATTTCCTAAATATGGCATCAACACAGACTATATATCCAAAATTGGACCACATACCATGGAAGGAAAACTGGTTATATAAGATAGAAACCCCTTCACCTATGAATCTTACAGATCTGATCAAACAGACAAAATTAAAATGATTAATTAGTATTCACCAGGTTATAAATTCTATGAAACCACTACATATCCCACAAAAACTCAGGCTAAACAAAGAGCTGAGACTTTAAAGTCTAGATGAAAAGACAAGGCAAAATATATCAACTATTATATCTATCCCATCAGAACATTATCATTTTACTTAATTGTTTATTGTCTTTCCTCACTAGACTTAAGTTATACAAGACCACATATTTTTTGGCCTGTTTTGCTCTTTGCTGTTTTCCCAGTGTCTAGAATATTTATGAACACAATTGGTATGTAATAACAACTGAATAAATAAAAGTTTGGGATACAATAGTTTATGTGATAGTTTAAACCCCAGAAAGGATGAGATTTCCAAGAAAGAGCCAAATTACTGCTCAACAACAGTAACAACTACTATTAAGTTGAGTGCATTTTCTGTGCCCGGCATTGTTCTTCTAAGGACTTTTCTGTATTAAATTCATTTAAACCTCACAACATTTGTGAAGCAGGAACTATCATTCCCATTTTAAAATAAGGAAGCTCAGACACGGAGGTTAGGTAGCTTGCCCAGTCACATAATGAGCAGGTAGCAGGGTCAGGTTCTGCCCCTCATGGTAGACAATATATATTTTCTAAATAAATGAATGTAACGAATAAATGTTGGGAAACTGAGAAAAGAAAGGTGATAATATCTCATGTATTAAATAAAAATTAACTCAAAATCTTTGTGACCATGGGTTTTGCAAAGCACAAATTAAAAAAGAAAAGATTTGATAAATTGTATTCCATCAAAATTAAAAACTCCTTTAAGACAGTATTAAAAGTAGGAAAAGACTAAGTATAAGTTAGGAAAAAGTATTCCCAAATCTTATATATCTTATAAAAGGTTTGTATTCAGAACATAAAAAAAACTCTCAAAATTCAATAATAAAATAAACAATTCAATCAATCAATGGACACTTGGGTGGTTGCCACAACTGGGCTACTGTAAGTAATGCTGCTATTAAAAATTGGGGTCCACGTATCCCTTTGAATTAATGTTTTTGTATTCTTTGGGTAAATACCCAGTAGTACAATTGCTGACTTGCAAGGTAGTTCTGTTTTTAACCTTTTGAGGAACTTCCACACTGCCCCTTTGCATTCCCACCAACAGTGCACAAGAGTTCCCCTTCTGCCACATCCTCACCAACACCTCTTGTTTCTTGTGTTGTTGATTTTAGCCATTCTGACATGTGTGATGTGGTATCTCACCATAGTTTTGAGTTGCATTTCCCTGATGATAAATGATGTTAGTGATCTCTTCATGTGTCTGATGGCCATCTGTATGCCTTCTTTGGAAAAATGTCTATTCATGTCTTCTCATTTTTTAATCAGATTACTCATTTTTTGGATTGATGAATGAAAAAAGAAGATGTGATACACACACACACACACACACACACACACAATGGGATATTACTCAGCCATAAAAAACAAGGGAACCTCTTACACCGTACACAAAGATAAACTCAAAATGGATAAAAGACCTCAATGTGAGACAGGAATTCATCAGAATCCTAGAGGAGAACATAGGCTGTAATCTCTTCGATATCAGCCACAGCAACTTCTTTCAAGATATGTCTCCAAAGGCAAAGGAAACAAAAGCGAAAATAAACTTTTGGGACTTCATCAAAATCAAAAGCTTCTGCACAGCAAAGGAAACAGTCAAGAAAACAAAGAGGCAACCCACGGAATGGGAGAAGGTACTTGCAAATGACAGTACAGACAAAAGGTTGATATCCAGAATCTATAAAGAACTCCTCAAACTCAACAGACAATCACACACAAAACAGACAATCATATCAAAAAATGGGCAGAAGATATGAACAGACACTTCTCCAATGAAGACATACAAATGGCTACCAGACACATGAAAAAATGTTCATCATCACTAGCCATCAGGGAGATTAAAATTAAAACCACATTGAGATATCACCTTACACCAGTTAGAATGGCCAAAATGAGCAAGACAGGAAACAACATGTGTTGGAGGGGATGTGGAGAAAGGGGAACCCTCTTCCACTGTTGGTGGGAATGCAAGTTGGTGCAGCCACTTTGGAGAACAGTTGTGGAGATTCCTCAAGAAATTAAAAATAGAACTTCCTTATGACTCTGCAATTGCACTACTGGGTATTTACCCCAAAGATACAGATGTAGTGAAAAGAAGGGTCATCTGTACCCCAATGTTTATAGCAGCAGTGGCCACAGTCGCCAAACTGTGGGAAGAACCAAGATGCCCTTCAACGGATAAATGGATAAGGAAGATGTGGTCCATACACACTATGGAGTATTATGCCTCCATCAGAAAGGACGAATACTGGGCGCCTGGGTGGCTCAGAGGGTTAAGCCACTGCCTTCGGCTCAGGTCATGATCTCAGGGTCCTGGGATCAAGTCCCGCATCGGGCTCTCTGCTCAGCAGGGAGCCTGCTTCCCTCTCTCTCTCTGCCTGCCTCTCAGTCTACTTGTGATTTCTCTCTGTCAAATAAATAAAATCTTTTTTTTTTTTTTTTTGACTTTTTATTTTTTATAAACATATATTTTTATCCCCAGGGGTACAGGTCTGTGAATCACCAGGTTTACACACTTCACAGCACTCACCAAAGCACATACCCTCCCCAATGTCCATAATCCCACCCCCTTCTCCCAAACCCCCTCCCCCCAGCAACCCTCAGTTTGTTTTGTGAGATTAAGAGTCACTTATGGTTTGTCTCCCTCCCAATCCCATCTTGTTTCATTGATTCTTCTCCTACCCACTTAAGCCCCCATGTTGCATCACCACTTCCTCATATCAGGGAGATCATATGATAGTTGTCTTTCTCTGCTTGACTTATTTCGCTAAGCATGATACGCTCTAGTTCCATCCACGTTGTCGCAAATGGCAAGATTTCATTTCTTTTGATGGCTGCATAGTATTCCATTGTGTATATATACCACATCTTCTTGATCCATTCATCTGTGGATGGACATCTAGGTTCTTTCCATAGTTTGGCTATTGTGGACATTGCTGCTATAAACATTCGGGTGCATGTGCCCCTTTGGATCACTACATTTGTATCTTTAGGGTAAATACCCAATAGTGCAATTGCTGGGTCATAGGGTAGTTCTATTTTCAACATTCTGAGGAACCTCCATGCTGTTTTCCAGAGTGGCTGCACCAGCTTGCATTCCCACCAACAGTGTAGGAGGGTTCCCCTTTCTCCACATCCTCGCCAGCATCTGTCATTTCCTGATTTGTTGATTTTAGCCATTCTGACTGGTGTGAGGTGATATCTCATTGTGGTTTTGATTTGTATTTCCCTGATGCTGAGTGATATGGAGCACTTTTTCATGTGTCTGTTGGCCATCTGGATGTCTTCTTTGCAGAAATGTCTGTTCATGTCCTCTGCCCATTTCTTGATTGGATTATTTGTTCTTTGGGTGTTGAGTTTGCTAAGTTCTTTATAGATTCTGGACACTAGTCCTTTATCTGATATGTCGTTTGCAAATATCTTCTCCCATTCTGTCAGTTGTCTTTTGATTTTGTTAACTGTTTCCTTTGCTGTGCAAAAGCTTTTGATCTTGATGAAATCCCAATAGTTCATTTTTTCCCTTGCTTCCCTTGCCTTTTGCGTTGTTCCTAAGAAGATGTTGCTGCGGCAGAGGTCGAAGAGGTTGCTGCCTGTGTTCTCCTCAAGGATTTTGATGGATTCCTTTCGCACATTGAGGTCCTTCATCCATTTTGAGTCTATTTTTGTGTGTGGTGTAAGGAAATGGTCCAATTTCATTTTTCTACATGTGGCTGTCCAATTTTCCCAGCACCATTTATTGAAGAGGCTGTCTTTTTTCCATTGGACATTCTTTCCTGCTTTGTCGAAGATTAGTTGACCATAGATTTGAGGGTCTATTTCTGGGCTCTCTATTCTGTTCCATTGATCTATGTGTCTGTTTTTGTGCCAGTACCATGCTGTCTTGATGATGACAGCTTTGTAATAGAGCTTGAAGTCCGGAATTGTGATGCCACCAACGTTGGCTTTCTTTTTCAATATCCCTTTGGCTATTCGAGGTCTTTTCTGGTTCCATATAAATTTTAGCATTATTTGTTCCATTTCTTTGAAAAAGATGGATGGTACTTTGATAGGAATTGCATTAAATGTGTAGATTGCTTTAGGTAGCATAGACATTTTCACAATATTTATTCTTCCAATCCAGGAGCATGGAACATTTTTCCATTTCTTTGTGTCTTCCTCAATTTCTTTCATGAGTACTTTATAGTTTTCTGAGTATAGATTCTGTGTCTCTTTGGTTAGGTTTATTCCTAGGTATCTTATGGTTTTGGATGCAATTGTAAATGGGATTGACTCCTTAATATCTCTTTCTTCTGTCTTGCTGTTGGTGTAGAGAAATGCAACTGATTTCTGTGCATTGATTTTATATCCTGACACTTTACTGAATTCCTGTATAAGTTCTAGCAGTTTTGGAGTGGAGTCTTTTGGGTTTTCCACATATAGTATCATATCATCTGCGAAGAGTGATAATTTGACTTCTTCTTTGCCGATTTGGATGCCTTTAATTTCCTTTTGTTGTCTGATTGCTGAGGCTAGGACCTCTAGTACTATGTTGAATAGCAGTGGTGATAATGGACATCCCTGCCGTGTTCCTGACCTTAGTGGAAAAGCTTTCAGTTTTTCTCCATTGAGAATGATATTTGTGGTGGGTTTTTCATAGATGGCTTTGATGATATTGAGGTATGTGCCCTCTATCCCTACACTTTGAAGAGTTTTGATCAGGAAGGGATGCTGTACTTTGTCAAATGCTTTTTCAGCATCTATTGAAAGTATCATATGGTTCTTGTTCTTTCTTTTATTGATGTGTTGTATCACATTGACTGATTTGCGGATGTTGAACCAACCTTGCAGCCCTGGAATAAATCCCACTTGGTCGTGGTGAATAATCTTTTTAATGTACTGTTGAATCCTATTGGCTAGTATTTTGTTGAGTATTTTCGCATCTGTGTTCATCAAGGATATCGGTCTATAGCTCTCTTTTTTGGTGGGATCCTTGTCTGGTTTTGGGATCAAGGTGATGCTGGCCTCATAAAATGAGTTTGGAAGTTTTCCTTCCATTTCTATTTTTTGGAACAGTTTCAGGAGAATAGGAATTAGTTCTTCTTTAAATGTTTGGTAGAATTCCCCCGGGAAGCCATCTGGCCCTGGGCTTTTGTTTGTTTGGAGATTTTTAATGACTGTTTCAATCTCCTTACTGGTTATGGGTCTGTTCAGGCTTTCTATTTCTTCCTGGTTCAGTTGTGGTAGTTTATATGTTTCTAGGAATGCATCCATTTCTTCCAGATTGTCAAATTTATTGCCGTAGAGTTGCTCATAGTATGTTCTTATAATAGTTTGTATTTCTTTGGTGTTAGTTGTGATCTCTCCTCTTTCATTCATGATTTTATTTATTTGGGTCCTTTCTCTTTTCTTTTTGATAAGTCGGGCCAGGGGTTTATCAATTTTATTAATTCTTTCAAAGAACCAGCTCCTACTTTCGTTGATTTTTTCTATTGTTTTTTTGGTTTCTATTTCATTGATTTCTGCTCTGATCTTTATGATTTCTCTTCTCCTGCTGGGCTTAGGGTTTCTTTCTTGTTCTTTCTCCAGCTCCTTTAGGTGTAGGGTTAGGTTGTGTACCTGAGACTTTTCTTGTTTCTTGAGAAAGGCTTGTACCGCTATATATTTTCCTCTCAGGACTGCCTTTATTGTGTCCCACAGATTTTGAACCGTTGTATTTTCATTATCATTTGTTTCCATGATTTTTTTCAATTCTTCTTTAATTTCCCGGTTGACCCATTCATTCTTTAGAAGGATACTGTTTAGTCTCCATGTATTTGGGTTCTTTCCAAACTTCCTTTTGTGGTTGAGTTCTAGCTTTAGAGCATTGTGGTCTGAAAATATGCAGGGAATGATCCCAATCTTTTGATACCGGTTGAGTCCTGATTTAGGACCAAATAAATAAAATCTTAAAAAAAAAAAAAAAAAAAGGACGAATACCCAACTTTTGTAGCAACATGGACGGGACTCGAAGAGATTATACTGAGTGAAATAAGTCAAGCAGAGAAAGTCAATTATCATATGGTTTCACTTATTTGTGGAGCATAACAAATAGCATGGAGGACATGGGGAGATAGAGAGGAGAAGGGAGTTGGGGGAAATTGGAAGGGGAGGTGAACCATGAGAGACTATGGACTCTGAAAAACAATCTGAGGGTTTTGAAGGGGCCGGGGGTGGGAGGTCAGGGTACCAGATGGTGGGTATTATAGAGGGCACGGATTGCATGGAGCACTGAGTGTGGTACAAAAACAATGAATACTGTTATACTGAAAATAAATTTTAAAAAATTAAACAAACAAACAAACAGGGGAATCTTGCTATATTTGCAATGAAATGAATAGAGCTAGAGTATATTATGCTAAGTGAAATAAGACAGTTAGAGAAAGACACATCACATGATCTCACTCATATGTGGAATTTAAGAAAACAAATTAGCAAAGGGGGAAAAAAAGGGAGAGAGACAAACTAAGAAACAGACTCTTAACAATAGAGAACAAAATGAGGGTTACCAGAAGGGAAGTGGGTGGGGGGAAGGGTTGAAGAAGATTTGGAGTTAAGGACTGCACTGGTTGTGAGGAATACCAATTGATTTAAGAAGTGGTGAATTACCATATTGTACCCCTGAAACAATATACTCTATGTTAACTAACTGGAATTTAAATAAAAATCTCCAAGCAGCAAACAACCCAATAAAAATGGCCAAAATATGAACAGGAATGAAATGCTATATACACAGCAATATGGATCAATCTCCCAACACATTAAGCTAAGCTGTCAGGCTAACAATGTTATGTAATATTCATTCACATGACATTCTGGAAAAGGGAAATCATAAGGAGAGGAAACAGAGTAGAAGACTATGTTCTGGAATGAAGAAACTGTTCTGTATTGTGACTGGGGTGTGGTTACACGTCCATGTGTGGTTTCCTAAACTTGAAAATACCAAAAAGAGTGAATTTTATTCTATGTAAATCTTTTAAAAACCTGTGGAATTCCTATAGGACCCCAGGCACACTCCTGAAGAGTGGAGAGGTGAGGGTAAAAGGGGCAACTTCAGTATTTTCCATGTAGTGTTTAAAACCCTGATGAGATAAAAATTGAGAGCATATATAATAAGATGACTATATTTTATGGTTTTAATGATTATAAGCCAAGATTAACTGTGAGAAAGGGTGAAGAGAGAGCAATTAACTACTTACACAGGAATACTATCCAATAATAGGGACAAAAAAGACTGCAAAGTACTGGGAAAGTCTGGTTAAAAAGAAATAGTCTATAGCCAGACCTACAAAGATCTACATTTCTCACCCCCCAAGAGCAACTGGAGTTGTACAAAAACAGGTTAGGGTGGATCCATGGTTAAAAAGGATAGAGATTAATATTCACATCCCCACTTCAAGCTCCCTGATTCTGGAGTTACTTGTTCTACCAAACTACTTACTGCAGTACGGCTTATACAAAGACCACCGAAAAGATCCATCAAGAAAACTAACCTTCTGTTCAAAAGGAAAAAACTCACTGTCTTGCTCAGATCCCAGCTGCCTTGGCCTAGTTCTGGGCAATCTTGAAATAGAGGAGACTGAGGTAATTTCTTTGTTGGTGTTTCTCTCCAAATTATTCCAAGTAACTTTATTTCCATTTTTGTAGGAAAGTGGTGATGTATATTCTCCAGGAGTTTTAACAAGACGCACGTTTACTGATTTTCCATTTATTTCTATCCCATTCATTTCTTTCACAGCCATCTTTGCATCAATGTTCTTTTTAAAAACAAGGGATGCATATCTAACATATAAAAGCAGAAAACCAAAAGACTGTTAATGACTAAATTGCCTCAAACTCCACTTTGTAACTACTGGATATATACATACTTTTGCCCTTAAAAATAAAAAGGTTACTATACTTACCTTGGGATTAGGAAAAATAATTATTTAGAATAAATAAAAAAAAAGAAATTAGGAGTGCCTGGTGGTTCAGTTGGTTAAGCATCTGCTTTTGGCTCAGGTCATGATCTTAGGGTCCTGGGACAGAGCCCTGCATGGGGTTCCCTGCTCAGTGAAGAGCCTGCTTCTCCTTCTTCCTCTGCCCCCACCCCACTCCAGTTCTCTCTCTCTAAAATCTTAAAAAAAAAAAAAAAAAAAAAAAAGCAAATTAGGGGCGTCTGAGTTGCTCAGTTGGAGAAGCATCTGCCTTCAGCTCAGGTGATGATCCCAGGGCCCCGGGATCAAGCTGCAAGTTGCATCCCTGCTCAGTGGGAGGCCTGCCTGTACTCTCTGTGTCAAATAAGTAAATACAATCTTCAAAAAAAAAGAAAAAAAATGGGAAGTAAAAGACAGCATTTCTTAGAAATTCTCTATTAATTTTATATTAAAATTTAATGTAAAACATTTGCAAAGTTGCTATTTGACAGAGTAACACAGATTAGCAGTCTTAGGACAATTGGTTATCACTAAAAAAATTAAAATTAATCTCTATACACAAAACATAACCTTGAGGTAGATCAAAGGTTTAAACATGAAAGGCAAATTTTAAAAACATTTGGCAGAATAGATAAGATAATGTCCTTAGGACCTCATCACAGAAAAATAAGAGAACCAAAAAAAAAGTTGGAGAATCTAACCAGAATTTTAACCATTTGATTGAGAAGAAAGGCAAGAGTCATTCTTCTGAAATCACCAGCCCTAGATGGGTTAACAGAAGGACATATACCAAATCTGGAAAGGAGTTGCTTTCAAAGGACAGAACTATGGATATATTGTTACAAGTTCCTCTATTTTTCTTTTAAAACATGTTTTCTAAATTTCCACACAGTATATTATATACTTCAAGTAATAAATGTTTTTTTAAAAAAATGATTCAACAAATACTAAAAGAATATTTCACATCAAGTAATACTTCCAGGATTACAAACTACTTTAATGTAGTGGAGTGTATTAACAACATATCAACAGGTCAAATAAAAAGAGTATATCATCTTAAGTGACTCCATTTAAGACAAAATTCAACAACAAATTTTTTTTTTTTTTTTTGAGAGAGCACAAGGGGGAAGGGGCAGAGCGAGAGGGAGAGAGAGACTCTTCAGCAGGTTCCAAGCCCAGTACAGAGCCTAACACAGGCTTGATCTCAGAACCCTGAGATCATGACCTGAGTCGACATCAAGAGTTGGGTGCCCAACTGACTGAGACACCCAGGTACCCATATAGGATCCTTTCTTAATTGGTAAAGACTTCTTTATCTGAAATAAACAGCTATCCTTGTTAGAGATGAATAACTAAGGCCTTTCCACTAAGCTATCACCATTTTGTTTGATAATTTTGAATGTTCCTACAATGTCACAAAACAGAAAGTAGCATGATAAATATTGGAAATGACTATATGTAGGTAAGGTAAAAAACATAAAAGCATCAACTAAAAGGTAATTAAAATTAAAAATAATCAAAGCACAATTTTCTGAGTGCCTATTATATACTGGGCTGCATTCCTATTGCTTTACTTATTAATAATTGTCTCATAGCAATGTGATGAAGGTACTATTATTATCCTCATTTACAGATGAAGTGCCTGAGGTATGTAAAGGTTAAGTAACTTGTCCAAATTTATTCAGCAAGCTACTCATGCAACTGGGAACAGAACCCAAGCCATAAGCCATCTAGCTACAGAGCCCACTCTCTTAACTAATGCACTCTACTGCCCCTGTGTGAAATGGTAATGAAATAGGACTAAGTACACAAAAATGAATAAGCCATTAATACCAAATTAAAAAGTATAATGGAAGATTTGATCGGGAACTGCACCATTAGTGATGTAGCTGTCAACATGTCTCCCCCAACCAGGCTGGGAAAGCTCTGTAGAAATGGCCTGTGACTTTACCGCCACTGTGGCTGGTGTCCACTCCTGGCACACAGCACATACCCAGTAAGTGTACCTTACTGAATTTGGAAAACCTACCTATAATTAGTAGAAGAATCATAAATTGAAATTTCAGAAACTTGGTATTTCTGGAAATGAGACCTTAAATCAGCCTAAAAGAAAAATAAAAGTTTGTGAAAGGTAGAAAAAATTAAAAAAAAATCAAAATATGAACAATTAATAGATTTTAAAATGAAACTCAGAAAATAAGTCTTGGAATACCTCAGATACTGAAGGGCAGAGACCACCAACATGTATCAAGTAACCTTTATCTTTTCGTAAAGTTTCAATATTCTTCATTTCTGCTTATAGAGAAACATAATATATGACCATTAATATTTCATATTTAAAAAGAAATGTAAAAACTTTTGTTATCACAAAGCTTATAAAGTTATTACTGAATATCAGCCCTAGTCTAAAGACCAAGAGTCTAGAGTGTAGTTTTAAGATTTTAGGGCCTCATCTTCCAAATAGAGATTGGATTGTTTGATATGAATTCTCTCATAGCTCAAAAATGTGTCAATAACATCTGGTCAGGATAATCAATTACATCGTAATAAAAAAGGTGTCTTTCATTTGTCTTTGGTTCAAAGAAGCACTATCGAAGAAGGGAGATATGCAGAGGACCCTAACTGCCCCCATGTCAATCCTGGCTAGGCCTTATGGATATTCCTGGGCTGGGGAAATATCACACCAACAGAACCTTGAAATCAGAAAAATATCAATAACAGGTATATAACCTGTTAATGGTAATGGCACATTAGGAAAAAAAGGGGGAGTTCAAACTACTTGATTTACACAGCACTTTTTGGGAACCACAAATATTAAGATTACAGATACAGATTTTTCCATTCTCAGTATGCATTTTCATGGTCTCCATTTTGAAGAGAACTTGGTCTGAAATCAAAAAGGATCCACTGAATTGAGATTCTTTTATTTCCTGTCAAAACCAATACCTGGCACATAGGTAATACACAATAAATATTTGTTGAATGAATTCTTCGAGTAGTTTTATTTGTTTAATTTGTATATAATAATGGGATAGTTGTAAGTTTTATATTTTTCACTCACTAGTAATAGCCTAACACCTTCTGAGTGCCCCTTCCACTGCAGGTAGGATGCCCAGCACTTCACCCACAACCTAGCAATTGTTATCATTTCCATCTTCCAGAGGCGGCTGCTGAGGTCTTCAGGTTACAAATCTAGTTAAGTGGTGGTGCTGCAATGTAGGCAGATTTTTTCATCCCTAGGCAATAATAGCCCAACCTTCTTCATTAACTTACTTCCTTTAGCTTGCTTGATCTCTTTGGTTTATCATATATAGTTGTAAAGAAGAGAGTGAAACTATTTATCTATATACTTCTATCCACACTGAGGTGTGGAGGGAGCAAGAAGCTACAGTGAATAAGCATTAGGACACATATATTTGACTCATCCCCTTCACCTTGCACTAGTTCGATACAATAGGATGACTAACTACCCTATGGGCAGAACACTATACTTGGCCCTGGGGATAGATAGTGAACAAACTATAAAAAAAACTGAGCTAATATGTGATGTGGGAAGGCAGTTTATAGATCAGGTAAGATAAGTACATAGTATGTGGTAAGTGATATGGACAAAATTAATGAAAGGTTGGGGTGCCTGGGTGGCTCAGTGAGTTAAGCCTCTGCCTTCGGCTCAGGTCATGGTCTCAGGGTCCTGGGATGGGGCCTCACATCGGGCTCCCTGCTCAGTGGGAAGCCTGCTTCCCCCTCTCTCTCTGCCTGCCTCTCTGTCTACTTGTGATCTCTCTCTCTGTGTCAAATAAATATTATCTTAAAATAAAATAATGAAAGGAAAAAAAAGTAGTTAGAATAAAGCTAGATGATAAAATGTCATTTATTTTAAACTGTATATGTGTATTAAATACATGCATAAAATGCATAAATGAATGGTAAAGAATATTCATAGAGGTTACTGCAGATTGAAGAACCTTCAGGTAATTTAAATTTTCTTATATTTTGTTTAAAAATTTTTTTAAAAAAGTATTTTACTTATTTAACAGAGAGAGAGCATGAGAGAGAACGAGTGAGCGCACAAGCAGGGGGAGAGGCAGAGGGAGAGGGAGAAGCAGGCTCCCTACTAAGCAGGGAGCCTGGTGGGGGGCTCAGTCCCAGGACCCTGGGATCACAACCTAAACCGAAGGCAGATGCTTTACCGACTGAGCCACCCAGGCACCCATTAAAAATCTTTATTTTTAGAAGCATTATTTATAGAAGCAAAAAAGCCCCCCCAAACCATTACTATTATATAAAATAAAAATCCATGGGAGCATATAGAAATAAGATAAAGGAAGGTAGCATATATTTAGAAATGACAGAAGGGCAATGATCACAGAAACTAGAGGAAATTCCAACTATTATAAGCAATTGAAGACTATCAAAAGATGAAAACATTAATAATTTGATCTATTTCAGTAAAGTAAGGGAAAGAAAACCATTTCAATCCCTCATGCCAGTCTGACAGATCTGCTGAGGGTTCAGTGGAAGAGAGTGTCTGGGAGGAGTAGTGGTGTTGCCCCAGAATGGCAGAAAGGACTCGGACCTCTACTGCTAACTAAATCTGGGATTTACGTTTTTAGCAGTTTTCTGAAAGAAAGGAACATTATAAACTGATATACTTTCTAGAAAAACTGATCTCTAAATGTCCAATTTCTCATTTTTTATAATTATAAAGGAAAGCCAGAAACAAAATATTAAAACAGTTTAGTTCTCAGAATTACAAAATGAGCTACAGTAGTATTTCTTAGTAAATTAAGAGCCAACCTTGTGGAAACTTGGGATCCCCTTTGTCTTTTTCTATTTGATTTTCTTGAATTCCTGACAAGTCAACTCCCGTCAGGTTTTCTTTAGCATCAAACCAGTCTTCACTTAATTCTCGATAATTTCTACAGTCTGAGAAATTAAATGGAAGCAGCTATGAATTATGTACAATGTTAAACTCTGATAAATTATTAAAAAGCTTCTCAGAATAAGTCAGCATGAGGATAATTACTAGTTTTATGTAAAAATAAGTATCAGCAAAGTATAAACCAAGCATAAAGAATTCCTTGAGAGGGGCGCCTGGGTGACTCAGTGGGTTAAGCCGCTGCCTTCGGCTCGGATCATGATCTCAGGATCCTGGGATCCAGCCCCACATCGGGGTCTCTGCTCAGCGGGGAGCTTGCTTTCTTTCCTCTCTCTCTCTGCCTGCCTCTCTGCCTACTTGTGATCTCCGTCTGTCAAATAAATAAATAAATAAAATCTTTAAAAAAAAAAAAGAATTCCTTGAGAAAGGTTTTTTGCTAGTCACTGAAAAATACTATTCTGAGTGATCTGCTCCCCAGTTTTCTTTTAATTAACACTGATTCTTAGCTTACTAAAAGCCTTATGTTTCTGATTTTTAAAGTATCCTTTATTGACGAAGAGACACATTTTTATACACAGAATAATAGTAAAACTCTTTAAAAAGGAATTAATCAGTACTGCAGCTCTATTTCATTAAAAATTGAATTAATGATCTTTCTGGAATGATGGTAATCTCTTCTCATAGAAGACAAAAACAAAAAAAGTACAATTTACAGATATAAACTGGACAGAAGAAATAATTTTCAGATTGGAAAATATGAACCAGAAGAAAAAAATCTGTATTATTATTTGATTTTTCAAATATATTAAGTAACCTTACAGATGCTAAGTAGATGGAATGAGAACATACTTAATTTTCATAATTGGAATGATGCCATTCAGTCAATCCAAAATGTTGATTTTGATTTAATGAGTGGGCACTAGGAGTATTTTAAACCTTGCAATTTGTTTTTGGGCAATGTGCAGAACTCTTTACACTGACCTTTGTCATCAAGTTTCAGCTGACTAAAGTCTACATCGATGTCACCATTTTTCAAACCATCTTCCTTGGGTAGTGCATCCTGTTTAGGATGACTACTGTCTGACAGGAAAGACATCTGAGGATTAAAATAATAAAAACAAAAATAAATATGGACTAGTGGTTACTGCACTGATGTTCTGTGGCAGGTACTCTTCACTAGCATCGTTCAGTCCTCACAACAATGAAGGCAAACAGAACAAAATCATTTTCTGTAAGTGAGCAAACTGAAAGTAACTTGCTGCTTTATGTTGGTCACACTTAATAAGAGTTTTAACTCAGCCTGTGCATAGGGACAGCCAACACTACCATTGTTTAGCAAAGTGTGGCACGCGTACACACAAGAAGTACTTGAAATGATTTTCAGAAGTGTTCATATAAGGACTTTTCACATTAACAGTAATATATTTAATGTGTACTTATAGGATCCTTTTATTTATAAAAAGTGGCATTTCTTTCCCATATTTAATAGTTACTTTTTACCCATAAATTTATTTAAAAAGAATTATTTAGGGGCTCCTGGATGGCTCAATAGGTTGAGTGTCCGCCTCTTGATTTCTGCTGAGGTCATGATCTCAGGGTCATGGGATGGAGCCCGTGGTCAGCAGGGAGTCTGCTTAAGATTCTCTTTCTCCCTCTCCCCCCCCATCCTCTACTTGTGTGTGTTCTCTCTGAAATAGATGAATAATCTTTAAAAAAAAAAAAGGTGGGGAGAATCATTTAAAGAAAAATATGAAGCAAGTGATGTTATAGGTAATACATGGCTATGGAAAATTGTGAAGATGGTACAGGAGTAGCTGAAATTTAGCAACTATCCTATCACTATATTGCTTTTCACACATAACCTGTTAATTTAATGAGATAGGTATTAAAATTTCATCCTAACTTATAATAGGTATCGTCTTGTAGCCCAAACTAAGATTATATACCTGCATCTTATTAAATATTTGTGGAGAACTGAGGGGTTTTTTGATCAAGTAGAATGATGGAATACATAATTTGCTAAAGTAATTTACTTTTAATCATTTGTTAATAGAAAAGTATATAACTCAAGAAACTAACGTTTGGTTTAATGCATCTTATTATTCAAGACTACCCAAATAGTATAACCTCAGGGTTAAGACCAAAATCTGAAAACAGCAACAAGGTTCAGCTTTTTCATGGCACTGCCTCACTTCATAAGGAATAAAGCCTGTGTTTCTATCCCACTTCACCCTCTGCAGAGTGCTCTTACACTGACTGTCACTGGAAACAGTGACAATACAATACAAATACAATACCTTAGAGGGACAAGAAAGTTCAAGAACACCTACAAAAGGCATTTAAAAACTAATTTTGTCATTTCAGTAAAGAAGGAATTAAACTTTTGCCTTGTCTAAACAATTTATTAGTTTTAAGCAATGTACCAGCATGTCAGTGGCCATAAGTCATGGTTGCCTTAGACAGTTCAAGTTTATACCAGCTGTCATGGTGAGTCATTAATATCACTCACTGCCTTTCATCCTCAGCAGTCTCCTGGTTTGATGGCCACCCTAATGAACAGATACCACTGACATCTGTTTGATAAGGGCATTGTTCCTTCTAATCAGTTATATCCTTCAAGTGGTACTACACAAAGATAGCTGACTGAAAAAAAAGATGTGAGAGCTTCTGAAAATTATGGTTTACTTTGCTTAAGCCAGAAAATTACAGATTTACATTAATGAGCTACTTTTTAAAAAAATCTCACTTGCATTAATGAGCTACTTTTTAAAAGAATCTCACTTGAGAGAGTGTCTTTTTTAGGCCTGAAGAGACGTCAACATCACGTGTTCTTTGATTATCTAGTTCAGGATCTGGTCCTGAAAAGCTAAACAGACAAACATTTTATTAAACAGCTCATCAATGTTCTGAAAAGGATCAACAGAAAACTTAAAGTTAACCAAATTAAGCAATTTTTAAGATCTAATGAATTTATATTAGATGAAACCATAACTTACACATGTGATTCTTCTTTCATCAGCTAGAAAGAAAAAAAGGAAGAAAAGTTTTTTAGTTAAAAAATGTATTCTGTGCAAACAGAATAAAGTTTTAATTATAAAACATACATACCATGGAAGCAAACGTAGACAAGGTCGATAACAATTTTGATTCCATAGCCAGAGGAGGCAGCTCTTCCAGAGGCATGCCCTTGTTTATTTTTTCTTTCAAGCTCTCATATCTAACCTTTAAGTCTCCCAAAACAGACAGTAGTGCTGATCCTAATTCCTTCTTAGTAGAATCACTTGATAAATTTCTGTTCAAAAGTCAAATTTACAAAACTCCTTAGACACAAGTCATCCATTTAACACTATTATATTATTTTTTTTTTAAAGATTTTATTTATCTATTTGACAGCGAGAAATCACAAGTAAATGGAGAGGCAGGCAGAAAGAGAGAGAGGGAAGCAGGCTCTCCGCTGAGCAGAGAGCCCGATGCGGGACTCGATCCCAGGACCCTGAGATCATGACCTGAGCTGAAGGCAGCGGCTTAACCCACTGAGCCACCCAGGCGCCCTAACACTATTATATTATACACTGAGTTCTAACTCTATCAGATTTGTAAAGACTTCTTCTTTTAAATATTTAGTAAAAGAAAACCAAAGATGTTTTTCTAGGAGCAGCAGAAGCAGCCCTCAGTATATAAGCCAGAAATAATATGGCAGGATGTCATACAAACTCTTGCTGCTGACTTAACCATACTTGGATTTTATAAAGAAAAATCCAATCTGTCTTTTCACTGGATTCACCATCTTGACATACCCTGCTGCCTCTGCATGAAACTAAAATGACTTTTTAAAGTCCATTAACCCTAGACCACTTAACAAACCCAATTACAGTCTATCCCTCACTTTGCCTTTCAAAAATAAAAATTAAGGAAAATTTTGTTATAAATGTAAAGCTTATAATAACATTCTAAGATACAGATTTAAAGTTAACAATCACCTATTTACCCCTGCCCCATTCTCCACTACAAGTTTGTAAATATCAGTGCAGTGGCGGTGGCACATCTGATAGTGAACATTTAAAAGGTGCAACTCTGCTTTGATGGCTCTCTGCATGATTTTCTGACAGCACTTCGATGGCAAACTCTTCGTCGGCTCTTTAGAATGCTGACATTCCCTTTAAAATAAAAGACTGGATTAGGTAAGATTCCAAATATTTTTCTCTGTTAATGACATGCCTCTCAAAGAGATTTTAAATTTCTTACTATTTTCTGTCAAGTTTAAATCAATTTCTACTAAGATGGAAAGACTGTAGGAAACATTACATCTTCAGAAAATAAGGATGTCAAATCCAAGTAAATATATTCTTTCTAGAAATCAAGAAAGTAAGAAAGTTTCCAATTTATACTTTCTTTTACCAAAAAAGGATTCTGAAGTACAGAATCAATTTTATTGATCCATAATCAATAGATTTTCAACCTAAATCAAGCTTCGGCCAACATTTTTAAAGATTTTATTTATTTTCTTGTCAGAGAGAGAGAGAGAGCACAGGCAGGCAGAGTGGCAGGCAGAGGGAGAAGCAGGCTCCCTGCTGAGCAAGAAGCCCGATGTGGGACTCCATCCCAGGATGCTGGGATCATGACCTGAGCCAAAGGCAACTGCTCAACTGATTGAGACACCCAGGTGTCGTTGGCCAACATTTTTTAAAGTTATAAGCATTCTGGATGGACATGGTTCTTAAATGTATTGTCTTGCTCCCTTTTATAAAGGTTTTATTTATTTATTTATTTGAGACAGAGCAAGTAAGCACCGGATTAAACTCATTAGGAGAATGAAGAATGAGTGAAGGAAAAAGTAAATGAATGCAGAGCATGAAAACTAATTTGACTTCTCAGAGACCTGCCCTTTCTTCTCCAAATCCCCACCCCAGATTCTCCATGGATGCAGAGTAAATTACACAATGAATTAAAATCAAGATTAAAATACTCCAGTGAAAGCAGCTATTTACTTCTTCAAATATTTAAGTTTTCCATAGGTGCTACTTTGTGTTGGTCTACAGGGGGATCGAATTGAGGAAAATGGAATAATTAAATCAGTATAGATTTGGGTTGAATAAAAAAAGAAGCCATGAGTTTCTGAGATTGTATTGAGATACAATCTTAATAAGTGAAAAGCTTTAAAGTTATACATTATCTTAATATTTATTTGTTTGAAGGCAAATGGCTGAAGCAGATGATCTCTTAAAGTCCCATTTGGCTATTATTCCATATGGTTAAATACTCTACCAAAAAAGCAAATTACTGTTTTTATTTTTCCCCATGTGTATCTATAGGTTTATACACCTGATTCACCTTTCAGGATGTTTCTTCAAGTCTGTGATAGCAGACGCTTTTCTTAATTCCAGGGGATCCTGGAAAACATGATTTAAAATGAAATTAGAAAATAGATGACAAACACAGATAATTTCTTTTTTTTCTTTTTTTCTTTTTGAAAGTTTATTTACTTATTTGATAGAGACAAGTAGGCAGAGAGGCAGGCAAAGAGAGAGGGAAGCAGACTCCCTGCTGACCAGAGAGCCCAATGCAGGGCTCGATCCCAGGACCCTGAGATCATGACCTGCACTGAAGGCAGAGGCTTAACCCACTGAGCCATCCAGGCACCCCTAAAATCCAATTTCTAATTGACTTGGTGGCAACAGCTGCCACCAAAACGGACACAGTTCAGTAGCAATCTATTCACCTTTTCCCTCATCCAGCAGCCCCTCATGAAAGCATTAGGAACCCCGGTTATAATTCAACAAACCATTTATTTTATCATACACAGCCTCTCTATATAAGGTCAAATAAAATTTTATTAATCTTATTGGCTTTACCTGATTTAGGAAATTTTCATTAGGTTTTGAACTGTCAACTGAGAGAGATTTTTCCAGTGATCCTTTTGTCACAGCCCCTGGCGCACTGTCATCATCCTGACTGCATGACCAATCTGTGTTACAAGCCACGCTTCTCTGTTTCTCACTGGGCCATTCACCAGGCCGTTTTTTGTTCATCATTGTTATCTCTGTATTGCTTGATGTAGATGCTACAGAAGATCTTACATTTGTTGCCCTGCTGGTTGTGAAACAAGCCCTAAAATCAGTGCTAACATCCACTGTCTGATTCACTGTGACTGGCTTGTTTGCTCCATCAGTCACTAATTTGGGACATGCTCCTTCTATATTGTGAAAGCAAGTTTTATTTGTGGTACTGCCATTAGTAACCATTAGGGAGTTATCTTCTACTGCCTGATTATCTTTGACTGCAGTCCTTGGGGGAGTAACAGAAAAATCTAAGGCTGGATTAGGGCTATTTTGTAGGCTTTTATAATGTGAATATCCACAGGCAGAAATTACCGAATCATCAAAAATAGAGGTCCAGGATGTTTGACAATCTTTACAGGGCTGGAGTAACATCTGTAAAGATTTGTCTTGTAATGTGCGAGGATTTTCAAGGTAGTGTGACTTTTTGTTCTCAACAATTGCATTCCCACAAAAATCTTTACTTTCAATTATTTGACATTTCATTTTGCCAGTATACATTTCAGTTTTAAATGCTTTTTGAGGATTCAAAAAACCACTCTTAGATTGAGATTCCTGGTTCTCAAGCGGACTACTCCCTAGTACAATTTCATCAAAGACTGTATGGTACATCAAACTCGTCTCTTGTTCCTTACGCATTTCATGCTTTGGTTCATGATATTCTCTTAACACAATGGAATTCTGAAACTTGGAGACATGAGGTGCATCTTCTTGTCCATAAACTTCAATTGAATCTAGAGAGATGCTACAATTACTTTCCAATTTAACATGATTACCTTCTAGATTACTAGCACATTCAACTTCATAACCTGAATTTCTCAATCCGACAATTTCCAGATTAGGTATGTTCAATGTTTTCTTTTGGTCAAATGATAAAGAAGTACTTATGTATTCTTGCTCTTCTGCACTGTGATATTCCTGCTGTGAGTCTTCATCTATATCATGTTTTTGTGCATCTTCAGCAGTTTCTTTATAATCATCATCTGAAATCTTACAGGTTCTTTCAGAGCCAACAATCTTACTATCTTGATATTCCAAAATATCAAAAAATACGCCTTCTCTTTTCTGCATTTCAGAATCTAATTCTGAATTTAAATGAATGAGATTTTCATTCTTTAGTTTTGACTCTGAATAATGTACAGAGTATGTTTCATTCAAGAAAGCACAGTCAATACTGTCCTCAAATTTGCCAGACTGAGAGAGATTGCTCTCCCTGTTAGGATCTGGACTCCCGGTACAAGACAGCTCCAATAAATCCATTCGGTCAGTACTGTTGACTTCTTTGTCATTAGCTCTTTGTTCTATTGCCAAGGAATCCCAGTCATCATCAAGAAAAGCCAATTTAGCTTTGCTACAACCATTGGAAGATAATAACAAATCTTCTTTCTTAGGATTAGAAGGCACATCTGATTTAAAAGAGAAAAAAAAAGAAGAAAATATTGACATCACTAACATTACAGAAGCTAAACACTAGAAAAGACCTTAGATATGATCTGATCAAAGCTCTTCCCAATATATGAATACTTTTTACATTACCCTTGACAAATAACCCTTATGTTTTCCGCTATGGACTAAATTTTGCCCCCCTCAAAATTTGTATGCCTGTCGAAGCCTTAACTTCCAGTATGACAATAATTGGTGATGGGGCCTCTGGAAGGTAATCAGGGCTAGATAATCTCATGAGGATGGGTCCTTCAGGAGGAGGTGAGTGCCACAAGATGGGATAAATGCCAGAGAGCTTGCTATTTCCTTCTACCATGTGAGGACACTGTAAGAAGGGAGCCTCCACAAGCTAGGAAGAGAGCCCCTACCAGAACATGACCATGCCGTACCCTAATTTGGACTTCTAGACTCCAGAACTGTGAAAAAACAAATATATGTTGTCTAAGCCACTCAGTCTATGGTATTTTATTATGGTAGCCCCAGTTGGCTAAGATAATAGCCAAGATTCTTCTTGAATTCTTTCAATGGCTAGGTGTTTGCTATTTATAAGGCAGCTGCTCTGTAATCTTTGTTTTATTTTTTTTTATTTTTTTAAAGGTTTTATTTATTTGAGAGAGAAAGAAAGAGAGATAGAGCATGAGAGGGAGGAGGGTCAGAGGGAGAAGCAGACCCCCTGCTTAGCAGGGAGCCCAGTGCAGGACTGGATCCCAGGAATCCAGGATCATGACCCGAGCCAAAGGCAGTTGCTAACCAACTGAGCCACCCAGGAGCCCCTGCTGCTCTGTATGTAATCTTTGAATGCCTCCTAATGACAGCCTTAGGCTTTACAGAAACAAAGAAAAAGAGACATTGGCATTGCACCCAAACACGGTTTTCCTCAGGGTCACAGGTAAGAAAAAGGACACTTACATGTAATACAGTGACAGAGCTGTGTTAATGAGCAGGGAAATGCTCTAGAAAAAAGAAGAAGTAAACTTCAGAGGAAATTTACATTTAAAAAGTGTTTTGAAACAAAATAGTTATTTCAGGCAAATCAAACAGCATGCACATAGAAAGTCAGCTACAGGGGCGCCTGGGTGGCTCAGTGGGTTAAGCCGCTGCCTTCGGCTCGGGTCATGATCTCAGGGTCCTGGGATCGAGTCCCGCATCGGGCTCTCTGCTTAGCGGGAAGCCTGCTTCCTCCTCCTCTCTCTCTCTGCCTCTCTGCCTACTTGTGATCTCTCTCTGTCAAATAAATAAATAAAATCTTTAAAAAAAAAAAAAAAAAAAAAAGAAAGTCAGCTACATGGAAGAACATGGCATTTTCAGGAAATTATAAGCCACTCTGGAATAAAACACCTCTATGGAACTAACAAGAGCTGAGAACAGAAAGAGAACTTTTATGATGTGCTAAGAAGTATGGTTTTTATTCTAAGGCAACAGACAGCTACTGAAAGCTTCTTAAAAGGGTAGTCAAGTGAACAGAGTAAGTTTAAATACCCCTGACAACAATGAGAATAAAAGCTTGAAGAGGAGACTGAGGCAGAAAGACTAAGTACAGAAGAGGGATGAGAAGATGGGACTGGGATAAAAGCGCCATACTGACAAGACTTGGGGGTTGATTAGGAATGGGAAATGAAGGAGAGAAAATGACTGTTGACGTTTTTGGACTAAGAACATAATCAGAACCACATTTTATATCAAGATCCAGTACATACACACATATGGATATCTGTAAGTGAAACAAAAATCCTACAAAACAGTGACTACTCTATGTCCAATACATTTTGGTATTTTCTGGTCTGATTAATTTATTTTTAAAAAGTTGATCACAATCAGCTAAACTGATTTCATGGCTACCAACTTGCTATCACCTACCTGGACATCATTCTGAGATAATGCTAAGGTTTACAACCTGGTATTATTACAGTTGAATGGAAGTATTTGGAGCTAAAGGGATAGATGCACTTTATAAAGAGGAATAGAGAAAGAGCAAGAGGGGAGAGAGGAGATAACAAGGGGTCAGTTGTAAGCAAGTGGTGTTTGAGGTCAGTGATAAAACACCCACATGTGAATATCTTTTTAAATTTAATTTTATTTTTTAAGATTTTTATTTTTATTTATTTGACAGACAGAGATCACAAGCAGACAGAGAGGCAGGCAGAGAGGAAGGGAAGCAGGCTCCCTGCTGACCAGGGAGCCTGATGCGGGGCTTGATCCCAGGACCCTGGGATCATGACCTGAGCCAAAGGCAGAGGCTTTAACCCACTAAGCCACCCAGGTGCCCCCACATCTGAGTATCTGATAAACCATTATAAATATGGGGTTGGAGCAAAGGTTAGAAGTGTCAGCTTCACTTTTAAATTTATTTGTTTTTCTTAGGGATTCGTATAGGAGTTAGTTATGCATTCTGGATACTGATTGTTTTTCATATTTATGAGATTTTCCCCCTAGTTTATTGCTTATCTTTTAACTTTCTATAAAATCTTAGACTGTATTTTTAAGATTACTTAAATTAAAATTAAGAATTTTAATTTAAAAAATTAAAATTAAAAGCCTGACTTCTGGCTTTTGTCTCTCTAGCCTTCTCTACCACAGGATTATAAAAGTATTCTTCTATATTTTATTCTACTGTGTGTGTGTGTGTGTGTGTGTGTGTGTTAAAACCACATATATTATAAGCACACAAAACTCAGTCATCTTGCTTTTTATGTTCTTGCTATTTCTTGTTTTCTCATCTACCAATAAACACAGAAAATTTTCAGATTTGTGTGAAGACAAAACATCTACAACTTGGGTAGCAGAGACCAACCTGCCCACCTTCCACTTTATACCCTGAAGCCCTGACTGAATAGAAACCCTCTCTTCTGGCTCACCCAGAATTTTCTTTCCTAAATCTTCCATCTATCTGAGGGGTCCTGTGTAGGCTGCGCATATTCATCAGAAATCACCTGAGTTTGCTAAATTGAAAACATGCTGAATCTTACCATCTTACTAGGAGGAAGGCTTAAAAAGTAGCAACACCGGAGGGGGAACTAAATAACCCATTTACATTAATATCTCTCCACCCAGAATAAAGCCAACTGGCCTGGCCCCTCACCTTTCTGGATGTTTCCTCCATTATAGTGGGAGCCTTTACCAGAAGCTGTCTTCACCACTGCAGTAGCCTGCATCTCTCAAGGATGGGCACTCTAGAAGAGGAATAAATATCAAACTATTATCAAATTTGGCATTATATTTAAAAAAAAACTATTAGAAAATCAAGAATTTGACAAAACAGCAATTATGATCAGAGATTCTAATACAAGAGGGCGAGAAAACTGGTAGAACATTTGAATAACTTTTGTAAAAGCATGAACTGACAGCTAAGTAATAAATTATATTATTTAAACAGACATGGCACATTCTTTTAAAATTTCCAAGGAACATTAAAGGACAATGTATTAAGCTACTAAAAGCTTTAATCCAAAAAACAGAGTACTGAAGGCTACCGTGTGACCCACTGATTTCAAAACTGGATCAAAAATGTTTCAAAACAAATTATAGACTTATTAAAGCCCAATGAAACAGTATATCCATATCCATACAATGGAGTATCTTTCAGCAACAAAAGGAACAAACTAACTAAAACATTTAATCTCATGAAATAATCCCAAAAACATGTTGAAAGAAAGAAGTTGGACAAGAGATCATACAATGATGATACCATTTAAATGCAATGTACAGAAAAAAACAAATTTATAGAGACATAATGGTTGCCTCAGATAGGAGATGGGAAAAGGGGTTAACTATAAATGGGTTTTTACTGGAGGGATTAAAATGTTCTAAAGCTGATTTATGGTATGATGCCTGCACCACTTGGTAAAGTTATCAAAACTGAACTGTGTATCTGAAACGAGTAAAATATACCTCAATAAAGGTGTTTTTAAAAAGTCACTGACAAGGACTCTTTGAATCCATTGGCCATATGGGGAAGTCCAAGCTAGTCACTTATAGGAAAGTCAAGGCACCCCAATGGATACATGAGTGATTCCAGAGGACACCAGCTGAAGAAATGTCCAGTCAACACACACAATCATTTTGGGCCTTCTGGCCCCTAGTTATCTTCCCTGTCTATAGGTCTAAAAAGACAAGGCATTGTCAGTGGAAGGTTCCTGGGGAGTTTGAAAAAACTGATTTTGTTCTAATTCTCAATAAACTACTTCAATTAATGATCCTGAATAAATCATCTAAGTTCACTTGCCATGGGCCACAATGAGAAGACATTACAGCTGACCTTTGAACACAGAGGCACCAAGCCCCCATGTGTAACTCTGAGTCCCTCAAAACTTAACAATAGCCTGCTATTGACTGGAAGCCTTCCCAATAACCTAAACATTTGCAGAACACATATTTTGTATTATATGTGTTATATATAGTATTCCCATAATAAAGTAAGCTAGAGAAAAAGATGCTATTACAAATTTAATGGGGGGGGGCACACAACTCTTGATTTTTGGCTTAAGTCATGATCTCAGGGTCATGGAATCAAGGCCCAGGTTGGGCTCCACACACTGAGCATGAAGCCAGCTTCTTAAGATTCTTTCTCTCTCTCTCTCTATTTCTCTCATTCTCTCGGGGTGCCTGGGTGGCTCAGTGGGTTAAAGCCTCTGCCTTTGGTTCGGGTCATGATCCTGGAGTCCTGGGATCGAGCTTCGCATCAGGCTCTCTGCTCAGCAGGGAGGCTGCTTCTCTTCCTCTTTCTCTCTCTGCCTGCCTCTCCGCTACTTGTGATCTCTGTCAAGTAAATAAAATCTTAAAAAAAAAAAAAAAAAGATTCTCTCTCTTCCCCTCTTCCCTCCTGTTTGCTCTCTCTCTTTAAAAAAAAAAAAAAAAAGGGTGGGGCACTTGTGTGGCTCAGTCAATTTGGTGTCTGCCTTTGCCTTGAGTCATGGTCCTGGGGTCCTGGGATTGGGCTTTGTATCAGGCTCCCTAATTTGCAGGAAGTCTGTTTCTCCCTCTCCTCTTACCCATCCCCACCACTCGTGCTCTCACTTTCTCTCTCAAATGAATAAAAGTTTTTCAAAAAATTAAAAATTAAAAAATTAAAAACAAAAAAATGCCATAATGAATATACATTTATAGTACAGTATAATATCAAAAAAGTCTGCATATAAGTGGCCCCCCACAGTTCAAACCCGTTGTTTGGGTTGACTGTATAAAGCAGAGAGCTTACTTCATGAAGACAGCCTGTCTGGCTTTGAATCCTGACTTAGCTTCTTAATAAATGGTACAAACTTCAACAACTAAAAACAAATTTAATGACCATGAGAGCAGAGAGTTCCAAAATATATGGGACCTGGCTAAAGTTATAACCACAAGACACAACTTCAGATACTTGTTATTAAGTCTAGCTAAATAGACTAATAAGAGGTCAACTCAAGAATCTAGAAAACACACCGCTATAATACTTAGATCAAAAAGAATTAGTTAAGACAAAAGCAGAAGTGACCAATTTGAAAAGAATAAAAGTGATAACTAAAACTAAGCTATTGGGCGCCTGGGTGGCTCAGTGGGTTAAACCGCTGCCTTCGGCTCAGGTCATGATCTCAGGGTCCTGGGATCGAGTCCCGCATCGGGCTCTCTGCTCAGCGGGGAGCCTGCTTCCTCCTCTCTCTCTCTGCCTGCCTCTCTGCCTACTTGTGATCTCTCTCTGTCAAATAAATAAATAAAATCTTAAAAAAAATAAAAATAAAAAAAAAAAATAAAACTAAGCTATTATTTGAAAAAATAAAGTAGATAAATATCAGACAAATCTCACTAAGAGAGGAATGAAACACAAGTTAGCAATGAGAAAATAAGCACTTTAGTAAGAGGTTTCTAAAGAGTACTTCTAAAAAGTACTTATAAAAACTGAGATTGCTATACACACTTCTGATGGATAAATTAAAATTTAACCAAAATAGTCAATTTTCTAGGAAAATAGTTTCTAAAAAACTCACAGAAAAAGCTAGTCAGAGAACAAATCATAGAAAAAATTGAAAAGGCCATTAAAGATCTGTCCTTTATCAATTCCTATCAAGCCTACTAAAATCTTATTTGATCTGTGTAAGCAGGAAAGTTCTAGGTCAAGTGAACAAAACTCTAACCTGAATCATAAAATCATAAAATCATAAAATCAATTCTGAGACCTGTGCCAGTTTTTAGTCCCAGCACCCCTTGAATGTAGAGGAGGCTGGGTCCTCTTGAAGAAGGACCCTAAACACACACTACTAAAAATTAAAATTACTAATCTTTCTCCTAGCCTTTCTGAAAAGGTTAGCCTCTTACCAAACTAACTGTATATTGGGGAAAAAGAAATAATCAGACAACTGGCTCTGAACTGACATTGATTTCAGGATATCCGAAATATCCTGTGGGCTGTGGCTCAGCCCTCCAATCAGAGTAGGGACTTAGGGAGGTCAGATGAGCAATGTAATTTTAGCTCAGGTCTATTTTGCTATAGGTCCACTGGGTCCCTGATCCCATCTGTGGTTATTTTCCCAGTTTCAGAATGCATTATCGTAAGAGACATAACAGATTAACAGATGGCAGAATTCTTACAGTGGTTCCCTGACCTGTTGAGTGAGGGCTATTATGGCGGGAAAAGCCAAAAGGAAGGCATTAGTATTGCCTCTACCTAGAAAAATAGTAAATTAAAGCAGTATCACATTCCTGAAGGGATTGCAGAGATTAGTGCCATCACCAAGGACTTGAAAAATGCAGTTTGTGATTCTCACATCTCCATTCAACTCTCATATTTGACCTGTGCAGAACAGAGATGGATCTTGGAGATGACAGTGGACTACCACAAATTTAACTAGGTGGTAACTCCAATCGCAGCTGTTCTACCAAATGTGGTTTCATTACCCGAGCAAGCTAACACATCCCACGGTAGCTAGTATGCAGCTACTGATCTGCAAATGTGTTCCAGGTAGGAAGCCAGGCTCCATACGGCTCATGTTGTATGTTTTCTTTCCTTCGGAAATCACAGTCCTATACTGCCTATTGCCCAGTATCTGGAAACAGTTGTTTCATACACAAGGCCTAGTTTTCAAGTTGTTTTGTGGCAACATGATAAATCAAATTTCTGTTACTATATCATGGCCAGAATCTTCCATATGCTTGAAAGTATGTTTTCTGACTACAGTACAATTAAGAATAATAAAAAGGGTAACTTCCCAAATACTTCTTTTGCAAGGGGGGATGGGCAGAGGGAGAGGGAGAGAGAGAACCCCAAGCAGGCTCCACATCCACCACAGGGTGCATCCAGCACCCTGAGAACATGACTTGAGCTGAAATCAAGAGTCAGATGTTTAACCATCTGAGCCACCCAGGCATCCCATACTTTCCAAAAATTTAGAAATTTAAAAAAAAAACATTTATATATAATTCATGGATAAAAAACCATATCACAACAGCAATTAAAATTTTTTTAACTAAATGATTATGAAAATACAACATATCAAAATTTATAGTGCTTAGAGAGAAATGTATAGCTTTAAGACCTTATACTAGAAAAGGAAAAAGGTTTAAAATCAATTATTTGTCTTAAGAAACTTGAAAAATTATAACAAATTAAGTCCAAAGTATGATGGAAATAATGAGAGGTAAATAAAAGTAAATGAATAGACAAAAAAGGAACACATCCAAATTTTTGAAGATTAATAAAATTTATAAACTCTTCACAGAACATTCAAGAAAAAAAGCAAAAATTGCCATTATCATGCATGATAAAGGAGACATAACTATAGAAACTTACAGACATTAAAATAATAGAGAATATAATGAACAACATTATCTGATAAATTCTACAACTCAGACACACTTCCTTGAAACCCACAACCTTCCAAAATGGATATAAGAATATATAAACAATCTGGATAGTCCCATATCTCTTAAGAAAATTAAACCTGTAAATAAAAATTTTCCCTCAAAGAAAATTCCAGATGCAGATGGTTTCACTGATGAATTCTACCCATCAACTAAAGTAGAAATAAAAGCAGAATTCAATTTTAGACAAAGTTCTTTAGAAAGACAAGGAAGAGGGAAGACTTCCCAATATGTTTTAGAAATTCAGCATAAGCTTGATACCAAAATCTAAGAAAGACATTGCAAGAAAAGAATGGCCAACAGCTCTCATGCACATAGACTCCTATAGCCTAAAATAATTTTTTGCAAAGCAAATCTGGCAACATTAAAAGCAATCAATTATTGACCACAGTAAGAGAATAAAGAAGAAAAATCACAGGATTATCTTAAGAGATGCAGAAGAAGAACTTGATAACATCTCTTAAAACTCAGAGCCTATTAATGGTAAAACCTCTCAGGAAAAAAAAAAAAAAAACAGTAAGGAATTTCCTCAATCTAATAATGGGTATCTACAAAAAAAACAAAAGAATAAAAAACTGTATGGCTAACATATTTGATAGTAAAAACTGAATAATTTCTGTCAAAAACAAGACATTTACTCTCTTGCATTTATTTCATGTACTAGATGTCATAGGCAGTACAATAAATAAAAGGCATACAGAGTGGAGGGGAAAAAGAAGTACAACAGTCTTTATTAACAGATAATGTACAGAGAAAAAACAAAGTGATATAGAAAAACTACTACAACAATAAGTAAATTAAGCAAAGTTGAAAAATAAAAGGTCAAGTGCATTTCTATCCTCTAGTAACAAACATTTGGAAAATGAAAATTTTAGAAGAGTATCATTTACAAAAGCATCACAAAACATTAAAAACTTGGTGTTTAAATGCAATGAAAGATGTATAAAAATTTTATGTTGAAAACTATAAAACACTGCTAAGAGAAATTAAGGCAGAACTAAACAAAAGGAGAGATACACCAAGTTCATGGATCAAGAGACAATATTGTTAAGATCTGTTCTCTACAAACTGAGATACAGACTGACCACAATTTCAATCAAAACTGCAGAATAATTTTGTTTTTTGTAGAAGTTGACATACATGGAAATGCAATGAACTTGGAGTAGCCAAAATAGTTTAGAAGAAAATTAAATGACACATATTTCAAGACTTATTTATAAGGCTAGAGTATTTGCAGTGTAGTATTTAGACTAATAGATTAAGGAACAAATTATGAGAGTCTGGAAAGAGAGCCACTTGATTTTTGAGACAGGTACTAATTCAGTTCAACGTGGAAAGGAAGGGCTAGGGCAGATTCAATAAATGGTGCTGACACAGCTAGATTTCTGAAAGGCAGAAAAAATGCCTAGACTCCCTACTTTACATCTTATATAACAGAAGTGAGATAGATCACATTTCCGAATGCAAAAAGCAAACCTATAAATTTTCTCAAGAAAATACAGGAGAATATATTCATGTCTTTGGGGGAGGCAAAGATTTCTTAGAATACAAAAAGTATTAATTAAAAAGTTGCTAATTTAAACTTCCACAAAAAATTTAAAACTTCTGCTCATCAGAAGACACCACTAAAAAAGTGAAAAGACAAAGACGGAGAAAATAGTCACAATTTATATATCCAAGGGAGGACTCTTACCTAGATTATGTAAAGAATGAACACAAATACAATTTAAAAAAGGTTATCTAATAGGGGGCCTGGGTGGCTCAGTAGGTTAAAGCCACTGCCTTTGGCTCAGGTCATGATCCCAGAGTCCTGGGATCGAGTCCCTCATTGGGCTCCCTACTTCCCCCTCTCTCTCTGCCTGCCTCTCTGTATACTTGAGATCTCTATCTGTCAAATAAATAAATAAAATCTTTAAAAAAACGATTATCTAATAAAAAAAGGGACAAAATACTTGGGTATTACTTCACACATACATAACACAAGGCATATGAATTGCTCTTAAGATTAGAGAAAGTGCTCAGGATCATTAGTCATCAGGGAAATGCAAATTTAAATCACATTCACTTCACATTCATCAGAAAGGCAAAAAAAAAAAAAAAAAGAAAGGGAATGCAAATTGCTAAAACCCATTTTGAAAAACTAAGTTTCTAATGATGTTAAACATATACCTACCCTATTACCAAGAAATTACATTCCAGTGTAAGGAATGTATACCCATCCTTCTCTAGAGAATCATTCTTTAATATATAAGTCAATAATGACCAAACTTATATTTGCTAAGTCATATGCTAAGTATTAAGAATATAGGGGTGGGGGCGCCTGGGTGGCTTAGTGGGTTAAGCCGCTGCCTTCGGCTCAGGTTATGATCTCAGGGTCCTGGGATCGAGTCCCGTATTGGGCTCTCTGCTCAGCAGGGAGCCTGCTTCTCTCTCTCTCTCTCTCTCTCTCTGCCTGCCTCTCCATCTGCTTGTGATATCTCTGTCAAATAAATAAATAGAATCTTTAAAAAAAAAAAAAGAATATAAGGGTGATTAGTCTCGGCCCTTATGAAACATGATGGACATAAAACAAAGAAGCAATTTCCAGAAGCAGAATAGGAGAGTAGAGAGAGAGCATATAACTTCTTATAGGGTCCCCTATCTCAAACTTGGGACACTCTTTAAAAATACATATTCCAGGGCACCTGGGTGGTTCAGTTGGTTAAGTGTCCACCTCTTGATTTTGGCTCAGGTCACAATCGCAGGGTTGTGAGATTGAGCTCTGCATCAGGCTCCCCCCTCAGCATGGAGTCTGCTTGAAATTCTCTCCCCCCCTCTCTGCTCCTCTACCCTGCTTGTTCTAGAGCAAGAGAGAACAAGTGGGGAGAGAGAGACAAAGGGACAGGGAGAAGCAGACTTCCCACTAAGCAAGGAGCCTGACACAAGAGCCATTATGTTAGGTTGTGATCTCATGGGTCGTGGAATTGAGCCCTGAGTCAGGGTTCAAGTTCAATGGGAATCTACTTGAGATTCTCTCTTTCTCTATCTCCCTCTCCCCCCACCTCAAATAAATAAATAAATCTTTAAAAAATAAATAAATAAAAGAGCCAGACTAAGGGTTAAGGGAAGGCTTTCCTGAGGAATTGTCTTTTAAATTAAAATCTACAAGACAAGCAAGTAGGAGTCGGCTATCATATTGATTACTAAATCTATTTGGTATTTACTTTGACATAAAGGATATACTGTTACACACAAATGCATTTTGAGTTTTTAAAACTGAGAGTTGTATTTAAAAAAGCAATTAAAAACTAATACTCTAGCTGAGTAAGAAAAATATAACCTATATCTACTTTGGATTTCACAATAATAAAGTAGACAATAATATAGCATGGATAAATTGATAAAAGTAAGGAAAAGATTATAATGAAAGTGACATAAGCTAAATCATAAGGCTTACATAGGGGCCAATCACTAACAAAGAACATCTCAAAGGGAATAGAGCTTCTCAAGTTACAAGAACAACTATTGGATGACCCACCGGCAAAACATGGGCAAAAAGAGGAGACAAGACAACCAGACTTAATACGTATAAAAGTGAACTCACTATCATTGATGGTATACTCACTGAACTAGGAACAAAGGAGAAGGAATACATTTGTATTATTTTGCTTTTGGGTGTGAAGAAATAGAGATGATGAGTTCATTTAATACATACAAGCGCTAAGTGCCTCTAACATGTACAAATTGAAAATGATATACAATTTTGAGGCTTAGGAATAATCTGGACTGGAAGTATTCAGCCTCCAATGTAGTGTTTCAGAAACTGATTTTAGCGAAATTGGAAAAAATAACGGAAAAAAATCTGATAACGGAAAAAAATCTGGCCTAATACCAAGAGCTTAGTAACCTTTTATTATTTTTATCGCCTTAAGTCTGGCTAGTGGCTGTTAATGTTTGTGGTTATGGAGTTTCCAAAGATTTTATAGAAGTCTCACATTCACTTCCCCGAGAACATACACATACACACATAAATAGAGGTTTTTACAGACTTTTATATTACATCTAAAAATTTCTACTAACTCTTGGCTTAAGGGATTTTATTTAAGTCAGTAAAGATCCTACTCTAGGAATTCCTGGAAAGTATTTAAAATAAAAGTTAAGATGAAAAGAAAACTAACTTGGGGCGCCTGGGTGGCTCAGTGGATTAAAGCCTCTGCCTTCGGCTCAGGTCATGATCCCAGGGTCCTGGGATCGAGCCCCGCATCGGGCTCTCTGCTCAGCAGGGAGACTGCTTCCTCCTCTCTCTCTCTCTGCCTGTCTCTCTGCCTACTTGTGATCTCTCTCTCTGAAATAAATAAAAAAATCTAAAAAAAAAAAAAAAGAAAGAAAGAAAACTAACTTATCAAAATGACTGACTTAGAATATATCAGTGGTTTCTTATTTTTTGGACACAGGAAGTCTTCACATTGTTATGAAGTATTGAGAACCCCAAAGAGTATTTGTTTATGTGGCTAATACCTACTAATACTTACATTATTAGAATTAAAATAGAAAAATTTTAAATATTTATTCATAAACACTCATAAATCCATTACTTAAGCAGCACATTATTTTTTTTTTTAAAGATTTTATTTATTTATTTGACAGAGAGAGAGATCACAAGCAGACAGAGAGGCAGGCAGAGGGGGAAAGGGAAGCAGGGCTCCCCACTGAGCAGAGAGCCCGATGCAGGGCTTGATCTCACAACCCTGAGATTATGACCCAAGCCAAAGGCAGAGGCTTAACCCACTGAGCCACCCAGTTGCCCTTTAAGCAGCACTTTGAATGTAAAAATGCATATTTTCAAAAAAGTTAGCAAAAAGAGCATTAAAATTCTGCCACTCTCTTTAATATCTGTTGTTACAAGATGGATTCTAGTTCATGTCCAATTCTGCCTTCAAATCTGCATTCAACGTGTTGCAACCTTCATTTTTTTTTTAAAAAAAGATTTTATTCATTTATTTGAGAGAGAATGAGTGAGAGAGAGCATGAGAGAGAAGGTCAGAGGGAGAAGCAGACTCCCCAAGGAGCTGGGAGCCCGATGCGGGACTCGATCCTGGAAGTCCGGGATCATGACCTGAGCCGAAGGCGGTCGCTCAGCCAACTGAGCCACCCAGGCGCCCGTGCAAGCTTCATTCTTAAATATGTACAGATATTCAACATCAAAAACTTGGACAAAAGGAAAAATTTTAGTATTAAAAAAAACACTTGCAAATCACACTTCTGGTAAGGGTCAACTATCTGGAATATATAAAGAACACTAACAAATCAGCAACAAAAAGACAACCCAATTTTAAAACAAGCAAAATACCTGAATTAACATTTCTTCAAAGATACACAAATGGCCAATAAACACATGAAAAGATTCTCAATATATCAGTATTCATTAGAGAAACGCAAATCGAACCTATAATGAGGTACTATTTTATACCCACTAGGATGGCTATTAAAAAAAAAAAGCACACACAGAATAGAAATGTTGGCAAGGGAATGAAGCAACTGGAACCCTCAAAATTGGTGAGAAGATAAAACAATTTCCGGTTTGGAAAACAATCTGGCTGTTCCTCATTAAACTAAACAGAGGATGACCATATGATCCAGCAATTCCACTCCTAGGTACATACCCATTTCTATTCTGTTTTCTCGGTTCTTATTTACCAAACGATTCCCTCCAGTGTTTTAAATCCCAGAACCCAGCCAGCACCCGCAGGACTCTCCTTTGACAACTCCTGCATCCCTGTCAAGTCCTGTCAGTTTTAACATCTGACACATTTTTGTAAAGGACCGCTGACTCTCACACGGACTGCAGCAATGACCTCCTATCCGGCCAGAACAATCTTTCCAGAATGCAGGATTAGTTCAAACCCCAGCTTAAAGCTCAGCAACAGATGTCACTGCTCTTTGGATGCAGATTAAACACCCCGCAGGACCCCCTGCCAGCCTCTCGGAAAAAGTGCCTGGGCTCTGCGTCAACCTGCCACAACACGTCCTCGACAGGTGAGCCCCGTGCGTTCTCCCTGGCTGCCGCGTCCCACTTCCCGCCAACCACTTGGAACTCCCCCTCCCCCCTCCGGGTCCCCCCAGACACCCCGGCTGTGGGAACCCCTGCTGGCCTGGCCAACACACCCACTTCGGGGAGTCTGGGTCCGCTGTCCGTCTATCCAGCTGGTTCCGCCCGTGGCAGGGGACCCGTGAACGCCTGTCACAGCGATGCACGCGCAGGTGGATTTCCGCCTCCCACCGGAAATAACTCCATCTACACGACAGTCCCGCTTCTTAGCTCTAGGCCCGCTCTTGGGGTGCCAAGGCCGCCTTAGCGCCTGCGAGGTGAGGCGGCGGGCCACACTCAGGATCGAATATGAAGGTACCAAATTGGGGGATTCTGGAACAGACTCTACGCCACTGCGCAAACCCAGAGCAGCGGCCTACCCCGCCGGGCCCCCAGCCACTAAGGATCCTCGCCTCCGGGGCTCGATTCAACTGGGCTTCGCTATAGCGGCCCCCAGGCACCCGGCCTGCTCCCCGCCAGCCCAAGTCTATGGCCGTCGCACCTCAGAGCCACACCGCCGCCGTCGCCGCCGTCGCCACCACCGCACGAGAAACTCCGGACCTCAGCCGCCGCCTCAGAGCCGAGTCGCTCCTCGTGCTGCCGCGGGGCGCGTCGGGTAACGGACAACAGCGGCCCGCCCCTCGCTCGGTGGACGCTCCCATTGGTCGGCGTCGGCGCGGGCGGCACTGTGATTGGCCCGGCACGGACGAACGAGGTGGTGGGCTGGCGTGGTGCAGAAGCGGGCGCAGGAGAGCACCTCCGAATGGGCGGAACTAGTTCCTTCAGGGCAGCCCTGGATTCTGGGCTTGCGTGGCTCGGTGGTGCAAAGACCTGGGTCCCGAGAGTTGCCGGCACAGGTCCAGCTGCAACCTGGCGTGGGCCCAGCTCCCGCGGAGGTGGGGGGGGGGGCAGCCCTCTGCGACAGGTGTCCCTTCTCTGGCCTGGCACGACGTCTGCCCTTGGGCTGTCCGTTAGACTCCCCAACTCAGGCGGGGGTCGGGGAGAGAAGACAACAATTAAGGCAGCACCGAACACCCAGGAATCAAGACAAATGATATTTTAATTTCCTTTAAGGAAAAAAGTAGTGAGCAATCCAGGGGCGCCTGGGTGGCTCAGTGGGTTAAAGCCTTTGCCTTTGGCTCAGGTCATGATCCCAAAGTCCTGGGATCGAGCCTCGCATTGGGCTTTCTGCTCAGCAGGGAGCCTGCTTCCACCTCTCTCTGCCTGCCTTTCTGCCTACTTGTGATCTCTGTCAAATAAATAAATAAAATCTTAAAAAAAAAAAAAAAAAAAAAACAAAGTAGTGAGAAATCCAAGATGAACCAAGTATCCATATCGGTATTCCTAACTTTTCCTTTTCCCTCAGGTTCTGGTATGTCTCCACAAGGCACCATATCCTGTCTTTAAAAGTATTTGTTTTCGGGGTGCCTGGGTGGCTCAGTGGGTTAAAGCCTCTGCCTTCAGCTCAGGTCATGATCCCAGGACCCTGGGATCAAGCCCCGCATTGGGCTCTCTACTTAGTGGGGAGCCTGCTTCCTTCTCTCTCTGCCTGCCTCTCTGCCTAGTTGTGATTTCTCTCTGTCAAGTAAATAAAATATATATATAAAAAAAGTACTTGTTTTCACCCATCCTGAATTTTTTTTTTTAAGATTTTATTTATTTGACAGACAGAGATCACAAGTAGGCAGAGAGGAAGGCAGAGAGAGGTGGAAGCAGGCTCCCTGCTGAGCAGAAAGCCCAATGCCAGGCTTGATCCCAGGACTCTGGGATCATGACCTGACCTGAAGGCAGAGGCTTTAACCCACTGAGCCACCCAGGTGTCCCAATCATGAATTTTTTTGACATTAATTTTGATTTTTGTGTAAGTCGTTTGTTTTGAATTTCTGGACTTTTTAAAAAAGACCCTTTTTTCTTAAAGATTTTATTTTTAAGTAATCTACACCCAACATGGCTTGATTTTACTGCCCTGAGATGAAGAGTCACGTGTTCTGCCAAATGAGCCAGTAAGGCACACCTGGCATCGTTTAAGGTGCCATTAACAACTTAGTTTTCTGACACCATCTCTGCATTCCCCAATAGCCGTGGGTCGGTGGGATCCTTACTTCTCTTTGTCCAAGTTCTGGGTGTCTGAATGTGTGGCCTGCTCCACCCCCTTCTCTGCCTGGCAGCTTTACTGTGTCAGGACTCATGGAATTGACTCAGGGCTTAAACTGTTCCAAAGTGAAGTTTCACATTTTTATGAAATCTGTCCAACTATTAGTAGTTTATAGTGGTGACTTTTTTTTTTTTTACCCCATTCTGCATTAAGAATAATGGTATTTACACAACATGCAAATGTTCACATTTACGCAACATTTAATCGCTTTTTATGATTTGATTTTTTTGACAATTGATTTGTTCCTTATAATTTTTCAGTATTTTCACGTTGTGAAAGTTACACGTGCTTAGTGTAGAGCATTCAGGCAAATAGAAATCCTCTGTAATCTTATAGAGACTCCCTGTGGATATTTTGGGGGGAGCAGCATCAAGAGAGACACCACTGAGACCTTCTCTCATGCAGACTTCAGTACCTTTTGCTTATCCACCTGTCCTGGCAGGAGCTGTTGACACTTGATTCCACAAACACCTGAGGAGGTCCTGCTGTGTATCAGGCAGGTCCAGAGGTACAAAGCTTAAGGCAATACCTTTCAGAGTACAAACAGTCTAGCTGTTAGCAGAGAGCTCCTTACAGACTAGAACGTGTGGAACTGAGATGCAGGAGAGCAGACTCGTTAGCATGGGAGCCATATCCTGGGAGTCCCTAGGGAATGCAGCCAGCACTCTGACCTCACAGGGACCAGCCTGTTCTTGCCCCTCTGTAATATACACAGCTCCTGGCAGAGGCTACTCACTGCCCCATGGTCTTTTACCAAAACAATCTAGGCTAGTGGTATGTTGTTTTTTTTTTTTTTAACTTCCATGACTATTAGAATAACTTCGAGATTCACCCCCAAACAATTCAAAGTGATTTTCATAAGAAACGGATTAAGCCTATAAATTCGGGAGAAGATTGAATTTTTTATATTTATTCTTACTGTACATCTCTATAGTTTTTTATGTTGTGTATCTCCTAGGAGAATGTATAGGTAGGTTTTCTCTAATACAGGTTCTTGGGTTTTTCAGGGTTTATTACTATTGTTTTGGGGGGCATTTTTTCACTATTATGAAAGAGAATGTTCATATACAGGTTCCTAGGTATTAAAAGGTTGTTCTGCAAATTATTTCTTGCCTTGATTTGGCTTTTTGAGTCATTTGTGCTGCTGCAGCTCCTCCTCCTGAGACAGAAGTTAGCAGCTTTAGCATTGAAGTCAGATTTTCCCATGTATTTTGTTTTGACAATGGATTTATGGTTGTGTTCTCCTGTTTTGCTTTGCAAAATATTAACCTTGCTAAATTTTGGGAAATTCTTATTCTGGGTCTGACCTCTTGTTTTCTATTAGGTATATAGAAATCAGTCATCTTATTTATATTACCACAGACTGCCCAAATGGTTCATGGGAGGAGGGAACAATGATTGTTTTGTTCCTTTCATGTTCCTTTACCAAATTAGAACTAGATTATTGAATTAGTAAATTAGGGGCACCTGGGTGGCTCAGTTAAGCGTCCACTTCCTTTTTTTGCCCTTTTTTTTTTTTTTTAAAGATTTTATTTGTTTATTTGAGAGCGAGAGAAAGCACAAGAAGGGAGAGGGTCAGAGAGAGAAGCAGCAGGACCTCGATGTGGGGACTCAATCCTGGGACTCCAGGACCATGACCTGAGCTGAAGGAAGTTGCTTAACCAACTGAGCCACTCCGGCGCCAACTCTTGATTTGGGCTCAGGTCATGATCTCAGTGTCATGAGATGGATCCCTACATTGGGCTCCATTCTGGGTGTGGAATCCTCTTGGGATTCTCTCTCTTTCCCTCTGCCTCCCCCCACCTCCTCGCACCATGCTCTTTCTCTTTAAAAAAAAGATACGGATTAAAATGTTTTGATATGGAAACATTAAACCACAGGATTTTAAACCCCATTTAGTAAAATCACAGTGGGTGAGGGACTACTACTCTCAGTCACTGCAAAATTCCAGGCTGGCTGAGGCAGGTTGAGAAAATCCACACAGGCCTGAGCCGAGAAGCAAAGGTGGCTTTGCCCTGGGAGTAACTTAGAAGAGCTCAGGCAGCAGAAAAGCTGAGCACACCTGAACTGGGAATGGAGCAACAATTTGTTCAGTGTGGAAGAGCGTCAGACAGGGGTGCCGTCTTCAGCATGCTCATGGTGGTGGTGATCTGCCCAGAAAGCTAGCAGTGAGAGGTAAACACAAACCTAAAGAACCCTCCTCCCTTATCTTGGCTACCCACATCTAAATACAGAATATGTACCGCTTGAGATTTAGGGAGTTCTTTTAGCATTCTTGGACCCACTGCCAATGTGTGTGGGGGGGTGATCCCTACGCAAAACACCAAACAATTTTTGGATACCAACAGGTGTGAACTCAATTCTGACATGCTCTACCTGGAGATAGCAACCAATTCCACAGGTTAAGGGTTTCATCTTACAAGGCTATCTTCCCTGCCACCCCACCCTGCCACCCAGCAGATGCCAGTTGGAATTCCAGGTTGTTACCAGTATTACAGACTGGTGGTTCAGATGGCCTCCTCCTTAGATCCAACGAATTTGCTAGAGTGGCTCATAGAACTCAGGGAAACACTTGCTTACATTTACCAGCTTATTAAAAGGATGTGATAAAGGATATGAGTCTGATGAAGTATGATGAAGAGACCTATAGGGTGAGGTACCAAACAATGGAACTTCTGTCCTTGTGGAGCTTGGGGCCTAGGGTGGTGGCACATGGAAGTGTTCTTGTTCGCCAAATGTGGAAGATATCCAAAAAGAAAAAAGGGGGCGCCTGGGTGGCTCAGTGGGTTAAGCCGCTGCCTTCAGCTCAGGTCATGATCTCAGGGTCCTGGGATCGAGTCCCGCATCGGGCTCTCTGCTCGGCAGGGAGCCTGCTTCCTCCTCTCTCTCTCTCTGCCTGCCTCTCTGCCTACTTGTGATCTCTCTCTGTCAAATAAATAAATAAAATCTTTAAAAAAAAAAAAAAGAAAGAAAAAAGGACTCAAAAGTCTCCTCTTGGGTTTTTATAGAGGCTTCGTTATATCATCATGATTGACTAAATCGTTGGCCATTGGCCAATCCAAACTTCAGCCCCTCTTCTCTTCCTAGAGATCAGGGTGGCACAGAAAGTTCCAACCCTCTAGTCACATGACTGGTCCTCTTGGCAATTAGCCCCTACACTTGGGTGGGGCCCCAAATCACCTTTATTAATAAGACACCTTTTTCACCCTATGACTCTGAAGCACTTTCAGGTAGGGTGGATGAAGACCAAGCATATATAGACCAAAATACATTTTGGTTATCTGAATGACCATGTCTGTATTTCTTATAAATCTTTATATCGCAGGATCATTAATCTAAGACTTCAGATGTTTTGAGTTTAGGACTCTTTCTCTAAGACTGTGGTGTTCTTGTTACATGCCACCCACGGTATGGGTGATTGCAAAGGGAGACACCCAGCCATGGCCATTGCCACTCCATTCAGACTAGCAGAGCTTGCCTAGCATTTAGTGTGCTTGGGGACAGAGTAGGAGTTGTCTGGTAAGTGGAGATGGGGGCTATTCTGATAGAGAGGGGAAAGGAGCAAGCAGTGGGTATTGGGAACCAATAGACATCACACCAGTCAGGAAAGGAGTGTGGAGGCAAGTGTGGGGCTGGGCCTTGGGACAGCCGCCTGGTTCTTGAGGGACTGGTAACTGGATGGAAACCTAGTCTTGGGAGGCTCTTGGACACAGGGCAGTCTTGAGCTGAGGTCCTCTAGATCCTCAGGTCTCTCCATACCCGGGTGGGGATGAGACTGCAGGTACAGGAAACCCGGCAGGTCAATAGATAGCAGCTCATGTGCACACATGTGCCACATCTGGCCTGACCACTTGTAGAAACACACCAGATGCTTATGCCCCAGTTTGAAAATTGGAACCTGGCTATCTCTGTATGGTACTTCCCACCCCGCTATCCCATGCTGCCCTTTTCTGTGATTATCTGCATGTGTGGCCATTCTCTTCCTTAGAACCACCTTCTTAAGGTGGGCATTTGTCTTGGTGTTCTCCACGAGCTCAGCTCCATGCAAAGCAGAAATCCATATTTGCTAAATAATAACCTAAAATTTCAAAAATATCAATGCTAAGTTTTGATTCTTTCGTTTACATTTCAGAGGATTGAAATGGGACGTCAGAAATGAACAATGGAACATAGCACCTCACTGAAGTTCTGAACTGTGCTTAACTTAACGTTATCTACTGATATTGTGCATTTACAATGTCTTTTGAATGGGTTTATGTCCTACATGTCTTAAATGCCACTTTAGTTCTAAAAATGCGGCCAGTTTGTAGGAAACATTCAATAAGCATCCTGGTCCAGGTTTTCAGCCACCTCTTCTCTTCTCCCAATTTTATAATTCAGGTGAAAGCCATCATTCTCAATGGAGGGTAGGGTGCTTCCCTTGGGTGACGTCTGAAATATCTACGTTTGTCGCGACTGCGGGCTGGACTGCGGGCTTGCATCTGGTGGGTAGAGCGAGGGATTCTGCTCAGCTTCCTTTGATGCACAGGACAGCTGCCCAGCAAGCAAGAAGGATTCCGCCCAGAATATCAGTGGTGTGTGGTTGAAAATTCAGAGATGAGAAAAGCCAGCAAGAAATTCCAGATAGCGACATTTGAGGAAAATTCATATTCTATGAAATAAATTTAAAAATCCTGTTCTATCTTCTTCTGGATTCAGAAGTGTGTGTAAAACGGATTTGCTATTTCTGTAAAGATTGGTGGGAAAGGTAGAGACTGAAGGTTTGACTTCTTTGGAGCCACAGATTTAGGGCAGGCTATCTTCCCAGGACCAGTGAGACAAGTAGCCCTCCTCTTACCAGTGGTGGCAAGACTTGCAGCCTGTTAACTCCCTGGGCTATGGCCTCCTCGTCTTGTAACTTCACAGGGCTTTTGTGAAAATCCAGTGAAGATATATATCTAACTATCAGACAAATAAATCCGAGTGCTCTATGTACTTGCTCTTAGTATCATCTGTGATGGCTCGATAAGGAGGTTGTGCTGCTTAAATGTGTTTGTATTACAATGACGTGTTGGAAATCTTAAGGATAAGACAAGGAAGGAAACATTTCCTCTGTGCTAGCTGTCCCACCACAGCAAGAAGATGGTACTGGAGGGACCCTGCAGGAAGCAGGGACTCCCCTTCCTGTTTCCTTCCTTCTTGTTCACATGGAGCCTGTGGTATGAACATGTGCCACCCAGGGGTGCCCACCCTCCAGCGAAGTTTGCACCCCAGTCCTGGCCCCTGGCTTCCTGCCCGCTGGCGTCAATCCCTGGCACCCTGTGACTTGTATGTCCCCTTATGGGTGATGGCCCCAGGCTCTCTAGTGAGGTCTCAGTCCCAATTTGTCCTCTCTTGGGTATTTTCCCTCAGCTCTAGGCCATTCTTTAGAGTTCTCATCCATCCTTTCTTTGTAGTTCATTCCCTATGGGTTGATCATTCCCTGCATTAAATTTCCGCTGCTCAGATTATTGGTAGTTTCTATTGTTGGGCTGGACCCTGATCCCTTGCATTCTTGAAAGAACTTGGAAAGCTTAATGCTCCTGAAGTAGAACTCTAAAGTTAGAAGTGTTTAGTAGTGGTTGGAAACCAATGTGTTTTGACAGATCCTAGGGAAATATAGAAAACATGTTGTCGTGGAGAGTTGGTGCTTCCATGGGATCAATGCAAGAGTAGGTTTCTGTATTAAAAACATGGGTCTTGGGGCGGCTGGGTGGCTCAGTGGGTTAAAGCCTCTGCCTTCGGCTTGGGTCATGATTCCAGGGTCCTGGGATCGAGTCTTGTATCAGGCTCTCTGCTCAGCAGGGAGTCTGCTTCCTCTTCTCTCTCTCTCTGTCTGCTTACGATCTCTGTCAAATAAATAAATAAAATCTTTAAAAAACAAAAATGGGTCTTGATGTACCTGGGTGGCTCAGTGGGTTAAGTCTCTGCCTTCAGCTCAGCTCATGGTCTCAGAGTCCTAGGATGGAACCCTGCATCAGGCTCTCTGCTTAGTGGGGAGCCTACTTCCCTCTTTCTCCCTCTGCCTGCCTCTCTGCCTACTTGTGCTCTCTCTCTCTCTCTAATAAATAAATAAAATATTAAAAAAATAAAAATAAAAACATGGGTCTTGAATATGCAGCAGCTACAACATGTCTGTGGGCACCAATGTGTGACTGGGGACTGGATGATCTTATCTGTGGCGTGCTCAGGAAGGAGATCTGAACTGTAAACTGTCTGTGGAACAAGGAGACATGAACTCCTCTCGTGCCTAATGTTACCTTGTGTATCCCAGACCCAGATGGTACTGGGGGACAGGCCCCCATGACCTCTAGCACTATGTCAGGAGCGCTGTCTCAATGGTATACACCCAGGTCATGTCCCTTACACCAGGATTCTCCAAGTGTCAACATGAGGTATACTTGGGTGACACTGTCTGGCTAATATCCTGAAAAGCTGACTTGCTGACCCAAGCTGCCTTGAAGTACAACATCCACAGGACTAACTAAAAATCTGTAAGTAACCAAACTTTTCTCTACTTTGCTCCAGAAGATCACGTAGGTGACTTTAGTGTGTTAACTTCCTCGGTTTGCTTTATATTCTAAGACTCTTATAAGTGCACTCGCTATTCTTATTTGTTGAGAATACACTTTTTTTTTTTAACTAGGAAAAGAAAAATTAACTAGGAAAAGAAAAAATTTTAACTAGGAAAAGAAAAATTATAAAATTTGATATACACAAAAAAATAAAGAGATGATCCAAAACACATGAACAATGAATACGGAATAAAGATCTTCTTTCTCTGTGGAGAAAGAATATAAAAAAACACATTACTAAAATTTTTCAGCATTTCATTTCTTTAATTTTTCTAATAGTACATTCTTTAAAAGGAGTTCACAACTTCAAGTCCAAATAGAAGGGTCACATAGTACGAATGGAAAGCTGTCATTTTCAGTGGAGCTACTGCCTAATTACCCTGGAAAAAAGTGTTCGTAGGGTTGAACTGATGCAAAAATCCCTTAGAAAAGCTTCATTTGTTGCCTGTAAAGAGTCTTCTTAAGGTCACTTTTACTTCCAGACCACCCCCTTGTTTCTAGTGAAAGAGTTTGCTTCGTAATGGCTTGTGGTTCCACAGTGTTTTGTGTATGAAAAGCATAGGCTAAGATACTACCAAAGTCGCTCCAATTGTAGATTCTGCCCCAAAAGGAAGTCCCGACACTGTAACATTTCCCCTCCACTTTCAGCAAGACACATGAAAAGAAAACTCAAGTTGCATTTTAATCTTTACTTTGATTGCCATGTTCAGTGGCGTTGCGAGGCTGCTGCGTCGTGGGACACGGAGCTCCCGTGGGCCCGCTGTGCTTGTTAAATGACCTGCGGATTTGGAGTGGTGGCCCCAGCCCGGTTCGGGGTCCGCAGTCAGAGGCATCTGGTGGCTGCCGGGGCGGTGGCTGGGCCGGCTTGGGAGCATGTGGGAGCCGAGCGCTCCCTGGACGCTCTTGGAAGCAGGGGACATAGCAGCAATCCAGGGACGGGAACGGAGGCAAGCCCACGATACCATGCTCTCCATCTGCTGACCGGGTTCCTGGACAGAGCTGACGTTTACTGCTGGGACAAGAGAGCGCTCCGATTTGCTTTCATTTTCTCCAGGCGTTTCACTAAGTGGCCGTTGCTCACCTCCAGCTCTTCTGTTTTGTCCAATGCACAGCGCAGCTGGAAGCAAAGAGGAAAGGCAGCTTTGAGGAACTCGCTTCCTCCCAACGTAAAAGGATTGCTAAGATTCCATCCCACTGCACAGGACAGTCATCGTCTGGACACACTGAGCTCCTTGTAGTATAAGCATTATGTGCGTGCATGTGTATATTTCTTAACTATTCCTTAAGGGACTCAAGGCACAAGATCCTGGCCTCAGGAGTGACTAGGCAACCCTCCTCTGAAACAACTCAACCCCAGACACAGCACAGTCGTGGGGGTCCCAATGGTCTGACAAAACATAAGTGAGGTGAACAGATCAGAGCTGAGCCCCGGCCAGTTGGAGGAGTTGGTCCCTGAGGCCTGGGCAGCCAGGGGCAAGGTTTCAGAAACCAAAGTGAGAATGGCAGAGGCCAAGATGGCCATACCGTAGAGCCCAGGCCACAAGAGCTTGGGGGTCAGAGTGGAAGCCACACCAGCAGGGCCACAGGGCGGAGAGGTCGGGGTATGACCACCCCGTGGTTGCGGAGACACGCATCCTCAGAACGGAGACTGCAGCTCTACCTCTGATCCAAAGGCCTTTTGGGGGAGGGTTCCTGGGGTCCTGGCATGGGTTAGCCTCCCTGCATCCCCTCTCACTAGCAGAGGCAGAAGCAGAAGCAGAAGCAAGCCCCCTCTGCAGAAAATTTCCCCAAGTCAGGCCCCAAGGACCCCGCACATCAAAATCAAGCATCACTTCACAAGACACCATACACACGAAGGATAAGCCTTCTGAGGCAGCAAGGGAATTTGAGCTGCCAAGACTGAACATGGGTCAGTCCTTGGGTGGGCATGGAAAACACAAGAGTGTTCCTGTACAATATCTTTAAAGAGAGAAAGATACAGTTAACAAAGAAGCATACACGACCATACAATGAGCAACCATCAGGAATGCACACACTTTAAAAAGATGAAAGGTGAATGGGGAGACCTACCAGCAAAGCAGTAAGGAGCTGGGCAGGACAGGTGGGTATCAGATATGGGAGCTGCAGGGAGAGGGTCTCACCACCTCAGGGTTAGAGCCCCAGAGGGGAAGTGGAAAGACTAGGAAAGAGGAATACGTAAGGAGGTCATGGGTGAAAACTTTCCAAACTTGACTTAGAGACAGACTTCATGGATCCAAGAAATACAATACATCCCGAGCAGAATCAACAGTAGGAAACCTGCAGAGGATGCACGAGGGTGAAGCCGCAGAAAATCAAAGACCAAGAAGAACTTGAGAGAAGCAAGAGAGAAGAGGCCACCTACAAATGCCCCACAGCCACCATCATGGGGAGACCTGGGATTCAGCCCCAGGCTCCCGGGAGCATTGGCGAGGCCCTTTGGGGTGGCTTTGGCGCCAGGCCCGGGAAAAGTCTGGGGGGGGAGGGACAGAAGCTCTCTCGGCTGACAGTTAGACCATCATTTCCCATTCTTTCCCTGCCAACAGCCTAGAAAATTTACCTCTCTTTGGAGTTTCCGTTTTTCGGCCTTAAGTTCATCTTCTATTTTTTCGGCATTTTCAGCAGCCGATTTATAACGGGATACTTGACTCTCTAACCTTATTACCTAGAAGGAAGGGAAACATCCTATGTGTAAATTAACAGGCCTGTTTTCTTTCTCCAGTTGCTTTATCACATGTGGAATCAAAAGGCAAAGTTATCAAATGGCAGGACAGACCATGCAAATCATTAAGACCTAGCACCTTGGGCTGTGTATAGGTTCTAGCCAAGTGAGCCCTTCTGGGCAGCCCAGTGCTGATTTCTGTGAGGGTTCCCTCCCCTTTCTGACCCTAGTCCAAAGGCGTGGCTCCCACAGTGCTGCCTCCCTCCCCGACGTGGGGCCATTCTGCAGGAGAGGTATGTTGAGGCAGAATGATGCTCTGGACAAAGGTTCAGCCAGGGCCTCAGCTCTTGTCACTCTCCCTGGGGTGGCATGGTGGGGAGGAAGCAAGGGAGAAAGAAAGGCCAGGAACTAATAGAGAGGAAAGGAAGGAGGCTTGAGGATGGCATTCCACAGCCAGGCCTGTGGCGAGGGACAGGAGCAGCCACAACCCACTTGAGACTTTCAGTCCACTGAGACCAAAAGCCTGCTTCCTAAACTCGTCTGGTCCCAGGCATGCTATTCTCATTTCTGTTTCCTCTAAAACTCCCCAAAGTGCTAGCCACAGGAACCCATAACTGAGGGGGTCAGAGTACCAACTTCATCTCTCCCTTGGCTGAGGACGCAGCTTGCCCCAGATTGGCCCAACATGCTAGAGGCATAAACACCCCCATCTAGAAACCAGAGCAAGCCAACCAAGGACAGAGGCAGAAAATCTGGGGAAGAGGGATGGCCCCACGTGAAATGCTTTCTAATAAATTATTTTTAAAGAACATTTTTAAGTACCCCCCCCCCCCGCCCACATTAGTGATTTTCCAGAAACAGCCATTGTTTATAAAGGGTTAGTATCCATTATAACAACCAGAATCTTCCCAGTCATCTTCCCTCCCCTACTTTCTCTCCCTGCAGGAAACACACAGACAGCCCTTTCTGGCTTGGTGACTCTCTGCTCCTCTTTGCGCTCAGCCCTCCAGGGCGAGTTCTAGCAAGTGCACCTCAGTTAATCATCGCTTTCACTCCCCATTTATTGCTTAAAAGTACACACACATACATTTTGTTCTAATGCGGTTATCTCTTGCTCAGATTTTGCAAGTTTAAATTTGAGGTCGCTGATCTGTCTGTTGGCATCCCCTAAAGGTTGAAAGAGAAGGAAAATCTGTTAAACTCTTGGGCTTTTTAAAATGTTGAAACAATAATACCTGGGATCCAAGTCCCCTACTGAGTCATTGGCATGCAAAGCTGGAAGTTCTGGCCTATGGCCCCACAGGGTAAGGAGGGTGGGGGGAAGGAGAGGGGGAAGCTGAGATAGGAGAAGGCAAGCACTCTCCCTGTGCCCAAGTTGGGCAGGTGCCAGGCATGACAGCCCCTCTGAGCACAGAACACAAAGAAGTGGTTGGGGGAGGGAAAGGGGGGGGAGACTTCGGGTAATTTTATCTCCCTTTAGGCCTCTTTCTAGTTTACTTGTATGGAAAAATACCTTTTACTTTTTCTATACCATCGGCTGAAGTCCTATGCAGCCTGGAAAACACCGTTTTTCACAGTGTATCATATGGTGGTAACTTGGAGCACATTTGGGGGGCACCTGTTCGAGTCCCAGGGCTCACACAGGATCAGCCCCACTCTGCCCACCTGCCCAGCCTCGTTCCAGTTCCATCCCACACAGAGACATCATTGCACTATTGTACTCAAGGGCTTTTGGGGGCCAAGGGGAACGCCGGGTGTTCTTGGCCATGACGGTTTTTCTCCCCTGGCCCCAGGATCACACAAACAGGACAGGTAAAGGGTTTACTTCCCCAAGAGGATGGACATTTACTTTGCAGATCCATTACGTGAATGTCTGTCCCGTTCTCTAAGATGTCATTTCCGGGGTGCGGGTTGTCCAGCTTGCCGTTCTTCTGTCTCTCTTCCAGCTGTCCTTTGAGTTTCTTAATCTGAAAACATCCACCAATAAAATGTGTGAATTTCTCGACTCTAAATGAGGCCAGAATTTGAGCATAGAGCCTATGACAAAGGAAGAGGTGTGCAGAAACCAATGCCCCATAATACAGTTGAGTGTTGCTATGGGGTTATTTCCTGGGTCTTCAGGTGCCCAAGAGATTGGGGTTATGTAATCAAGTACAAGAAAAATCTAGTAAATGGTTACAATCCACCAGCCACCATGGTTGGGGCGGGGGGTGTCTCTCACCTTTAATAACCAATCCAAATAAAGAGATGAACACCCTCGGCCCATTGGTACTCTTCTCAGGAAGTAAGAGCATAATGGGTGAAAATGGAATCAGGTTCACCATATCAGGCAGAAATTATTTTGTAACTCTGGGTGAAAAGTTACTTTTTTTTTTTTTTTTAAAGATTTTATTTATGTATTTGACAGAGAGAGATCACAGGCAGAAAGGCAGGCGGGTATGTGGGAGGGGGGAAGCAGGCTCCCCACCAAGCAGACAGTCTGATGTGGGGCTCGATCCCAGGACCCTGGGATCATGACCTGAGCCAAAGGCAGAGGCTTTAACCCACTGAGCCACCCAGGCACCCCTGAAAAGTTATTTCTAAGTTTGAAATTCCTCTTGAATTCAGGAGACTATACATAACATACTTTAAACTTTTATCTCAGAGTTGTTAGCAAGTCAGTGCACTAGTCACCTTCACATTCTTCACTTAGAAGCTGGGCAGGCACCATCCAGAGGGCCTAACAGAACTGTGTGCTCCCTCACAGAGCCCCTGCTCTGGGAGCTGGCCTCTGCCCAGCTCTGCTCCCTGTGGCGGAGTCATGTTGAGCCGGAAGGGAGGTCAGCAGCCAGGACTGCAGAAAGTTCCGGTGTCTGATGGGCAGTCTCCAGCCCTGTCCTGTTAACCTCTGACCTCTGTGGCCCCCATGGAAGCTGCCTCCTCCTCCAACAGCCAGCAGAGAGCAGAACAGAAACTCAGGCACAGACTGCCCACTGGTATGCTGCACTGCTCTAAGGAAATGCCTACAGAATTAGGATGGAAACTTGTTTTTAGAAGAACCCAGAAACCTCAATGCAGCTACCACATTGAGTGCTTTCCCCGATTTCGAAAGCAACCTTCCGAGGAATTGTAAACAGTATAGCAAAATACTGTTGATTAGGCTTATGTAGGAAACTGAGAGGAACTGAGTTTCCTCAGAAAGTGATCCTAGAAGGACTGAGGAACAGCCCTCCACACAAAAAGAGCAGGACCGTCGGTGAGTGTTTTTGGAGGTGGAAGAATGCGACGAAGTCGACAACTTTGGTCAGCGGCACCAAGAAGAAAGTACCTTCTGGAAAGGGGTGCTGATCACTGAGGGACCCCCCAGACCGACTTCGCTGAGCCAGCAGAAGTCGAAGTGCTGTTAGCACCTGCCTCTCGATGGTTCATCTAGCCCCTTCTACATAAATATTTGTTCTAAACAGGAATCAGCACAGAGCGAACCACATTCAGTTCCCCCCCGCCTGGAGTCGTTGGGACATCCTCTTTGAACCTCACATGACTTGCGATGTCCTATGTGGAAAGAACTAGTAAGGGCACAGGCTGGCTTGGTAATTGCTTTCAGGCATGATGTGTTAGGGTTTTCCCAAGAAAGCAAGAAAGTAAGTATGGGAAGGTTCTCAGGCTCAGGGGCCGCCTGTTGGGGAACTCAAAGTAATAAAAAGATGGTTACCTGTTCCAATAAGCATTCCCGTTCATCAATAAGCTTTTTCAACCTAATATCTAAAGAAATCAGAAAGACAGAGGTTGGGGTGAATCCGCGGAGTGCACCATTCGGCAGAATGCTAAACGGGAGAGCGAGCATTCAGGTTAGTGAAACTGATGATGAAGGTATTATACACGTACCACAGTGAATGAGGCCACACACAGGACTGGGGAAGACGTCAGCCGAGGGAGAGTGGCGTGGGTCAAGCTCTCACACATGCTTATGTCGTCAGGGGCAGCGTCCGGCTGCATGCAAACGGGCTAGTCTTCTACTTGGGGTTAGCATGCAAGGGCTCTAGGGCCAAACCACGCTGCAACACAAGATCTCACAGGCTTCACGGCCGAACATCATTAGCGAGGTACAAATATTCGGAGCATCGCTATCGGTTATCAACGGCATTTTCATTATCTTTGACTTCCCAAGGTCATGGCACAGAAGAAGGGATCTTTCTCTTTTCTCTCAGAGACACCCCAGCGCCAGAGTTTTGACTCTACGTTTACAAATCAGAGGTCTGCTGATGACACAGCTGCTCCCCCACTCCTGTAGAGTGGATCTTGTCCTGAGAGCTGCAGTGATGCAGTGGATTTCTGTCACCCCTGCCACCCGGTCAATGAAGAGTGCATGCCTCTCGAAATCCCCCCAGACATTCCTCTGAAGGTGTGTCAAGGGATATAATCTGCAGAGTACAGAGGAGGAGACCAGCCCGGGGGCAGTTTGGGGGTGCAGGCAAAACCCTACCCCGGTGTAAAGGCCAAATCAGGAAGACATGGTGGTGACAGCACTGCTCATGGGTACTGCATGGTCACTCTGTCCCAGGCATGGCCTGAGTGGCCGCACCTTCCCCCACACAGCCCTACAGGTGCGCCCTGCTACTCTTTCCCTCTTCGACAGGCAGGGGCCCACACCTCTAAAAACTGTACTCCTCTGTTGTTTCAGATCTATACCCAGACCTTGGAGTCGGAGCTGGACTCCCAGCTCGAGACTCTTCCTCCTGAGGCCATAGTGCTTCCATGCTGCACAGTTTTGATTCCCCGTGTGAAAGAGGAAATAGATCATCTGCATAAAATGCACTTTTGTTTCCATCTAAACAATCACCTGTCAATATTCTCATCCCAGTCACAAGCTTTCCTAATTGTTCTTCCAAGCACCCCACATGGTTACTTTGAAAGGCACAACCACAATATAAATTAAGCCAGAAATGTCAAGCTTAACATAGGACAAACTTATGACCTTCTGGAATTCCTTTTAATTTACACAAATTGTTTCTGATAGTTTATTCTTTCTCTTCTACAAGCCCATCTAACACTGAAACACCAATGTCATGAACCCAGCTCTATTCAATGTAACTTTTTATTTTATCTTATATTCTACATACAAAATGCATAGCATCCTAAGAAGCAATGAGTATGTCAGAAAGTGGTCTTGAATTTCATCCGTCTATAGTACAATTTTATTATCATCGCGTTTCTATTAGAAGACTTCGAATATTCTGGATAGCAAGTACAAAATAAACGTTAAGATATAATAATGGAGCTGGCCAACAAATATGAAATAAGGGTAAAATGACCTTCACTCTTGGGGTGAGAATATGAAAAACACAGAAGTGAAATTTTAAGGGAGACAAGCTTTACAGCAGAATTGGAGAAAAGTTTAAAACTATGTTTGGAGAGAATAGAAAAAAGAAAGAAATTAACTGGATAGGAAGAAAAAGGGCACGACTTTTGTAGTTTTAAAGATTACTAAGTGATTCGTGGAGTGCACGGTGGGGCATCATGGAGATGCTGACCATATCCCCTCCCTAGAGCACTGCAGACCTACCATTGTCCTGCCTTTACGAAGTTCTGCTGCTCATGGCTGACCTGACATACCTGGTCATGAACAGACATAAACTATTCACAGGGTAAAACTGCTGTGCTTAGAAACAAGGTATGGAAGAAAATAAAGTCACAGTATCTCAAATTTAGAGTTTCCTTTTATACGGAGAAGAAGTCAACACGCGTTGGCTAGGAAGGGATTTCAATTGTTAAAAGTCTGGTTTTTCCGTACTGAATCCCAATAAATGTTCTGGAACACATGCCAAGAGGCCCATGAAATGAGAAGCACTTATAGTTGGCGAGGTCTTAGGACAGTCACCGGGGCAGCCAGTGTCCGCAGCTCTGACATTCTCTGAGCCCCTGTTCCCCTTGGTCTTTCTTCTGGCCTGCACCTTGTCATCTCACCTGTCCAGGGGCAGCAAGTTCTGCAAGGACCACAAGCACTAAGCACTCCCTCTCTGCACTGTTTTACCTGGATCTGGCCCGTAACCCTAGAGGGCAGGTTCCAACTCCGTTTTCAGAGAGCAAGTGAAACACAGTGAGAGTGGGTAGCTGGCTGGTAATAACACATTCTCAGGAGCAGGATTTCCATTCTGTGGGTTAATTTCAGCCATCGTGGGCCTCTAGCTTCCTCTCCTGAGGCAGAGGAAAATCACCTCCCTCCATATGGGCAAAGATAGTGAGAGGAAAGCCGACGTCTCTCAAGGAATCTGCTCCTGCCTTGCCCTGACTTAGTCTGATTATAATCCATGTTGGGCCATTTCCATGGTCCCTGGGGCCAGCCTCCCACACCAGGAGAGCACCTCCTTCCTGCAAAAGCCAGAACAGGGACAGGGTTTTTCTTCTATTTACAGGGCCTGGGAGGTGTGTACAGATGGGAACTATATATGTCATCCACCACTGAAGTCATACACATCTTGAAAAACATGTAGTTAAAAAAAAAAAAAAGTAAACACTATGTAAATGATAAGTAAAATAATATGCAAATAACATGTAAAAAATTTAAGAAGCTGTGGATAGGGTAAAAGGAAAAGAGTGAGGGTTTCTTCTGAAAGACAAAGTTTTCTCTATTTATGGTCATCACACTGATAAATCACACATTCTAACACATTGTAGGCATGAACACCCCTTCCTTTTGTTCTGTGGCCTGGACATTTGGCCAGATGGACAAATCTCATTGCTGGGTTCCTTTGTTTCGATGGCATGCTGTTCAAGGTGATCTCCTAGGAAAGGGGTTTACCGCAGAAAACAGGAACCCCAAACTGCATGAAGCCCCAGAACTAGCACTCCAGGGTCCTAGTGACAGTAGAGATTTAAATGTTCAAGTCATTAGGTTTGCCGTTCGCTAAACACTAAACATTACAGAAAGTACTCAGTGCAATACATCTCATTTCCAAAAACTCCTGAAAAACACTCTACTGTTTCTCCACCTTTGTATATCATCAAATAAGAACGCTGAATTCAAAATTCTGTTGCTGTTCCCTATTTTCTACGTACACCCATGAGTATACTTTAAGCTTTTGAAGGAGGATTTACATTTTATATACAGTAGCTATGTTCTGGTTTGGGGCTAGAAGACATCCCTACTTTTTGATTAAGGTATCAGTGATGGAACGTTTTCCTCTGCTCTGTATGGGAGTGAAACGTCAGGGGTGTTGGTTCCTCTGGGGTTGTGGCTGAAAGGTAGCCTTTTGGTCTTCTTCTGAGTCTGAATTTTTTGACATCAAATCTTTCCAAAATGCCTTATATTCCGCTGTGCCTTCTTTACCTGAACATCCCTAAGGTCTTACTGACTTCTTGGTAGCTTGAGGGCCTTCCCGTGGACATCAGTTACTGCTACAATGTCACTTACCCCTTCTTGTGGAGTAAGGGCATGCTCACAGTGAAGGCTCTTAGATTATCAAGAACTGACTTGGCTGTTCAGAATCTGCCCACCCCCCAGCTTTTTTTTTTTGCTCACTTCCTGATTCTCACCTGTTCACTTCCGCTAGAAGCCCAGTGCTATTTGCTGTCCACTGGCACAGTGCCTTCCGGACAATGAAGTGATCAAAACGTCTATTACTTAAACAGATGCGTGAATAATCAAGAGCCCTGGACGGCTGACCTAAGGGGTATGAAGTATGACACAATGTCCTTAAATGTGCTATTAAGTAACAGAGGAAAGGGCTTTAAGGTCTTTTAAAAAAGACCTCAAAATGGCTTGATGATCTCACCATCCAGTGAGCTGCGTTGTTGAATCATCTCCCTAGGGACCTCTGAAAGTAGGAATGAGAGCTCTTTCCCAAAGCCCATTCCATGCTGAGTGTGGCTTTGCTATAGTTAGAGGCATCAGCCCCCTCTCCAGGCCTTTGCAGCCTGTGGGCGGGAGACTCTCTAGCAAACCTCGCAGTTTTCCACTCACAGGCCTCTAGTGGGGAGGGTATATTGGCCCCTCGCATCAGGACACTGACAGGCAAGGAGTCAGTGCTAATTTGCCAATTTCACCATATCCTTCAAAGTAGTCTTCGTAGCAGCACAAATTAGCAGAGCAACAGAACAGACAGCTTTCTTCACTGGGGCTCCTCACCAGAACCCAGGAGAGTCTATGAGGGTAGATCTTCCCAGTTCTCCCCAGGAGGGCATGATGCTAGACCTGGTCTAGGTACCAGGAGAGACGTTCACTCTCAAGGGACAATGTAACGAGTCCTTCACAAAACACAGACTGGGAATTAGCAGCCCAGAAGTAGGCGCTATTTTGAAGATAATAATTATGTAGAACAGTAGCCACTGCTGGAATTCAAGTAGCCCAAAGAGTGGAATCACAGGCTTGTAAAGTTATAAAATATTTTTATTTCAATAACATAATAACACTTATGCTTGCCTCAAATTTTATTGAGGTTTTGGTCTTTTTTGTATTCAATTATACCTTGTAACAGTGACATGAATTCTTTCATCTCATAAAGTGTCAATGCATTCAAATGTACAGTCCTTTGTGATTTTAGTATTTTACAATTTTTTAATTTAACTTTACAATTATTTTTAAAAATGCTTCCTCGTATAGAAAATATATTTCCTTCAGGAAGATCAAATCAAGAATTTCCAATAATATATTGATATACAACAAATGAAAATATTTATACCAAAATACCAAAAGTGATTCAACTATTTAAAATATCCCGTTATAGTCGAATCAGCAGTTTGCGCAAGAATGGTACCTTTCATATTTTTCTCTTGAATCAAAGACAAATAGAAAGAGAAGTAATTTAAAGGTTAAAAAAATAAATTTTAGAAATGCTCTCCTGCACAAAATCTGCATTGGGAAGTGCAATTTCAACACATGTCTCTTCCAGAAACAAATTAAAAAAAAAAAAAAAGACTGTATAAAATGACTTTGGTACATAATCAGCATGAAATGAAGTCAAAATCCACAAAATAAATTCAGGTATTATCAATGAGATCAAAAGTATCAGTTTGAGATAAAATACTTAATATGAGGTAAAGGGAAGGAAGATAGCCCAGTGCCTTAAGATATATTTATTTCTTATCCCTAACATGATTAATTACTGTCCTAAGGTGCAAATCTTATCACTCAGTGACCTATACACTATTTGGCCATTAATCTCCTTTTGAAACAAAATACCGTATAGGTTATAACGTACACATCAAAATCAAATACAAAAGGACATAGATTCAAATGAAGACATATTAAAAATCAGCTGTACTCACAAATCTCAGAATGCCATTTGGTCATTTCAGTTGGATGCTGATGGATTTTGTCAAGAGTATCAGCCCAAGGCAAATGTTAAATAGCTTCATTTGGATTGTATGCAGAAACGCGCAGTGTGTAGCATGGTCTGACACGGCAGGAATGTTCTCAGTTAGGACTCCTACTGATTACAGATGTATCTTTCTTTCTACTCGGGGTGATAACCTTAATGAGGAAGAATACAGCTACAAGTAACAATCTGTAACTCAATGTGGTGGATAGCTTGGTGGTCGACTGTCCTATGGTGCATCTATCTCCATGTGGAATGTTTTAGGAACCTCACCCAGGGGGGCAGCAGACGAGCCCCTGACCACTGAGCTTCCTGTGCAATCCTTGGCCTCTGCCCACTTACGACATGGTACAGTCTTCCTTGCTTCTGCCCTTCTCGCTTTCGCCTCTCGGCTCATCCCTGCCTTCTGAAGTGCAGACACCCAGCTCCGTGTTGGGTGCCAAGTCATCGTTTTCTGCGACCTTCTTGACTCTTTGACTGGGCCCCTCTGCCATCTCATGCTGCTCTGTACTTCCCGTTTGAGGGGCATCTTCACTGTCCTTGAAGGGACCCTCACCCTCCAGCAGGGTGCTGCTGGATGCTCCTCCGCTCCTTGGTTCTGGAGGACCCCTGTGCACGGCGCCATCATTCTTAGCACTGTCTTTGATCATGGCTTCCTCGAGCTCCTTATCTCTGGCACTTGTGCCCAATGAAGGGGTTGTGTCATCCCCCAAAGCTGATGTGTCACCATCAGCTGTCTCTTTCCCCCCCTTAGCCTTTACCCCATTGTCTTCTTGGTTAAGTGTTTCATTCAACTCAATTTTAGGATTTTCTGGACAATCAGGGTTTTCACTGCTTCCTGCTACGCTTTCCTCTTCTGGACTTTCAGTCACCTCGTCTGGTGCTTCCACAGCTGGTTTTCTGTCAGTAAGAGCTACGGGCTCATCTTCCTTCACCTCACTTAAATCTGAGTCCTGAAATGTTAACTGTTTCTCGACCTCATTAAGGGTTTCTACAGGTGCTGTTGTTTTTTTCTTCTTGTTTTTCTTCTTCTTGTTCTTTGTCTTCTTCTGTGATGAATCCAGTGCCTCTCCCTGTTGGTCATTCCTTTCTTCCTCAGTGGCTTTCCTATCTAGGGGCTCACTTTCCGCATCTGCCACAGCCAGACCTGTTGCTCCCTGAGGACTGCTTCTAGCCTCTGGACAATAAGCAACGTTCTGCAATTCTGTCTGTGTTGGTTCCTCGCCCCTCAACCCTCTTTCCCCATCCTCCTTTTTGTCATGCCCCCCATCTACCACTGTGCTCTGACCTGGGAGCTCCTGGGGCTCAGCGGCTTCCTGCTCAGAGAACTCTTTGTCTAGATCCCGCCCGGTGCTTGGGTCCAGCTCTGTGGAGGCTTTTGTGGCACGCTGTTCATCAAAATTCACATTGTCATGGCTGGATGTTGGAGGGCCAGAGGCTTCTGTGCTTACCTGCTCCCCAGGCCCCATTAGCCCTGCTTCCACCACACCCTCCATGGGGCTCCCATCTTCCTGCCCCGTGTGTGCGCTGCCCAGCCCTCCGGCTTCAGATGGTTGCAGGCAATTGGATTCTGCACACAGCTTTGTGCTACCCTCTCCCAAGTTGGCATTCAAGTCTTCCTGGTTTTCTGCAGATTCTTTGCTGTGGATTTTGATATCCAAGGCATCGTAACTGTCCTTCCCAGTCCCAGGATCTGGGGCTTCGCCACCTAGCACATGCAAACATTCGGACTGCTCAAGGGAAGCCCCAGTCCTATTGCCTGGTGTGTTTCTGACCTCATCGGACTCAACCTGCTTTGTATTTTCGAGGAGGGAAGCATTCTCTAGAATCTGGTTGTGAGCCTTCTCCTCATTCGTAGCATCTGCTAATGCTCCCGGGGAGGGGGCACCATCTTCAGAGGCCTTGTGGTCCTCGGCATTTTCACCAGGGTGGAACACCTCTGTGCCCACACACTCCTGGGCTGGGTCCTCCTTGTGCCGCTCTCGCTCAGTATTCTGCAAGATTTCTTTTTTCCCCACATTCTCCACAATTTCACTTTGCACCTCCACTTCACTGGCTCTTCCTAAAAGACCATTGAGAAAATTGAAGGGACCCCATGATGTGGTGACCACTGAGCACACATCACAGTGTAAACACATGTTCTCTCACCCACCCGACCCCCTTCCTAAGGAGAGCGCGGCCTCAAAGGATCACACGAGACAGAAGCCTCTGCCAAGTCTGTGCGGCAAAGCACTCATCCCGTTAGCAAATGTTCCATCCGTGGAGGCCACAGCCACTGTCTCAAAGGTGGGAGTGGCAGCTGGTGCCCTCTGGTGTGACCTGATTTTCAAAGGTGCAGTTAAATGTTAACCAATAGAGCTCTGCATTGGGCAGCCAACAATCCCAAGCAATGGGCTTCGGAATGACCTAAAGCTGTTTCCAGATGCACATCCAGACCCCTCCCACTTTTCTGCCTGTCAAACTGCACTGCGCTTCACATAGGCCTAAAATCACCTTCAAGGAAGTTTTGAAAGAGACATTCAACCCCCCTTAGGAAACTCAGCCTCAACAGCCCATGTGAGGTGAAAGGAAATCCACCCTCAGCCCCGCCATCTAATTAAGCATGGTGTTCCTGAGAAAGCAGCCTGATGCCCTAAATACCTCTGCCCCACCCCCACAGGGGCGGAGGGTGGGGGGGTGAGGGGTAGGGGAGGCGGTGTGGGGGTGTAAGGGTCGGGGGGGAGGTCCAGCAGGTGGCAAGTGCTCAGGAGCACGGTGGCCACCTCATCAATAATAAGCTATTCACCAACTAAAAGAAGTACAAATTAAAAACATTATAACTTTGGAATGAACGCTTGTATCTTAGATTCTCCAAACCAACCAACCCCCAGCATATCAGATGTCATGTCACTGAAAGTCAAAGCGGGATAAAATTATTACGCCGTGGTCTCCACAGGTGGGTGCATGTACCCCGGAGAAAGTGGGAGAAGTAGGAGGGCTCCTAGTTAGCTTTCCTCACCCTTTAAAGATGTCTGTCAGGGAGTATGTTTTATAATACACACTTCAGATTGATGAAATAGTATGTGTATGTACAAATTAAAAATATACATATTGGAAAGTTTCCACGATTCTTTATTGATAGGGATATGCGATCAAAAAACATTTGGAGACCACTTAGGAAAGTGCTATTTCTGGTCCTTTAAGGGTTGGTTTCCTAATAGTTCATGAAGATTTATAAAACGTATGTTTGAACAAGAGCGACGTGATCAAATTTCTAGCTGCTCACACAGCTTATACGTAGGAAACCACTCAATTTATCTTCCTTCAACAATCAAAACTTTCATGCAATCAAAAGTGTTGTGTCCCTTTAGGATTCATCGAGATAACAAGGGACATCTCCCTAGGAAGCAAGTCCTGAGAAGCTGGGGCCTACAGGTTTCTACATTTGCATAAATTAAAAAAAAAATACAATGAAATCTTCTAAATGGAAATGAAACACATGGGCTCCGGGTGGATTCCAGCCTCACTGTCGAGCTCAGGAACGTGGCAGGCAGCAAGGGACAGGCGAGCCTTACCCACCGGCTATAACTTCAGCCTGCACCCTGGTTTCAGAAGGTTCATTTTACCCAAAAGCCAAACATTATGACCAATATTAATCAGTGAATTTTTTCAGATATTTGCAAATTGTATAAAGTATTCTTACAATTACAGGATTCCCCAATTTCTACGCTTCAGAAGCAAAAACTGATGTACAAGAGGACAACACCTCTGACAGAGGGGAAGGCACATTCAGACTCTGGTGGGTAGGACACCCCTCCACCCTGCCCATGCTCCCCAGCCCGGGGCTGCCTGTCCACCTTGCCCCCTACCCAGGGTCACTGAGTGCTAGCTTGAGAATGGTACCCAAGACGTAATCCATCACAACCCCCCATGTGCACAGGCACCTCGCACCCTCAAAATACGTAACGGTGTTGGGATGTGCAGAGTTGGCTCGTAACTAGGGCTAATTATCTCACTTTACAGCCTCTGCTACTCTGATCTGTGGAGAAGTCTGTAACGGAGCAAGTTAGGAAGCCATCTTGGCACGTGGCTGAGGAAAACCAACGAGTAGCATCAGAACTGTCCCTGCATTCCCGAGATGACACTCCTTGCATTCGCGGTTTCACTTGGTGGCTTTGAGAAGCAAGAGAAACGTATTCTTCAGCCATTGATGGTGAGCACTGCACAGAGAGGCACGCCAGACAACACACGTGGGTGGTCACACCGTGTGACAAGGGCGTTCCCAGGAAATGGCAGGACACATGGCATGCTGTGTGAGTGTTAATTGATCAGTGATGATTATGTCAGTTCTGACAATGCATGGAGGGTGAATCGATGCGGAGTGGAAGATGAAAAGACCCAAAGGAAGGTGGGCACTTACCTAGCATCCCGTCCCCCGCTGTCTTGAGGGCGTTTAACTCTTCTTTCGTTAGCTTAGAAGGAACTTGGTGTCCGACGTTATTTAGAGTGTCTGAAGTCTCTCCGTTGGTGACTGGCTCTGAATTTAGGACTATTCCATGTTTCTGGGAACAAAAATGAACTTGTTGTAATACTCACGGACTCATACTAGGTTAAACTTTATTTTATTAATAATAATGAGAAATAAATTATTTTTCTTGAGGTCAAGGAAACAGAATCAGAGAAGGGGTAGGCACCACAATCATAAATATCCTATCGACACACACAAAGCTGGGATGTCTTCCTCCAAAGGCGACTTCTTTCCTGCACGCTCTGGTCCACGTCTTGATGCTCTGGTCCATGTCTTGATGCACTGGTGACAAGAAGCTGTTACCAGGCATCCTTTGTAACTGGAGGTAGGGACCTACGGGCTGCCACATGGTAGAGCAGTGGGCAAATCCCTGTAAAGTGACCTCCTTTTAACACCCTGGTTGCATTCTTGAAAAAGAGAGAGATAAAGAGATACGTGCATGTTCCGAAAGGAATAAACACAACTTATGTTAAAGAAGGAGTAAAGAATTAGCTAGAATGTTTGGTGTCTTTGAGGGAAATATAATTCATGCTTACAACACTGTGAAACACTCTAAAACAGTTATACTCACTTGCTACCCCCATACCCATAGCTCTCTCCTTGAGCTCAGAGGGGCCCCAGTTCCAGGCTCACAGTCCAGGGAGGAGCGGTGATAAAAAGCTGTTCCCTCCATTTGACTGCTCTGGCCTTGACCCCTGACCATAAGCAGCTGACACCGATATGTCTCCACTGATGATCCTGGAATTTGCCCTGGCTATACCCTCTTCTAACAATGTCTCCTACGATGTTGATAACCCACCCAGAGCCTGTTTTCCTTCACTCAGTGTCTAGCCAGCAGCTGAAGACCCCCAGACATGACACAAACAAGATATGGAATTTTCCTCAGCCCACAGGGTCTCAAAGTCTAATTAGTGTGAGCCTCACCCATGCCACCCAATCAGCTGGAGAAGTCCTTAAATTTGAACTTTTAATATAAAGAAATACACACATTCTCTAATTCAGTGTGATGTCCTGGAGAATTTATTAAAGGGTATGAGAAAAAAATGTATGCAGTATAAAAGAATTCTTGGAGGTCAGAGGTGCTTTTGAGATCACAAAATGGGCAGACCTGAATGAACCCACATTCATTTTACGGGTCTCTTCAGTGTCAGTTAACCAAAGATTTGAATTGATTAACCAGAACTCAAATCAATGGCACACAATTAATTAACACCAGTACACACATAGAGTCATTCTTGAGAACCTGGATTTTTTTTTTTTTTAACTCTACTTTGGCTTCATACCTTTAACTCCTCTTTCAGCATGACTACTTCTTCTCTAAGATCATCTCGGTCACTCCTTATGGAATCAAAGAACTCTTTCTGCCTCTCTAAAGCCTGCGTGTGAGCAGAGCGGAGAGAGAGAGAGAAGATTCACATGGGTGAGCAGGTGACTAAAGCAAGAACAAGGATTCTACTACGTGGAACACCACCAGAGTTAAAGCATTGTGTAGAATACGTTCAGGAGACAGACAAAATGTGAGTACTGAGCTTCTCACAAATTTATGGCAGCCAAGGAACATTGCCTCCTGCTCCCTTAAAGGCATTAAGAGATGCCTTTAAGGGAAAACTGCCTTTGCACTGCCTGTGCACAACTTTCTAGCTTGGTGAGAGAATGAACACAAGCCATGCACCCACTCGGATGAGAGACAAACAAGGAATAAGAAGAAATGCGTAAGAAACCCCAGGTGACAACTTGGGCTATCTTTCTACATCAATTCTTGGTGTTTGTTGTCACAAACATCAAGTGGTCTTAAAGCACACACATGTGTGCACGCTCATCAGTCCTAAACGAGCATGGGTGAGGACATGGGGGAAAACCAGCACGGCCTCACGTGGCCTGTACACCGACACTGTGCTCCAGAGATCTGCATCAGAGTGGAGCAGGGTGGGCTGTGGGGTATTGGAAGCCCTTTGTCATCAGGAAGCATGGCTGGCCCTCTAAGTGGGCTGCTGTCTTCCTACTTATCACTCCTAAAGGCAGGTGGGCTGCAGTGGCTTTTCTTTTTGAAGAAGAGGGAACTGGGGCCTCCAGGGGGACACATGCAGGAGGGAACAGGTGGGGACGGCACCTGCCACCTTGCAGCTTCCTCTGACACCTTTAAGAAAGGCACAGGCCCACCACACAGAGAATCCGAGGGGCCTGAGCCTCCCCATGTCCCACCTGCCCTGTGGTGCCTTCCCCACTCCTTGCATCTCGGGGTGCCACTGGCCCGCTTGGCACAGGCAGAGAGCCCAATTAGCATCAACAAGATGCCTGCCCACCCCATGTCGGATGCCCACTTCAAGGTCAGAGTTACTGTGGGCTTGAGTAAGCGAGTGCATTCTCCATGTCACGAGTCCTGTGTCACACGAGGGCACATGCACGCTCACACACGCGTTTCTGCACCTGCACACGGACTGCCCCTTGGCACAGTCCCACAGACTCGGGAAGCCTACCCCTATCTTCTTGTCTTTCCACTCTATTGTTTCCTGAAGATCAGAAATCTCCCTGATATAACTCGCCTGCTTCTGCTGTAGCTGTCGGATTTCCTGAGGAACAGGAACAGATAGAAAGAAAGCAGAGAAGGGGTTAAGCAGGAAGACAAAGCGCAGGGCTTGATAATCCAAAAGCTGTGACTGCTTGTGAGCCCACAGACCCGTGCCAAGGACGTACCAGCCCCATTTCCTGCATCAGCCCACATCCTGCTCTGCATGCCAGAACTGCTTCCTCAGCCTGGTCCCCAGAGGCCAGAGGAGCGGGCAGAGACCCGCCTAAGGGACATCCTTACTTACAGGCATTAGTTCAAGTTAACGAGTGAAAAAGTCAGAACCAATCTTGTATCACTTTCCTATTGCTAAGGCAACAAAGTACCATTAATTCAGCAGCTTAAAGAAAACATGAATTCATTCTCTTAGAGTTCTGGAACTCAGAAGCCCAAACTGAGTCTGATGCACCAGAATCAAGATGCAGGCAGGTCTGGGTTCTCTTCTGGGTGCTCTAGGGCAGAACCTACCACATTCCTTGGCTCATGACCCCTTCGGGACCAGCCTTGAGTCCCTCTCCCTGTATCTCCTGCTGCCTCTCTTGCCTCCTTGCATAAGGATCCAGTGATGAGAGTGGGCCCCCCATAACCTAGGGTCACTTCCCCTTGAGTGACCAGCCTTGAGTCCCTCTCCCTGTATCTCCTGCTGCCTCTCTTGCCTCCTTGCATAAGGATCCAGTGATGAGAGTGGGCCCCCCATAACCTAGGGTCACTTCCCCATCACAAGGCCATTAACTTCACCATGCCTGCAATGTCCCTTCTGGCATGGGAGGCGCCCCAGTCACAGGTCCTGGGGATCGGGACGTGGACATCTCAGGGGCCATCGTTCCATCCTCCATGCCTCCCGATACAAACACAAAGCCCCCAAGGAATGAAACTCTTCACCAATGAAAGGAACTATTTTCCTTAAGGAAGGCATGGAGCATTTGCCTAAACTCTCCATTTTCAAGAACATGGCTAAGTTTCATAACAAACCCCCCAATACTCCTAAGGCACAGGAGGAAAAGCGAACGAGAGAGCGCTACCCACCTCCAGCAATTCTTCCCGCTGCTTCAAGGCCTCCTTCACTTCGGCGAACTGGAACTGCAGGATGCTATGGGCGTGCTTCTCCCTCTCAAACTCCTACACGGGCGGGAAAGAGCACGGACACAGTGACCGCACCACACTCTCTGCCTTTCAAGTTCACATCCCCATGACTTACACTGACCTTGGAACAACCACTTATCACCTCATCACAATTTTCAAGGCCTTTTTAGCAACACATGCCCACTTCTCTGGACTTTCTGATTTCCTGTAAACTTTGCCTGCTGACCTGGTGCATCAGACAGGTGCTCCCTGACTCTTTCCAGGCCAACAGGGGCCAAGCGGGGGCCCTTACTATGGAGGCCGTCTGTGCAGAGGGCCTGGAGGAGGCAGCTGCATGAAGGACTTAGGATGGAACTTGCCCTGATTTTGAAATCTGATAAGGAATATTCTTTAGCATAAAAAGGGGGGTAAACACGGTCTACTCTGGCAAGCTTATTAAGCGGATGGCCAACCCTGTACTCCAGGGCCCCCGCTCCAAGGCCAAAAGCTACTCCCCTATTCTGACCCTCCCCCTTCGCCCCTGTGACATGGCAATACACTCTTCTGGTCTCTGGCTCAGCTCTGATCCTGCACCATCCCTGAGGATGGGCTGGTACCCAAGTTTAGGACAGTGGGGAATCCCCCTCCCAGGTCAGTCAGGGGGTTATTCTGGAAGAGATGTGCCCTGCACTTTTCACCCTGGCCTCACCTGCTCACCCACTTTCTGAAGTCTGAGGGTGAATGGACCCCTCCTGGCTGCAACAAGGATCTGCCTATTGGGCTCTGCTTGGTCCCTGTTCCCCAGCTTGGGACAACATTCCAGGATCATCCAAATTCTCTGGAATTAGATTTGAGGGTTCTCGGTCTGTTTCCTGATGCCTGGCTGATGATATCCCAGGAATATTTAGGAAGCATTAGCATATACTGCCCACAAGTGGGGTCCACAATGTGCACTCTGCTCCTATAATCCTATAATCTGTCATCATCAGGTCTCATGGGAAGCTTCTCCTTTGTTTCAGTTTGGCTCTCAGAAACTTCATCAACAAAATTCTTCTTGAGCTTCTAAATTCTATAGCAGTCAAAGAAGGAGACCTTTGAGTTGTTAATGGCACTTTAGTTTCTAACCCTTGGGATTTGGGGGATAAATCCAGTTTAAAAAAAAAAAAAGACAGTGACACTCACAAATTAAATTTTCTGTTTATCTCAACGACTTTGGAAAATTGGACAATATCCTAGGGTTTGATAGACTAACTCTTTAAACTATGAAAAACAAGGATTTCTTGCTTTATATCCTACAGAAAACATCTAATTAGTCTTTTGTCACTGACTTCAATGCAGGCTCAGACTTCTCGCTGCTATCATAAATGAAGGTATGTAACTTAATGAAGGTATGTAACTCTTAAATGGAATAAAATAAATGAATATATTTGCAACTGACTATTTCTTGGTGGTGTTAAGAGATAACAAATAAAAATCCAGAAATGTATATTTATTAACAAGAACATTTTTTTTTTTTCAAGATCTTATTATTAAGTCATCTCTACACCCAATGTGGGGCTCAAATGTATGACTCCAAGGGCAAGAGCTGCAGACTCTTCTGAGCCAGCCACCCCAATAGGAGAATCCTGGAGGACCCAGTTGTGTCTATCCAAACATGTGGGTTCTCTACAGGCTTGTTTTTTCCTGGTCATGATTTTATCTTATGTGCAAAACACACGATGTTTTCCCTATAAAATTGTCTCTAGTTTACAGAGTGAAATTGTGCATATTAATATTTCAAAGCCCTTAGTAAAGAGTATGACATTCTTCACAGATGTTTGGGCTCCTGGACAAGTGGAGAACCGTCATTTAAAAAAATGACGACATCTACACACACACACACACACATACACACCCCAGATGCACTGTATACCACACACACACACACACACACACACACACCCATACATACACACACCCCAGACAAACCACATATCACACCCACACCCCTGAGACACTCTGTATACCATACATATACATACATATACACACCCCCCTAGGCATGCCATATACTGCACACACACACGCACACATATCAGATGCACTGTATACCACATACACACACCCATACCCCCCAGATGCGCCATATACCACACACACACACACAGCAGACGCACTGTATACCCCCCCCCACACACACACATACACACTCCACTGTCCTCCCTCATACTGACGCTTACTTTGTTTTTCTCATCATACTGCCGTCTAGACTCAGCCAGCTGCTCTTCGAGCTCTAGCAACATGTCCTTTAGGGTATCAACCTGGTACAGGAAGTTCGTCTTTTCATTGTCCAGCTGAGCATTGGAAACCATAGCCTTCTTATACTTCTCTTCCACTTCTGCTAGTGAGTCCTGCAGAAACCATGTTGTGTTTTTGAATTGTGTAAGAGAACAAAAACAAAGATTAGTTCAGCGGTCTTTGAAAAGGAAAAAACAAACTCCAAAACCCAAGAAAACCTTGCCCTAGTTTTAGACTTTATTTCTTAGGGCAAATGGATCAGATAAGAAACACATGACAATTTCAAATGCACAGACATTCACCCCTTTCAATGCAGTCAAATCGGTTATTAACTACTCAAGAGTATTAGTCATTAACTCAGAAAGTTAGTTCTTAGTTGTGACTGGAGGAAGATGGCTTCCACGGCCATTAGTGCAAGGGAGACACATGACAGGGAGGCTCTGGGCCTAACCCTGGGACCTGACTCCATGACTCAGGGGTGCCCGTCAAAGTGGCTTGGGCCGTTCTGGTTTCTGAAGTTGTCCCTCAGGAAATGTGACCAGGATGCCGGAAAGAGCCAGTGAGTGTTGGGTGAGAAAACACCTGTCCCAGCTGATGGCTGCCTTGGCTGGGCTTGGAAACTGGGAAAGGATTATATGGAATTTAAAGTTTCCACTTACGGACGGCTCAATAAGCTACACATATCTCACTGGGTCAGTCCTGGAAGGATGGAGGGCATTCCTCTAAAAGGACAGCCATGGGGAGAGAGACCTACAGAGGAAACACTGCTCTCCTGCAGCTCACACCCTCGTTAGCCAGGCAGTGGGGGAGCGTGTCTGTCCCCAAGCAGAGATCCTGGGAAGGTGATCCCAGGACAGGGAGGGCGAATCCCTAGGGTGGGTGAACTACCCGAAGTGAAAGAGAGATGGGCACTGCGTGGTCAGGCCCCTGAGGAGGCCTCATGGAGCCCCGGGCCATGCTCGCCTATGCCCGTGAACCATGGTGACAATTTCCAGTGGGACCCCCTTCTCACTGCGCATTCAGAGTCAACTGTAACATCCCCCTCTCTTCAAGGAGAGGTGACAAGCATGCCAGGGATTGATTCATTTTAAAACCAGCGTGGCCTCTGGTTGGTGTCCCTGTGATAGAAAAGTCAGACAATTCTGGGGGGGTCTTTCCTGGGGGACTGAAGAGGGAGTCTTAGGCTTACCATCTAGCACGAGATCTACAGAGAACACAGACTTCAACCCACCTCACCACCGAGGAATACAGCCACTACATTTCCTGGCTGGCATGAGGCCATGACAATACATTCTTACTGTCGTGCATCTTTGCTCAAATAAATCCAGGAGGGTACACGCTGGAACGCTGCTTCAGCTAGCGAAACACTACAACATGCAAGCAAGTACTCTGGGTGTCTCCGAAACACCGCAGAAAGGACTGGCTTCCTGGAGGCCGTCCACCCTTAGAGATGCAAATTAAGTGAAACATCCTTTGTAGGAAAGTAGGGGGGGACAAGAAAGAAAACCCCCAAAGTCTTGCATGGTACACTCCTGTGGGAAGTGAGAAGAAGCCGGGTGTGGGCCGGGGAAGGAAGGTGAGTTCAAAACATGCATCAGGAAGTGTGTTAGTAAGTCACCCTCCCAAGGGCCACAGGGCTCAGGGCTCCGTTTAAAAGCTGCCTCGAGGAGGCTGCTCGGGCCACGAGGCCCCACCCGTGCCCCTGCCCCCTGGAGTTCTGCAGCCTGGAGGCTCCTGAGGGCGAGCATGCTGTCTGTGTGCCTTCTTCAGGGTTTTCTGAAGTTAAGCCGGGTTAACGCCGTCAGCCCACACTTGTGTAAACTGGTACCTTCATCTCTTTCAAGCCCTGCATGTATTTGCCTTCTACGTCCTGAATCTGGTCCTTTAACTCATTCAGTTCCTAGGAATTGGCAAAAGAGGCAAATGACATCGGGGAAGAAAAGTGATCACGACTGCAAAAAAAGAGAAGCCATCCTCTAAATCCTTTTTGCTTTTGGGTCGTTGCCCTCATCCTGGGGAGTCTGGGCAGTGATTTTCTTTTTTCTTTTTTTTTTCAAGAGTTGAAGGAAAATAAAATGAATTTCAAAATCATAAAAGCTTAAACTTGAGGCCTATCTCATATGATATTTCCATAAATTTTAGAAAATGTAGGTCTGTGTCATTGCGTTTTTGCACAATTTTATAAAATAGGCAAAAGAAGTCCCCCAAATGGAATGGGTTCTTTTATTCCTATTTCATAGCTCGCTCAGGCTCTCTGGGTTGCTGCCTGGTGCTAGACAGAATGAAATACTGAAGATGGGACTCAGCCGGGCTCCGTCCCTGCATGTACAGAGCTCCGTCTCTCGGCTCCACACACCCGGAGCCCGGAGTCTGGTCTGAGCTACACTCTCAGCACACACTTGCCGAGCAGAGCAGATGGATGGTGCTCTCAAGGCCAGGAGCAGAGATGAATCAGGGTTGCTCGCAGCCAACTGCTCTTGGACGTAGCAAAGAGCTGTTGGAGGCCCAGGGAGGGCGTGTGGATGTTTTAGGAAGAGCGGCCCACAAAAACTGTTCTTACAAAGCACAAGACTTTGAAGACACTTCCGGGGAGACTGGACCCTGCCCTGGCTGCTGTTGCGTCCCTTCTCTGACCTCCCTGGCAGGTGGCCATCTGGCTTTCAGATACCATGGGCACCTTTGCTCCAGTTTTAATTATTAGAAAGTTCTTCCATCAACAAAGCCAATTCTAGTCCTTGACGCTTCCCCCTCAGGCCTTGGTTCTGCACTCCAGGGGACCTAAGTTCCTAGACTGCTTTTGTCTCTCAGACACTCAGAATGGCCCGCCCATCAAGTGGCGAGTTTGGAGCACAGAAGGGTGCTTACACTCCAGTATCAGGAGGAAAAAAAAAAAATCACTGGAACACAACAATGATCTATTCAAGGCAGATTATGCATACCACAGATGGAAAGGAAGAGCATATTCTAGGCAGGGGAGGGGGACACTCAAAGGGCAAGGTGGTGTTTTCAGGAGCAATGAGTAATCTGGTGTCCAAAAAAATGGAGACCATTCCAAAAAAAAAAAAATGGAGACCACCTGTCTGTGCATGCCTGGTGTACGGAAGTTGGCTGTGCACCGCAGGGCAGCGGGGCGAGGGCCTCAGCAGGGTGTGCTAGATAGCCTGGGGAGCGCAGAGGGCACAGGTCTGCCCAGCCGGGTTGGGGGGAGTGTGGGGTGCGGGTGGGGTGGCTTCCCATGGAAGACGCCATCTGAGCTGGTGTTCGTGGGGCTAGAACAGGTGTTTATGGGATGTAAGGGAGACTGGAACCTTACAGATTTGTGCTCAAAGACTAATTTTCCTCAGAGGCTCCTCTAGGTCACAGGCAGGTCGGCAGTCTTACCTTGATTTCCCTAATGGAGGCCTCGGTGTCCACAGAGATGGAGGTGTCCCCACTTCCCCTCCGAGAGGAGGTCCCGCCGAGGGAGGCCAGGGTGGCTGCAGACAGGCTGGGCAGGCCACGCGAGCCCTGGGACGCCACAAAGACCAAATGTGATTTCAGACAAAACCAGAGTTCCCGAATGTGTACTGCAATGTTGTCAGATTCCCCAGGGGCTTATAGAAAGCAATCAAGAGAGGGTCCCTTTGAGGGGCCTCATGGAGAATCAGTCGGGGTCCACCTCATGCCCATGCCTGGGCCCATGGGGAACCTCTGCTATTTGCAGGGTGTGTGACACCCATGCTGGAAGTGACTCTGGGGCGACCCCCTGAAGGACACGGTGTGGCACACATGTCCTGTTCCCTCACGGGCCAGTCTCTTCAGAAGATTAACCAATGCATTCTCTTGTCAGTTTCATCCACGCACGTGGGGGCCCTCGTGGTTTATCAACAGCACAACGTCAAGGCTTCCATAAATTCCTTACCTTCTCGGTGAACTCTTTTTCTGGTCTCTCTTCAACCTGTGGAGGAAAATGGACAAATATGAAATACTTATGCACATTAAATGGATAATATGGGTTTAGAGGGTAAGACAGTCACACTACATTAGCTTCCTTTGTGATTTAAAAACTGCTTTGCCAATGAGACCTGCGGATCTACTCGAGCCGGGCTGTTCCAGGCACGGTGGGGGCTCACGGACATCTCACGGGGCCCAGGGTGAACTTTACTGTGTGGTTTTTCCACGTTGTAACTTCCACGGGAATGCGACGTCTGAACACATGCACACACTGACCACAGGAAGCTCTGCCATCAGGGACTTGTGAATGAACCCCATCTTCACAGGGCTCCTGCAGAGCTTCCCACAGCACTGCATGTTGGTACCCATGCGGGGGACAAGGACAACCTTCCAGCCTGCTTCCCGCCACCCCCCAATGCCCCCATCGCTATGGTGACAGCAGAAAGTGGGACCAGGCCTGCCGCTGCCCAGGTCTGGAAAGCAGGAGGAAGCAGTGGAGCCATTACAATTCTTCCTCCTTCTCATGAATAAATAACAGAGCCAAAGTGAAGATTCTGGTTGAACTGCCTTGGGACTGATGCCCAGATGCGGGGAGCTGGCGGTGGGGCCAGGGGGGTGGCGGCACAGGAAAACCTGGCAGGTAAAAAGGGAGAACCCAGAATCTGGCTTTTCGTGAGGCTGTCTGTCCCTTCTTTGAGCAGGACTCTCAGGTGGACCCAGGGCAGCCCACAAAGCCCTGGCGTAGTCCCCAAGGGAGGCTGTGCGTCTTGGAGGGGCCTGGAGGTCAACGGGCTGTGGCCGGCACGGGCTGTGGCCGGCATCTTTCTTTGCTGAGCATCCTACAAAGGCCAACTTCTTTTATCTGCACATTGAGGGCTCCTTTCCATAAGCCCATTGGGAAGGTCACAGAGGGTGAGGAAACCTATGCCTACTGTCTCCAAGCCTCTGGGGGAAGCTGACAGCTACTCAGGCCTTTCCTAGCAAGTCTCTGATTGCCCTTCCTGTAGCTCAGATGTTCTTAACTCTGACCTCCAGGGAGCCGAATACAGACCACAGCTCTGCCTCAGATCCAGTGGGCAGCCACAGGCGCTCCTGCTGCCCTCGCACATTCAGCCACAGACATTCCGGACTCAGGTCGAGGAACCCCGATGGAGCTGGGTTGGAGGCTCACGGACACGCAAAGAGCGCACAAGGAAGCTGGGCTCGGGACAGCATGAGGGTGCAGGGGCGAAGCACTGGTCGGGACACCGGACAGGCAGTGATCTTCTGTGATCAATGTCTGGTGCCCACTCTGGGCCCACATGGGCTGGACGTTCCAGGCCTCACCACCCCCACCACATCCCCCACAAGGCTCACTATCAGCTACCTTCTCTCCTCCAAACCTGTCACACCTTCACCTTTCTCTTCCAGGGCAGGACATCTGAAGCAAATAGGAAAATAAGACGGCAAAGTGTAAGACCAAGTCAGCCCACCAGGAGGCTCAAATGGAATCCCAAAGAACACTTGATTAACCCAAAAGAAGGTAATTTCCAAAACCAGCTCCAAGCTTAGCCAAGCTTAAGTGTCTCCTGCTCATAAGATCCAAGTTCAGCCCTGGGGGTCTCATTCCCGAAGCCACCCCATGTGGTCTCCCCGACTTGGGTCTTCAGCAAGAACTCCCTGTTCTCATCTTATTGGTCTTCTTATTGTCCTCCAAGTAGGAAAGGAAACAAGAAGTGGGATGGATCAGGCTGGTGGGATGGATCCAAGGGCAGACTGGCCTCCCTCCCTGTCTGTTAAATAAGCCCTTCATGAGGGGGCTTCGGACACTAGTCCTGCCCTGCCCAGAGGACTCTCCTTGCCACTCGGCCACACTGGTTGTCCTCGGAGAGCCCGTGCCAGCCTGTGCATCTCAGAGGAGCTTCCCAGGCAATCTCAGCCCATGTGTCCTTCTCTATTCCTTGATGTGGGCTGGTGGCAGCCCATTAAAGACAGCTGGCTCTCCAACTGTGTGCCATGCCTCCTGCCATTTGTGGGCATATGTGTTTGGTGGGTGTGATAACCACACCCACCAAATTATCCTTCTTTCCAGATGTGCGTGCCACATCAGCCTGAGCAGATGCTCTGTGGGGGCTGAGGTGGTCTTTGGCCAAGTAGGTTCTAGCTCCCTGCCCCTGGCAGACTCCCAAAGAGGCCCGGGCCAGTGTTCTCATTGTGAGGCTGTCAGCATTTCAAGTGTAGTTCTTCTCTCCACTCGGGAAGAAAAATATTCCTGAAGACTTCAAATCACTGAGGAAAAGCTGACTAGGATAGCAACTGGTCTGTCTGCAGGAGAATGAGTGTATTAAGTCTCCTGGGCCCGAGTCCTTCACTCCCTAGAATCAGTACATTTGTGGAACACGTACTCATGAGACTGAAGGAAGGAAGGTAATTTAACTACTGGTCGAACATGAAGAGCCAGCGTCAGACTCTCAAGTCACTACTGAGAAGCTGGCTGCTTTTTGCCTCTACAGGTTACATAGAATCTTTTCCAAATGCTTGTCAGCAGCAGATAAATATTCTGTATATAAATGAAAGTCCAGAGATCCACCTACGGAGATAGCTGTGCCCGTACAAGAAGGACTCCACGTTTTTTAGTTTTTCTTGAGATAAAGATGAGGAAGAATACAGATCAGACCAAAAAATACTGTTTCGGGGGGAGGGGGTGTCCTTTAACACATGCTGTGCTCTGCACTGTTTCCCTCCATACCATCAACATAAATATTATTTTTGTAATTTGCAAAACATCAAATAAACAAGAAAAAAAAAACCCCTAAAACCATAGCTAGCTCTTTAGTTTTCAAAAAAAGTTTAAAAACAGTTTTAAAAAAAGCCTTTGCTCAGAAATACATAATGAACTCAGGATGGGAACGCCTCAAATGTGTTTTTAAGTAAAGACCTGTTGGGGGGGGGGTGAAACTCTTGAGTGTTACAGCCACTCTCTGCCTAACTGTTGTTTCCAATCTCTTGTGTATACATTAGGGTAAGTGCCTTTAGTCCGTTTCTGAATGACAGAGGATACGTGTGCTCGTTTCTGAAATCGGAAGGACAGGATGAGGGGCCCCATGAAGGCACCCCTGCGGCAAGGAGCTGTTGCAGTCCCCAGAGCTGCCACTAGATGGCAGCCTGTATGGCATGAAGCAGGCCGGCAGGGAGCTGTCCCCACTTCCTAAAGCACACCTCACCTTCCCCTAAGCAAAGGGACAGATAAGGAACCCAGGGGGTGTGTTTAATTTTGATATAAAGCACGGCACTTTAACCTCTGAACATAATATAGAAAGACACAAAATTGAAAAACATTCTGAATCCTGTCCTAGTCACGGCATGACACAGAGTGCACAGGGGGCACCACAGGGCAGACACGTGGCTGAGCAGGACCTGGGGGAAGCTATCACGGGTACTTGCTGCAAGCCACTGAGACCCATACCTGCGCGGGGCCAGGGCCGAGCCACAGGACCTCCGTGAACACTGGTGTCCAAGTACAGCGCCCACACCCCGCAGGCCTTCACTTTGTCACTCCCCTGAACCAGCAATTCTAAACCTTCTAAGTGGGCATGAAAACAAGTGTGTCCCAGCATTTTACAATCACAACTGAATGTACACAAAGACAGGTTTTTAAATCAACTAGAAATAGTCACTTTAAAAACATTTCTGTTGAATTTTAAATTATGGCCACTCTGCCTCTCAAAAAAAAAAAAAAATCCTCTCAAGTGATCCAAGTAGCACATTAAGTACTTCATGAATACCAGCCTTTCGACATTGTGTGTCTGCACAGGCACACTGCCTGGGCTCCCTTCAACACCACATCTGCTGAGGACCACAGTTCCCGGCCTACCCACCTGCCTAGAGATACGACACAACACATAAGCACGGCCGGACTCTGGCAGAGGAACTCTTCCTCACAGTGTCCTCAGCTTCCACCACACAACCTCAGAACCCAGATGCAAGATGGGACCAGAGAAGCTGTGTCCATGCGCAGTCCCTTTCAACAACAAACTGACAATAGTGACCACTCCTTAGAAAACAGAAAACAGGGCACCTGGGTGGCTCAGTGGGTTAAGCCTCTGCGTTCAGCTCAGGTCATGATCTCAGGGTCCTGGGATTGAGCCCTGCATCGGGCTCTCTGCTCAGCGGGGAGCCTGCTTCCCTCCCTCTCTCTGCCTGTGTCTCTGCCTGCTTGTGATCTCTCTCTGTGTGTCAAATAAATAAATAAAATCTTTAAAAAAAAAAAAAAAGAAAGAAAACAGAAAACATTTTAAGGGCAATTTTACTTCAAGTAGTCAAGTAATTGAGACTTCCATTGGTGTGGAAATTTTGCTTTTTCATCCAATAACACTGACGTTCTCCTGAATGACTTATCCTTGGACACCTGGATTCATAACACATGACCTGTGCTTCCACCTGCTGCCCCTGCCTCTCCACACAACATTAAACACGGGTCACTACAGTCTCTTGTATTTCTGGCTAAACCGGCTGGAACTTCCAGTTGTCACTCATATTTGTTCTAAACACACACAGGAACACAGATCTGGGCTTGGCTTGGGACATCTCTGATGGAGGTGTTGGCGTCCCTAGGCGAGGCCCTCTCCGTGGGTGTGCTCGGGCCAGGACCACCAAACCTCCCGATCCCAGCTCTCAGAGCTTCCTGCATCTCTCCCCAGGAGTTCATATCATACATGTGCCCGGGTGCTGCCTGCCTGTCCCCTCTAGTCCATGTGTCCCTGAGGGCTGGAGCATTGCTCACCATTGCAATGCCATGCCTAGAACACCTAGAGCCTAGGTGCTCAGTAAACACTGGCTGAAAGAACCGCAGCTTCCCTCAAGGGGAAGGCCCCAGACTTGTTGGAGAAGAACTTACAGGTTATCTACAGAATGGGAACGACGTGACTGAGGTTCTGAGGTGGGCCAGGCATGTGGTGAGAAGGCCAAGGGCCAGGGGATGTCTCTGGATGCCGAGGCACCTTTATTTTCTTCAAGTGGGCTGAGCTACCCCTTCCTCCATTCTGGTTACTTTTGCTCTTTAAGAGTGCTCCGCCCCCATGCCCGGGGCACCTGCCTTTCCTCCACACCCAGCTGTCCCTTGCCCTAGTCCTACTCCGTTCTCAGAGAGGCGCCTGTCCCCTGCCTGCCCTCACACTCCCCTGGATCCACATTCCTGATGAATCACCGGGCCACGGACCACTCCCCGGGAGCCACAGGAGCACCGGCAGGAGCCGTCGAGGCCCAGATGGGGCAGGAGGATGGCCCATCCCACACAGACTGCAAGATGCTGACCTTTGCTCGTGAGATGTGTGGACGGCTCGGCAGCCCACTGACCTCTATAAATGAGCAGTTGTCTCGGGGAAGAGAAACCATAGCTTATGGAAGCAGTTACATTTCCCGGGGCTGTGAACACCGAGAGTTAAATGAGAAAGAGCCTGAGGATCAGAAGGGCCCACCAGCCCTGGAACCCCTTGCTTTTCCCCCTGGATGGTGCCTGGATGGGGCTTGGAGTCCAGCGTAGCTGGGGCCGGGCCTCTCCCGGCCGGCCAGCAGTGATCCCTGGGTCCCAGGGGCCTGAGCATGTTTAACGCCGCCTCGCTGGTTACCGTCACCCAATGAACCTGTTGTATGTGGGTACATTTTTCACAGAGGTTAGAAAGCATAAGACACAGAATTTTGTGTCTGATCTCGACCACTTTGGTCTATGTGACTAGACGAAGTCCTCTTGTTCTGTGACTTCGTCCTGAGGTCTGAAGAGAGACCCAGAGCAGTCAAATCATCATGGCCTTCGTGACTCCGTGCTTCCGGGAAGCCGGCCCCAGGGGGCTCGTGATCCTTCGAAATGTGGGCCACAGCCGCCTTCTGTCAAGTGCAAATACTTCTATTACTTCCCCAAACGTGAGTGAGTGTGAGAGAGCATCATGCCTAAGAAGACTGAGGCTCCGTTCATCTCCCCACGGGAAAAGTTTCTCCCCAGTCGCTGCGAGGCTCCCCGTGGATCTGCGTATCCGTCCCATGCTACGCCGGGGAATGGAGGGCACCCCAAAAAGCAACTTGCCTGATTTAAAAACGGATGTTCTGTGCTGTTAAATAGGAGGACCTTCCTATTCCTGCTGGATGGGTCATCGGCAGAGCCATGAGTCCCCGGGCTGCACACGGCATCTGCCACTACACCTTCCTTCACGCTCCTGAGCGTTCTGGCTGTGGCTGCCCTAGTCTCCTCGGGCCCAGGCTCCAGGGGCTCCTCTGGCCCAGGCTCCAGGGGCTCCTCTGGCCGTGAGGGTGGGTGGCTGGGTGTGTGAAATGGGCAGGACGCAGGGACAGGTGCTCGTGTTGACAGAGCGGGGTGTCTGCATTTCCATAAAGCACTAGGCTGTCCTGTTGTACAACACCGTCCCGGGTCTGCATTCTATTTCCTCACCCTCCACATATACATGGTGGCGAGGATCACTCCCTCTCATCGGATAAGGCCAGCGCAGGCCCAGGGATGAATGTTGCTGGCCTTGGCCTTGGAGTCAGGGACTCATAGGTGTGGCCGGCCCACCTGGCGATTTGGGCTTGGCTGCCAGCAATCCCTTTACCCTTCCCCAGAAGCGGCCAGTATCTGCATTTGCATGAAACATCAATGTTCGAAAAGACTATCTGATTTAAAAAACAAGCAGATCACCAGCAGCCAACAGGTGCATCTGTGCTCACAGGAGACCGCAGCTCGGTGGCCTCTTCTCTCACCACAAGGATCACTCCCCGAATCCAGATCGCCACACATCTAACCACGGTGCCGTATCACCAAGCTGAGGGCCGCAGAACACAAGCTTCTCTGTCACTGGGGAGTTGAGAAGAGACCCGTTCTGCCTGCTTGGCTTTCCTGTAGTTGGGGTTTATCAAGGAGGGTGCCCTGCCCTTTAGTGTGGCAATCCTTAGCTGTGTGGGGCGGGCTCGCACACTACACAGCCCCAGCTCCTGCACGCAGACGCTGTGCCACTCCTGCCCACTCCCCTGGGCAACTGGCCTGCATGCCCTTATCATCAAAAGAAGGTACAGTAGCCTCGTACAAAGCATCAGATGAAGATCGTCTGAGATTGCAAAAACCCTGGGACAAATGCAGAACAAGGACATGGGAAGGCTGGGGACTAGGGGGTGAGAAACGGGAGGGTAGCTCTGTAGTCTCCCCGATCCCGAACAGAGGGAGAGCTCATGAGACAGTGGGAGCAGTGGCCTTTCCAGGTGATACGTGATTTTAAAAAGCCACCTGGGTCCAGTAACAGATGACATTACAAAGTTAGAGGCCTATCCTTCCGACTTTAAAGTCATTAAATAAATAAATAAATAAATAAACCCACACATCCACACACCTGGCTACATCTCCCCCCAGTGTACAAAGTGTCCCTCCTCCCAGGCAGCCCCAAGCCCTGTTAACTTTCACGTAATCCGTTAGAAATTTAGCAACGCAGTTCTGCTATCATGAAATAGTAGTATTAGAAATTTGGAAGCATTTTCCCCAGTTGCGTTTCTGCTCAGACCTGGAGTAAATCCCAGAAAAGCCCTCCTACTTTCGGCTGCGCTAGGGCCCTTTGGAGGCAGAGGGTTCCTTCTGCAGGGCAGCGGAGTGAAGAGCAGAAGGGCAGCGGAAGGAAGGAGGAGAGAGGGTGTGGAGCAAGAGGCACACTCACCACTGGGCTGGCCCGTGCTGAGCTGGCTCTGGACGAGGCTCGGGAGCTGGAGTTGAGGTGGCCGCCGTGCTCCGAGGGCTGCGCACACAGCCGCAGCCAGAACGCAGACAGAAACAAAGGGACAGGGTCAGCAGAGCTACTGGTACGTGAGCAAGGAGGTCAGCCGCGCGCCAGGCAGAAAGGACAGAGGCGAGTGCGCAGAGCAGGCTCCCCTTGCAAAGGAAGACTGTGTCGCTTACAGCTGCAAATACATGCCCGCTAAGAACAGAAAAAAATTAGTCATAATATCAAAAGAACACAGGATTCTTGGTTAGTGAGAAGAAAGCCACGCAAAGCATCTGTTCAGCCCGGGAGGGGGGTGAGGCCCAGTGCAGGCACAGACAGCACCAGGGCCACGTGGAAACAACAGTCAGGGTGCGTGGCCTTGCAGCGGTGGGGAAGTTTCCTTCGTCTCCATTTCCAAGAGAAAACAAAGTTGAGATTTAGGGTTCCTCCAACATCGGGCACAGCTTGTTCAAAGCGCCAGGTGACCTGGCTGGGGTGCTTGAATGAAGGTTTTATCTGTCTCTCCATCTGCCTGAACGTTCTCTCTTCCAGCAAAAGAAAACACCTCAACTCATGGATCTGGAAGTGACGCCCTCTTGACTTTGATTTGCATCCACCCTCATTCTGGTCCGAGATAGATTTTTCCTGTGCTTTCGTTTTAATCTTCCTTTTCTTCTGAGTGAGGTGGGCGAGGAGGGGAGGTGGGACTCCAATCCCACTGAGGGCCACAGGCACCCAGGGGATTGTGCCTGAAGGGACTTTGCAGAGCCCTGGGGGGCCCAAGAGCAGCACCCCAATCCAGCCCCGCTGCCCCCAGGCTATGCACCCTGCTCAGCAGGGGCTGATTGTTCTCCTTCCCTCACCCCCCCCCCTGCCCCGCCCAGGGCCCAGCAGGCATTCTCTCTACTGCAAATTACAGGAGGCACAGAACTACAGCTCAGTTTAAGTATCACCTTTTAGTTTGCACATTTTTCCACCAGCACGTAATCCCCTGAGGGCAGGGTCTGTGTCTAACCCCTGCTAAATCCGCAGGGACCAGAAGAGGCCTGGCATACAGTGTGGGCTCAAGAAATGCTTGCTGAGTGAACAATTTCAACTTCAGACGGTAAAGAGCCAGACCTACCCTACCTACTCATTATCCTTCTCCTTCCTTTATCCAATTAAGATTGACACTGACATGCAACACATTGTTTCCCATGCACAGATAAGAGAGCGGTGCACACCCCATACCGGAGGGTCACTGCCACATCTGGCGTACACAAGAAATTTACCAGGATGACTACTCTCACCTTTTGCTCTATTAAGCAATATAAAAGGAAATACCTAAGGTCAGTACTTTAAGGCAGAATCTTACCTTCGGGTTCACACACAAGAGCAAGGAAAACTGTCCTGCAGAAAACCTTACTGTGTCCTCTGTCAATCGCGTTCTGGTTTACTATGCAGAGACGGGACAGGCTACCGTTAACACGGCAGACTGCTGGCCCGGGTGATCTGAACTCCCCAGTCAAAAACCGCTTCCCTGATCAACTGACCTGATCATGCAGGAAAGAGTAAGTTCGGGGTCTCTATCACTCTGGTCCACGTGCCCCCTTTGAACAGCTTGTGTCTGGGAGCCTGCATGACTGGTATGGGGCTACCGTAAGCTACAAAGATCCTTGTGGTGCCTGGGTATGTTTAGTCGTTAAGCATCTGCCTTCGGCTTAGGTCCTGATCCCACAGTCCTGGAATCAAGTCCCACATCAGACTCCCTGCTCAGCGGAGAGCCTGCTTCTCCCTCTCCCATTCTGCCTGCTTGTGTTCTGTCTTTCTCTGTCAAATAAATAAAATCTTTAAAAAATTTCTAAAGATCCTGTCCAGGCTCTATCTCTTACTGGCCATGGGACCTTGGAAAGTAACTCAGCCTGTCACCTGGGACGTGGAATTGTAAGGACATTGGCCACACAGAGGGGCCAGGGTTTACACAGAGAAGGCAGGGGTCTTCCCTGCTTTATCCTCTCTGCTGTAAGCAACTTTCATGCTCCTGGATCCGATGGCACTGGTGCTGACAACTGCTCCCAGCCGTGTCACACACAGCATAATAATGGTAAGGAAGAAATAAAATAGAAAGGTTTCCAAGTAAAACAGGGATACTTACAAGAAAGCTAGTCATTTAATCTCTAATCGTTAAACTATAATTAAGTCATTTAGTTGTGAACACATACTGTAGTTGGGGCTACCTTCTGGGGGAGGTTAACAGAAGCTGGACGCTCTGGAGATGGGGAAGAATCTTCCAGAGTGGGATCAGGACCATCCCATGCAGACTTGGGGTCAGCGTGGACTCAGGTTGAAGCAGAGGGTCCTCCTCTCCAGATCTGTCCTGGGCTGAAGGACAGGATGGGACACCCACGCTGCACCTCCTCACCACAGGGATGCCTATCAGCCAGCAGTCACAGCCGCGGCTGGACCAGAGCCTGAGGAAGCTCTCTCCACAGTCACTTTCCCGGATGTAGGAAACTGGCATCCACTGGGAGGGCAATGTTGGGACTTGGGGAGATGCCAAGGATGGGGCTCAGCGAACACCCCTCCCAACCAGCCTGCCAATATGCTGCCAAAGGTCTCTTCTGAGATTTTAGCCCGGGTTCTCCTTGTCCAATTTAATTTGGCAAATGCATACTGAGCTCTTTCTGCATGGGAGGGCAGTGCTAAGTGCAGAAAAATGTATTTTTACTCTCTTTGACTTCTCCTGCTTGGCTTGATGCCAGAGACATGCAGCCACACTTTAGACATTTGCGCTGTTGGGACAAGGAGACGTTTGACTTTCTTAACTTCCCGAACATCACCACTCCCAAGTGGTTCCTACAGGAGGCAGAAGGCACAGAATTAAGAGTGCTCAGTGATGCTGGATAAGAATCAGGGGCTCTCAAAGTCCACCTGCAGGGTCGAAGGAGAACTGAAGGGGAACGTACACCCCGCCTGCTCGGGGGCTAGACTTTGGTCATCGAAAAAGTACCCAGTGTTTGGGGAAAGTTTCATTCTCTTGAAAAATTACCGTGTGTGTGTGTGTGTGTGTGTGTGTGTGTGTGTGTTTCCTGATAAAAGAAAATCCTTTAGCTGCATTTTATCCATCACATGTAGGCCAGAGCTATTTTCTCCAGTAGGCATGATTTGTGAGCTCCTTAATGGCCTGCACAAATGTTTAAGAACTGAGAAAAATATTTGCTATAGTGGGCTCCGGTACATTTCAAATGGTATGCAATATAAAATTAATACATGTCTAATTAGACATCAACAGAAACTAATGTTACGGCAATTAATATTTATAAAGATTACATTCTAAAGAAAACTTTAGGTGTGACAGCTTCCTAAGAATTCCTGAATATTTATGAACTACAATAAGCCAGAAATTGGATTATTTTACCAATTAAGTAGCCAGTTAGTATCAAAAGCAACATTGTAAAGGCGATTTCAAGTAGTTCTTTGTAAACCCTGATGTTTCCTGTGGGGACCTGGGGGTGCATCTGCACAGGAACTACGAGGAGCCCTGCCGAGGAGCAGCCCCTACTGAGGAGCAACCTCTGTGGAGGACGAGCCCCTGCTGAGGAGCAGCCCCTGCTGAGGTGCAACACTTGTGGAGGACCAGTCTCTGCAGAAGACCAGCCCCTGCTGAGGAGCAACTCCTGTGGAGGAACAGCCCCTGAGGAGCAGCCCCTGCTGAGGAGCAGCCGTGGCAGAGGAACAGTCCGTGCCGAGGATCAGACCCTGTGGAGGAGCAGCCCCTGCCGAGGAGCAATCCCTGCAGGGGAACAATCCCTGAGAAAGAACAGCCCCTGAGAAGCAGCAGCTCCGGCAGAGGAGCAACCCGAGGAGGAACCCTTTGGAGAAGCAACCCCTAGGAGAAGCAGGCCCTGCAGAGGATCAGAGCCTGAGAAGGAGCAACCCCTGAGGAGGAGCCCCTGCAAGAAGCAGCCCCTGAGGAAGAGCAGCCTGAGGAGGAGCCCCTGTGGAGGAGCCCCTGTGTGCAGAAGCATCCAAACTGGGTTGACGTTCAGTTTTGCCTGCCCCTCAGGATGGGACCAAATGAGCCTCCTTCCTTCCATGGAATGACTCTATTTTTCTATTTTTGCTTCCCTCTTTCATTCACTCATTTCTTCACTCAACAAGTATTTCTTGAACAACTGACTACCACATCTTTATTGTGAGCGCTGAGTCTTGCCATTTCAAATCCTGGAAGGAGGTGGAAAGACAGCAAAGTAAAAGGGAATTATGTACAGGTCCCGAGTCTTTAAATTTGTTCCTCTTCCTCGATGATCCAGAGGTGACCATAATTTGTGGCCTGTGGAACTCCCCTCTCCTCCCTGTTGTTATTTCAAGAGCACCTCATCCCATGTTAGTACTGTTAGCGTGTTGCAGGAAGAAGACCAGGAACCTCAATTAAGGTCCATCTCCTCCCTTGAACTCAAGGTAAATTGATGTGTGAGGACATTAACCCGCCAGCCAAAGGCTTCATGATTCACAGACCCGTGACCCTTATGACAACAGAAAATTGAGATTAGACAGTGTTCCCTCCCTAGAACCCCCATTAGTTCTCTCCAGTAACTGGACCAGTGTCCAGTGAGCCACTCGGGACCATGCAGCACATGGGAGGAAATTCGGGAACCACAGAAAATGCCTTACAGCATAGGAACCACAGGCACTGCCCCGCCGAGTCCCGCCGAGGAGACTGCTCTCATTGAACACGGACGCCTGTGACAGAAAACAGAAGGGCTGGTCAGGGGCCCTTCCCCCTCCTCAGGACCCACAAGCCAGGAAAAGGTAAGCGAGAAAGATTGACCCTTGAGGAGAACAGTCCCAAACAAATCACTGTAGGAGACATGCAGGGAAAGCTCTCAACCACCTTCACAGGCAAAGAGCTGAGCAGAACAGGGTCGGGCAACATCTAAGAGAGAAACGAGGTTTCTGTCAACCGGCATGCAGTGTGCTCTCCGGCAGGTCCTTGAAATATATTACTCTGAAAATCATCCCTTGCTAAACAAGAACTTGGTAAGCCAGACTTAAAGGGAGCAGATAATTCAAATATCCTTTTGTCCTGGCGTCCTCATACTTGATATTTAGAAGATGACACTAATAAAAAGTGACTTTGGAACAAAAAACACCATGTTCACCATAGTTCAGTATCTCACAATTTTTAAAAAATTGCTGATTATAAAACAATATTTGATTAACTTGAAAATCCTATATAACTTAGCCCTGAGGGTTAATGGGAGTTTACAATACTGTGAATGGCCATCTCAAACTTCACTCAGTTTAAAGGGACTTCAGCTCTCCCTGTGTCCCTTTAGAACACAGCTGGTCTGTTCAGTCAGTTACATACTATTTCTTACGTGTGAAATCTGATAGAATTCAGAAACTTTTTAGCAATACAGCATAACCACTTTGTTTAGTGTAAGTTTCCTGCAAGGCATGAATGCTTTGTATTTAAAACTGGAAATTTCCGAAGTGATACAGCATATTACATTAACATCTGTTAAAGTTACCAAAGCAATAAAAAGCCATCTTTCTTTCTGCCAGCAGATTAAGTAAAAGATGTCGCTGCTCCATTCCTAGCTAACAGTCCTGTGGGAGCACATGTCTTCTTGGAGCCTGAAGTGGTATGACAGCTATTGTCAGCTGCAGGGAGAGAGAAAACCCGGATCTGTCCAAAGGAGCCTGATGGATACCATGGCATGTGTGAGCGCCACATGGGTAGGGACATGTCAGCAGACAGGGGTGGGGGAGGTGGGGGAGGGGCGGGGGGGCAGGGGGGCAGCTAGCACACGCACCCGGTAACTCCCAGCAGGCCGGGCGGCACTGTACGGATAGGAGGGCTACAGGACGAGAGCAAACGGCAGGTTTTAAAAGCCTTGAGAAAACAGTGACGAATAATAGCGACAAAAAATCACGATGCTTTCAGTGATCAGGACAGCCAAATTATCGCACGACAGTTAGAAGGAAAAAGAAGTCGACATAGGGCCTGTGTTCTCAGTAAATCGACAGATGCAAATCCAACTTTAAAACAGTCATGGTTCCCAGGATCCCTGAAATGGGACTACTTTCTAGTCACTTCTTTTCAGGCATTCCTGGAGGAAAGGGTCAGGGAGTGAGACAATGGTGACAGGGTGCAAACACCACAGGCAGCCAACAAACCCACAACTCAAAAGCCTGGGTTAGTAATGCACTCAGGGGTGTTAATACGGAAATATCCACACAGAAGGAGCGCAGCGGAAATGGTGCTTTTATTTCCATCAAATGATCCCAGTCACGGTCATGAGGATCCAAAAGGAGCCGTCAGACTGTGCCAGCCGGCCAGGGCTGGCAGCTCCCTGGATCAGGGGATCCAAACCCAGGCGGAGTCGTGCCTGGGCGGGCAGGAGCCAGAGCGAAGGGCAGCTCCTGGGGCAGCCGGGTCCCAGGTCCAGAGTAGGATCATGACTCATTTACAGGCAGAGGGCATGGAAGCCCACAGCCAGGGGCCCCCACGCTGGTCAGGGAACATGCATGACCAGGGGCAAATCACTCAGCAACACAGCGGGACGACAGTTCAACCTCCACCATGTGATCTGTCCCAGACTCTGACACAGAGATCCTTGTGCACAAACGGGACTCCTATAAGCACACCAGGCTTGTAAAAACAGGAAATGGAGGGGAAACTGAGCCAAAGAACTACACCGTTCTCCCACTTCTCAAAGATGGGGGAGTACGATTAAGCACAAAAGGCTTCCAAATTGCTTCCTGGACACATTTACAAGAGAAAAATATTTTTAAAGAAACAAATGAAACCCCAAATGGGGAACAATTGCTGGAAAAGGAGGAGAGACCCAAGAGACCAATTCTTTGAACCTGAACTTTTGGAAATATACGTTTAACAGAGCCTCCTTTTTCCTCAATTCCCTTTTTTCTATATAAGGTCCTAATTATTCTGATAATGTCTTAAAACATTGAGAAAGATCTTAGCAAGTTAGTCTAGCCAAATAAAACGTCTGCTGAACTCTGGGGTCGACTTCAGATAGAAGAGGTTGAAGTGTCCTCGTATATATGATGGGGAAGTGAAGGGATCTGCACAGAAGGGAAGAGGGAGGAAGGGGGTGACAAGGAGGGGAACAGACCCGGTTTCCACTCTGGGTAGACAGGGGTTTGGGAGCCAGGCCAGCACTGGGAAGCCCGAGGTTGGAGCAGGAGAATCCCTGTAATCAGAGAAAATGGGCAGGAGCGGGAGAAGGGCTCACAGCTTCATTTCACTGCAAAGGTCCAATGGCATCATAAATTCACACACAGAATTGCTTTTTTACAACAAAACCATCAGAGGGCATGCACTTAATTGAAGGAGGGAGAAAGCAGAGCAGTCAGAAGGTAATACAGTCTAATTAATCAACAAAACTGTGCCGTGGAACCAAATCAGGCGTTCTGAGTTGACATATAGGCAAAATTAGATTTCACTGATTTTAACTGATAGCAAGACCATTGGGGTTATAAAGGTCTTTGTAACTAGAGCTCTAAGTTTTGAAGTTTGGTGAGAAAAATGCATAATTAGAACTCGGCAGAGACATCCACCTTTGCTTTATGTAATAAAATACTTCACTGGACATGATCTCTGGTGTGGGTTCCTTAGTTACTGATGTAATGTGTGTGTGTGTGTTCAGGATTCACAGAAGACGGGACAGATTCAGTGGTATAATTCTGAGACCAACAGTTTCTCAACACTTTGGGGGAATACTACTGTATCCATTGTTTCCCCAAATAAAATGCTCTATCCAAATTAAAGTTTCCTTGAAGAGGAAGCCAGCAACTTCAGACTGCCCAGCAACATTCTACCACGTGTTCAAGTGTGGGACAGTCCTAGAAGATGAAGTCGTTCCCTTCCAGGAACCTGATGGTCTCTGAGATAGCCTGCCATCCCTTCAATGCCCCTAACTTGTGCCTGTCATTCCTCTGTCTGGCATAAGCTACACCCATGTGAACTGAGGGGCTGGCAGGTGGAACTCTGGGGTGGTGAGAGGAGGAACGGGGAGAAGCTTTCTAATGTTCTCCACAAGTACTGAAACTTAATGCAGTGGTGGGAGAACATTCTGTGTAGAGCCCTTTTGTCAGCCCCTCTGTGGGGCATGGAAAGCACCATGACCCGGGTGGGGAAGAAAGTGCCACTGTTGCGGCCGCCATGGCCAGGGTATGGGTCTGACAAATCCAAAAAGACTGGAAAAATATTTAGAAGCCTCTTCAGCACTCCACACGACATTAACACCCTTCTGTTTTTATATTTAAATAAAATCATACCAGCTCATGTGTTGTGCAGGAACAGATAGGACACCTACAGAGCATGATAATTATGAGAAGTTTCTCCTGGTGAGTGAGTAAGGTAAGACCTCAGGAAGAACAAGGGTAGGGACACGGGGCTTCTGAAAAGTTCTGATATTTAATGTTTGGAATGGACCGGCTCTAATTTTGACTTCAATGCTCCAAATGTGGGCTATTTCTCTTAAATGAATTTAAGTAACTCGAAAACATGCTGAACTTCAGTGAGTAATTCGCATCTGCATATTAGATACCTCTCACCATCTTCCACTTTAGAGCAAGTATCTGAGCTTGGAAAGTGAGGAGGAAGTAAAGTTTTCTGAACAACAAAACGCTTTTTGCAATAGCAAAATCTTCTGCCAAAATATGTGCAACACACACAAAATTTAAGATGGTGCAACCCACCAACACGTTGGTGCTGACAGCTGATCTTGTATTCAGTCAAAATTCACCTACCGGAGGAAGACAGAGGAGGAGGGAGCCCTAGGAGTTACAGTTCTCTGGCTTTACCTGCTTAGTTTCTATTTATCTTTTTCCTGCGTATTCTTCACGGTTCAGTTCACGTCCTTTGTTAGGACACTTGTTCTCCCTATCATCCTATTCCTGCTGCGCTTGTCTACCTGCCAGGTGGGTCTATTAGATAAGTAAATGCTTCCAGAGTCCCTACCAGTCTCACTCGTTTATCTTTGTGATCTTCCGGCCTGAACAAGTTTCCTCTGTTTGCTAAGTGAGTAGGAAACTGATCTAAACAAATAAGCTTTACTGATGATAATGGGCTCTTAAATAATTTAGAAATATTTGTGCCTGTCCCAATTGATGCGTGTCCTTGAAGTAGTGTAGACATCCCGATTTGGATTTGATTTCCTTTCCTAGTCCATCCCTGAGAAACTGCCACAAAGTTTGCATCGACCCTACAAAGTAACCATTTTCAGAAATGCTCAAGGAAAGAATGACAAGGTTTTCTTTTTTTTTTTCCCCCCTCTTTGGATTACTTCTGACTACAAAGTATCCACATGAATCCTTTCTTTGTGTCCAGCTGAATGCAAATATGAGTCAAGTTCAGGATGGGGGGTGGGGGAGATAAGCCTGAATTAAATGTATCATGTTAGTTACTGCCCAGCAAAAGACTTTTAACATCCGTCCAAATGAAAATTCATAAAATAGGCATTAAAAATGAAAAGAGAGGTAAGTTCACACACAGGGATGGCATGCTCCAAAACCTGTAGTTTCTGAAGAGAGGGTGGGGAAGATTTAAATGAGAACCAACCAGCGTGTCCTCTCTGGGGGAAGACAGAGTGGAGAATCTGCCCTCGCCGCTGTAGCTGGAATTCTGAGAACCAAAGAAGATATGGTAAGTGGGGAGTGCTTCCCGACTGTCCCCAGAGCACCCCCTGTGCCCGGTCCAAAGGCAAATACAAAAGAACTCAATCAAACCAGTATCAGCTCTCCAGGAATACCAGTATAAACTCTCTAGAATACCAGTGCAGCGTAAGAACCAAGACAATCTGCTACTGCAGAAATACAGGACCAACTAGAGTTTCTAGGCTATGGTTTACATTTCAGGGTCTGGGTGTTGGCGATGTCCTTTGGTGTAACTCTTACTGGTTCTCACAGTTTCCCCCTCTAGTATTATTTGTAATTACTTACAACCGTTGGTGTAAAAACATAAATAGGAAGACGCCACCTTTAAACCGGGAGGATTTTTTTAGGGTGGAATGAGAAAAGTTTAGATGAGATGGATGTGTATGCCACCCGTGATAGGCCAAGAGGCTAAAAACCTCATCAGCCAGTTTCAGAAAGCCAAGATGGGACTGGGTTACCTCTCTGAAGCCTGAAAATATAATTCAAGTGCATATATGATATATCTTAATATAATTAAGATAAAAGAAATACTGTATACACAAGTAGTAAAATTTACTACAAGAAAAAAAGCAAATACAGGAATAGGAAGATTTTAGTTAATTTCATATACAGCAGATTTGCAAGTCATGAAATTTAATTTTAGATGTTCACAGTTTCACTTTGTGAAGTTCCCTGTGACCTCCCTGCTAAATCTGAAGCCCTCCCCACTTCTCTCTGACTCTCCTGCCTGTAGTTCCTTTTTCCCACCACAGAGCACTACCCTGCTCTTCCTCTGCCTCCTGAGCCTATGCTATGGGCACCCCATGGCCAGTATTAGGGGACATGTGGGCTCTTATACATGTCTTTAAAATGACAAATGAGAAGCGCCTGGGTGGCTCAGTCGGTTAAGCGTCTGCCTTCAGCTCAGGTCCCTTCTCCCTCTCTCTCTGCCTGATGCCCCTCCTGCCTGTGCTCTCTGTCAAATAAATAAATAAAACCTTAAAAAAATAATAAAATGACAAATGAGGGATGGGCACAGAGGGTGAGAATGCTGAATATAATTATACTTGAAAGCTGAACATATTTAATACAGACATTATGCACGAACACCTAGGGTAACAAAATAATGAAAGAGTGAATATCCAATTCAACATATTTTTAAACTTAAGGGATTCTTTTTAATAGCAATCTCTTAGAGCAACACTTAGAATGTTCGAAAGCTAACATTCTAAGAATGTTCACTGGTTAAAAAAAATCAGTTTTCACTCTTTCATGGGCTAGGGCTGGGGGGGGGGAGAGACCCACTATAGCACAGAAAAAAAAAAAAAAAAAAGCAAAGAAGCTAAATTTAGCAATGTATATTCTTTAAATTTTGTAGCAACCTGTTCGCATTTTGTGTCATGCAAATTTACTATACTAACCCTGCCAGATCTTCTATTCAGGGTCTGTGATCCATATACATCTCCGTCATAACCATTTGTCTGTTTCAGTGAATCAAAGAAGAAACTGACGTCAGTATACAAATGAAGACACAGGCACAAATCAGCACGCAAGAATTAGCTGAGTGTAAATAGTTTTCTTAGTGAAGCAGAGGAATGACCAGCCCAGGACGACACAAATCTCAGCACGCTCCTAGATGCCTCCATGCTTCTGATCTGCTCGATGACGACTCAGGAGAAATTGGACAGCTGGGCTCAGCCCATCAGCCAGGGTAGTGTTACCTGTAGCTATGGGTCACTCTAGGACTTCTGTGGGGTGTGGCACATGGGAACAGGTGCAGCTGGTTTTGTCAGCAGTCTTCCTGTTTCCAGGTTTAGGATGATGCCACGGAGTCCTAGCTTGGCAGCAGCCTGGGCTCCAGGCAAGTGGGCTCATGACCCGGCCTGCGTCAATCGGGTTTCTGTTCTTGGTGGACAGGTAAGTCCTTGAAAATTAGGGCCCATTATGAAGCTGTATCCAGAAGGTTCGGAAATAGCTTCTGTTCAATCTATAACGCAGTGCAAAGGTTCAACATGGAAAAGATGTTTATTGGGGGCGTGTAACCTCTATGGGAGCTCCTGGTGCATCCCGTCTTCCTACTTTAACTTCTCAAAATGACCTCTGAGGACGCATTTCATGAGTTCTTCGTGTGTCCTCCAGAAGAGAGAATGATTAAGTGTATGGCCAACTTCCCTTCTCTTCCTACCTCTGCACCCATGTGCCCCCAGCCAAAGCCCGGCCGTTCTAGAATGGGTCTCATTCATCTAGAAGGATGTTTCTGCTGATGGAAGACAAGAGCTGCTGAGTGTCAGAGACATAGCCAGCTCTTGAGAGAGAAAACGGAAAGCAAGCCGCACAACTGGAAGGAGATGCCGAGGGCAAGGGATGGGAGTCCAAATTCCAAAGCAGTACTCTATCATGAGACCTGATGCAACACGTTTGCTCCAGCAGCAGGTGCCTCCATCCACTTCTTCAGCGGTTGGAAATGTGTGTAGAAAGACGTACTTGACAAGGTTGCTGTGGGTTAAATCTGACCAAAATGAATATCCCAGGGGCCTGGAGCAGTGCCCTCCCAAACCGTGTGCTGACAAGACTGCTGATAGAGCAACCATGGAAGGTCCCTGGCACCCATGGGGAACAGGAGCATGTCCTGGTTCATGGGGTTGGGCAATGGGAGACTGGTTACCATGTATGTAGCAGCTACGGCATTCATGAAGAATAAAGAAATGAATTTCCAGACAGATGACAGATCCAGATTCAGGAAATCTTCACTATCAAACTACATATTTAGTGAACAACTCAAAAACAAGTCATTTTGAATTTTTTAAGTGAACCAGAAGAGTATGTATTAATCCCTCAACTTTACATTTGAAAACTCTCTGAGTCACGATAAAACATCTCTGAGATAAATTTGACAGTAAAAAAAATCCTTCAGAGATAGGCAGGACTGTTACTTGATCTACTTTCCTTTCCTCTCGCAACTGACAAGACTATCGGAGATGGAAATGTGTGTCAAGGACTTGTAGATTTCAGACCACAGTCTTATTTTTTCAGTAGCTGTTTAGAAACACATTCCTGGAAAATAATTAATATAATAACAAAGGCTAACATCCATCAATTTTAGATGACTTTGACTTTACTAATTAGTGAGGAAGTCAAATATATTACATATATAAACCCTTTGGTTTCCACTGTTGCTGTATGTACTACATGCTGCTCTGGACAAAGTCTTCCTTCCGGTCATCTCACTTCCCATGTTGCCTGCAGCACAGCGCAGAGCACAGTGAAGGATGGGAAAGCATGTGCACCCCTCATCTGTCCCAATTCTCTTCTACCCTTCGGTGGCCATGCAGGAAAAACTCCCCCTTCACGGTCTCTGCGGACATCCAGCTTTCTGTTTTAATGGAATTCTGTCACAGGGAATATATTCCTAGCATGAATTCTCAAACCTGTAGGATCTTGTTGCCATCCTGCTAGGACTACGACTTCTTGAAGAACACCACCAACGCTCTCCTCTTGGATAGTGTTTATGTGTTGGGTTGGGAGCTATTTTTCTATGCAGCGCAACAGGATAAGTAGAGTTGAAAATTAACACATTAGAATAAAAAGCCCATAGGCAGCATATTAGCTTTATCCAACATCAGGTCTCTGAGGGTCCATCTTCTTCACTGTGGAGACTGCTTTCTCAACACCCCTTACTGTGCAGACCACGAGCAGCGCCGTGGCCTTTTGTGCCCCTGAGCTGGGCAGTCACAACAGCTAAAGCTGGGCACAGGGGATGTGCGCTTTCCTAAGCTTGCTGGGTGAATTTTACACACAGTAACACCGCGCAGTGCTGCTCTCAGAGAGAACGAAATACCAAAAAGAGTCACAAATCAGCATTCTCTGAGAGTATAAGGCAGATGCAAGAACGAACGCCTTATCGAAGCCAGCGATGCCAGGGTACCTGTGATTAGTCAGAGTGCTACCCACCACTGTGCCGTTGCTATCAAAACATCAGCACACTTTATGATGACCATGCAAGCAAATGTCACCTGCCATCTTGTTTGATTAATGATGTTAGATCATTTTTATGCTGTCAAAAGATCACACCCAAGGGCAGGAGAGATGGGAAGCAAGATAAGAAAGGCCAGATTAGAACTCTAAAGTGCAATGTTTGATGCACTCAACTTAGTTGGAAAACAGAATGAAAGCAGAAAAGAAAAGCAAAATCCAGAATGTATTTCTGACTATTGCTAACACAATAGAGAAAATGACCTTAAATTTAATCTCGGAAAAGAAATGGAGAAGTTTTGAGAATTCTCAATTTGATCTGCGTTCCTTGAAAGCAAAACACTCTAGTCCTGCCTTGGTATCCACAGCTGTTAGCATAGCGTGTGGCAAACAGCTGGTGCTCAAAGACCGTGCAGCGAGTCATTGTGTTCAAGTGCGGAGCTGGACCCTGAGGATCAGAGACACACCCAGCGGGCTCTGCAAGAAGAGTGCTTCCTCTGGTAGGTATACCTGCCCTCCCGCCCATGGCACCGCCCCAGGGGGGCCTGGGGACAGCATGTGTGTCTTTCTGGACAGAGACATACTTGGCTTTTTGGACAAAAACACCCATGAGGTTAGTGGAAACACTACAGGTTATGCACTATTAGGATCATGCCTCAGCATCCATCCAACCATCTCACCCAGGCATAAGGACCCCCATACTCCAAGTCAGGCTGCGACTGTCAGCAGGATGGTGGGAGAAGAAAAGAACAGAAAACAGAGTTGCAAAATCAATTAGAAAGCTAACACAAATATCAGAAAACATAAAGCAAAAGCCAGGTAATCTTGAAATCTTGGCAAAATTACATTTTTACATGACTTCCATGTAAAAATCATCTCATGTGTATTTATGGAAGGAATCACATTAGAACGACAGCCATCATAAAATCCAGTAATGTTAAATAAAACTTGCATGGCAAATGTTGCTATAATTCATGAAATCTGAAGCAGTTTGAGCAATCTTACTTCCTCTTCCAGAAGATATATTCTGTTTATATTAAGCAAAAGGTAAACACATGCATCACCATCAATTTTTAAATAAGAAAAATTAAAATCTTATGATACCCAAAATCCAGTTTACTGAGAAGAATGCCCATGCAAACACTAGGAAAGTAAAATTTCCCCCTGAATTTTAAGGATTTATCATCACTGCCAGTTGAATGAAGAAGACCTGTATTTTGAGATTGTCAAAGAAAAAAAGGTATGATCTTTGAACTTCGCAAACTAAAGATTTCAGAATATTAGCATACATTAAAGCAGAACACATTAGCCCTGCAAAGGGAGTGGCCCACCAACCAACGGAGGCCAGAGTTTCTGGGCCCCGAAGGGTTTGAGGATGGATGCTGTCACCTCCTCACTGTTCTGGGCTTGTCCTAAACCTATCAGAGTTATGAGATCTGACTCTTACCTCCAGGATCCAAGTTCTCAAGGTCTGTGGTTCTTTAAAAAGTACTATGTCTTTAGACCAAGTATATTATGGGAAAGAACAGTGTAGGAAACCAACTGGCTTAACACAAGAATCCTGTCCACTATTGATTTTCCACTTTCTCTCTTTTATTTAATGTCCAGATTATGGGCCTCGTCCATAAAATTCTATACCTTAAAACAAATATGCTTGAAATCTTGGCAGAGAATGGTGACTAGCAAAGAAATTTAACTCATGTCTGATTAAAATCACTGAAAATGAAATGAATGCTATAAACAATGATTTTAATAGTTTTAAACTCTTTGGGGTCAGGAATCTTTCTGAGAATTTTAAGAAAGGGACAAATTCTTTTCCTAGGAAAATCCAAGTACACACAAATCATGAAAACAATTCCAGGAGGATCAGATCTGAAAATGGGGACTGTGACAGACTTGGACTCTGTGTCCAATTTCTCTGCTATTCTCTCCTAAGCCTGCCTTAGTCAGGCTTTGTTCTCACCACCTCCATCAAAAGTTTCCTCGTTGAGTCTACCGACATCCTCTCTGACGCTAAGGCCAGTAGTTGGCCCTTAGTCCTATGCTTCCTTGACCTCTCCCCTGCTCCTGGAAACAGTGTCTCTTCTCGGTTTCAAGGACTCAGGCTTCTCCCGGGCCTGCTCAATGGCTGTCATTTCTGTGTCTCTGTCACAGATTCTGCAAACTCAGGTTTGCTTTTATAATATTTTGGTTACATAAATGTTACTTCCTCCAACTTGACTCTTGTCCGAGACAGATCTTTGAAGAACTTATAACCGTATGGCTAAGGGGAAAGTTTCAGCAAGCAAGGAAGCACTTTCACCGTCTTCACATCTGAACCGTTGTTTTCTGGCAAAATCACTGTGGATCTGCTTTGGGCACTGCTAAGTCCATGACGTTGATGGCCGGTCAGAACAACAGTGAGTTACCCTGACAGTTACTGTTGCGAACAGCCAGATGAAATCCACATTCATGGTGCATATAAATTGTCATGGTGATCGAAACCAAGCATACTGCTCCAGACAGTTCTTAAGCGAAACCATGGCTGCATGGAGACCCACTTCCTACCAGCAGTGACAGCAATCGTAACCCTCTGGTAAAGAAAACTAACATGTCAGAGTAAGGCACTGACCTAAAGTGCTACGCAAAACACCATTTCTCTACTTCACTTCCTAAGGCATGCAATGTTTTCAAGCCTCATTATGATTACTGGAATGTTGAATGTCTTTGTCTTTTGCAACCATCAAGTTGTCAGTGACGAAGAGATTTCACAAAAGCTAACCAAAGGTAACACTCCTGAGGGTGAGTGGACCTGGGGCTTATGGGTCCAACCCATGCCAATTTTCCACCAGGCAACCTATGGCACCTTTCAAGGAACTAAGCAAGAACAGCATTGAGGAACAGTCACTTTATCTGAGATGCAAATTTGACCGGGAGCACGCATGCAAATGGGCCCCTTCAACCCACCAGCATTGCCAAGACAACTTAATCAAGGCGTGGCGGTGCTGTGTTATGGACGAATATACAGACATTGTGATATCCACTCTTGGGAGAGAGATACAACAGAGGGACCTCTGCTTATCAATACTCTCTCTGCAACACAAGGAAACACCCCACCGTGGATTAGATTTCCCTGTTAGACTATGGGGTAATGAACAGGAAATCTGAACGCAGGGAAACAGAAGCAAAGATGGCCAACTGTAAACTGCAGCATGCAAACCCGATCCTTCTGGTTACTGACCCTCAGACTTCCACGACTACCCACTGACATGTGCTCATCTTCATCAGAAGCCTAGTGAAAGAAAGGATGAAAACAACCATGAAGCACAGCATGTAGAAACCCATGTCCAGCTTTCAGAGAGATACGGCTGATCTGACACTACAGCAGTGGGGCAGATCCGACGCCTCTGGAAATCTCAGAGGACTTGAGCCTACCTACATCTTCCCCAAATGGGCTTTGTGTGTGCACCTCCATTTACAGAGGGCTGTTTCTGGATGATATCGCTTTAACTCAATTTCACTGAAGTGGTGTTATTTACTTTGCCAGTAATCTACAAACACAGCCTCAATGCATATCATTCTGCAAATTATTCATTGGTATTGGATGGCAAAATAGCATTAAGACTGTCATGACTATATATTAATACTCAGAAATTTTCCATTCTCCCCTCACAAAGTTAGGTCAAAATGCTAAAAGTTGAGTCCACAAATCTTTAGGTAACAGAATCAGTAGAAGTTAGTTTCTTTTGTAAGCATCACTATCTAATCGCACATTTCAGCCACTACACTATAAATTAGACTTCAATCAAAGTGAACACAGTACTAACCGATGTGTTTCTCCTGGATCTACGCGAATAGCGCTCAGTGTCTTCCTATCAAAGCAATGGAAGAAACAGTATTAAAGGTCAGATACAGACACAACAGAAGCCTTAGTCTGGTTGTGACACAGTACAGTATTTTTGATATAAAGTCAAATAAATATTTTCTTTGATGCCATTAAAAGGCTTCAGTTGAACCACTGAGGAAGAATGTTCTCTTTGGGGATATAATAAGCACTCAAGTAATTGGCATATTTCATTTCCACTCTAAAAGTGTGTTGGGGGAGAAGATGGCCCTTCACTGGTTCCTAACCTCTACAGGTCCAACTCAACCTACTTTTCCACCTACATTGGGAACCTTATTATCTTTCCTTTGGGAATCAGAAGATAAATCATTACCATAAAAGCTCCAATAAGGACATTATCCCATCTACTATATTTTGTGCATTCTGAGACACACATGGTTTTCACATTTGGGTATCTCTGAAGGGGGTATATCTTACAATCAAAGTTGTTCACATTATAATTCGCAGCATTTTTTTTTCTTCTTCTTCTTCTTTCTCAGTGATACAGAAAACAATGAGGCATCTTTTAACTGGGTCTTAAGATCTGATGAAAATACATTTGCCATAGAAGCTTAAAATGATGGTTGACACACACTAAAGGCGGAAATTAATCATTTGTTTTGACAAAGAAAGTACACACTGCTTATATTTCAGGAACTGTTCTCTTTCCCATTCTACACAGAGGTCTAAGATATTAAGAGGTAATTCTACATTTCCTTGGATTGTTTATGCATAAGGGACATCGAACATGACATTTCCACACTGGCCAGGTTCTCCTTTGCTAAAAGTATGTAATGACGTCCATGAGGCCACTGAGTAAGTGTCAAGGACAGGAGGAGGTGGGAGGAACTCATGTGGACGAATTAATGAGAGGAGTGGGTCCACGTTCTCTTGGGGCCAGTGGACAGCAAGGGGAAGGCTCCCCCTCCTTGAACCTCATGCCTAGGGCTCCATCTTCTCCTGTGTGCCTAACGGAGAGCCCTTTGCCCAGGGAGACAGGGTGGCAGTGGCCCTGGAGAACATGACACTAGCCTGGAGACTCCAGGAGTGAGCAGCTACTGCCCAGACCAGACAAAAATGCCGGCCAGGCCCATTTCTAACCCATCTTCATCCGGATGTAAACAATCCGGCCAGATGCAGAACTGGAAGAAAATCTCTCAGTATTAAATTATGGCACAGCAGATATCTATCAATATAATTGCAGTGTGTAAGAATCAAATTATAAACCATGTCAGTTTCTTAAAATTGTATCCAAGGCCTACCATCCACTGCTCGATGTCGCCCCATTTTGTATCCAGCCCATAATATTTCTAAAGACAGAAGGGAAAGAAAATTAGGCAAGACGTGAAACGGTTACCACGTAAGAAACTGTTCTGACATGCATTTCCAAATCACTGCCCAAGCCACACAGGGAAGGGAGCATGCCGTCGCACAGCTGGAAACACCACACTCGGTGCAGGGTGGGGAGCTCTGGTGAAGACACCGCTGCCTCCCACCCCTCCCAGGCAAGCCCAGGGAGCACGGCAAAGAGCAGGAGCTGAACAGGGCGGTGTAGCCCCAGTGTGAGGCTGCTGAAGCCTGCAGAGCAAAGGTACTTGAGCTGCTGGAGCAACAAGAAAGCCCAGGGGACAGGGAGAGAGAGGGCGCTGACCCCTAGGTCTCCAGTGCTCTTGCTCTAGCTATCTGATATCTACGCTAAATTTAGGTCCCCGAGAATTTACGTTCTTTGGATGTCTTCATAGCATGTCACCGATGGAAAGATGGCTGAGTGGCTAAGAAGAGGGCTTGGAACAGAAAAAACATTTTTAGGGTCGCAGGTTATATTGGGCATTTTCTTTAGCTATAGTGCCTCCATGGTTTTACCTCGCTTGTGCCAGTCCTGGTGGTCCAAGTTAAAATTAGAAAAGCAGATTCAGAATGGCTACTGCCCTTGCTAAATATAGTGATTCCCAAGAGAGGCAGGAGCGCAAGTCTAGTCTCAAGTGATGGGGTCTTGCTTTTCTCCTCACTTTCTCCCCAGTTCCAATAGAAAAAGCAAGGAATAAGCAACCAAACCTTCATGTCATCACATAGACATGGTTTTCCTCTTTATATATTAAAACTTTGGAAAAAAAATATTGGGTGCTAGAAGTCCAAGACAAATTTTGAAATTGTTTTCTAATTGCCAAAACATGCTGCTATGTTTGGCTCAGTTACAATTATTTTGAAGGGTGGCCAGATTTTAAATATAATGGCTCTCCAACGGTCTTGCCCCTTTCTCTCAGAGAGAGCGCTAAGCAGGAAAAGCAAAGGGGAAAAAAACTGGAGGAAGCATTCAACCTTTTAAAATCTCAACCAATACAGAAATGTAATATATCAAAAGTACATGAGCCAAGTCTTTTTCTGTAAGTCACTTTCCTTACTTTGAGGCTTTAGCTTCAAGTTAAGTGAAATGCAACAGCTTAAAGCCATTTTACATTCAATCAACGTCGGGCCTGCTCACTCTTGCAGCCAAATTCCAGGTTTCTCACCTGTAAAATGTGACGCCATCAACCCTCTGCAGCTCATGGCTTAATTAATTTAAGGGGGGCCTATACAAAGGCATAAAAATTATTTCAATTCCAACAAAAGCTGTATGATCCGTTTGTCTATTTTCATATTTCCCTTTTTTTTGCCAATTCTATACTTATATCAAATACCGCACACCATCTCTTGCTCTTTTTGTGATAAAAATAAGAACGAGCATTCAAAATCTTCCATCTAGTTCATGGTGAACTTACCCATCACTGCTATGCCTGCAGTTCTCCCTCCCTGAAATGATGGGGTCCGTCATTTCAGGGAGGGAGAGCACCCCCCCTCCCCCTGCCCCAAGCAGAAAGTGCAACTAACTCCAAGTTCTGATGTTAGTGAGCAGGCTCCAAAGCCAAAAGCGGAAAGCGTACAATGTTTCAAATGTAAACCACTATGATTAGCCAGTGAGTCATGCAGAGGAAGTAAGAGCCAGACCTACAATACAAAAGGTGCTTGACTTTCAGAAATAGCTGAAGTTCAGTAGAAGAGAAGCCATCCCACAGAACGACCAAGTGGGCCAAGAGAGGTGTTTACTGCCTCCTCTTCCTTTTCTCAAATCTTAATGATAAGGAAAGCCCTCCCTTCCCTTGGCACATCTATATTATAGAAATGTGTATCTGCTTTTCTATTGTGGACTTCCTGAGCTCCCTTCTAGAATTACTTTGTACACAAGTGAACATTCTGACAGAAGGTCTAACATTGTATCCCTGGTGAGTTACTAAACAGAAAAATAATAGTGATCTGGAACTAGAAAGGAATGAACCAAAGTGTAAATTACTAGGCGGAGTCTCTTTTCTAGGTTTTGGGCAGTCTGTTACAGGGCGGGTCCCCTAGCTTTGCCAGCTTTTGCCTCTTGTTAAATTCTTCCCGAGACTCTCTAAGTATGTTTGGATCTAGCTTCAACATACAATCCAATACCAGACCCTGAAAAAAACTAATAAAGCACAAACAGGTTCTGGCGCCCACTTATCTGATTTCTCTACACTCTCTGGACAGTAGTTATGCGGACTGGGGGGTAGGGGACAGGAACCAAAGGCAATCTGGTATGGTAGCCAGTAAAGGAATCCACCGCTGGAATTTTAAATTTACTGACCGTGTGTTTAAAAGGACCTGGTGACTAACCTTTTAATGATCATCTTATTTACATTTTTCTTAGCTGCTCTAAAAACAAAATGAAAAACAAAACAAAACAAAACAAAAAAACCCAGTTCTTCTTTATCTACAAACTAAATGGATTTATAAAAAGCACTATGATAGATGTCAGAAGTAACAAATGAGATTCAGATTTGGTAAAGACTCATGGTAGATACACACTATAAATTCTCAGGGAACTAACCATCGCTCCATCATTGTTGCCGAGTCAGGAGCCACTGATCCGGTTGCTTCCGACCCTACTTTGTATGCCCCGCCGGCTAGTGTATTTCTCGCTAAATCTTAGCTGCTTCTAAACGCCCAGCAAATAGACACGCACTTTACCACCCTGAATGTTAGGGATGGAGGGCAGGTTTAAGTTATTGGAGTTGGCTATTGTTACCATTTTCTTTTTTCCCACCTGGGTTTTAAATCAGTATATGCCAATCTCTCAATCTGTGGTAATCTGCATTGAGGTTTTAAGATTTTTCTGATAAAATCATATGGACGGGTAATCTTTTTCTTTAAATATCTGACTTTGAAAGTTTCCCCAATTCTGAAGTGTGATTTCATTTTATCTTAGAATTCAATTTTTTGTGTTTGTTTCTTCCTCAAAGAAACAATTTTCTAATTCTTTGAGAAAAGTGGAGATGAGGAAAACATTCTGTGGACAGAGGTAGTCTGATAGTTGCTTTTTCTGGGGGTGGAAATAGGGACGACTTCAGCATTCTTGAATAAACCAATTTGTAAATAAAGCAGTAAAAACTTCTACATATTTTCAATGAAAGGCATTATTTCTGAAAGGTGACCAGGCCCTTGGCAGGAAAACAAAACAAAACAAAACAAACCGGCATGCAAATTAGGAAACAAAGAACAAAGAGCCTACCTTTTGAACCTGATAGATCTACAGAGAAGGGCAAAAGAAATAAGAAAAGAAGTGTGAAATCCAATTACAGAAGTAGTTATATCAGAAAGAAAGGTTATCTAAGTCCCTGGAAATGTGAATAAAAACAATACTGGGGGGGGGGACCCAACACTGAGTACTGGTAGAATAAAAAAAATGTCTGAAATCTCATTGAAAGTATTGTTAATTTCCTGACTCATTTTACACGCTATTTGAGATACAATGGTGAGACCGAGGCACACACAGGTGGGTGCCTGCAAGAATCCTGGTGTGATTCTAGTGCACTGAGTCCATGTAACCATTACCAGCAGTGGGGAAAAGCACTTCATCTTCAATTCAAAACTTCTCTGCACAATGATAAAAGTTCAACTAGAAAGTACAGTGTAAAGTCCACTGATCAAGTGCCCAAGTAGGGAAGAAAGATGCTTTCCTATTCTGATTCACGTGGGTGTGAACAATGCCAGGAAAATGACAGGTAAAGAAGCAGCAATTACTAGAACAGAACTGAGACATGTTTTTTAAAAAGCGTATTATCACACACTGACATATTCATTTGCTTCAGCTTTTTCTCCTAATTGTGCAGTATCACCAGGTAAGACTGAGGTATCAGGCTCATTCATTCATTCATAGAACAAAACATTTGCTGAGTCAGGCTTTACTCAAATCACGGCCAATGCTTGACATTTCTAGTCTTACATGGGTGAGCACACGTGAACGTATTCAACATTATGACCACAGGACACACAGTACTGACCACGAAAATGCTTATCAAGTCAGCAGCAATTAAAGAAACACAGCCCATTCATCAGATTGGCTGGTTGTCCATCACCATGTGTTTCTACTAGCTGAGGTCCTCATGCGAAGTAAAAGGCTCACTCGGAGTTCCCAAAGAATAGCTACAATATTATTCTTCCCCATGAATCCACTCAGAAGGAGCTCATAACCCTTTTACGCAGCCCTACAGCAAAGCGAACACAGGCCACAGTCAGGTCTCCCCATTTGCGCGAAGAATCAGGATGGAGAGAGCTAGAGGCCACCATGGAAGGGCTGGGTGGGCCTGGGAGGTCGGGGTAAATCCACGGCCAGCTCACAGGCCCCATGTCCTCAGGGTCTGTGGGACTTGAGGACAGATCTACACTCCAGCATGGTGTCTACTTGCTTGCCTTGTCCCCGTCTTGGGGTATCCCAGGCACTAGTGTCGCTCCAACCATAACCCACCTCCAAAAACTCCAACTTTTGTCACCAGCTTCCCCCTTCCTGGCCTCGAACAACAGTCACCCCTCCTCCTCCACGGAGTCAAGGCTCTGTCCACCTTCAGCAGATCTGAGCTCCCTCTCCAGGAAAGCCTCGCCCCTGCTCAGAAACACCTGTGTGAAGGCGGATGGCTCACCCCCAGATGAAAACAGGGATCACATTTCTCACTTTTTTTACACCAAAGCATCAACCCTACACTAGTTAAACACTGGCCTTGTGAAGCATATTCATTTCCACTTAATCAACAACTTAAAATGCCAGTGCCCCGGGGCTATCAGATTGTATAACCTCAAATCGAGTTAGCTAGTTCTAATAATAGGCCCAGAGATGTGATATGCAGAGGACGGGCTGAGACAAGTGTCGCCTGTACACCTTCCTGAATTCTTAGGCCCTGCCAGCTTGCCTCGCTCCCCCCTCTAGCGGTACACACAAACGCTCACGTGTGCACATGCATGTCCACAGGTAGAGCCCCCAGGCCCCCAGCTCATCTCACATCAAAAAAGAGCTACAAGAACAGCCACGGCTTCTGTGTTCTCTCTAACACTCCTGCTAACAAAGCTGCCTATTCTGTGTTTATTACGCTGTGCTTCCAAGTCCGCACCAATGAGAAAACTGGTTTCCCGGGGTATGTAGCTGCTTATAAACTGATCAGGGGTTACGTGCATCTTCCCTTTTCCCCTCCGCTGAGGGTGCCAGCCAGCTCCCACACCACCTGAATCCCATGGACTCTGCCCTGGGTTTTTCTTGTTAAGTGTCTATTTGGTTTTAGCTACTAGGACAACTTACAGCTGCCAGGCGTAGGAATGTGAATCTTGGCTCAGCTGTCTTCTTAGCTGTGGGGATAACTGTCTGCTTTCTTCACTTGTAAGTGAAACTTGGGCAGAGTCCCTTGTGGACTGTGACAGCACCCAAGTGTGCTGCTGCCCCGGGCCAGGGGCTCTAGGATGTCCCTGACGTTCCCCTCTGCCCCACCCCAGCTCTCTTTGACTAGCAATAAAATATACATCTATTTTAGCTTAAATCTTTCAGATTCGCCCCCTTTTTTGAACCAACAGACAAACTTTAAATATCAATGCTCTCGTATTTCCAAGACCCTAAATTTCTGCTAGCAACAGTGTCACTTGGGTGGGTCAGTGCTTGGCTGAGGCAACCAGATTAGTATAAACTGCAGGACAGACTGGGGTGGGGTGGGGGGGGGTGCTCCCTCCATGCTTCTTCACCCCTTCCCTGACCTGGCTGTCATTGTGTTCTGCCCTATCCCACATGCCACTCCCTCACTCAGCATCCCACAGGCTGCATGGACCAGGGCTGGCTTCTCTGCTCCCTTCCTGACACACACAGGGTGTCACTATGCACACTGAGAATTTATGTCACGGGTGCTGGTCATCAGGCATGTAACTGACCCCAAATGAGAGTGTGAGTTCTGCAGAGAAGGAACTGTGGAGATGCCTTCACTAACTCTTTGCCAGTCCATGGGGTCACACAGGGAGCAGGGTGAGATCACAGGGAGAAAGGTGAGCACAGGGGAAATCGCCTGTGAAATCATACATGGAGCAGGATGAGATCATACGGGAGGAGGGTGAGCACAGGTGAATGGTCTGGGGGATCACACAGGGAGGAGGGTGAGGCCAGAGAGGGAGAAGGGTGAAGCCAGAGAGGGATGAGGGTGAGCACGGGTGAATGATCTGGGGGATCACACAGGGAGGAGGGTGAGGCCAGAGAGGGAGGAGGGTGAGCATGGGTGAATGCTTTGTGGGATCATGCAGGGAGAAGGGTGAGGTGAGAGAGGGAAGAGGGTAAGCACAGGTGAATGTTCTGTGGGATCACACAGGGAGGAGGGTGAGATCATACAGGAAGGAAGGTAAGGTCAGAGAGGGAGGAGGGTGAGCACGGGTGAATGGTCTGTGGGATCACACAGGGAGGAAGGTGAAATCACACACAGAGGAGGATGAGGTCACACTGGGAAGAGAAACCAAGAAGCTGGTGCTCACTCGGGGGTACTTTCTCACATGCAAAGCCAAGCTTTCCTGCTGGCCCCTCGGAACTCAGCCCCACACATCATGGAAACCCACGCCTGCATCCACAAGCACCTCTGTCATGTAGCAGAAGATCAACGAGACCCCAGTGACCACCTGCTTTCGTGCAAGACGTTCCTTGGAATTTGACTCAAGATACAACATCTGATTTCCAGGAACCGCTTCCATGTCTTGACAACAAATGTGAAACATGCTGTTAAAACGGAGAGTGTCCCAGTTCTAACACGTGTCCCACCGAGGCCAACTGTGGTGTTTCTGACCAGATTCCTGGTTTTAATCAGCTTTTCTCTGCAAAGCCGAGCTCCTCAACTGGCACCAAATGCCAGGGATGGCCATACTGCCCAGAAGCGGGGCTCTGCTGGCGCACAGGCCCAGGTTACAACGCCCTGTGGCAGGGACCGGGGGCTCCCCGGCCCCGTGTGTCTGGTGGGGGCTTCCTGGCCTCGTGAGGCCACTGTGAGGAGCCACAGGAACCTCGGGAGCAGGGGGGCTTTGCTTCTAAAGGAGGCCACTCAAACAGTCATTTTCGTGGCTCAACTCTTCACTTTTTTCTAGATCAAGCAAGATTTTTCTACATCAAGCACTTTTGCTAAAGCACTTTGTGAAGCTCAGCCACACATAACGTTATTGTGCCTGTATTTAAATGAACTCCACCCATCACTAAGGCCACAGTTAAGCTAAACATAGCATCTGGAAAACAGATGTGTATGGACACAATGCATAACTCATTCTCCTCTTGGTTTTGTGGAAATTTGACATCGTATTCTCAGTGCGTGTCAGTTTCCCTTACACCCGAGGCTGATGATAAAGTTAAGATTACTGATACCATCCTGAGTGCCCAAGGCAGGGCCCCCAGATGTCACTGTCCCCTCTCTCTTTCTCCCTGGGGTCAGCCCTGTGGGCTCCAGCAGTGGGCTTAGACGCAGCGACAGGCCGCCAGACACACCAGTGCTGCTGGGATTTGGTCCACCATGGAAAAGCTGGTGGAGTGGGAACATATGTCAGGAAGATCCCCTATAAGGCTTTTACAACTTTAACAGAACAGGGACCAGGGCCCTGTTGGAGAACCAGGGAATAGATTAAGTGAATGAGCCCCAAGAGGGCAGTGGCCGTTGGCCCCAGACCAGTGGTACAGCTTGGGAGGCAGAGCTGGAGACCCAGCCTCTGGACACCTGCCCTCCCCCCACTGCCATGTTCCCTTCCAAAGCGCGGCGGGGGGCTGCAGGGTCCAGCAGACAGTGGGCGTGCAGGTGTCTGCTGGATGAACGAAAATATTCTAACAAGAACCAGACACCAGGCAGTTTGAAAAAAAAATCTGAAAAAAGGAAAAATATCTATTTTTAAAAACCAGTTCAGGCTAAAAGAACTTTTCCATTGAGTGGCCTCTGATTACTATTAATACCAGCGTCTGAGTTGGCAGAAGCCGTCTGCTGTCAGGGTGGCTCCCACAGCACAGTGACAGGGTCTCAGACAGGTGTGGGACAAAGTCTATAAGCAACTGGACCTAGACGTTCTCTTGACCTCCTGTTCAGATCCTTCTCTCCAGAGATGTCCTGAAAATGCATCTCTGAAGGATCTTTGACCATCGCTCCTGGTGAGACGCATCCCCTGGAGCTGATGACCCTCAGCCCCAGTGGGCTGAACCTCACCCTTCACTGAGATGACGGAAGGGGACGCATCCCAGTAGACATCGGTGCGACACAGGAGTCCAAATCACCCACGCAAAAAATTCCAGAGTGCCTATTTCCGGTTTTAAAATGACAACCATGATTCTCAGGGGAAAGCACTGGGAAAGTGCCAAACCCATGCTTTGCATAAATTAAGAGAAAAAGTACAAGAAATCCAAGTAGAAGCTAATTCTACAGGCAGAACAGCTTCAAAACTAGAACTTAATTGCAACTGTATTTGTATTTCTAACGAGGGGGGAGGATGTGATAAATTACCTTCAAATATTTTAGGCTTTTCCCCCATGGTAAACACAGGACAAGAAACACCTAAGGCATTGTAAAAGAGCCACCACTTGCCCTTCAGCTCAGGTTGCTTTCCAGGCCCCGCTGGAGGGTGGTGGGGCCCTTCTCTCGGGAACCACATCCCCGCGTGTCCCCATCACTGGGGGCCCCTCAGCCTCCAGCCACCAGGCCTGTGTTTTAACTCTCCTAAGTAACATTCTGGCCCAGAGCTTCTAGCAATCTGCAATCCATTCTTCAAACCCCATTCTTCTTCCCCAAATTCAAATCTGGTTCTGCCTGAACCCGTTCACCCAGGGGCATGCTACCCTCCACATGCAGGGAATGGCAACAAGGCAACAAGAAGCACCTAAGGCAGGTGCGGGGGGGGGGGGGGGTGTCTCCCCTCCCCCCACCTCAGGGAATGTGAGGGTGAGCAGTGGAATCCACAAGGATTTGAAGAGAAACTGGAAACGCAGGTTTTTATTGGAAATCTCACGTGCTTTATAAACACTGGCTCAGCTTTAAAATTCTGGCTATGCAAAATCAGCCCTGGGAAAAGCAGCTGGCTGCCTCTCTCTGGCTTGGCAAATTCAAATGTTCTGACCAAGAGAAGCCCTGTAGTGGGGCCTGGTGTGGATGCTCCCACAGGGTGCAGCCCACAGAGAACACGGGTCTGCTTCCTTCACCACGTGGACTTCAAGGTCACAGAAAAGTTCACTGCTCTAACCACAAGGTCAAGAGTCCTCGCGCTGTCCACACGACCTAGGCTGTAGCTCAAGATTACGAAAATAAGTAGCAGACTACATTAACAGGTATGTAAGCCCATTCCTGTCCACCTTCCCTTGGTGCGCGGGGGGTGGGGCGCAGTTTCTTCCCAGCTGTCCCACCCATGGTGTATATTCTGTTTTCTGTGCCACATATGGGCTTCAGGCATCACGAAACTTACTAAAACAGGTAAAAGCCGCAAGGGGAAATATTTTTAAACAAAATAGTTTGGTTAGTTTAAAAAAATAATATTCTGTTCTTTCACTTTTCAACTCAGAGGCTTGAGATTCTGGCTGGATGGATAGATCTTGAGGTTCAGAACCAGCAGCTCTTGGCTCCTTTCGGCCAGAAGGCTGGGCTGGATGTAGGCAGGCGAGTGGCTGCGCGGGAGGCTGTCTCAGGACCCAGCAGGTCGAGGTCTGGGACAGGCACGCCCGGCATCCGTGCTATGCGCACTCCCTGGCCTGACCTTGAACAACAGTCACAGGCACGGCGCATTCCGATCGTGAGCACTGTCAAGCGGACAGGTGTGTAAATAGCAACAGGTGTCTCTGCACCTGCACGCTCTACCCAAAATGAAAACACCTGTGAAAGAAACCCCGCACAGAACCAGGAGCCTTACCTCTTTCTGCTGCCGCTCCAGCTCCTTCATTCGGATCTCCCGAGCCTCGGCACGGGCCGCACGCTTCGCCGCCAGCCTTGCCTCCGCCTGAAACACACAGGGGATTTTATTAGCAGACGGATCAGTGGCTCCTTTCGTGTGAATGATGAAGCCGTTAGTAAGAGACTTTGTTTGGCGTTTAATAAATACACCGTAACACATCACAGACTCATACGAGTTAAAGGTCAGCAGGAATGACGGTAGCAGTCGTACAGACAATAAGGATCACTACCGTTTACAGAGCCCTTACTAAATGCCAAGTAGGCATGGTTGCTGTTGTTGTTTATAAAAGACTTTATTTAGTTATTTGAAAGAGAGAGAGAACGAGCAGGAGAAAGGGGCAGAGGGAGAAGGAGAAGCCAATTCCCAACTGATCAGGGAGCCCGACATGTGACAATCCCATGACCCTGAGAGCATGACCCTAGCTGAAGGCAGATGCTCAACCGACTGAGCCCCCCAGGCTCCCCTAAGTGGGCACAGCTCTAAGGACCTTATAAATATTGTGCCACATACGCCTTACAACAACCCTCTTAGGTAGATATTATTACCATCCCCAGTTTATAGAGGAGAGAACTATGGCAAAGAGAGGGCATGTAACTTGACCAAGGTCACACAGCCTCCAAGTGGCAGGGCTGGGTGCGTGCCTTCCTCTGGAGCTATGACAGACTACTGCTTAGAGCAAAGCATCAGAGCTGGGCAGGACCGTCCCTTTTACAAAGCAGGAAGTGGATGCCTAGAGAGGCTGTTGGACCTGTCCCAGGGCACAGGGCTGGGACTCTGACACTACATTCCAGAACTCCTGTCTAGTCACCTCTCAGGACACCCTGCTGCCCTCTGCTCCCTCTCCAACATCCACAGTGCCAGGAAGCTCGTCTTTCCTCAGGACAAGACCAGAGGAGCAGGATGGTCGGTGGGTCCTAGCTGTTAGAAGCATTACATAAAAACAAGACAAAACAAAAGTAACTATTTATCAACTTGGATAGCTATTTAGCCAAACTGTACTGAAGACCATTAAAACTCTAGACCAGGGCTGACTTGCGCCCTTGAACCTGCCACTCACACTGCTTCCCACTCCACAGATCTGTCCATTCACTGTTTCAGCTGGTACAGCAAACGGCTCCGTGAGGACGTGGCACATATGCACAGGATTCGGGTTTTCCGGTGTCCAGCAAATTCCACCTTCTTTCCTCTTGGTTTCTTTGGGGGAATGAATATACTTGTAATTCTTCCACTGACAATTCTGTTGATAGTTTTAGGTGTTAAAGCAGGGCCGGGAGAGGCAGCCAGAGTTCCTCCGGTGTGGCCAGTGGGCCAGCAAACAGGAGGTGGCCCAGGTGTCATCATCCCGTCTGTTCCGAAGGACCCGGCTCCCATCAGCACGGTGGATCCCAGTCGGTGGATCCCAGTGTCGAGGACGCCCGTGTCCTCCATGCCACACTGGTAACTGACTCACAAATTTATCTTGTCTGAATTCGAATCTGGGTTGAAAACTGACCTTAGCTCATCTGTCAGAGGTGTGTGGCCTTATAAGGAATTTCTTCTGTAACTTGGTGCATTCGCGTGGTTCCTCTATCAACCCGAGCCCAGGTCCCTCAAGTGGGGGGTGGTGGTAGGGTCAAATTTCACAACTGCTTCAGTACATTGATACCTTGGCACCATTTTCAATTTTCTAAACCATGCTACACCGTGGAGGGGGCCCCTCAGGGTCTAAAAAGATCCAGCAGAGTTCGGGGGAAGGGAGGGGAAGGCTCATGTGACTGACACCCGGCCACGCTGAAATGCTACGGTAGCTTGGCTGGGTCAGCAAGAGGACTAGGTTCACTCTGAGTGCAGCCTGCCTACCTGCCTGCCTTGCTGCGGGGAGGCCCGGCCCCTGCCTGCTGGCTCCGGGTCTGTGTCTGTGCCGGTACAGCCCAGGCCGCCAGAGCCACCAGCTTGGAACCAGGCCTGGAGGCAGAAGGGGAAGGGAGAAGGGAGGGCATGCAGGAGGGTGAAGGGGAGGGGCGCGGCAGGAATGTGAGAGACAGGAAAAGAGAAGAAGGGAGGGCTGCGGGGGGGGGGGCACAGGCAGAGAGGAGGATGGCAGTCCGATTCTCAGGGGTCCCCAAGATTCCTGCCCTGGTGTACTTGCTCCACAAAATCCTCTCCCCTTGAGCATGGGCAGCACTGTGAGTGGGAGTGACGCCGCTCCTGTGACTGGGGTGATATCTCAAGGCCAAAGAAACACAAAAATAATTACGGTCTCTCGTCAGCTGACTTAATCAAAAGATAGATGATCCTAGGTGGGCCTCACCTAATCAGGTGAGCCCTTTAAAAGAGGATCAGGAAGTCAGACTCTCCTGCCGGCAGCAAGAGATAAGACAAAGAGGTGGGGTCTGGTGTCACAGGGCTAGTGTCTCTGACCTGGGGGGAGTCTGAACTGCATACAACCATCCCGTCCCCCACTGCTTTCCTGTAGCTCTGCTTGGGACTGGACCAACGATCCCTGAGGAGACCATCTCGGTGAACACGCAGTCCCTGACCCCTGGTGTGACCTCCCACCAGAGAGGCAGGCTTCCAAAACAACAGCCCATCGGACCACACAGACTACATCTCAGCTACCCCGTGGGCCTCCCTCCACCCTGGAAGTGGGTCCCGTCTTGGCCCACACACTCCTATGGTCCTCAGGTCCAATCCAGAAAGTCTGTCCTGGTCATGAGGACAATGGCACCAACAGACTAAAACCCACCAGAGCTCTGGATCTGAGGGACCCAGGCCTGGATGATAAAGGAATGGTGGGAATGAACCAAGTCACAGGGTAAGTTCCTTATGAAGCTGTATCAGCTGTAGTCACTTGACCTTCAGTTCCAATTCAGAAAAGGGCTAAACTTCTCAGGCAGTACGATTTCGAATCGTTGTGATTGCTGCCTTGTGAAACACCTTCCTCTCTTAGGGTTCGCATGGGACTCACACCCGGGAAGCGAGACGCCTGTCACATAGGAAGTGGTAAAAATCATGTTCTCTTCTGTGAATCCAACTAATTAAACACCAACAGACACAGGTGTCGACATTTAAACAGGTCTAGATACCTCTGCATGACCAACTTCATGAGCACACGACTGTGACCAGCATCACAAGCCTGGTCCTGGCCTGAGAGGCCTGAATGAAAGACTAGATAGAGAGTCTGACGACACAATTTAGCCTGAAACACTGATGTTACCAAGAACATGAAAGAGCCCAACCCAGAGCCTAAGAGACCGAGATCCCCCAAGCGATCCCTGTGAAGTCACCAGAAAGAAATATGATATGACCAAGTCATGAAGAAAACAAAAGAATACAAAACAGCTCTGGTCCACCACGGTGATAAGCAAACAGGAATTCATTCCCCACAGCATTTCCTGGGACGCCAGTACTGCCCTCCCATTGCCTCAGGCCAGGCAAGGGTTCTTGGGTTCCCCCCATGCCTTGGGCCAGTGCTTCTGTGTGCAGGACAAACCCATCACCACCTGCCACCTTTGTGAACTATAAACTCACTCTTGAGGTCACAGCTATGTCACAGTTTGTAGGAGAGTTTCCAAATGCTTACTTTCACTTCTGCACTTAGCTGGTGGGGAGGGACAGCAGCTACTGGTGATGGCCAGCCCAGGCCCACCCAACCTTGCACCACCTTCAGACCCGGCCAGGGAAGGACTTGTGGATGTCGGTGTGGGTCCCCGGTCTCTGGAGGAGACAGCCAGGGCTGGGGAGTTGGAATGTGGGACAAGCTGGAGGAGCCAGAGAGCCTGGGACATGGGCCCTAGCTTCAGCCCCTGTATCTGCTGGAACCTTATCTTGAAGGAATGTGAAACCACTGGAGGGTTTTACAAAGGGACATGGAGGGGCTGACCTCTGTTTGAGAACTAGCGCTCTGGCTGCTATGTGGGGAGTGGGAAGGGACTGAGGAGGCCAGTAGGGAATCAAGGAGGTGGGCAGAGGTTGCTTTGAGCCAGCAACCCTGTGAACCTCAAGAGGTGGGATGAAGCAAAGCGGGGTGGCCAGAGGGCATTGGCAGGGTGCCAGGAGCCTAGGGTCCCAAGCCTGTGTGTGCCAGCAGCCAGAGAACCCTGGTGAAGAAACCCCACGTGCCATACCCGATGCTTGTGACACACAGGGTGCTTCCCCAAACCTGGACGGGACATCCTGCCTGCTGACCCCAGCTCACCCCCCAGGGCCTGTGTGGGGCTCAGAGTCGGGGAGTGCCGTCACTTCAATCCCCCTAAACTCCCCAACTCAAGGAAGAGGGTGATGGTCCATCGAAACTGGAAGGATGGAAAGGGGTGGGTTTGTGGGATGTAAGACAAAGTCAAAAGGCACAGGGATTCAGAAAAGCAAGCTTGGATACAAGACCGCGCACCCTGCCCAGCAAGCAGTCCGCTGCCTCGTTGTTCAGCTCCCATGTTGCTCCTGGGATGCTCCCCGATGGACCTGTGACCAAGCTCATTCTGTGACCTCAGGGCACCTCCCGGGACGGCAGCAGGGCAAGCTGGCTTGGCCCTTTCTCCCAGTTCTGGAATGCCCCCTTCCCTTCCTACAAGAGCTGACAGGAGACAGGCGTCAAGCCCTCAGCATCTGCCTCCAAGGGCTCCAGGAAAGGCAGAGCTCTGGGCCGTAAGCCTCCTCCTGCTCCCCACGTCTTTGTTGAGATACATACTAAAAAATATTTAAGATGAAATAGTATGACTGCCATCAGATTTGCCTTCTAATAAGTAAGGGGGAGGGGGAAGGAGGGGTCTGAAGGGATGTAAGCTGACAGCTGCCGGGCTGGCTGGTGGGCCTTCTATCACAGTGTGCACCCCCCCAACCCCCCAGAGCATCAGCACACCTGGGAAGAGTTAGAGATGCAGAATCACCTCCCACCCCTAGGCCCTCCCAGTCAGAGCCTCTGGGATGGAGTCCAGCCTGCTGGGCTTCAACATGCTCCCAGTGTGTCTGTGTGTGTTGGCGGGGGCGGGGTGGTGCTGACACTCGCTCAAGTGTGGGGAACTCTGTCTTCTGTTAACCCATCTGTGTTTGGGTATGTTTGACATTTTTCATAATAAATAGGAAATTTTTAAAAGGGAGGGTAAAAGGGGGAGGCAGGGAGAGAGAGAGAGAGGAAGGAAAGAAAGGACAGAGCCCCCAAACCAAAACCATGCTCAGGGCTGCTAAGGTGGCCAGGGGTGTTGCTAAAAACCCCTACAGGGCTGCCGCCTCCCCCAGCTCCCCCACAGCTTCCCCACAGCTGCCCCCCGCTGCTCCCCCAGCCACACCCCAGCAGGCCTCTCCAGGGTCTGGGGAGGAGCCCATCCAGCCAGGCTCCTGGCCAGAATGCAGTGTCCTCTCCCCTAACAGGCCAGCCTCACCCTTCCCCCAGAGACCCCCCACCCTGGTCTCGAACCCCCAGAGACCCCCCCACCCTGGCCTCGAACCCCGCAAATGGTGCTTCAGAGACATTGGGCTTTAAAGCAAGGGGCCCTCTGATGATGGAGATGGTTGGGAAGAGAAGCCCCCACTCATCACCACCAGATTCTCCCGAGAAGAATTCTAAAAGGCGGAACCATTGACTCCACAGAGCCCCTGTTACAACTGACCCTAGATAGATAGGACAGCTCTTGGTCGCAGGGGCGTCGTGTATGCCATGGGAGACACTGTGGACACACACAGCAGCAAGGGCCTAATCCCCGGAGCCTCCTCTCCAATGGCTCATGCACACTCACTCTCCCAGCAGGGTCTCTGGAGGCCCTGAGGCCCCCAGCCCAGGGATGGCCACAGGGGCACACAGGTTGCCGGGGACGGGGGATGTGTCTCCCACAAACCCTGTCTCCGCAGTGCAGCTCTAAGGTGTTTATATCCTTCTTGTGGCTCCTACCCATTTAACTACCTTGAGGACTCCATGGGCTGACCATCAAAGAACAGGCAGGTGATAAACACCAGCAGGACAGGAGTTCCAGGAGCAAGATCTGCTGCTGTGGGAGGAAGACACGGTCACTTCCTGGAGAGTCTGGTGTGGCCTTGGGTCACTGGCTCTGGGTCCGGGTCCTCAGCTTCCACACTCTCCAGGGATTCCGGCAGGGTGTGGAGCCCTATACCCCGAGCCCACACATCCTATGATCCCAGAAAATGTTTTTATTCTGCTCGGCCACTCTGCAGTTGCCCCCAGTGGTTCTAGAACTCTACCTGGAAGCTAGAAGGGGAGTATGAGTCCTGACTTGGGGGTGATTCTTGACAAACGTGACTGAGAGGCGCTCTTGTCACTTCCTACAGTGAGGTCTGGGGGCTGGAAGGGCACCAGGAGGAGGGCTCTGGAAGTCAGCGGCCACTCACGACAGGACACAGAGCCCAAAGTAGGTTCACACGCACTGCTGGAGTGCCCACCATGGTGGGCCGTGCCCTGTGACCAGGCATGCGGTCACATTTGAGTACAGGTGTTTGGGAGGAGGCTGTCCCCACACATTAAGACCACTGCTGGGGGCCACGGAGAGAGTCCACCTCTGAGCCGTGGCCACACCTCGGGGACCCCAGGGGCCGGCACCTCTTTGTTCCATTTGCTCAGATGTAACATGGAAATGAGCCACACGGGCTGTTCAGAAACACAAGCGATCTGGCGGCTGTAAAGTGTTCTAGAATTAGGAGGAAAGTTTTACTATTGATTGTACACATTCCTTTTAGCTTTTAGGTTTAGAATCAAGCAGAACTGAAAAACCAGACTATTTTCCCAGGCCTCATTGTCTAACCAGAGCTCATAAGCTCTCAGGGAAAGGTTTGCTCACGGGAAGGTAGGAGGAGTCTCATGCAGCTGAAGCCTGAAGCGGTGACAAAGAAGCAATTTTGTTTGGAAACAAGCAGAACCTTCTGCCCCTTGAGATCTGGCCCCGGGCTGACAAAGGCTCAGGAATCCCGCTGGGGGCAGGCTGGAAACCTCCGATTCGCTGGAGGCCGTGGACACAGGCCCACAGGAAAGCCCCTTAGGACGCACTGTCTAGCTCTCGTCTGGACTGGACGGCTGTGCAGGGTAACCATAAGGCTGGCACAGAGTCCCTGCCCAGAGTGGCCTTTGCCACAGGAAGTGGCGACAGCCAGCTTGTATTCTAGGTACGTCCCCAACCCCTCGTGTGCGGCAACTTCTCAAGACGGGCTGCTGGTCCAAGCAGCCTAGTGCAACGGGGGACACTAACGGGAAGGGGAGCGCATGAGCCAGCAGCTCACCAACAATGGCTCATGCTGTCTCCGTAGCCGGCACCCACCACCCCTTGGTCCTCGGCTGCCATGTGCACTTCACGCTCCTCTTTCTAAAACCCTGGCCTACAAGATTACTGTAGGTCCCCCCAGTGGCTTTATGGCCACGCCTGTGAGTACAGTCACCACAAGGGGAAGGTACTTTGGGATTGCAGGTGCTGATGGGAGACAGGAACAACACTTCAGAGGGCATTTGGGGAATCTAGGGGGCACTGAAGGCATCACGGTGACTGAAGGCAGGACACAGCAGGCCAACCATCCTGCCTTCAGACAGGCGTGCTCAGTGAAGAACCTTCCCACTGACGACTCAGATGGAGAGAAGAAACCACCTCATAATTTTCTGATCTACAAACTGATTCCAACATATGCATAAAATCAAAATACAATTCGCGCCATGTAAGATACACTGGCTGTTTCAGGAATGCAATCAGCATTGAGGAAAGATGACTTGGCTGTGTTCAGAACTTCCTCAAGAGTCAGGGACCACTTGGGAATGTCAAGGCACCCACAGCCCCAAGCTGTGTGGCATGTGGGTCTCAGCACCACAGGCCTGCATCGGTCAGTGTTCACAGCTACGGCTCAGGGCATCGTTGGCTCACCGGAGACGACTCCCTTGGTCTTCTGGTGCACCGGGGCTAGAGCCTTTCTCTATCAAAACCCATGTTCTCCTAGGGCAATCTACCTTTGTTTTATCTCTTTTCAGTGCAACAGCTGAAACACTGTATTGACTTGACATCACATGTCCCAGCAGATTCTACCACATATGAATTTCATTTCAGGTTAGCAATGAGAATGTTAAAAACTTGTTACAAAAAGGGGGCCTGGGTCCGACAGGGTTGAGAACCACAGCTTTGAAAGTGCAGAATGGGACAGGGGAGCTGAGCCTCTCTACAGCTCGGCCTCTCGGTCCAAACAGTCCGGCCACAGGTCAAGGGCACGGGGCTGGGAGCCACAGACTAAACATGACACTCTTTGTCCATCTTACTTGAAGGTTTAGAAAACAGAAAGTTAAAGACTACAGCATAAGAGCACCTGGATGGCTCAGTCAGCTGAGTGTCCGACTCTTGATTTCAGTTCAGGTCATAATCTCTGGGTTATGGGATCGAGCCCCCATGTCGGGCTTTGTGTTGGGGTGGGTGGTGAATTCTGCTTGGAATTCTTTCCCTCTGCCCTTCTCCCTGCTCACTCTCGTTCTCTCGGTCTCTATCTCTCTCAAATAAATAAATATATTTATTTATGTGTGTGTGTATATATATATATTTAAACAGACTAAAGTAACTAGTTATCTAAAACACCAAGTTGCCACCAAAGCCAACTCCAGTGAGTTCTGGAATAGAATGTAAAATTACTAAGGAATTTTATGATAAAACACCAGCCTTCAGAGAGACTTCTATTTTGCAAGATTAGGCCATGGGCCTCCAGGAGCCCAGACCAGGGCACCTGGTGTTAAAGCCCAGAGCATCGGGCACCCCCTCTCCACAGGCTGGGTCACAGCGCTCCAGGTCTCTGCAGACGGAGACCATCCAGGGAGGGGCCTCAACACCCACTCGGGTTCTGGGTCTACCCTTCACCACTTATGTGGGCTCTGACAAACTACACTACCTTCTTTGTTGTTGGTGGTGGTGTGTTAATCATGCAATATTTATTTATCTATATCTGATTTCATTATCTTATCTCCAGAGTAATTAACATACCATGTTACGTTAGTTTCAGGTGTACAATACAGTGATTCAATAGCTCCATGCATTACTCAGTTCTCATCACGGTAAATGTGTTCCTTCATCCTCATCACTTATCTCCACACCCCGCAAAGCCACTCCTCTCTGGTGACCATCAGTGTGTTCTCTATAATTAACAGTCTGTCTGTTGGACACTGCATCACTCTTGGACGCTAGCTCTTATCACAGGGAACGGGGGAACCAGGCTAAGCGATCTCCGGGAGTTTCCTTCACTTCTAAAATGTTGTATCTCTACACCAGAGGTGAACTGTTTCTACAGTGAGACTGTCAGTTCTCTTTCCCCATTTTGCTACTAGAAATCTCCTGACTTTGCTTTTCTGAATAATGAATTAAAAAAAAAAAAAAAACCTCCCCATATGCCAAAATAACAAACTGGCCCTATTCAGAAAAAATACTATTCATGTTACTTTATAGAAAGCAGCGACTAGTATCATTCACCTTAAACTTTACAAAGTAACATTTACCCAGTGAAACTTCCCAGCACTATCTTCAATTTAGCAACTACTGCTATACTGATGGGGGCAAATGAACATGTTGCACAGTGTCCTCCACACGGATACATTTCTCCTCTTGCTGTTTACATCTTTCACATTTTTTTCTGAGCTGAGAGAAGGCCCACATTTCCTTCAATAGCCTCAATGAGCTTGAATGACAAAGAGAGAGCGACAAATAACCATGTGTGACCGACAGGGGAGAGCATCTTGGCCCCATTTGTGCGGCTGGGCCTCCAGGTGACAGATGCTCTCTGGTCAATTCATCTGGGCCCCCCTCCTTTCCCCTTAACCTGCTCTACTCACAGTCTTCCCTGCAAACCCCACATTTTTTTTAAGGTGTCACAAAAAACAGACATCGTTCCTTCTCAGAATAGGGCTGGACACTCCAGAGCCTTCCTTTATCAGGCAGCACATGACTATTTACTACATGGCCTCTATTCGAGCGCTACTCCTAGAACAAGCCAGGAGAGAAACAGAGGCCATCCTTCCATCCTTCCTTCCTCCCTCTCTCTTTTAAGATTTTATTTATCTGTTTGAGAAAGAGAGAGAGTGAGAGAGAGCATGTGTGGCAGTGGCAGAGAAGGAGAGAAGGAGGCTCTCCGGAGCAGGGAGCCTGGTGTGGGACTCAATCCTAGGACCCTGGGACCACGACCGACCAGAGCTGAAGGCAGACGTTTAACTGACTGAGCCACCCGGGTGCCCCCAGAGGGATCATTTCAATTCTCAGTGAGCTTGTCTGTCTGGGTGGGGTGGGGTAGAGCCGCACAGCACCCAGGAAGGATGCTTCTGTGGGATGCTGACATACGTAGCACTTACAAAGTTGGTGTGGTGTGAAAATAGAAAAACAGAAATTTCTGTGGCTGTCTTTCAGTTTTACTCTTTTTTTCCTTATTTAGAAAAATAAAGTCCACTGAAATTTCTTTTGTCTGGGGTGCCTGCATGGCTCAGTTGCTTAAGCGTCTCTCTTCCCAGGGTGGGGTCCTGGGTTGGAGCCCCTGGTGGGCTCCCTGCTCAGTGGGGAGTCTGCTTCTCCCTCTGCCTCTGCTGCTCCCCTGCTTGATGCCCTCACTCGCTCTCTCTCAATGAATAAATAAAAAATCTCTTTTTAAAAAGACTTTATTTATTCATTTGAGAGAGTGAAGAGAGATAGAAGAGCACACAATCTGAGGTGGTGGGGGGGGGTGCTGGATGGCGGCAGAGGGAGAGGGAGAAGCAAACTCTCGCTGAGCAGGGAGCCTGATGTGGGGCTCAATTGGGGACTCTGAGACAATGACCTGTGCTGAAGGCAGACGCTTAACCAAACTGAGTCAAGCATGTACCCCAATAAACAAAAAAATTAAAAAAAAATTTTTTTAAAGAAAGTTCTTTTGTCGAAAAACTACCAGAGAAAAAAAGGAAATGTTCAATAAAACGAAGATGTCTCATTATGCATTTGGGGCAAGGCCATGTGCCCTAAGAGGCTGCCTTAGCAACCAGAAACGCTTCTCCCTGTGCTGGGGTTGTGACACCCCAGAGGCTGCAAAGAGAAGCTCACAGCAGCCACACAGCAGCAGCCGCTGGCCAGACCCTCGGTGAAGGACTGTATACAGTGGCGACAGTTATCAGCACCAGCTCTGAATTAGCAGGCCTGTGTCTGAGCCGGCTCTACCACCTGCTAGCTGGGTGTACTCGGGAAAGTCCTCTGACGCTCTGAGCCTCAGTTTCCCCTTTATCTGTACATGGAGATAACCAAACAAGGTTCTGGCAAGGGCTAGGAAAACTGTCTACAGAAACCATTTAACAGGGCTGACCCTGCAGGTGTCTGGGGATGCTACCTGTTGTTAATGCTTAACTCATCATCCTCTACCCTCTGTAGCCGCTAGGGACCCAGCCCTGTGCCTTTAAACCCCATCTGAGCTAAATTCACAGGGCTGGGTCCCTAGCGGCCTGGGGGGAATTTCAGAGCAGGGAGAGGAGGTCCCAGCCCACACCAAAAAGCCACTCTATTTCTCTCCCCCTTGGAAGATGACACACCCACTTGCCACAAAATAAAAAAGATGTGAGGATCAGAAATGAGGTTGCTTTGAGAAGGCTGATTACACAAACATACAAATGAAACATTTTGGTTACAATTAAAAGTCCTCATTAAATTACGATAAATGACTTTCCTACTACAAAGTCGTTAGGCTTTTCCACTCAAGGCAAAACCACTTACATGACTTTAAAATTGTCAGGTTACCGTATTAAAGAGAAAACCACTTGAGCTCCGGCCCTCGCCCTAATGAACGGATGAGTCTCAGAATACACATTTGTGTTGTTGCTGGTTTTGTTGTGTATTTATTCTGGAATTTGGCCAGGGGAAGGGGATTTCAGTCGTGGCCTCAATCAACCCATGGCAATTTGGAATATTACATCGCGGAGAGAATCAAGATAATGCCTTGTTTCACAAATATGGAGAAAGAAGCTAATATAATTTTATCTAGAAAGTCTAAATAATAAAAATTCAGTAAATCCATTTCATGAAAATGAGCTTCTTTATTAAAAAGCAAAAACTAAAACTAAGATTTTGGTGGCCCAAAGGAAAAGCTGTGGGTAATAAAAAAAAAAAAAATCCTCTGCTCCCTACCCAGTCTCCAACCTGTAGCGGGTGAGTAACAGGCTTATCTTGATAACAGGTTAGTGATTTGAACCTTTTGGCCTCTGAGATTCCAAGATGAATGCTTTTAAATATGAACAGATACTTGGAAACCCTGAGTAACTAGTCATAAACAATGCCTCCGCTGAGTCACATAGCCTGATTTTTCAAGGATAACAAATTCCTCCTGAACATTGCCTTTTGAGGAGCAAACTTGTTGCACCAGCATTTGCCCTCACAACTCTGTAGAAGCTAGATAAGGACCTCTAATCAGGTAAGACTCCAATCAACATCACCTGAAAACAGCTCGGGCGACTATAAATAACTTGATTTCCTGTGCTTAGTGTAAGTGGCAGTTGCGACTGAAGGGTTTTCGTGTGTGTGTGTGTGTGTGTGTGTGTGTGTGTGTGTGGTTTTTGTTTTTTGTTTTTTTTTTAATTTGTGAAGGAGGCTTCTGCTATGTTGTATTAGCTCCACCTGAAGAGAAAGTAACTCTTAAAGCAAAAGGGAAATTTAGTGTCATCTCTGCCCTAGGGGGACACTCTTAATCCTATGAGAAAAGACCTTACTTCACTATTTTTGTATCTTAACTGCTTGGGAAAGTGACCCATCTAAAACAAGGCAGGTTTCCAGGGCTCAAATCTCTGAGCCACGGCAGGTTTTATGACGTTCGTACTGACTGCACCCCCACACTGGGCAATGCGCCTACTTGCCAAGACCGGGGGACCTTGGGACAGGGACCCACAATGATGAGAGTTCGACCCAGGCAGGCTGTCCTCAGGACAGGACCGGTGGCTGGTGAGGGCTTAGTGCCAATCAGTTATGTCGAAAAAGACCAGAGGTGACACAACCGGTCATAAGCACGAGGAAGTTACAAAAGTGAAAGAAATGTATGGTTTCTACACTCACAGAGCTCCAGGGCCAGAGCTCACTGTTGTGTAAGGCACCCCCCCCCCAACTGTTCACTCAGCACTTCCTTTTATTTATTTTTTATAATTCTATTTTTAAAAAAGATTTTATCCATTTCTTTGGCAAAGAGAGCACAAGCAGGGGGAGCGGCAGGCAGAGGGAGAGGGAAAAGCAGACTCCCTGCTGAGCAGGGAGCCTGACATGGGGCTTGATCCCAGGACCCCAAGATTATGACCTGAGCTAAAGGCAGATGCTTAACTGACTGGGCCTCCCAGTTGCCCCTCAGCACTTCCTTTTAACCAGACCTTTAACCTCATAAAAGGACTGAGTTTTACTTCTGTTTCCCAGGCCCCACTCTAAAATACTTTTTGCTACTATTCACTAAAAAAACAAAACAAAACAGAACTATAGGTTCACAATTTCTTCTTGGAAACCCCTGGGGCCAAACGGGTTTCAGAATTCAACATTTTTGGATTTTAGAAGGGTGATAGGTTGCATAGGCCCTCGAGTCTGTAATCACCAGAGTAATAGCCATCAACCAAGACATTCCCAGACTGCAGAGAAATGTGTGAATATTCACAATGAGAGGAACACAGATGGAAAACAGCCTCCCATCAGCCAGGGCAGGCCTTCCCGCAAAATGAATTCTGCCACAAACTTAAAAAAACAAAAACAACAAAACAAAAACAATTTTCAGTTTTGGGAGTTTACTGGATCCTCGAATTGGGGATACAGCAGGGCACCTCAATCAAAGCCCAGTCCGGACTCTCCTGTGACTTATCTCCACACCTCTATGAAAAACGCTTCTCAACCAGATCCAATCCACGGATAAGGGTTAAGGGAACCTGGCAGCCAGTGCCACGGAGAGCCCATGTTAGTTCTTCTCATTCCTCTGATGGCCTGTCCCTTCCGTTCCCACATCCTGATTCTCCATGTTTACTTTTTCTTCCATCAAGGGCTCCCTGCCCAGCTCTTGGTCCCTTGGAGCTCGACTCCTGCCCAGGGCTAACAGCACCCTGCTCTTGCCATCTATGGTTTGCCTGGGCGCCTCTGCAGAACACTAGCATCTCCCAGCAAGCTCCTCGTCCTTCCTTCTTCTGAGGGCCCTTCCCTGTGGTGATGTACAGATGTCTCCATGGGCTCCCAGGCCCCTAGACACCAGCCAGGTGAAGGGGTAGGAACCAGCTCCAAAGGTCTGGCTCATGGCAGGAACTTTAAACCAGGCCACAGAGGAAGCACACTAACCCAGACATTAAAAATATCCACCTGACAGTACTCAGCAAGGAAAGCAACCTTCAAGCGTGGATTCATCAAAGTCTATTTCTATGCTTCTCCCTGGCATTTACCAGGAAGCTCCCCAAGGTCAGGGCAGTCTTATTTATCTTGGATCCCCTGCAAATACCCAGTAGATGATTAATTTCTGCCTGATGAAGGAGTGATTGTGTCCGGCTCACACTTCTATCAAGGCTTCCAAAAAAAAACTGGGTGAAGTGAAAATCCCATAGGGTCTCTGTGCATTACGGACCTCGTGGTTGTTTTTCAAAGTGCACCCTTTGGTCTTTATATATTTCCATCCGCAGTCAATCACAAGCTGCCCGAAAATGGGTAATTACAAACCTTCCCCATCTTACCCCCTGTCCAGTTTTTTTTTAAAGATTTTTATTCATTTATTTTATAGACAGAGAGAGATCACAAGTAGGCAGAGAGGCAGGCAGAGAGAGAGGGGGAAGCAGGCTCCCCGCCGAGCAGAGAGCCCGATGTGGGGCTCGATCCCAGGACCCTGACATCATGACCTGAGCTGAAGGCAGAGGCTTAAACCACTGAGCCACCCAGGCGCCCCCCCCCCCCCGTCCAGTTTTAATGTCCAACTATCCTCACATACATGATCCCAGTCCTGGGTGGGTACTGAGCTGGATAATTGCAAAATCCCACTCATGGAGGATCCTGCCAAGCCCTGCAGACCCCAGGAGACCAGCCAAAGTGGATTTGGTGACCCGGGACCCTGGAGGTATTTGGAGCAATCAGGCTCTGCCCACTAGACCTAAAATCCAAAGCAGTATAAGTACTCCAAACTACCCAGGCCACTGGTGGTACCAGCCTCAGGGTGAAGGCACCGGCTTCGGGCACCAGTTCCCAGGTGCCATATATTGTGAAACACCAAATTAGCAGCTGCGACGGAAACTCTCGACCACGCGCTGGCTGGGCTGAGCCCGTCCCAGACCGCCACTGCAGGGGCAGGGGAGCGACCGAGTTTCTTTCGGTCCTAGCGAGGGGCTGCTCGGTCCGCGACAACGAGTTTTCCGGCGTGCAGGGAGGACCACGCACACAGGGCAGCGAACGCACAGACAGCAGAGCCCGCTCCCGCCCGCGCATCCTCGCGTGGGGACGTTCACTGCAGGGAGTGCCGGCCACGCGGGGCACACCCCGCACTTCCCCAGGCACAGAGGGCAGCGGTGGAAGGTGCCCACTGCCCCTGGGGCCTCAGAACGGCAACCAGGAGCAAAGCGAAAGTTTCGACAACGTGTTTTTCTCTTACCAGTCTCTGAGCTTCTGGGCTCAGGCAGTCTATTTCCTTGTTCTGCGTGGCCGCGGGGTTGGTCATTCTGCCCAGCGATCGGTCCGCCTTCTCGAACAACCGGGGAAGGGACTCGCTAGAGTCGTCGGATCCGCTGGCCGGCAGGCTCTCAGCGCCGCCGCATGCCCGGGGTGGCGGGATTACTTGTTCCCGGAGACACAACGCTCTTCGCAACGGGGACTCGCCCTTCCCAGAGCAGGGGCGCGCCTCTGCCTTTCCCGGGCTCGGGCGCGGCTGGGGCGGGGCGCAGGTGGCTGGGGCGGGCGGGGCCGGGGGCGGGGGCACCCGGGGGCCGAGGAGCCAGGGCCGCCTCTCGAGCGTTCCGCCCCCCCCGGGGTCCCCCACCCAGCCGCCCGCGCGCTCCGCCCCCGGGGGTTCTCCCCCACCACCCTCCTCGAGCTGTCTCCCAATCCGGTGCGCCCCGTCCGGACCGCCCCGAGCTCCAGCTGCGCGGTTATCAATCACCGCCCAACCCCCTCCCGCAGACACCGGAAAGGCGGAGGTGGGGGGAAGGGAGGGGAAAGAAAAGACCACAGCCGGCCCGCCCACAACCCCGCCCTGGCTGCGCGCCCAAAGTCGGGGAAGGGCAAGTTGAGGGGCCTCGGGGAGAGGGGGCACGCTGGAGCAGCCCACGCGTCGCAGGAGCCTGCTTGGGGAGGGGCCTGTGCTGGTCATCGCGGCGGTAAGTCCTCTGGGGCGGGGCCTGAGCGGGGGCGGGGCGAACTGCCGCCCGGACCCCGCCCCCGGCCCGTTGGTGCCCAGCTCCCCGTGGCTGCAGCCCCGCAACGTCCACCGAACTCCGGCCAGACTGAGCTTCTGCGTTGCAGCAATCTCCGCCCTAGCACAGCAGTACCTGCCGGCGGGGGTACCCCGTTAACGCGTAACCCCGAGAAGGGCCGGCTTCCAGAACCCCAAAACTGCGCCGCCCGCGCCCGCCTCCCGCTCAGGAAGCCGGCGCAGCAAAGAGCCGGGGTGCCAGCGGTTCGGCGTGGATCCGGGGGCTGCGCGTCCCGGGCGCGGCCGCGAGGACGGTGCGAGGCAGGGCCGAGCCGGGAGGAGCGGAGTCGCCCCCGCGCGGGGACCGGCACCGGCCCCCCAGCACGCGCCTCCTCCAGCCGCAGGACACGCGTACCTCCTTCTTTAAAAGTCCAACGGGCAGAGGAACGCCACGTTTCCCGACTTCGCCAGTGTGGTCTGGGGCAGATTTTTATGGAACACTAACCCGTCCTGGCCAGGCCCTGTGCCCGCGGTGCCTGCAACGTGACTGCGCGTCCTCCTCCTCCCCTGTCTTGACTTTGCCCTCCTACCCAGAAGCTCCTTCTCAAAAAGACCACCTCCCCGCCTCAAAACCCGAACTTTAAACAGAATGGTTTGGCCTAATTCTCTGCAAAGGCGGCTCCAGAAAACCTTGCGAGATTACAGATTCACATTTCGATGTTGCAGTACCCCAATTTCCCTACTCTGCCACCCTAATCCAATTCTATCCAGCCTGTTAGCTCAAGACCTGTGCGCACAGACTTTCCCACTGTGGACAGGGCGCCCCTGAGCACAAGACTTCGGAGGAGGGCGCTCCTAAAGGAAGGGGTTAACTCAGAGGGTGGGCAGAGGAAGTCTTGGAGGACCGGACCTAGTTGAGAGAGTAGGGGCCACAGAATAGAGATGCCAGGTAGATGTCTGGAGTGACCCCCATGGGAGGAATTCACCAGGCTTTAAGGTGAACACATGCGGAGCCTTCCAAGCTTTGACGGATAGCATCGTTAGGTTTGCTAAAATAACTTTCAAAGAGATTGAAATGCTTACCTTTTAATACCTGTTTTCTTGCTATACCTCTTTTAAAATATGTTAGTGTATTACAATTCTTAATTCTTGGAAGTTAAATTCACTGGAGAAGATAATTTTAAACTCTTCTGCGTAAACAAGAACGGAACTTGCAGATTTTATCATGGAAAGCAATAATAATTTTAGTAGTAACTTCACAGATGAGAATGACAGACAATAAAATAGCCTTCTTTGAGACTTCAGCTTAAATATTACAGTCTAGGTAGGTGAATCCTGAGCTACTAGCCTTCCTAAACCCTGTAACCACATCTTCCAGAGCAGGGCACAGGGAACAGGCTTCATTTGCTAGAAGGCATCTGCATTTTCCCCAAGCCCCAGGCCACCATCCAGTCTCTAGGTATCAGCTCCATTAAACCTCGCAGGGAAGGGGTTAAATGGACTCTGGAATTAAAGCACCTGGTTCAGGGACCCCTGGGTGGCTCAGTGGGTAAAGCATCTGACTCTTGATCTTGGCTCAGGTCCGGATCTCAGGGCCCTGGGATCTAGCTCAGCAGTGGGCTCTGCACTCAGCAGGGAGTCTGCTTGTCCTTCTCCATCTGCTTCCCCACCCCCAACCCCCACCTCAAATAAATAAATAGAATCTTTTTTTTTTTTTAAGATTTTATTTATTTGACAGAGCAGAAGCAAGGGGAGCAGTAGGCAGAGGAAGAGAAAGAAGCAGACTCCCCACTGAGCAGGGAGCCTGATGTGGGAACTGATCCCAGGACCCTGGGATCATGACCTGAGCTACAGACAGGAAGCTCAACTAACTGAGGACTCCAGGAACCCCAATAAATGAAATCTTAAAAAAAAAAAAAAAAACGCACTTGGTCCAATTCCTGGTTCTGGCACTCTGTGGGATCTAGAGCTGGTTGCTTAGCCCTATGTCTCAAGCTTCATCTGAAAAACGCCAATAGTAACGACAGGGCCCCCGAGTAGCACCTCTAGGTGTAGGGGAGGAGCACGGGCACCCATGCGCAGACCCCACTGAGCAGCCCTGCTAGAAATGGAGACCAACACTGCTGGCCAGCCACTCTCTTCCAAGACTCCCAGACTCTCCTATCCTCCTCCACTATATCAGGAAGGAAGTGGGACAATGACCGGTTCCAATGGCTGAGAAACGCAATGACCAGAGAAACCTCGGGAAGGGCTGGCTGCAGAAGCTGTGGGTGGCAAGAAACCATCAGGGAGTGAGAAGCAGCTAGCTGACTGCTTTTAGTCCTAGGAACAAACTAACGATACCAACAATAAAACAATAATAGTTAGTGCCCAGGAGATTTCTTATTCCACAAAATGGTAGCCCATTAGAGAAACGTGCTGTTGTAACATCCTTCCGGATGGGAAGATGCTGTGCCTGAGTGTGTCTCAGTCCAGTCAGCCCTGTGAGACGGCCAAGCCTCAGAACCCTTCCCAGCCACAGGCAAGTGTCAAAGTCTGTCATAAGAAGAGCCCTGAATCCTGCTTCTTGGTGTTCTCATATAGATCCTGGGACCCAAGAAAAACATGTAAAGGGTCTATGTAATTGCCATCTGTTAATTTTGATGATACATGGGTCTCTAATGGAAAGGACCCCTCAATGAAGACCCTTCTGCAAACAGGCTTTTTTTTTTTTTTTAAGATTTTATTTATTTGTCAGAGAGAGCGAGCACAGGCAGACAGAGTGGAAGGCAGAGTCAGACGGAGAAGCAGGCTCCCTGCGGAGCAAGGAGCCCGATATGGGACTCGATCCCAGGACGCTGGGATCATGACCTGAGCCGAAGGCAGCTGCTTAACCAACTGAGCCACCCAGGCGTCCAGCAAACAGGCTTTTTTTCTTTTCTTTTTTTTAAACTCACAGCAAGGCCACTTATGAGGGATGATTAATTAGTAACTGGAACCTACAAACTTGTTTTTGGAAAGTTCACGAAGACATCATAGATGGGTGCAGCTGTGAAAAGTGACGTGCCTTAGAATGGGACACACTCCAAGACACATTTTCCCTGTGCTCACAGCTCAAAAGACAGCTTGGCACAGTAGTGGACACCCTTTCCCTTGAAGAAGACAGAAATAAACCCGCCTGAGAGTGTCAGGTGAGAAGGAGGACTTAGGAAGCCTGAGGTTTCCATCCTCAGGAAGGTTAGCAGGATAAACCCAGGGTGTCTTGGAGAGGGCTGAGTGGCATGGGGTGGGTGCTCAGGGACAGGACAGCCCTCCGCCTCGCCAGGGTTGGTGCTCCCCTGGGGTCCTCATGTAAGGAGCTGGTGAGGTTAAGGCCACTGGTTCACTTTCCCAGTTCTACCCCCTGTTGGTCAGGGTACCCCTTGTAACAGGTCGACTGTGAGTTTCCCCCTCCTTCCCAGCTGCCAGGCCCAGGAGCTCTGTACAGAGGAGGTGCTGTGGGTTTTGTGAAAGCTCAGCATTGTCCTAGGCGTTCCTAGAAGCCACCAAGCTTGGGATCCTCTGTGCCCTCTCAACAAAAGTTAAATGTCCAACATCTAAAAGAAGCAGTTCTCCAATGTACAACAAGATTATAGGCAGGGACTTAATTTCTTCAGGGACCCCTGAGAAAACCAAGGGTAAATAGAGCTGTCTTACTTAGTTCTGGGAACCTCAGAATCATAGCTAACCAACATGCCAGAACATTTAACCAGCGAGACCACACCCAAGCTTGGTTTACTCATCTCCATGGTGTTGGCCTGTTGCTGGATTCGAGCTTCGCCTCCTCCTGTGGTTTGGTTCGAAGTGCTAGAACCAGAGACAAACCCTTCCTGGGATCCTAGCAGAGAGCAGAGGGCAGACAGTGGGGGTGGGGGAGGCACTCTCAACCTCCCCTTTGGTCAAATGACAGACACCGAGCCATTTTTCTAAGTCACGCCGTAACTGTTGTTTTCCATGAACATGAATCACTATTCATATTGATTACAACAAAATAAACAACTCCAAATACTTCTACAAACGATGAGCTTATTATTATTATTAACTTTATAAGGGTCCTTTTGACTAATATCACAGAACGCCTCATGTTAAAAAGCTGTTTCATGAGATAATGACGCAGTCCTGGGCAGCCCCTTTCCACTTACAAAGCACTTTACACACAGAGGCCCATGAAGGTTGTGTAACTTGTCTGCAGACCCGAGTTGGAAGAGTGAGGCTGGGCTCACTAACCCAAGTCCCCACTACAAGTCTGAGACCTTAGGATAATGTGTATAGCCTTGTCCCCACTCCCAGACACCACCCAGGGGTCCCCACTTCCAGCCACCATTCAGGGGTCTTGACTGAAGAGAGAGTCAACAGACAGGCTAGGTGGTGCTCTCTGTGGTCCCCCCAGCCTTAGCCTGTACCAGTAAACCCGTCTTCCCCTCCAGGGATGCCCACAAAGCCACGTGTACACCCAGATCGATGTGCTAGCCAGCTCTGCCAAGAAGACTTAGGGCACTGGTCAGGGACATCTAGTGGAGGGCCAGACCCCACCTGGCATCAGCAGAGAAAGCTGCACCCCATGCAGCAGTGAACATAGCTCGTGGCCCAGACGGCCTCCTGTGGACAGAAGCGCCAGTGGCAAGAGTAGCTGAAAAGTAGACTGAGCTAGTTTCCTGCTGGGGCCCCACGGTGGCTCAGGTGGTTAGCCTTGGATCTTGGTTTCATTCCAGGTCATGATCTGAGGGTCATGAGATGGAGCCCCGCATCGTGCTCTGGCTGGGCATGGAAGCTGCTTGGGATTCTCTTTCTCCTTCTCCCTCTGCCTCTCTCCCGCCTGACTCACATGCTTTTTCTCTTTCTCTCTCTCTAATGCTTATGTATGTGTATATACAGCTTCTGTTTACCAGGTGCTCGCCTGTGCTGGATGAGAAAGAACCACATCCTTCATTCTCTCACCTCTCTGTGATGCGGCACTCACCCTCCCCTCCACTAGGAATGGATCCTTCCAGAATGGAAGGGCGTTCTTATCTTGGACCTCGGGGTAGTAGGGAAGAGGTGCTTCCTAAATGAAAGATGGCTTCGTGGATGGATGATTCTCCTGAGAAAATGGAGGATTTGGGGAGGTTATCGTTAACTCTCACTGATCTTAAGTGTTTTATATTTTTGTAGCATTTGGGAATAGAAACTCTCTCTTGAAAATGGAATGTCTTTTGGAATTTTTTAAAAAGATTTTATTTATTTATTTGGGGGGGGGCAGAGTGAACACCAGCAGGGGAAGGCAGAGGGAGAAGAAGGCTCCCCGCTGAGCAGGGACCAACCCCCACCCCCACCCTGGGGCAATGCGGGACTCCATCCTAGGACCCTGGGGTCATGACCTGAGCTGAAGGTGGTGCCCCACCTGGAAGCCCCAGGAATTTTTTTTTTTTTTTAAATAACTACCTACTTACTCAGCAACTCACCAGATTTCTTTCAAACCATTTAGATTTTCTAAGGAAGGTGGCAAGTTTGAGTTTTGGTCACACGACCCCGGAAGTGGTGACAGAAAGCCCTAAGGAGGTGACCAGCAGGCCTGGCTGCGTCATCAGCCGGCGAGCTGGGTGAAAGTGCTGAGAACGTGGGAGCATGCACAGATGAGGAAAGAGACGAGGAGAGAAACGTGGGGCTCCTACACGGAGAAGTGAGAAGTGTGTCAGCAAGAAGCCGAGACAGACAGTGGAGGGGGTGGGTCAGAGAAACAGACAAAGGGCGTCTCGCAAAAGCCACCGTTCGACAGCTGCCTCAGAAGGCTTCCCCGGTGTTCACGAGCTTCCCAGATGAACATTCATGTTACATGAGGCAGATGGAGGGAAGAGAAGAGAGTTGAGGAAACTTAATTTGCGACTAGAAAAACATGGGCACGCTGTTGTTAAAATCCTACAGTTAAACGTTTTCAGCAGTTTGGGCAAGTGTGAGAAATGGAAGACGAAAGCCTAGTTCGGAAGGCGGGATAGGGGGAGGTCCGGGTAGGGGGGTATATTCATTTGTCTCTTTTTAAGGATGGGAGGGACTTTGGAGGCTGAAAGGTAGGAGCCAAAGGAAAGGGGGGGAAATTGGGGTAGGGGTGGGGACGGGTCTGAGAGACTCTGGTGCCCAATGGGTGGGGGTGGGACGTGGATGGAATTGGGGTTTGGGTCCTGATTCTGGGCTGCATGGAGCTGAGAGGACCACAAGGACCGTGGACCACGGAGCTGAGGGAGGAGCAAGGGCAGGGGGAACAGAAACTGATGGGCCTGGCATGGAGCTCCTGGGTCCCCACTGGCGGGAGGCCGTTTCTATTTTCTGAGCACAGAGCCCTTCCACGGAGCTCCAGAAAGCCCAACAATGCTGTCACAGGTAGAATCTGATCCACACTCGCCATAATTTCTAATTTATTATACTCTGGAATTAAGTTCATATCCAAGTGTCCAGGCCTAAGTCCATAGCAACCCTGGGGGGAAAATGTATCTGTTTTTCCATGCCATCCCTCAGAACTAGTGATCTGAGGCCAGACCAAGGACCTGAGAGATCACAGAAACATCTCCCATATATTATAACCAAGGAAACAGCCACATCCATCTGCAATGAAGTACCTCTTAGGAAAACTAGTTGTGTTTTTTGTGAGCACAACACACCACAAATATCAACTGATTATTCTCTAAACATATAGAAAATGAAACAACTAAAATCTACTACCTCTCAGCCATGTAGGAATAAGTTGTAAAAAATCCCCTAAGTTAACTCCATAACAAAGAAAAAGATGTATTTTTTTTTAATTTTTAAAGATTTTATTGATTTATTTGACAGAGAGAGAGAGATCACAAGTAGGCGGAGAGGCAGGCAGAGAGAGAGGAAATAGGCTCCCCACTGAGCAGGGAGCCCGATGCAGGGCTCAATCCCAGGACCCTAAGATCATGACCTGAGCTGAAGGCACATGCTTAACCCACTGAGCTACCCAGGCGTCCCCACAAAGATGTATCTTTATGTGCTCTCTGAATAGTCCATTTAAAATGCTTTTGCTCAGAATAAATAGTGACATGGAAAAGTAGGCTTTACTGTGCAGAACTGTGTTCCCTAGCTAACAGAACACCCCACCAATAAGAAATAAACCAAATGCTTCAATATATAATATATACTTAGGAACAGAAAATGGTGATTAAATACATGGAAGCAATGTTTTTTCTAGGTTCTCACTCATTTATTTGGTTTGGGCTTTAATCCTCTTGCCTATGAGTTTGACATTCCAGAAAAGATAAGAATGTTCCTTACAGTCAAAGCCACGGAGCAAATTTTTACCCTCCAGAAATCAATCAGGCTACAGGTGTGATTAACAAATGTCATTCACAGAAAAGAAGTGTGGGGATCATAGGACTTTATGATGTGAATTTAAATGGTACCTACAGCAAACAGGGAAATTTAAGGCAGGTGAGATGAATTCAAAGGTTTAAAAATTAGGCACTCCTGCTAATAAGCCATTTGACTTGAAGACGACCTGACTTAAGGACAGATGAGAACATCACCACCTTCCATCCCCAAAGTACAGAAATTTCTGAGACAGCATCCCTAAAATCATCTAAGAAAAATTGAGACTAGTAACACCCTTCAGCATGGCTCTAGAAACACAGGCCCACAGCCTGCTATAAGGTTGTTCCCTTCTGTACCCAAGGCCCCAAAATACAGGGCCACGGTAAGTCATCAGCTGTTAGCCTCCAGAGAAGTACCAAATTATGAGCAACTTCTTCATCATCAATTTGTATGAACTGTGTATCTTTACAGAAGACTTTAACATAGAATCAAGAAGTCTTACCTCTGAAAAGTGAGAATTTTAGATGAAATTCAAGGGACGTTGGAGGAACAGCAAAGAAGCAGTCTGGAGAGGCATGTTTGGCACAAGAGTGGAAATTCTGGAATAACTGGAGATCAAATAGCCACTCCTGACCACGTCATCTCCGAGTACCAGCAAAGAGGTCAATTAAAGGCATCTTTATACCCAACATCTTGTGGGGCGGTTTTGACCCGCCTTTGAACAAGGAGAAGGCGTGGTTCTCTAAGCCCACTGGAGGCTTTCGAAATGCTTCTTCTGACCAGGAGGTTTGATTTTAGCTACTCAGATTATGTTGAAGCACCCTCCTCTCGTTCCCACTTCTGTGGAGGCATCCAGTATCGAATGTGGGATCAGACTTTATGAGGAGACTCTAATGTAAATAAGAGAGCTGGGTTTCTTAACCCCTATGCTAAGGACATTTTGGGCCAAATCATTCTTTGCTGGGACATCTGTCACGGAAGTTTAGCAGTGTCCTTGGCCTTTCCATCCTGCTTGTGACAACCCAGAATGTCTCCAGATATTGCCAAATGTCCCCTGGGTGGCAAAATGCCCCCAGGGGAGAAGCCCAGGTCTAGAGGGGCATGTACCTTCATCAAAGGTGCCCAAGCTGTACAAGAACACTGACTTAACTTACACAGATAAGCCACGCTCCAATTCTTAGCTACCCATGCAAAGAAATATGGCAAGAATTGTTTCAACCTATTGCTGGATACCTGTGGTCCTCTTTTTTTCTTTTAGTGAGAACTCAAAAGCAAAGCTAGTGGTTGTAGCAGGAAGAAAGTCAGCACCAGGTGTTGAGAGACAGGAGGTGGGGGCCACAGGGTGGGAAGTGGGGAGCTGAGATTTCAGACACAGTGTGGGCATGGCAAGGCCAAGGCCAAGGCCAAGGCCAAGGCAGTGATGGTGGAAGTAGACTAAAGTAAGAGCCTTGCAAGCAAGAAGGTCAGAGTATGGAGATTTGCTTCTTGGCCCATCTGGGGCCAAGGGTGGGTGAGTGCGGAGGAGTTGGGGCTGAGGGACCCCTAGCAGCGTGCACAGCCCACGTGGAGGCCCAGTGGTTCCTGCAGAAAGCCCTCAATCTCCAAAGCGGAGAGTGGAGGGGGTAGAGAATCGGGCTGGAATCCCTCTGCTGCTCATTACTTTGCAGTTTTGGGGACTCCCATGACCCCTTTCAGCATCCTCTGTAAAATCGGATGGACACAGCCCCCCATAGGACGGCAAGGCACAGTGGGACCCCAGGCTGGCCACCAAGAGCTTGCAGCACATTCTGTCTGTTCTTCCAAAGTCCACAGACTATTTTTCCTGCAAGTGGAGGGACTCTGGAATTACAGTTCACATACAGGGTTAGAAAAGCCGTGGGGAGTCTGGGTCACTGAATTAGCTTGGATTAGGTTTAAAGCTTTACTCAGGATTTCTGGGACACTCTGGGAGCTTGGCCCTCTGTCAGGCAGCTGCCCCCCTTTGAGCCCTGCATTTTGGCTTTGCCTTACAGCTCTTCCCAAAGCCAGGGTTTTAGTGTTCTCATCCTTAGACAGTATATCACGAATATGACAAAGTAGAAATGGATGCATACAGACAAAGACCGGAAGGAAATGCAGAATAAACAACACAGCCACTCCATTCAAGTGACAGCATCGTGGGAATTTTATTGCTTTTAAGAGTACGTTCAGACATTGTTAAAATGTTCTTTTTTATAATAGGTTAAGGAACTTGAACTTTATTCAGGAAGCAGTAAAGGACCCACTGAAGGTATCTGAATAGGGACATAGGATTTTGTTTGAATAAAGAAACCCGTAGGCTACAAAACAAGTTGAAAACTGTCCTCATTATTCTTTTCCAAAAATTTCTTGACAGTCTCACTACTTACTCTTCTAAAGACTTTTTATTTATTTATTTGACAGACAGAGATCACAAGTAGGTAGAGAGGCAGGGAGGGGGGGCGGTGGCAGGCTCCCTGCCAAGCAGAGAGCCCAATGCGGGGCTCAATCCCAGGACCCTGGGATCATGACCTGAGCAGAAGGCAGAGGCTTTAACCCACTGAGCCACCCAGGCACCCCCATTATTTACTCTTCTAGATTAACCTTAGTGTCCAATTGTCAAACATAAAACCAGTCTTGTCCCTTAAATTGGAATTTTAGATGTATCATGTTATGTTTATGAATTATTTTGAGGATGGATTCACATCTCTACAACACTGGGTTTTCTCATTCAGAAACAAAGCATGTCTCTCTCCATTTTAAAAATCTAACGTGTCATTCAGTATACTGTAATAGTTTTGTTCATATAGGTCCTGCATATTTCTTTAGTCCTAAATATTACTTTGAATGGGATCTTACCGTTTTGCCTTAACTGAAAAAAAAATTATTATTGGGGTTATGGCAGTGCTATGGATCTTTTTTTTTTTAAAGATTTTATTTATTTATTTGACACACAGAGAGAGAAAGCACAAGTAGGCAGAGAGGCAGGCAGAGGGAGTGGGAGAAGCAGACTCCCCGCTGAGCAGGGGCCCTGATGTGGGGCTTGATCCCAGGACCCTGAGATCATGACCTGAGCCGAAGGCAGACGCTTCACTGACTGAGCCACCCGGGGAGGCCTCTATGGGTTTTATTTATTTATTTTTTAAAAATGTCATTACAAATGATTGCAAACTGAACTCCTGGCTTTAGACTGATTTTTTGCTTTAGGCTTACACATAATCTGCAAGTGGACACACATTCCACCTCCTTTCCAGAGTGACACTGCAGATTTATCTGTCCCATTTGCACATAAGAATGGCCATCCGAGTAACATTCCAGGGGCCCTGGTCTACTGGTCTCACCCTAACATGGGTTCTCCACACTTAGCGGAACGGGCAGGACACAGCGGCTTCCCCAATTAGTACTTGTCCGCAATCTCCCAGGGCAGGACTCCAAGCTTCTTGGAATTTAAATAGCATTAAAGTTGTCAATAAAGTAAGCAGAGAATCTGTTGTCAGTCACCTGCCAAGGGACCCGAAAGGAAGCAAATGACAAGTCTCAGAGCAAGACACTCTTGACTAAAGGCTAGAATCTAGAATCTAATTTCGACACACAGGCAACGCAACTTGGAGAAGGACTAGCACTAAAGTGGGTGGAAAGTTAATTATTACTGTGGGTGTTCAATGCAATTGCTTTTTGCAGGGTGAGGCCCCTTGGAGGAACACGCCCACGCCAGGCTCAGGTCTGTATGGGCAGCCACGCCACGGAGGAAGCTTTGCCTCTGTCTAAACTCCCTGCCGGCCTCGGGCCAGTGATGCAGCCCCTCTCTAGGCCTCACTGTCCTCATCTGTAAGATGGGAGTAATGGTGTTACTTAGTTCATCCGGCCTTATGAACATCAAATGAGGGACACCTAGGTGGCTCACCCATATGCCTGGGTGGCATCTGCCTTTGGCTCAGGTCATGATCCCAGGGTACTGGGATCGAGCCCTGCATCAGGCTCCCTGCTCAGTGGAGAGCCTGCTTCTCCCTCTCCCTGCCTCTCTGCCTACTTGTGCTCTATCTCTATATCAAATAAATAAATAAAATCTTAAAGAAAAAAATCAAATGAGTAATTGTTCATAAAGTAGGGCAGATTCTTGGTCTTAATAATGCAAAGTGTTACAAAATAATTCCAGGGGCATGCAGTCTAAATCTTACATAGGAGTCTCCATTTACCACGGGGTGTGGGAGTAACTTTTGTCCCAGACCAACTGCCCCTCCCTATGAGCCTTCCTGCCCCACCCAGCATGGCTCTGCCCGCCTATCTCCTGCTCAGAGGGCACAGCCTGCATGTACTCCCAGTGCTGGTTCAACCCTTAGAATCACAGTATTAATTGGAATCCGACATCAGGGGGCTCTCACAGGAGTGGCCAGCTACCCTCCCAGAACAACAAGCCTGAGCTTTGCCACTGTTACTGTCTTTGAGGTGCCTGGTCACTTCCTAGCTGTGATTCTGATCTAGATGCTGGACTTGAACTTTGCAGGCCAGATAAGGCAGTATGACTGTGTCTCCAAAGAATGGTATTAGGCAAGAGAAACTCAAGAACTTCTCTTTTGGGGTAAAGAGGCTCTCCTACAGTAAGCGCAGGTTTTTGAAAAAGAAAAAAATTATTTGCAACTAAGAATATTAAAAAGATAGAAATACTCAGAGATTTCAATTCTAATATTCTAGGATTATCTAAAATTACATTTAGACTAAAACAGAATAGAACTATCTTTATCTCTGGAAGAAGGCAAAGGTGAGTAGATGATGAAGAACATAGGTCTGGGACAAAAGGAGGGGGAGGGGTCGTACAACTCCAAGGCCTGCCTCCTGGTGGCCACAGGGGAGCATTTCCAGAGGGCCTGTGCTAAATGTTTCACATTGGCTTAATAATATCATATAATATAATGAGAAAAGAGGACCTTACAACCCATGTTCTCTTTGTGTTAATCCACATCAAAATTTCTAATTAATTCATATTAAATATACAAAACCAATTCATTCCTTCATAAATGGAAGTAACCCTGAGTGTTCCTTCAGCATATACTTGTTGTAGATGGTCCATCCACACAATGGAAATATTATCGGGCCTGAAAAAGGAGGGAGATCCTGACACCTGTGGATGAAACCTGAAAACATTAAGCAGAGTAAAGGAAGCCAGACACAGAGGGACAAACATTGTGTGATTCCGCTTATACGAGATCCCCAGAATTGTGAAATTCACAGAGACAGGAAGCAGAAGGGTGGGCACCAGGGGCTGGGGGAGGAGGACAGGGAGTCTGTGTGTTATGGGACAGAGTTTTAGTTTGGGGAAGATGAGGAAGTTCTAGAGAGGGACGGTGGTGATAGCTGTAAATGGTGTGAATGAAATTTAAAATGGTTCAGATGCTAAACTTTGTTATGTGTATTTTACCACAATTTTTTAAAAATGGCTTAAAAAAACTCTCCAACTTACTCTGTTTAGGCAGTATCACAAAAGGAGGAAGAGGAACAATGTCAGTGTGGAGTTGTCTCCTGAAAACGGAAGTTGTACAGTGTGAGTTCCAAGAGTCTCCACTCCACGTGAAATTGGCCACACAAAAGATCTGGAATTCTGTGTGGAAGAATTCTTCCAAGTATGTGACCAGCACACATCTGTCTTAAAGTCATCTCCCTGCCATGACTCTCTCTACAGCTGCAGTTTGTGGAAGTCAAAAGATTTAAGTCATCATGACCCTACATGAATTTTCAGATACCATCAGCAAAATCAGAACAATTAGGACTGGCAGGATGACATTCTATGAGAACAGCAGCTAATTTAACTAAAAAAAAAAAAAGAAAAAGAAAAAAGAAAAAAATAAAGAAAAGAAAAGAAAAAGGCAAGCATCATAAGTGTAATAAGTCAATCAGAGAAAGACGATTATCATATGATCTCTCTGATATGAGGAATTTGAGAGGGAGGGCAGGGGGCCGTGGGGGAAGGGAGGGAAAAAATGAAACAAGATGGGATAGGGAGGGAGAGAAACCATAAGAGACTCTTAATCTCAGGAAACAAACTGAGGGTTGCTGGGTTATGGACATTGGGGAGGGCCATGGTGAGTGCTGTGAAATGTGTAAGCCTGATGATTCACAGACCTCTACCACTGGGCAAATAATACATTATATGTTAATTTAAAAAAAAAAAAAAAAAGAAAGGCAAGCATCAGGCAAATACTGCTTGCTTTAATTATCACATTCAAGCCACTTAACCATGGGAAAGCAGCAGGCAATAATAAACATTTATGTTAATCAGATTCATGGAAACAGAAAGAAGAATGGTGGGTTCCAGGAGCTGGGGGAAGGAGATAGGGAATTATTTAATTGGGACAGAGTTTCAATTTGGGAAGGTGAAAATGTTCTGTGGATGGACAGTGGTGATGGTTACAAGTGTGCAGATGCCACTTGTACCACAAGTACCAGATGCCACTCACCTAGAAATGGTTACTTTGTAAATATATAGATATAGATATTGATATCTATATCTATCTTTTGGGTGAGCACATATTACTTTTTTTTTTTTAAGATTTTATTTATTTATTTGACAGACAGAGATCACAAGTAGGCAAAGAGGCAGGCAGAGAGAAGAGGAAGCAGGCTCCCTGCTGAGCAGAGAGCCCGATGTGGAGCTCCATCCCAGGACCCTGGGATCATGACCTGAGCTGAAGGCAAAGGCTTTAACCCACTGAGCCACCCAGGTGCCCACATACTACTTTTAAAGGGGGAAAAATAACACCAAGTTCATTTTATTCCATAACTTTATGGGGGAAGAAAGGAAGGGAAAAGGGAGACAAAAAAACCTTTGTTTTGTGTTCCTCCAGGCTTTTAAATCTGTTGAAACAAACTGTAATGAATGAGGTGGGCGACCACTCCCACTTCATCCCTGCTTTTGTATCACACACACCTCTGGCACACTCCCGGGGACCTGTGGCCAGTTTCAGAATAATATTTTTAAATGCTTAAAGCAAAGTATATTGAGTTACAAAGTAAATGGATTATTCTGAAAACATATTCTTAAAATATATTTTTAATTCATGCTACATTGTGTCCTTCAGAGTCTAATCAGGAAGTCTATCCCAGTCCTGGTAACAGCAGTGTAACCTACAGAAGATGTTACACATACAGATGTAACAATACATACATACATACAGATGTAACATACAGGATGCAACATACATATAGATGTAACATACAGGAGATGTGCTGGATGCGTCAGAAGGTACAGAGAGGCTCAGAGGCAATGACCTTGGGGACAGCTGGGGCTGGGTTACCATGCTCCAAAGGCCTGGGTAGGTACCCAGAGCTCTGACCTGGGTGTTTTAGAATTTGACAGGGCTCCCTGACAACGACGGGGGGTTTCTGAGTGCTGGAAAAACACTGGAAACAGAACGGAACCCTGCGGCCCGTTGCCTGGAGACAGGCAAAGAAACAGGAAGCAGGTAGGGAGGAGCGGTTCTTTCTGCTGCGTGCCCTGCAGGCCAAGCCCCAGCCCCAGCCTCAGCCTCAGTGCAGGGGAGGAGGGATGGGGGGTGCTGGGACTTAAGAGCCATCAGAGGCAGGCTCCTGTATTAGTGCATTCAGTGACAAGTTCACACCTGCCACAGTGTGAACACAGTGGTGTACACTTTTCCCAGCTGCTCGCAACCACTGAGTAGTGGGAGAAAACACCTGGGATCTCTACAGGTGGCCAAGACGCATACACTTCCCATAGGACTGAAGTGTTCAGCCTGTATTCAAATGGGAGGTAATGCTGTTCTTTCTTCCTATGCAACTGACATCTAACCGAAGGCCCTTGGGGGATCCAGGGACCCAAGGTTAAGTAAGAGTCTTACTGGATCTTTTAAGAGGTCAAATACAGTTCTTTGTCTTGTTTAATTTTGCTTTTATTTATTTATTTATTTATTTATTTGACAGACAGAGATCACAAGCAGGCAGAGAGGCAGGCAGAGAGTGAGGAGGAAGCAGACTCCCTGCTGAGCAGAGAGCCTGATGCGGGACTCGATCCCAGGACCCTGGGATCATGACCTGAGCTGAAGGCAGCGGCTTAACCCACTGAGCCACCAAGGCACCCTAATTTTGCTTTTAAATCACATACTTGGGGGCTGCGGGTGGCTCAGTGTGTTGAGCCGCCAGCTCTTGGTTTTGGCTCAAGTCCTGATCTCATGGCTGTGGGATTGAGCCCTGCATGGGGCTCCCAGGCTTGGCACGGAGTCTACTTAAGATTCTCTCCCCATAGTCCTCTGCCCCTCCCACTCATGGTCTCTGAAATGGATAAATATTTTTTTAAAAAATCACACACTTAATATTGATACCAAATTTCTTTTATGCTTTGAAAGAGAAGGTCATAATGCAAATCCATGCCTTTGTGCATACCTCTCATTTCATCGATACTGTCAACCCCTCCTGCAAGTAGGGAATAGTAATCTTTGCATTTTATTGACTAATTACCTATTTCTGAACACCACAGAAAGGAAAGAGAACACAACCACACTCACAACTTTGCCCCCAACTCATGGTGGAAGTGGGTATTTTCAGATTCCTGGGTGGTCTTCAGAGCATTTCCTGTAATGCCTCTTGCTAGGCTCCCCTGGCCCCACCATGTTGACCATAACACCAGTGTCCTGAGCACCAGGTCAGTATTTCTACTCCTGACTTCTCCAAGCTTCAGTCCACCTGCTCCTTGCCTATGCCAAAGGCATCTCAAACTTGACACATCCAACGAAGAACTCCTATTATCTCTAAGATTCTTTCTCCTGCAGTTCCTCATCCATGGGGGCATGACCGATCAGCACCATCTAAGCAAGCTTTATCTCTCTGCCTCAGTTTCCCCCAAATGTAAAGGAGCAGCAATAATGGCACCGACCTTACAGGCTTGTTGTAGGGACTCCCCCTTTCAGGGTGCACACACAGAACCTTGGTGCCCTCAACACCCACACATGCCTACTGTTGGCCCTCTTCTCAAAGACCATGCTCCCCCACTTCCCACTTCAATGACTGTGGTGTCTTCCCATGGCCACAGCCTCACTCCAGTCACACCCCAGAGGGTTTTCTCAGAGTGATTCCAGTTACCCCAAACAGCACCCTCAACATTGCTGCCAGTGCCACCCTGCCCATCCCCCCATTCACTCATTCATTCAATCAACAAACATGGATCCAGGGTCTACCACATGTCACGTACCAAGCCAACTGTGGATGAACAATGACAACAGGCCATCAAACCTCCCAGGGGGAAGATGGATGTTGCATAATTATAATTTCTTGTACTTGTGGTAAGTGCCATGACATTAAACAGAAGTGTGCCCACAGGGTGCCAAGGCTTGGGGAATGCCAACGGGAGACACGGTGTGGGGCCTTCTGAGGAAGTGAGAAGTGAGCCTCCTGGCTGTGGGAGAAGGTAAGCTCTCTTGTGAAACCTCTGACAGCCTTCCCTCAGAGAATGGGTGAAGACCGAATGCCTCCTAGATGTCTGTCCAGTTGTCCTGGATGTGGCACCCAGCCACGGGCCATACCCACACTGTCCTCAGCTCACCGACTGGTGACAGGTGACTCCGCTCTGCCTCCTGGTGGTGACTCCAGCCTTAGACAGGGAATCCCCAAGTCTCTCCCTTCCTTCCTTCAACCCTCCCTCCCTTCTTCCCCCCACGTCCTTCCTTTCTTTCTTTCTTTCTTTCCTCTTTCTTACTTTACTAAAGCAACTTACAAAAATTGAAGTGTTTATAATAAAGGAGAGCCCAACCCTCGGCTGAAGAATTTAGTTAGTAACCTAATCCATGGCTAAGTTTTATTTAATATAGAAACAAGCTCAATTTTTTAAATGTATTGTACAGTGAACATACATGCCATGATAAGTCTATCGTCTAATCTAAAAAGTTTGAACCCTTCTATATCCCAAATTATAACAGAATTCTATCAAACTCTAGGAAAACACAGCAACTACTTATTAAAGAGAATGAAAGTCAGTATTTTGTGGGTTATGCATTATATTACATACTTGAAAAGACAAGCTGAATCACATTGGAAATACTATAGCTCTTTGTTGAGACCTCCAAGCTAAGGGAAGGATTTTAAAAACACATATCCATTTTTAGATATTTGTAGGATTTTATTTCATTATATGATAGTTACTCTCTTAGAATAATCAGAATAATAAACCACATTTAGAACAACTAAACTTTAATCAATATTTATTTCTCAAGTAAACTTTACCCCCAGCATGGGGCTTGAACTCAAGACCCGGAGATCAAGTGTCCCACACCTGCCAGGTGCCTCACTTTTCTTAAAGGACAAGATAAAATGTGTATTTCACAGGTACAGAAAATTCTCTGCTTTCCATTTTGAACAACTAATATGATACCAGATACCTAAGAATTTTTTATCTTTTATTTTGCCTAATTTTTATTTTTCAAATATTCAGTTTTCATTGACCACAAAAGTTTCTCTTGCACAAGAACTGTGCATTCTGCCTTTGTTTTAAGAAGCTCTATTTTGTGGTCTACTATATTTAAAAAGTCACTAACAAGTTTCTAACAAGAAATCAGTGATGTTGGCCCCGCCTCTATAATGCGGGCCCATCCCGATGGAAGGTCCCGAGGCTGAGACGGCCAGCTGTGTCTGTCCACAGGATTCTAGACCCTGCTAGGACTCATGACCCTATCACTTCTATCACTTAGTAAAAGTTGCAGATCTCAGAATGAGGGGGTGTTCTCCTTTCCACCTGCTGAACAGCCGAAAAATGTTAGGAAATACATTGTCAGACTGGTCAGTTATGTCACTGAAATAGAATTTACTTAGGGGGTGAAGATACTTCAGAAGAAAAACCAGTGACACACGCATGTGTACACACGGGCACACACAGGCATGCGCGCGCACAGGCACGTTCGCACGCAGACACGAGTGTACACAGACATGCATGCGCACAGGTATACACAGCCAGTAAGGTACTGACTAGACCAAGGTGCTGGCTGTGGGCCCCAGCTCCTGGCCAGCTTCTCCCATGGGGGCCGTGTGCACTGGGAGCAGGAGGAGCGTGCAGCCGGTGCACTTCTGGGAGACGCCCCTGCACCCCAGGGAAGTCCTTGCTTCCAGGGTGCCCTCATCTCTTCTTACTACATTTCTCTTTAGTTGTTGCTAGAATATAAAAGACTCTACACACAGTTTGTCACTGTAATGGTTCGCTTCTGTTTGGAAAGTGTCCAACCTATGTGTCTGACCAGTTAGTTTCTTTCTTTTCCTTCCTTCTCTTCCTCCCTCCTCCTTTCCTTTCTTCCTTCCCCCTTTCTTTCCCTTTCCTCTCCTCTCCTCTCCTTTCTTTTCCCCTTCCTTCCTTCCTTCCTTCCTTCCTTCCTTCCTTCCTTCCTTCCCTCCTTCCTTCCTCTCTTTATTTCTTTCTTTCAAGATTTTATTTGAGAGAGAGAGAGAGAGAGAATGGGAGAGAGAGAGATCGCGAGAGGGAGGGAGGGTCAGAGGAAGATGCAGGAGGAGGGAGCCTGACCTGGGGCTGGATTCCAGGACTCTGGGATCATGACTTGGGCTGAGGGGAGACACTTCACCAACTGAGCCACCCTGTCCCAGGTTTCTGACATGTGACAAATGAGCTTTTGTGGGAGCATGGGCTCTGCCTAGATGTTGTTTCCATAGACTGGGATTAAGTGTTTCAGAGACTTACCTAGCGTAGTAAGCCCCTGGCTCTCAGATTTGTACCTACCCACCAGTGCCCGTAGGATACCTGTGCAGTGCAGGCTGTGGCAGGGGCCCACGGCTGGCCAGCAAGCCCACATGAGCTCATCGCTCGGCACTTGGGACAGTAGCTACTGGTGGGAGAGTGAGCACTGCCAAACAAACTGGAGGGGTTGCCTTGATTCAGAATCCTAGACTCATTTTGGATGCCAGAGACTGTTGCTTCCATATGCTATCTGAAAATACTGTAGGTCTCTTCAGAGAAAACATGAGAGTGGGATGGAATGGGACATGCAAAGGTGCGGACTTGGGGCCATCCTCCCCAGCTGTGAACATGCTCGCACCCTCTCACCATGCTGTGTCACCCCCTCTGCTGGACTCTCAAGGGAAACCTTGCCCCAGTAGGCTGGAGAAAAGCTCCCTTGTCCAACTCAGGACAAGGAAACCAAAGCAAACCAAAGGCTTGGAGAGGTCCCAGGGCTGGTAGGCAGGTGGAGGCCGATCACAACCTAGGCGTGCAGAGTCTGTGTGATCACTGCTGCACAAGCCCCCGGACACTGGGCTCTGGCTCAGACAGGCATTGTGTTTGAGCTCCCTGAAGCCTTAGCGGGCCTGAGAGCTCAGCATAATTGTTCCCATGGCATCACGGTGGAAACTGAGGCTTGGGGTTGAGTAGAGTAGTCAAACAGTGCAGGGCTATCCATGGTCCTGACTCTCCCACCCTGTCCCTGGCTACCTTCAGACAGATGTTTTTTCCCATCTATTAAAACCACAGCTGCGAGGGGCCTCCAAGCACCATCTGGCCTGGTCACTGCTCTGAAGAGGAGATGTTATTATTCCAGTCTTGACAAGTGACCTGTCTAAGGCCCCATGGCTAAGCAGACACACCAACGTGTCAGGGCGCACACTTCCTAGAACAGAGTGACCTCCACTTGAACAATACTGCTTTTGGCCCCCAGCTGTGTTTATAGCGACAGCAAATAGCGCATCTGGGACATTTCAGACTTTTTCCTCTCTGAAAAAAACCCAGTTGACAAATCATCCTTAGAGGATGCATTATTTTTTCCCTTTTAGAATTGTAACCATCCACCACCCTTTGTCAGATGTCCAAAGGCACAGAAAACCTGCTCCTCCCAGCTGGGCTGTGTTGAAGGATTTGGTGCTCTTTCTCTCATCCAGACTCCCCTGGTCTCCTGCCAGAAGCTGACTCAGGCGGATTCTGGGGACAGCGATGTGGGACACTGTGCTAGGTGAACGTACCTCACACGGGGGTGGGAATGAAGCATCGTGGTGGGCCTCTGCTCATCAGAAGCTGTTTCCCGGGGAACAGTGTGCTGGAACAGCCAGTTGTGTTCCATGAGACAGTGTTATTTGGAAAGAGAGGCGTGTGTAAGCATTTACCCCAGATGCAGCCATCATTTCCATCCTACTTAACCCCACCCTTCGGCTCTCCTTCATCTGCTCAGCTTCTGTGAGAACTCGAACATCTTACAGGAGAAGCCCAGCTGAGAACCACTCTTAGGTTTGTCAAGAATCTGCCTGGGCAATCTCAACTGAGAAAAAACATTGGCCTGGGCTACAGAAAGGTAAATAAATAATCTACAAATCATCAAAACAAGAGCAAAAAACCTAACACTCCAAGACATGCTTTGACAATTAGGGAAAGAACTTCAAAAACCAAAGCATCAAAGAGCTACCAGTGCATAGCTGCCAAACTCACAAAGGCGAAGAATGATCACAGCACTTGACCCAGTGGGGAGGAAGCCACTTCCAGACCACAGGGGGGTGAGGGTAAATGAAGAAGGCTTTTCAGGAAAGCAATATGGGAACAAGTCTCAGGATCCTCACCCATGTTTACGCTTCTCACATCTGTGTTTGCTCATGTAATATTCTGACTTGAGGAAGTTACAAGAAAGTATTTACCCATAAAGACATTTGCTGCAATGTTATTCATAACTGTAAACAAACACAATACCCTGTGAACAACCTTTGTGTTGGACATGATGGAATGTCCTTTGTGCTGTGTTCTGTGACCATTACATTTTTCAGAGCATTTGATACAAAAGTTGAGCTTATTTCTTCCCTTGAAAAAGAGAATAAACATGCAGTATTTCCAAATATGCAAATGAGACTATGTTCAAAAACATCCATAGGTAAAAGATCAGAGGGGAGTAAAACAAAATTGTCACAGGTTTTATGCTTGGTCACAGTATGGGACATAATATTTATCTTCTTTTTTTTAATTAATTTTTTATTTAATTTTTTATTTTTTATAAACATATATTTTTATCCCCAGGGGTACAGGTCTGTGAATCACCAGGTTTACACACTTCACAGCACTCACCAAAGCACATACCCTCCCCAATTAATATTTATCTTCTATTGTTTAAATTTTCCTTATTATTCCCTACAATAAAAATGTATTCCATTTAATGTAATAAATCAAACATTTCTTTTCATCCACAATATTTATCTTTTTTAGTAATTGCTTCATTTACTCAACAAAAACCCTTGTTTTAGCCAAACCTCAGGACAAATGTTGTAAGGTTGATACACTCCTATGCCACCTCTGTGAAAACAGGGAGGGCTTCCTGGAGGAAGGGGGAACTGAGTCTAGAAGTATAGAGAGTGATGGGAGACACTGTTGTCCCATAGCTCAGTATGTTTGGCATGTAAGATGCCATGGGAGGGAGATGGAGATGAGGTGAGAGGGGAGGCCAAGATTTTTTAAGATTATATTTTATTTTTTTGAGGGAGAGAGAGAGGGTGTGTCTGAGCAGTGGGGGTGAGGGGGAAGGGAGAGAATGAGAATCTCAAGCAGGCTCCGTGCTCAGCTCAGAGCCCACCGAAGGGCTCGAGATCACGACCTGAGCCAAAATCAAGAGTTGGAAGCTCAACCGACTGAGCCATACAGGGGGGCGGGGGGGGGGGCTAAGATGTTAAATCTGTTTGGGCAGCAAGAAGGAACCATTAATAAGTGTGGTAAGGAGGAGACCATGGCATGAGGTTTGCGTTCTGGGGGTCAGGGGGACAGCAAGACAAAGACAGATTTGAGGTGGGAGATCTTGGGGGCAGATAGACAGACTAGCAGGCTGTGAAGGCAGCCACGTGAGGGGACTGGGCCTCAGCTGAGTCAGGCTCCCTGCTCTGCAGAGGGAGGATAGTGGAGGAATTCGGGCTCAGGCAGCTCTGAGCAGCGGGGAATGGGAGACATGGCAGAGGCAGCCAGCCAGCTGGGGGAGTGGGGGCTGTGGGGCTGTGGTGGGGGAACTGAGAGGGGGGTTAGGGCAGGATGTGGAGAATTCGTGAGAGGTCAAGGCCATGAGTGTGGCTGGAGCTGCTGCACAGGCCCGAGCGCTGACAAGAGGGCTGCAGCACAGCCAGACAGCCCAGGACGTGGAGGGAATAGGGCAGGTGGTATCTGGAAGCTAGGTGGGGGCACTGGCCTGCCTCATGGCACCTGGTGAGGTCATTTCACTTCGGTGTCCCATGTGGGAACTGTGGGAACACTACCACCCATCGTGTCGGAGGACTGGTTCTCAGGGTGGCCTCTGTAGCATGACCTATGGGACTATCCTGTACCCCTTGGCCCCCACCCTGCCTCTTGCCCCAGAGGAGAGACAGGAAGAATGAAATACCAGTCAGCCGACAGCTATCACTGAGCCTAAACATGGTTAACAATGGAGGTGTCACACCATCAATGCTTGGCAGCACCCGTCACCATGCCGTCGTGGCTCGGTGGGACCAGTCAGTGTCCCACGTGCACACAGCCAAGGCGGGGCGGGGGGGTGCTCAGGGCAAGGAGCTGTCTCCAGAGCTTGTCTGGTGCTTAGCTCTGCGGAGCACTGCACCTGGGTTCTGGGTTCTACCACAAGCTCACGAATTAGAGCATTTTCTAAGTAAGGACACTGAGGCACAAAAAGGTAAAACAACATGTCCCGAGGCAGCAGTGGGGCTGGGACCCAGGGGCAACTCCTGGGGAAGTTGTGGCCCTGAGGAGTTTTGCACCAAACACACTGGGGGTGAGGGGTCATGCAGCAGGGAGGAGGTCACAAATCTGACTGCAAGGAAGAGCCCGCTCCAGAGGAGCCTCTAGTGCTGTGAGCAACTGGAGCTTGTTTTCCAACAAAGGATGCCAGTCCGTGCTTGCTGCCTGGAGGCGGTATCACCCAGCCAGTCTGCAAGGCCTTCCATCCTTCCATCTGCTCTGCGAGCCAGCTCATGCTGAAATAGGTGTAACAAGCCCCCTGCCCCCGACACACAAGATCAATTTGCATGGCATCCAGTTTTAATACTAATGAAGTTCGTAAGAGCACAGAATTATTTCATTTTTGCAGGGTATTTTTTTGGCATTTTCATGTCATAAAATGAGCCACTTGGAACAAAATCCGAATTTTAAATGTTGGGCTGCTGATAAGGCATCATGTTAAGATATTTTGGCTTATAGCTACTTCTGGGAAGCAACTCATTTCCATGTGAAGAGTGGATGCCCACCATTGGCTCCCTCTTTAAAACCTGTAAGAAAAGTCCAGATCTCTGTATTTTGTAGGTTACAGATTATTTCACTTATATATGTTTTGCTCAGAACTGCAGGCTCTTAAAATTATTCTTTTAAAGATTTATTTATTTATTTCAGAGAGAGAGAGAAAGAGAGAGGATAAGGAGGGGGCAGAGGGAGAGAGAATCCCAAGCCCACTCCCTGCTGAGCTTGGTGCCTGACGTGGGGCGATCCCATGACCTTGAGATCATGACCTGAATCAAGACCAAGAGTCAGAGGCTTAACTGACTGCACCATCCAGGAGCCCCTTAAATTAAAAAAAAAAAAAAAAAATTTTTTTAAAGATTTTATTTATTTATTTGTCAGAGAGAGAGAGAGAGAGAGAGAGCGAGCACAAGCAGGCAGAGCAGCAGGCAGAGAGAGAGAGAGAAGCAGGCTCCCTGCTGAGCAAGGAGCCTGATGTGGGACTCGATCCCAGGACCCTGGGATCATGACCTGAGCTGAAGGCAGAGGCTTTAACCCATTGAGCCACCCAGCTGCCCCCCGAATTAAAAATTATTTTAAAATAGAAACATATCTGGAGAAAATTCGGTCCAGTAAATAAGAAAATCACTGTTGTTTTTCTTAAATTAAATTAGTATTGTATTTTACCTTAACTTTTATGAGAAACTCCCAGAGTTTAATTTCATTAACTTCAGAAAGCATTACCTAGTTTTTTCCACAATAAGCAAAGCTCTATTCTCTGACACTGAGTCAGAAGCTTATTTAAATCTTTCATGAATAATTAAAATTATAAGTATTCTTTAAGATGTGGGAAAAAACTTAAAGTATTTCAGAGTCAGCACAGTGCAATGGCCGATGATAAGTCTGAAGTCATTTATTAGCTTCCAGAAAAATTCCTACACTCAATTTTACAAATAGAAATTCCTGGCTGTCGTGAAATTCTGCAGTGCAATGGAAAACCAAATTAAGGTGGCGTGAACATCAGTAGGCTCCCAAAGTCCTCACAGATGTGCACAGCCTTCGAAACTAGCAATCTTCCTTTGGCTGCCAGTGGCAATCAGAGAGGCACGCAGCTGATTGAACGTGGGTGTTCATTTCCATATTATTTATAGTAGAGGAAAATGGGGGTTTAAGGAGATCATTGTGGTAAATACAGATAAAAATACGATGCAGCCACTGGGCAGACAAAGTAGAACGAGTATTTTATAAAATGCCATTTCCTCGAATTTAAAAATTCAAACAGAGAAGTTGAAAAAGGCAAAAACACACTTCCAGGGACCAGACACTCACACTTTGGAAAGAAGTGCCTTCAGCTTCTGAGTGGCATTTCTTGGTGGAAAGTTCCTTTTCTCTGGCATAAAGACTTGCCTCCTTGGAGATTTGGCCTTATACAGAATATAATCTGTTTCTTCCGAAGGCAGGGTTCATGCCCTCGGACAGACTGCCTCACCTCCAGACCCCTGTCCCCAGGACCCCGGGACACCTGCTCCTGTGGGAGTGTTAGTGGAGGAGCCCCAACCCCTGCCTGGTGTCCGATGCTGCTGGCATCACCACCGTCCGGCCACCAACCTCTCAGTCCGTGTGCTTTTCTCCAACCACGCCTATGTCCCAGCACTTGGGGGAAAAGGCACACAATGGGCTGGGAAGTAACACACACTCCGTAAATTCAGGTTATGGTTTTAAACAAGCTTTAGTTCCTAGAACATCCTTCTTGTCCTGCGGCGATCCCTGTGGGGACAGCCAGCCTAGGGATCCAGCAGGAGATGCAGGAGATGCTGCCTGGAGCAGTGAATGGGTCTGAAGCCCAGGGAGCTTTTGGGGCTAGGAGCAGAACCCCCCGCAGCGGCCCTAGAATGGGCAGTCCCTTTGAGAACTAAGAGCAGCAGCCAGCAAGAGCCGAACAGCAGGCCCACATGTGGATGAAGCCACGCTAGAGAGAAAGTCCGAGTGTCTGTCACAAACCCAAGCCCGGTCCTGGGCCCCACCATGTCCATTCCCACCCCCAACAACTGTAGCCCCCCAGATTCTGCTCCCTCCACAAGAGCAAAATGCCAGCCACATTCTTCTCCTTGTACCCCTTTGGTTTTTCCGCTGCTCACCGCACTGGTCATTTCCCTCATCCTCCGGGTGACTATTCTCTGTGCCTGGCTCCAGGTGCGGGCCAGGTGAACTTCCGGCTCACCTGCTTCGTCTCTCCAAGAGCCCCAGTGCTCTGTCCTCAGCATCCTGCTCTCCCAATCTCCTTAGTTCATCTCATGGACCCACATGGCTCCCGCCGTCCCCGAACTTGGGTGACCTCCCTGTCTCCTCTACGATCCAGGCCAACACGTTTGGCCGACGTTGGCTAGATCGTTCCATTTGGGCAGCCTTGAGCCATCTCAAACACAACACTTTCAGAAGCTAGCTCTTCTCTTGTTCCCCACCCTGCCCACCAATCTACTGCCTTCCCAGTTTCCAGAAGGGGTGCAAAGACCTCATACCACCCTCCCCAAGCATGCTCACCAGAAGCCTGGGAGTTCTGCTATATACCTCCTAGTCCCACAGAAGGGCCACGATCTCTAGCAATTATTTCTTCAAGCCGCAAATCCTAGCCCTTTTTGTTAAAACAGTCATAGTTATAAAATCAATGCATTTTAATTCAGAGAAAATAGGTTTCACTCTAAATAACCGGACTGAGAATGGGAGCACAAAACTGTCCCAGTTACAAGGTGTTATTAATGGATGGTATTGCAGGACAAACAATGATTTCAGGTCAGTTTATGACATATTATTATATATCTTCAAGTCCCAAGAGGAAGGGAAAAAAATGCATTCTGGTGTTGGACCTGACCAAAAAAATGGCTTTCCTTATGTCATCTAAGGACTTAAGGGGACGTGGCACACACCACATACTTCAACCTTGAAGAACAAAATCATACAGGTGATGCTCGAGAACACCTTGCCAGGTGAATGTCATCCTCCAACAATTCACGTCTACCCAGAACTTGTGAATGGACCTTGTTTGGAAATGGGCTCTTTATAGACATGATCAAGCTAAGACGAGGGCCTTCTGGGTTAGGGTGGTCCTGCTCCAATGACTGGGCTTCTCCTAGGAAGAGAGAAACTTGGACCCAGAGACTCAGACACACAGGGAGAATGCTACGTGCAGCCGGAGGCAGAGATGGGAGGGACGGGTGTTCAAGCGGAGGAGTGTCGGTTTCATTCCAGCAGCCTCCAGAAGCTGGGAGGCAGACAAAGAACAGACTCTCCTTCAGAGGTTCCAGAAGGACCTTATGCTGATTGCACCTCGATTTTGGATTTCTGGCCTCCAGAGCTGTGAGATAATACATTTATGTTGTTTGAAGCCATACTGTTTGTGGCATTCTGTTCTGGCAGCCCCGGGAAACTAATCCAGACACTGTCCTATATCGCGCTGGGGACACAGTCTGCAGCCAGATTTCACATTTACTCATGTTCTGGGGAACCTCTGGGTACCTGGGTGAGGACAGCCCTTGCCATGAAGCCTGGCCACGGAGCTACCACTGGTGCCCTTGGCTTTTTGGAGCTGTTCTTGGGCAAACACATGGCATCATGCTCACCTCCCCACCCTATACCTGGGGCCCAGTCTTCCTCCTGGAATGCGCTCATGGACTTGAACATCGCTATAACAGATGTTGATGTTGTTCTGAAATCCCATCCATGGTGATGAGGCCGTTGGGATCTTCACCGTTCTCCTGCCCAACAGGATCAACAGTGAGGGCAAAGACAGTCCCACGGATAAGGACACAGATGCCAGTAAATCATTGCTCCTAAGGCGGGGTGGTGGGTGGCCCAGAGATGGAGAGCAAGACAGAGGCATATGGAGGATGGAGCGACAGCCAAAGTCCCAGATTTGACTCCGATTGAGAAGGACAGAGTGGTTGCCAGGAGGACAGCCCAGCTAGCTGAAGGGCCTGGGGGATAGACCCTTTCTGTAGCAGCATCGGGGAGTCAGCACGAGGGGAGCCAGGGGTGCGGCATCTGGGCAGGCTGGACACCCCATCCAGTCTTCATCGTGTCCCCAGAACTAGTAGCGACTGGGCCAAGCTGACCCCCCCAACAGAGGGGAGAATCAGAGGGCGGGTCCAAGTACAGCCTGGCCACCTCGGGGGGCTTCAGTCCAGCACCCCCAGAGATGGCCCCTGGCTAGTTCACCTCCAATGAGCTAGTGAGGCAGCCCAGCCCAGGAAGCCGTAGGGGACAGAGAGCAAGGCAGGCCCGCAGGCACAGGGACTGCCCGCCTTCGCCGTGAGGCTGAGCTTGGCTCTCATTTTTTCCACAAGAGCTAGATGGCCCAGCTTCATTCTCTTCCAGAATGCTCCTGTGGTGGTTATGCAGGCTTTTCTCCCGCACGATCCTGGGTTCCCTGGAGAGCTCCTGGACAAAAGTCCCCGCAGGTCCCACACCCTGTTCCTCCTCCCCCACCCCCCACCCCTGCCAAAGGATGGGTCAACCAGGACATGGTAATATGTGGGGATGCTTGGCATCAGCCCTGGGACCTCAGAACTCAGGGTTTCTGGAATCTGAAACTGTCCCCTCTTCCTCGGCTCCCCTCCCCCACCTCCCATTTTCTGTTTCATCAGCAAGCGAAGCCCTCCACCACCTCCATCCATCTCACGACTTTCTCGGAGGCTTTTGGGGCCAGACCATGAGGGTGCCATGCTGAGGCCCGTCCAGGCTGAGTGCCCTTCGGGGGGCAGAGCCAAAGCAAGCTCTCCGCATCTGGCCATCAGGCAGCTTCCTCAGCTTCAACACTTGGAACAAAGGAGCTGCTGCATTAGGACGAGTCCACCATTGGCCCATGGCTCAGGATTGCTCTTCTTGTCCCCACCTAGGCCCCAGATGGAGCTGACCCTCTGGGAGGGCAGGCGGCAGGTGGCCTGCGCTGCCTTGTTTCCTCCCAGACCTAGCATGCCACCTCCCTCTCTGTTGGTTTGTTCTGGATGGTGTCTGGATGACAGGCAAATGACCTGACCTTGCATGGCGCCCCGTGGACACAATCAGAAGAACTGTGCTGAGGGCTCACAGGGCAGCTGTGCTCGCGTGCCAGTCCCACGAGGGCGCTGTCCTGGAGGGCTCCCTCCTCAAGGGATGCCAGCTCCCCTTTGTAGCAGAGTTCAGGCCAATGCCCAGGCTGTGGGTGCAGCCTCCCATCTGGAGCTGGGGGTCCGACTCTGAAGGGGATAGAGGAAGGGTGCCATCTGGAGCTGGGGGGTCCAGCTTCGAAGGGGACAGAGGAGGGGGACCTGTCTGGAGCTGGGGGTCCAGCTTTGAAGGGGATGGAGAGAGGGTCCCGTCTAGTGCTGGGGATCTGGCTTCAAAGGGGACGGAGGAGGGGGTTCTCAGGAGTGACGTCACTTTCTCTTGCCCGTTCTTCTCTGGTAGTGCTGGTCTCCTTAAGGACCAGTCAGAGTTCTCTTCACATGGATCAGGAAGATTGACCTCTGTGATACAAGCTGCAAATATTTATTCTGTTTGCTGTCTTTTCACATTTTGAATGGTGGTTTTGGCCATAATGAATATATTTATGTAAAACAAACATAAATTCTTTTCTTTGTGTAATTTCTAGGTTTCATACCTCACCTGAAAGGCTTTCCCATATTGTGTTAAAATTCCCTCATTTCTTCTTATAATTTTATGGTTTCACTTTTTTGAAAATATCTAAATCTGGGACACCTGGGTGGTTCTTGACCTCAGCTCAAATCTTGATCTTGGGATTGTGAGTTCAAGTCCCGAGATGGGCTACACCCAGGGTATGGAGCCTACTTTAAAAAAAAAAAAAATTAGATCTTTGATTTTCTTGTAGTTTATTTGGACATAGATCGTGAAGTATTCACTGACTTTATTCTATTTCATATGGTTCTCCATCTGTGCCCATACAATTATTTAATAATTTATACTTTCCCCACAGGTTTGAAATAACCCCATATACAAAAGTTCATTTATTGGGATCCATTTCTGTTGACTCCAGGGAGTCAATGTGAGAAATGAGATGAAATAAAACAGAAACAACTTTAAGAGTAAAACCAACAGTTTGCTGCATTTGCACAGATACACTTCAGACTGGGAACCTAGAACTTACTGTTGGGAATCGAGGCCAGAAGGAGATGTCTACCTTGGCTGTGGAATCAGTCTTCTTCCACCATAATCTAATGAGGGAAGAAAGGTAGTCTTTCTCTTGTTTTCTCTTGTTATCATTTCAGCTGAAGATTTAGATGTTTTTGAATATGAAAAGACATCAAAATATCTTTAGGTATTTTTTCTTTTGTTTGTATGATTGGGTTTTAATCGATACCGACCCGTCATGCTGCTGTCTAAAGCGAGTACATAGAGCTGGCTTGGGTTAAATCATGTGATGGGATTAAAAAGAGGACCATCTTCCTCTGACACAAGTGAGCAGATGAGCTTCCCCTGATTTAGTGGATTTAGATGACCTGCCCAGGGGGTTTTCTCTTGTTTCAAACACGGCTAGTTGTGGCTAACTTAATAATCGACACGCCTGGGTGTCTCAGTCGGTTGAACCTCTGACTCTTGATTTCGGCTCAAGTCATGCTCTCAGGGTTGTGGGATGGAGCCCTGTGATGGACTTCTTGCTCAGTGTGAAGTATGCTTGAGGTTCCCTCTCCTTCTGGCCCACCCCCTGTGTCCTCTCTCTCTCTCTCTCAAATAAATTAATAAATAAAATCTTTAATTAAAAAAAAAAAAACAACAACGGGGGATGCCTGGGTGGCTCAGTCAGTTAAGCATCTGCTCTCTGCTCAGGTCATGATCCCAGGGTCCTGGGATAGAGTCCTGCATCGGGCTCTCTGCTCAGCGGGGAGCCTTCTTCTCCCTCTGCCTCTGCCCCTCCTCCTGCTCATGCTCTCTCTCTGTCAAATAAATAAATAAAACCTTTAAAAAAAATCAATGGAAACATCACTCAGCACTCCACAAAGTAGCGATTTTAGATTCATCTAATTGCCACCAGGAACTCGGTTTTTTAGAAAAATTGTAAATGTCTATCTTCCCTCTTCCTTTTAAACATAAAAACCCTTTCCATGAATACATCTCTCGAAGGTGGCCTTGAGAGTTTTCTCAAACGAAAACCGAACTACAATCACTTCAGCCTCCTTGCTGTGCAATTGTGATCTCAAAACATTATATTTTTACTTGTTCTGCCCTAGAATAGTAGTTCCTAAGTCACTATGCACAGAAAGACTTTTCTTCACCAGGGGAGGTACCCAAGGCCCCCGCCCCCAAGGTGCGTCCACGGCTCTCAACCCTCTAGGCTGCGTGTCCCTCTGAGAGGGCCAGTGTCTCAAAATCACCATGGGCTGCTTTTCAAATTAGTGACTCACACATGAACTAATACCTAACATTTAAACGTGTTTTCTGGGAACTACACGCCCATACCATTTGAAAAAATCACTCATAAATCCTGAAACCAGCTAAATACTCAGGAACATTAAAAGGTGTGTGATCGCTCCATCCGCTAACTTGGACCATGAGTTTGATCTAATTTCACTGCAGGTCAAGATTTGACTTCCACTGAGAGTCACAGCCGTGCATGGAGCTCTTAAAGCTGCCAGCTTGCTGCAATGATGAATGTGTGTTATGTCCTCACAGGACGGGCCTGTTGAAGGTCACGGACAACAGCTTGTCAGGGCGTCCATATGCAGCAGGAATGGGGCATGGGGCCTGATGTGAGCCGTTGGCAACCCCAGGTGTTGAACCGGAGTCCCTGTGTTGAGTTGCCGGATAACCATGGGCAAGTGGATGAAATCTCGTTTATCAAATACGGGGGAGGGGGCAGAGAGAAATCATCTCTGAGACCCCTCTCAGCCAAGGTATTGTGGTCATTTGATTTAAGTCCATTCATCCAGGAGGACACTTAGCGGCCGTCCCTGTTTGGTCTGGGCAGGCGGCTCAGCAATGCTGTTTAATATGGGCCTTTTATGGAGTCAGAACCCGGGCGGGACCAGCTGCTCCCCATCCAGTCACCCAGAGGCCTGAATGCCTCCCTGCTAATAAACACCCTGGTCGGCACACCCTCCGCATCCATGGGCCAAGTGACAGAATGGAAAAGAATGAGGCGGTGTGGGGCTCCAACACACATGGCTGGCCTCTGAGCTATTTGCAGACAGACGGTGTCTCAGGGAAGTTCAGGCCCTCGGGGGCGGGCCGGCCTTGCTGAGTTCCTAGCTGCTGAGCCAGCGGGCAGCTTGGCTGCTTCTCCTGCCAAAGCCTGGTGGGGGGCAGGGATGCAGACAGCAGGAGCCGTGGGAGGTCCTGAGAGCCCAGCGGGGCATGGAGGAGCCCGGGCCACCCTCTGAGTATCCTTGTCATCTGTGGGAATCGCTCTGATGGCCCCCAACCATGGGGAAGTCTTAATCACGGAGCCAGAAGCAGAGCCAGGAGCCACTGGGCCCCTCGAGGCATCCGCTCTGATGAGGTCACCATGTCCAGATGAGAACACTAGACCATGGTAATACAGCAAAGGGTCCGGACGCGTGGCACCGACGCGGGGAGGTGTGGCCCGCTTCTCCAGACCACCGTCCTCTCACAGTGGACAGTGGGCAGCGGCCAGGAGGTCTCTGTTCAGGGGCCCAGCTCGGGACCACGGGCAGCGGGACTGACCAGCTCAATGGCGTGTAATTCACATACCGTAACAGTCACCTACTTGATGATCTACTCATCCCCAAGCCCAGGAGTTTTAGTAACTTTACAGAGCAGCCCAACCATCAGCACAATCTAATTTTAGAACATTTCCATCACCGCAGGGATATGTTTTATATAATCTCTTTGGTACAGTCTGCTGTGTAGACACACTCCCAGAAGCACTTTTAGCCCAGCCTGAGATATTTGGTATCAAATACTGGATTGTCTACATGGTACCAAAGCTACCATGGAGAAGTAGTCAAAGTCAATCACGTCCTGTCCGTAACTTTGGAACACTTTTTATGTCACCCTTGACCTTCTACACAGCTGAGCTCCTTCACAGAATGACACCCCATCCCCCCTGGTTTTTATTTCTCTCTGGTCCCTGCATGCTCACACTCCTGCTACACGCCTTGACCCCACAGTGTAGCCCTACTTCAACTACCCCATGCCCCCACAACATGCCGGTGCCTTTCTTTGTTGGTAAATACATAGAACATCAAATTTACCATTTCAACCATTTTTAGGTGGTGGTGCGGTGGCATCAAGGACATTCACGTTGTACCACGTGAACTGGTGGTTCATCTTCCAGAACGCTCTCATCTTCCCAACCCAGACTCTGTCCCCACTGAATGCCAGCTCCCCCAGCCCCTGGCACCCACCACTCTACTTGCTGTCTCTGTGAATCTGACTTCTCTGGGGACTCGCTATGAGTGGAATCCTATAGTATTCGTCCTTCTGTGACTGGCCTGTTTCACTGAGCACAATGTCCTTCGGGTTCATGCATGTTTTAGCACGGCATAGTACTTCCTTCTTTTTAAAGGCTGCGTCATATTCTCTTGTATGGTGAGACCACATTGGTTTATCCATTCATCTGTTGATGGACACCGTGGCTGCTTGCACATTTTGGCTATTGTGAATAATGCTTCCTCAAACATGGGTACCCAGATAGCTTTTCTAGGTCGTGATTTTAGTTCTCTTGGGTAGGTACTCAGAAATGGGAGTTGCTGGATCATATGGTAATTCTATGTTTGCTTTTTTGAGAAATCCCCTTCTCCCTTGAACCTGCTTCTACTGGGGGTCCACCGTATGATATCATGAGCCAGCTCTTAACAAAGTCATCCCCAAATCCAATGGGCACCTCTCAACCCTACTCTTCCCCTGACCCACGGGTGTTACCTGACACAGGTGATTCTTTCCTTCTTTAAATACTTTCCCCATTTGGTGTCTGGGGCAGCAGCTCAGCTTGCTGGTTCCCTACTCTCCTGACCCCAGCCCTCAACCTTGTCCCTTTGGTGATCTCACCTTGTTTTGTCCCCAGTACATTGGCGACTCCCAATTTTATATCTTCAGCTGAGATCTCACTCTTGAATTCCAGACTCACATCCAACCGCCCCATTTACTTCTCTCTTTGGATGCCAGATAGGATTTTCAGATACTGCACATAGCAAGGGCAACTCCTCATTCCCCAATTTCCCTGTCTTCCCAACTCAGAAAGTGGGAGCCCATTGCCTTCTGGATGGACACATCTGCAAGGGAAGGATCTGTTGTCACCCCCTGGTAATCACTCAAAGTGTCACCACCACCGAGGACCTCTGATGTGACACAGCAGGAAGCACACGGCAGCCTCCAGAGGGACAGATGTGTCTGAATTCCCAGAAGCACTTCTCACAGCAGCCCTATGTGGCTACTGAGCCAGTGAACAGCCCGACCCAGCCGAGGCACCAGAGCAAAACACTCCAGATTTCAAGGCTTAGTGAAACACAAAGAGTGTAAAACAGCCATTAATAATGTTTATATTGATTAGTGTTGTACTGATACTATTTTGGATACACTGAGTTGTATCCAACATGCTATTAAAATCAATTTCACCTATTTCTTTTGGCTTTTTGTCTACGTGGCTACAATGATAGACACTGAGGCTCACATTACGTTTTGGACGGCACGCTCCGGGAGCTAACTCTCCCCGCCAGGAAATACAGGGGGGAGAGGAACGAGTACAATGACATTGGAAGGGAGCCACCCCTATGTCGAGATAGCAGGACTGTCTCGTGGTCGGGGGGACCTGTTTTGCACTCACAGCGGGGACAGGGGTGCTGCCATAGATGGGAAGGCCCCGAGGAGGCAGAATGCCCAACCTTGATGCATGGACACTGGTAGGCCCCAATTCATAGAAACCAACTGTCAAATGACATTTTTGAGATAATTAGGAAAATGTTTTTATGTTTTGGGGACTGGATGATAGGACACATTCATGTCAGGCTGGCTATCTGGGAGAGTGCTGTGGATGTGGGAGAAGACATCCTACTTCAAAGTTCCGTGCACAGGAGCATGCAGGGGTGAAGCGACGTGGTCTCTGGAATGTGCTTCTGATGAGCAAGGACACAAGACAAAGAGAGCCAGGGGCAGCACACAGGACAAGTTCTCGGGGACTCTAGCTGCTGGATGTGTAGGTGTTTCTTGCAGTCATCTCAAGTTTTTTGTGTTACCATTCATTTTTAAAAACCTCCCACATAAAGAATGTGATCCACATTGTAGGCACAAATTCTGATGTGCATCTCAGGGACTATGAATTTGCCTCTGAAGACCCCTAATCAAAACTCTGCACCCCAGAGTGACCTGCGAGCATTTCAGAGGAGCATGTGGGGGATGGAGGGCAGAGATGCCAAGACAGCAAGTAGGGTTTTTTTCCTAAAACTGACTTTACTCAACACCCAGACTAGCTTATGGCAAACCTTCATTTGTACTCATCCAGTAGCTCAGGGCAAAACCCCTGGGGCCACCTCTGGTGTCTCTGTTTCTCTCCTCCCCGAGGTCCCATCGGTTAGCAAGCCCTGTGGGCCCTGCCTATGGAAGGAATGCAGAATCTGACCACTTCACAGCACAACCACTGCCCCACCCCACTCTGATCCAGCAATCACTGCCTTTCCACCAGCTCCCTTCACCTGTATCCAGCCTTGTTCCCCACCACCCTCAAGTCTGCTCCTCATGCAGGGCCAGCCCCGCACACGTGGTGGATGCCCATTCACACAGGAGTCAGTCTGAAGGTATGTTCTTGGGTTTTGCAGTGCACAACCTACACAGCCATCCATGACAGTCGTATACACAGCTCCATGAAGAACCCTCTTAAGACAGAGGCCAAAGCAGGCCTGTCTTCCACCAGATGCATCCAACAGCTAACCATTTCCCTGGAGGAGAAAGCTCAAGTCTTACAGTGGCCTGGAATGCCCTGTAGGATCCAGCTCCTCGATGTTTCTCTCCCTGGGCTCAGCCACACAGCCTCCCTGCTCGGGTCTGCTCTCAACTACCGCTGTGCACTCTAGTTCCTTCTGCCTGGAATAGCAGCTTATCAGGGCGCCCTCTGCTGACAGCCCGTCACAACAGCAAATCCCCCTTTCCCTCCTTAGGTCCCTGCTTTCCTTCCCTGCACTTTTCAACACCTGACCTGTCACAGAGCTGCCTGTTCAGAAGTTTATCTTTAGGGTTGGGGGCGGGGAGGGTGATGGCTTTCCCTCGGGCATTGCTGCGCCCTCCGCGCAGAGGACGTGATCAGTAGAAACCTGCCCAGTGGACGGACGGATATTGAAAGCAAGGTGGTTGGTTGAGACAAGGACCGCATCTTACATTCTGTCCCAGCACGTTGCTCCCTGGCGGAGGGGGGCTGGTCAGAGAGAGGTCTGCTGAGTCGTCGGAGGAATAAAGAGATGAATGTACAGGCCAAAACACAGAAAGGCAGCCCCGGGCTCATGAGGCCGGAATGATGCGGCCCCCGTGCTGTTGGGAACCACGACAGAGAGGAGGCAAAGACCAGCCGCATCAAATGGAAAATAAAACGATGTCAAGACACGGACACTGCCAACAGCGGCCTGAAAAACACCATCTTCTTTTTAGGAAACGAAACCTAAAAATACCCGGGGTGTCCCAAGGTTGGCCTATAATTGCATCTAATGTCACCACGCTCTTAGCTGAGTCCAGCTGATTAAATAGCCCCTGCTGTGCATGCTCCAGGGAGAGGGGGCCTGGCTCCCAGAGGTGTGGATGCCCCCCCGACCCCCACCACCAGCCACAACCCTGCTCTCCCTCCTGCCCCTGAACATGGAGGCCGGGCAGGGAAGGAAGGCTCCCATTAGAGAGCAGGCTTGTCTCTCACTCCTTGGTGGGGTGGGATCTGGGTGGCACAGTCCATTAAGTGTCTGACTCTTGGTTTCGGCTCAGGTCATGATCTCAGGGTCATCTGGTTGAGCCCCTCATTGGGGGCTCTGCCCTCAACGGGGAATCTGCTTGAAATTCTGGGGCTCCTGGGTAGCTCAGTCTGTTGAGCCTCCAACTCTCGATGTCGGCTCAAGTCACGATCTCAGGGTTGTGGGATCGAGCCCCAGGCTGAGCTCTGTGCTGAGTGTGGAGGAGTCTGCTTGAGATTCTCTCTTCCTCTCCCTCTGCCCCTCCGTGCCCGCACCCTGCCCTGCTCTCTCTCTCTCAGAAAAATAACTGATAAAATAAAGAATTCCTTGGGGGCAGCCAGAACAGCAGAGCAGAAGACTCTGGCTGCCGTCACATCCAGGGGACAAAAGGGAGAAAATCCTGAAAAGATCTGAGTCTTTCAGGATTCTGAGAAAGCAAGGTCAGAGGTCATAAACCGCTTGATTTTGGTGCTTTCTCCCTCCTTCCCGTGGAACCCCGACATCACCTGTGCTTTGGGGGATGCTCTCCAAGCACGGCGCATGCTCCCGTCCCTCCCCAGTCTGGGCTGCTCAGGCAGGGGAAGGCGGGGGCCCATGAGGTTTCGAGGACAAATGGTTCCATTGCTCAGTAGGGGAGCAAAGCTGAGACCCTGTGACCTGACATTAAATGTCGGTCCCATTTCATGTCACCTGTTTCTCAAGTGTCCGGCGTGCGGTGGACGCACCAGGCGCTCGAGAAACAAAATGCCTTTGATGTGTCACCACGTGGTTTCAGAAAAGAGTGGCCTCTAAAAATAGGGGAAAGAGGGGCATTAGGAGTCCGGGGGGCCAGCAGTTGCAGTAGATGCAGGGGTCAGGGTAGCTGCTTCCAGTTTCCTCATTCTTATGACACAAGTGGCCGCACACATTTGGGAGGGCGGCGGCGGGGCTCCCCAGCATCTCCAGCGGGACGATGGGCAGCTTCAGCACAGGAACAAAACAAGTGTAACACGAGAACCCAAGTCAGAAAGCAGGACCCAGGCACCAGACTGGCTCAGTCACTTGAGGGTCTGACTCTTGCTTTGAGCTCTGGTGGTGATCTCAGGGTCATGAAATCGAGCCCCGCACTGGGCACCATGCTGTGCATGGAGCCTGCTTGAGATTCTTTCTCCTTCTCCCTCGGTTCCTTCCCCTCTTTCTATTTAAAAACCAAAGAAAGCAATCAGAACCAAGCCAAAGGGCCAGCGTATTTATATGCCTTCTCAGTTGTAGGTTTAGACGCTGCCATACCCAGAAGGAGCACTCAGGTTTTCAGAATATCAAAGAAAAGAGTAAGTTCTTCTCCCAGATTCTAGAAACATCCATATACAGTTGTGGCTCCTGCTTCAGGAAGAGTGTGCAATGCAGTCTTGCCAGTGACCCCAACTTCTCACAGGAATACCCAAGAAGGCACAGTGTTTGTAAGGCAAACCTTCCACCACCCCAGCTGCAGGTAGGAGCAGGGAGAGCCAAAGCCCATGGAGAGCCAGGGAGGGGTAAGAAGAAAGTCCAGCCAGCTTCCTCTCATGGCAGTACCAGGCTCTGGGGCCCATGGGGTGAAATCCAGCCCCTGCTCCCCAGCCCCACACACCCATCTAGGGGGAGGGGCGCTTTCTCCTGTCAGGCTCTGCATCTGGACGGTGGGTCTTCCTTCCCTTTCCACTTTGTACAGAGACCCTCACATTGGCTTGAGGAGCTGGCCAGGGACCCTCCTGTCGTCTGCCCCTGGAAATGACATGTCATGTAGGACAGAAGGGCCGAGAGCCAGCAAACAAGTCAGCAACCTCTGTCCCTACCATGTTGAAGTCCTTGCAGAGGAAGTCACCTGGCGGCGACCTGTGAGGCCCCCCGACCTGTGACAGGCATCTCATGTGGACAAGAGAAGCCTGTGCCACTGCAGGTCTCTGAGATTTGGGGGTGTTCACTCCCATGTCATGACCTGGCCTATCCTGATGACACAGAGAAGAGAGTTCAGAGTGACCAAGGTCAACCATCAAAAAGCCATGTGATGGTAAGTGGGAAGATTGACAGTATGACCCGGGCAGGTCACTGCTTCTTTCTACGACCGTTTCTTCCCTTTTGAGGTGGGAATAGCAGCATTGACCCATCATGGTCTTGACCAGGAGCAACACAAAAATGCCACCTCCTCGGCAGCTTACACAACAGTCAGGAGGCTGGAGATCCAAGATCGAGGGACCCTCTGGTGAGGGCTCTCCTCCTGGCTTGTAGACGGCCCCTCACTGCTGGCTCTTCCTGTGCTCACAGAAGGGTGCTCCCTGTGGTCTCCTGATGAGGACCTGAATCTTACTGGATCAGGGTCTCACCTTTGTGATCTCATCTGACGGAATTACTTCTGCGGAGACCCCATCTCCAAATACAGTCACACTGGGGACTACAACTTTCACTTAGGAGTTCGGGGGTGCCCAAACACTCGGTGGATGTGTGACCTCATATGAAGGCTAAGTGCGTACGATGGCCACCAACCACTCAGGACGCGCTCACTGCTGACACCTTTGGTCTGCTGTTCTTGTGACCCTATCGTGGAGGGCATCCGCAATGAACGATCATGCTAAGGAAGGAGGGGGAGGTACTGTACTACAGGAGGGAAGAACTACCTAGACCAGCACTGAAGGGTCCAATTCCTGGTCCCTTGTGTCCCACCAATGCTGTGTTGCATGAATTAGTGACGACGCTTTCTGCAGAGGAGCTTATTACTCTCTGTAACCCAGACATTCGTCTTCAGTGATTGGGTCTGGGTTTCCTTCTATCTTTCTTGTGTCTATCAGCCACTAGGATGGGCAGACCTCACTTTTTGGCACTTGGCTCTACTGGGCTTCACAGACACTGCAGTTGTTACAAATGGAAGGTTTGTGGCAATCCAGTGTTGAATAAGTCTATTGGCACCATTTTCCCAATAGCATTTGCTCACTTTGGGTCTCTGTGGCGCATTTTGGTAATTCTCATAATATTTCAAACTTTTCATTACATTCGTTATGGTGATCTGTGATCAGTGATCTTTGATGTTACTACTGTAATTGTCTTGGGACCCCACAAACGGTGCCCATATAAGACAACAGACAACCAATCAATGTTGTGTGTGTCCTGACTGTTCCACCCACCGGCCGTTCCCATCTTTCTCCCTCTCCTGGGGCCTCCGTGTTCCCTGAGACACAACAGTATGGAAATTAGGTCAGTTAATAACCCTACAATGGCCTCTAAGTGCGCAAGTGAAAGGAAGAGTCACGTGTCTGTCACTTTCGATCAATAGCTAGAAATGATGACAATGAGGAAGGTACTTCGAAACTAAGACAGGTCAAAGGATAGGCCTTTTGTACTAAGTGGTTGTGAATGCAAAAGATGAGTTCTTGGGGAAATTAAAAGAGCCACTCCAGTGAACACACGATGAGAAGAAAGCAAAACAGCCTTATTGCTGATGTGGAGACAGTTTTCCTGGTCTGGATAGAAGATCCACACTTCTTCAAGCCGAAGCCCCACCCAGAGCAAGGCCCCAACTCTCTTCCATTCTGTGAAGGCTGAGAGAGGAGGCAGAGCTGCAGGAGAGAAGCCAGAAGCTGGCAGAGGCATCTGATGCAGGAGGTTTAAGGAAAGAAGTCAGTCGTCTCCATAATATACCAGTGCAAGGTGAAGCAGCAGGTTGTCCAGACCTAGTGAGATGAGGAGTGAACATAGCTACACTAAACGACAGATTTCCCCCATAGACAGAGCAGCCTTATGGTGGAAGAAGAAGTTATCTAGGACTTTGGCAGCTAGAGAGAGGTCAGTGCTTGGATTCAAAGCTTCAAGGGACAGACTGCCTCTCTCACGAGGGGCTCACGCGGCTGCTGACTTTAAGTTCAAGCCGGTGCTCATCCAAAATTCTGAAAATCCTGGGGCCCTTCACAGTTGAGGGAAATCTTGTCTGCCTGTGCTCTATAAATATGAAAGTACATCTGTGTACAACACGGTTTGCTGAGTATTTTAAGCCCACTGTTGAGACCTACCACTCACAAAAAAAAGACTCCTTTCAAAATACAACTGCTCACTGACCCCGTCCTGGGTCACGGAAGAGCTCTGATGGAGATGGACAAGATGAGTGTTGTTTTCATGCCTGCCGACAAAACATCCCTCCTGCAGCCCATGGATCAAGGAGTCTTTTTGACTTTCAAGTCTTATTATTTAAGAAGTACATTTCACAAGGCTCAGCTGTCAAAGTGATTCCTCCAATGGATCTGGGTGAAGTAAACTGAAAACCTCCTGAAAAGGATCCACCATCCTAGAAACCATTAAGAACAGTTGTAATTCATGAGAAGAGGTCAGGCAGATAGGCAGGCAGAGATCACGAGTAGGCAGAGAGGCAGGCAGGTAGAGAGAGAGCAGGAAGCAGGCTCCCTGCTGAGCAGAGAGCCCGATGCAGAGCTCGATCCCAGGACCCCGGAATCATGACCTGAGCTGAAAGCAGAGACTTTAACCCACTGAGCCACCCAGGTGCCCCCAAAATAGCAACATTAATACGAGTCTGGACGATTCCAGCCCTGGTGGATGACGTGGAGGGTTCAAGTCTTCTGTGGAGGACATCACTGCAGAGGGGCTGCAAACAGCAGGAGAACTGGAATTCCCAGTGGATCCTGCAGATGGGACCGAATCGCAGCAATCTTGTGATCAGATCTGAGGGAGGAGGTGTCGCTTCCTGGGGCCGAGCAAAGAAAGAGGTTTCCCGAGTAAGAATCTAGTCCTGGTGACGATGCTGTGAAGACCGTTGAAGAGACACCAGAGGGTTTAGGATATCACTTCCACTCAGGTGCTAAAGCGGCGGCAGGAAGATCTCCTGAGGGTGAAATGCTATCAAACAGCATCACGTGTGACAGAGAAATTGAGAAAGGAGGTCAGTCAATGGACAAATCATTGTCTTACTTTAGGAACCTGCCACAGCTGCCCCAGCCATCAGCAGCCACCACCCTGATCCGTCAGTGGCCATGGACATCGCAGTGCGACCCTCTTCCAACGAAAAGACTACAACTCACTGAGAGCTCAGGTGATGGGTAGCATTTTTTAGCAATGAAGTATTCTTCAGCAAGGGTGTGTACGTTCAAAAAGACTTAATGCTATTGCATGAATACTACATTAACAGACTAGAGTATAATGCCCACGGAACTTTTATGTGCACTGGGAAACCGCAAAGGTGATTTGACTTGCTTTAACGTGATACTGCTTTACTGCCGCAGTCTGGAACCCAAACCATAGTATCTTGGAGGTGCTCGTATTAAAGATGTTTTCCGAAAGACAGATACTGCATTTTCACTTCTTCTCATCAGACTTTCCCCCTCATTTTCTGTTATGTTAACAGTTATGCTAACAGTAGAATAAGGAAGTCATTTTTTTTTTCTACTCATCATGCAAGACCTTCATTTGTATAATGACCCACTATTTAGCTCCTCTGCATCCCTCCAAAACCAAAAACTTCACAGCATTATCTATGCTGCCTACCTGGTTTGCACTAGGAAGGAGCATGGCCCCTCCTGGCCGCACCAAAGAGAAAGTCAGAGCACCAGTGGGAAGCAGGAGAAGGGGCCATGTAGGTAAGAAGGGTTTGGCACGTCTGTGTCCACAGCAGTGAGCAGCCCATGCACAGATGCCCGTGAGACCCAGAGAGCCGCCAGTGTACCAGCAGTGAGGGGAAAAGGCCAAGGGCATGGGGCTGGGACAAGATCAGACCATGTCAGGCACCATCACACGCTTGAGGGCTTCCCCATCCTGGCTCTCCAGTTCACTCCTCACACCAAATAACCTGCTTTTCACATCTACATGCCACAGAGAATTACCGATCCACTGATGGACTTCAGGGTGGCACAGGACATTTGCAGAGCCTCAAAGTATCACTACCAAATTTACTAATTACAGGGAACATTTCAACCTCTGATTACACACTCCTTCAGGACAGGGAGCTGAAGTCCCTCTCTGAGTGGGGGCTGCATGTAGGGACTCACATCTAGGGAACAGAGCTGGGGGAAGGGGATAAGAATACGATCTCTACAGTGGAGGAACCTGGCTGACCCCTCCTTAGCCCAGTGGTCCAGGTCAACGTCGTTGATGATGACATCAAGAACTGCCTGCTGTGACATGAGCAAGAGGGTACTTCTCTTCCATGAAGTTCTGCCCCCAGATCCATAAGCTCAGTCTAATTATGGCAAATCCAAATTGAGAACATTTCACAGAAACGTGTGCATTTCTTCATTGTAACATCCGCCTGCATGCTCTCGACCATCCCTAATGCACAGGCCGGCACCACTCCCCTCCAGATGTCTCAGTGACTCTTGGTGTGCACAGGGCTTTCTAGAACTACAGCGCTTATGTGGTTAAAGTTAGGCAAACAAAGCTATTTACTGCACCTGGCAAAGTACATCAGTACACCTTACTTCCTCCAGGACTAACCCTGTACCCCAAAAGGGAAGCCACATGATAGAATGTTCTGCAAACAAGGCCCATGTTTCTTCAGCCCCTGGTAGTGGGCTATCAACCTCAGGAGAGCTTTCCTGGACACAGCACAGGCCTTTTTTAGGGAATGCAAGGTCACCGTGCTGGCAATGTGGGTGCAACCCGATCGCCCACACACCGTCCAGTGAAATCAAAGCCCCATCCCCAGGATCATTCGGAGACCTTTTCCAAGTGCACACATAACACAAAAGGTCACTGGAGAAGCACAAGGGAGAAAAGGTCACAAAACGAGGAGCTGGAAAGAAGGAGCCACTGTCGGATAATTGGGAGGGGGTAGAAACCTGCCTGCTTCGCTGCTCCTTCTAGGTCCTGGTATGGGAGGGGGGATGGGAAGGCTCAGTACGCTGGCCCCAGGGAAGGTGGAACCGAAATGCACCCTTCAGACACTAGACACCTGGCTGGGCTAGATCCTGCTCACTGTAGTTTCTGCTAAATCTCATTTGTGCACAGGTGACAATCTTGCTCTAGTCTCAGAAGAAACCCAACTTGCAAATGTGACTGGAGTCAGGCTAAGGCTATCCATCCGTTTGTCTGTCTATCTGTCCATCCATCCATCCGTCTCTCTGCTCACTCGCTCATTTTGAGGACCACAAATGCGAGGTACAATTTACCACCTTCAATCCCAGCCCAACATGCTTTGTTTTCTCAAAGGTGGTCAAGCACCTCCACAGCCACTGACCGCAGAGAGGCCATTGGGAACGTCCCTATCTGAGTGACCAGAACCGTTTAGTTAACAGGCTGCTCTGATTCCACCCTATGAGGGATGAGTGGTTAGCAAGAGAAGGCACAGAGCCAAACAGAGGCCATTTACCGCAATGCCCCCCCCCCCCGCAAAAGGCTGAAGAGTGTGGGGTCTTCCTGTGCTTTTGAGGTAAGGCTTGATTCAGCAATGCCTTTTTGTAAGGGACAGGACTCTGCACATGCACAGAACAGAAGCTGATATTCCACGAGACAGACTCTTGTCATACTTATGCTTTCCTGGCACGATGGGGGCTGCACACAGGGTCAGACTCCAGGGAAACTGAGGCATGAGGATGTGTCAGGGAAGGCTGGATCCTTGCTGCCCCCCAGCCCTCCCTGATGAGCCGGGGGATGCGGGGGTCTGTGGTCATTGTGGTGATGGTGACCCTAGTCTCTTTTCTCCTTGCCTCCACAAGGACCTGAAAGATTCAGGGGTCTGGAAGCCTGGAGAAGGACTGTCTGCGGACAGCGGCTCCTGCCCTTCCTCTCCCCAGCTCTACCTCCCACCTTCCCTGGCTCTCACACTAGGCTCAAACTTGCTTCCTCCCCTACTTTTAGAACAAAGCAACAGCACCCTGAAAGAGAAGTGTTCTGCGTTAAGAAAAATGCAGAGCTCCTGGGGTCAGTGAGCATCTGCTCCAAGTTCAGACGCAGCTACAAGCCAGCCTGAAACATCTAGGTGTTAAGAGTCTTTACAATTTTCTGACAGTAGTACTTTACATTTGCAAAGCCCTTGAGGCTCTGCGTGCATGATCTCAACTATTTTCTCCTTTGGGCCTCATGCGAACACCATGAGACACACAGCAGGTGCTATCCCTCCTTATGGTTAAAGAAGCCAGTGCTGAGTGGGGCTTGTCTCCAGGCACCCTACCCCCACCCACTTCCCTAGGCATCTCAGAATCTGGAGGCTGGAGCAGAGAAGCCTGGAGTAGAGCTCAGAGCCCAGAACCTAGAACCTGGAGTCAAGCCTTGAGTAGATTCCAGGGCCCAGAACCTAGAACATGGAGCCTGGAGTAGAGCTCAGAGCCTAGAACCTAGAACCCAGAGCTGAGCCTGGAGCAGGGCCCAGAGCCTAGAACCTAAAACCTGGAGTCTAGAGTCTGGGGAGAGCCTAGAACCTCAAATCCAAACCTAGAATCCAGAGAAGAGCCTGGTGCTAAGGGCAGGATCCAAGTCTCTGTCTGTCAGTCTGAATCTCTGTAAATGTGGATGGGTGGCAGGCAGGGGGCCACTGAAAACACATGGTCTGTGGCCAGAACAAACCCCTGCTTCATTTTAGAGCGGGGGGTGTGTGAGGAGACATGGTTGCCCTGGAGAGCAGCAGGAGTCCCTGCCCGAAGCATCGTGTGCTCATCCCCTTGGTCCTCCCAACTCTGAATCATCACTGCCCTTTATAGGTGGGAACACCGAGGGTCCCCGTGGTCTGTCCAAGGTGGCAAAGCCAGCAAACGGTGACCCCAGGCTGCAGACCCAGGTCTTCCAACTCAGAGTCCAGCCCTGACCCTCTAGGCCATGTTTTCTCAAGGATGAGAAAAATACCTCTCATGGGAATCAGGAAGAAAATTTATTTCACTTTTTCTTTTAGGGCTTCCCCACTGCCGTCCATTCCTGAAAGCAGCTCTCAGGCCAAGGGAAACCCAAGATCAGCTAACGCAGTCCCGGCCTCGGCGGCACATCCGGAACAGTCGTGGTCCGTGGGTGGTACCCGCCTCTGGCTGGCAAGTTCCGACAAGGCTATCAGTATGAAGACAGCATGGTTCTGTCTCCTGGTCTACTGTGACATCGGGTGAGGCTTCAGGATTTAGCAAGAGTCATGAGTGTAAGCCACACTTTGTAACCCACGTGGAAATTCTGACAAAAGTGGCTCCAGCTACTTGGGAGAGAAATCCCACCTCCAGAGGTTTTCCCATCAGTGTGAAGACCAGTCAGCACCCACTGTGGGTGGGGAGGAATTCCCCTTCCTGCTTCGATCTGTATTCACCCAGCAGGTGGTTCCCAAGTGGCTCCTATGTGCTGGGCTTGGGGGGTCCCCCCGGTGATGGGCCCTAGTGCAGCCCCCAGGGAGAGCCCCCCTGGATGGGAGACAGGAGCTGCTAAAGGAAGCAGCCAACGGATAAGTGTGACAGGAGGAGGAGGACTGGGGGACACATACTGCGCATTCCAGGTCCTGTGTGGGAGATGCACAGGCCTGAGGCTTCCCAGGAGGAGGGAGAGCCAGCCAGGAGGGGATTGGAGGACTGAGTGCTCCCTGAGGAGGCCTAGACCTCAGCCACCAACGTGCCTCACTGGTCCCCAGCTGCCCTGTCTTTGTCCCACAATGGAGGAGCTGAAGCTCTGAGCCAGCAAAGGCCCATGTCCCAGAGGTCCTGGGCAGCAGAGCTGGCCGCTTCTAGGTCTGCTGAAGAGAGAAGCTATCCCTGACAAACACGGCCCTGGCATAAGGAAGGAAACCTGCTGGTGTCTGTGAAATCCAATAGCTCAAAATTTTAAAAAACTGCAAAATGGAATAAACAATTATTTCTGTATCACTGATGGCGTATTATTACATGGGTCAAAAAAGAGACAATGGGCCCAAAATGGAGTCACTTGTGCTAAGCACCACGTCGGCAAACCAAGACTTAGAATCCTACCTAAGCACAGTTTCAGCCTTTCCCAGGAGCGTAACCGTCACAGGTCAGTCTGGAGTCACAGTGTCAGCCCCAGGGAGGTACCCTGCCAACCGGATCCCTGCCATCTCCCACATGGAGGAGGAGGTCTTGCCTCAAACAATCCACTCTTTGCCAGAAAATTCCTTTTCCTGTCCCTCCGGCCCAGACAAGACTTCCATTTCCTGCAGGTCCGAGGGGGCTCCCTTTACTTCTAGATGGGACTCTGCCCGTTCATGGATCACTGAATGAAGCTGGTAAGGTCTTCACATTGACTCCGCTGGATTGTAGGTATTTTTTTTTTTTTAAGATTTTATTTTTTATTTGACAGACAGAGATCACAAGTAGGTAGAGAAGCAGGCAGAGGGCGGAGGGGGGGAGCAGGCTCCCCGCTGAGCAGAGAGCCCAATGTGGGGCTCGATCCCAGGACCCTGGACCTGAGCTGAAGGCAGAGGCATTAGCCCACTGAGCCACCCAGGTGCCCCTGGATTTTAGTTATTAACATACGTGATGCTCTCACTCATTAACACTTTCTCATGTGACATCATTTTAATAAGCCAGTAATCAGAGATCTCGGGGACAGTCTGCCAAACTGCAAGGCCGTGCTCTCATTCTGTCCTCCACTCCACATAAGTGGGAACCACCATGTTCTATTTCGGGAATGTTGGGAAGATGTTTAGGAAAGAAAGAATACATGAAAACCATGACATTGTTCACACACACATAAAACCCCCCAAAAATCCAAGCGAAAGAGATCTGTCAAGCCAAAAGGAATCCTAGAGCTGAATTTTCAGTTAAGGAGAAGGAAGGCACCCAGCGTGTTTTCCTTCACAGATGCACATCACAATGGAAGCCAGAGGTCTAAGCCACGGAGGGGAAGATGACAGACCCAGAACATTGTCATGATTAAGTCACTCCTGTCTCATGCCTGCAGCCCAAGGGAGACCCACATGCCCTGGGGCCAAGAGCACGGAGAGGGCACGGAGAGGGCACGGACAGCGCTGATTTTCACTGGGGGAGAAGGGAGAGGTAGCCTGCCTACCACTTTCTCAGGAACAAGTGTCCGGGCTCCAGGCAGGGATCAGTCTAGTGGTCTATTTTAAGAAGTTCAGCTGTGAACAGCAAAAGCACATACTTTTTAGGAAATATGGGGACAATCTTAATCCTATGGAAATGTCCTGTTGCCGAACTTTCTGATGTCCCACACGCATCCCCTTTTACCTGGGGGCCTCTCTGGGGGGGGGGGAACTCTGGAGTCCTGATGGGCAGCCAGCACCCCCCAAGGCTGAAGTGGGGGCTTCCCTTATTCCTCCTCTGGCAGCACACCTGGGATTTCGAAGGAGGGGGTGATGCTGGCAGGTACACTCGTGAGGTCTGTGGCTCTCATTGGATAATGCGGCTGTTTGGGCTCCCTGCCCGTTTGCTCCCTGCCCTTAGAGTGTCACTCTAAGCCTAGCCTCACACTGTCCTAAGGCTTTCGCCTGGCTGCTCTCTTTCTCCCAGCTGTGGGCACCCATGGCCATGACACCATCGGGGTGAGTGGCGGATGGCAGACTCAGATGGAGGCACCTGGCTCTGTGTCCAGACAGCTCCTGGCAGTGTGCCCCCATCCTCAGTCTCCCTGGCATGAAGCCAGCAGGCAGGAGGCAGAGCCCATGGCCAGTGTGAGGCTGTGCCCCTGACTGAGGGCAGAGGCTGCTCTCAGCACCTGCGAGCACCACACTATCCCTGGAGTGCACCTGAGCCCCGGCCTGGGGCCCTTTCCTCGGGGAGGAGGGCTAAAAGCTCTGCTGCACCAGCATGGACTCAAGTCCCAACTGAACCACACCTGACATGATCCATCCTGTCGGCAGCATACTGGGGGTAGTGGGAAACGGGTTTCCTCAATGGGCAGAAAGGAGACACGTGGCCCCATAGGATGTCACTCAAAATACGACGCCTTAGCAGCTCCTGCCTTCATGTTGAAAACAGAGGGCCCATCCCATCCTGATGCTGGGCTCTACACATCCTCTGGATGCCAAGGAAGCCACGGGACCCTGAAGGTGCGCATGGAGCTGAGGTGGATGCATTCCGTGTGCTCACCTGGCGTCCATCTTGCTGGTCCCAAGGCCCTGGCCGCCCCTGCACACAGGCACCGTCCTACCCTGGGGCACATCCCGTCCAGTCCTCTCTCTGGATTTGGATCCAGCCCCCAGAAGGCAGGGGACCCCAGGGTTCAGTTAGTGCCCACATGGACTGGGCCACTGGCTCTGCGTGTCCCTGGCCCTGTTCCTTACTCTACCCCCCCTGGGGAATGTAGTTCTTCTTCCACAAAGGAAAGGAGGCTCTGACACCTGGACACTATACCTTCCATGGTCTCCCGGTTTCCAAAGGCTGACCGTGCTCCTCCTATGGACCCGCATGTGTCCCCAGATTGGACTGGGTTCTGGCCATAGTCAGCCAGTCCTGCCCCCCGGATCCCTGTGTCCTCCTTCCTCTGTGCCTGGTCATGGGTGATGCTCAGCCCTGCTCTCCATGATGGCCCACACCTTTGTCACAGCATATTTCAGCCAAGAAGAAATCACTGATGTAAAGCTGTGCTGCACATCTGGTGGCCACGAGCCATAAGTGGCTATTTAAGTTTAAATGCATTAAAATTAAACAAAATTTGAGATGTAAGGGGTGTCTGCCTGCCTCTGTCGGTTGAGTGTCCAGGTCTTCATTTCAGTCAGGGCATGGTCTTGGGGTTGTGGGATTGAGCCCTGTGTCCAGTTATGCGCTCAGCGGGGAATCTGCTTCACCCCCCGCCCTTGCCCTGCCCCCTGCTTGTGCTCACTCTTTTTCAAGTAAATGAATAAAATCTTTTAAAAAATTTAAGATGCATTTCTCAGGGGCACTAGGCACAGGGCAGGTGCTGAGCAGTCACACACGGCTGGTGGCCACCAGACACAGAGCAGGGAGAGAGGACCATCATCAGTGCAGAAGGTTCTCCTGACCAGCACTGTTCTGGATGATTTTAAGACATATCTGGGATCATTTACAGCAGTATCTTAGGGCACCTGGGAGGGAGACACATTAGCTGTTCGGTCAACATGCAAATCCCATCTCTTGTCAACCTGGAAAACTGCCTCCATGCCTAAGGGATCTCATAAAACAAGGTGAAAAATGAAAATAAAAGAAATCAAGGGTAATGGTAAAGAAAGAATGGACAAATTTATGAGATGGAGCTTAAAAGCAAAACAAAAAAACTTAGATCTCCTGGTTCCTTTAGGTTGAAATATTGTCGTGAGCATTTCTTCCCCCAAGCCAAGAAAGGCTGGAAGTGTCGCAGTATACCACGCCAGCAAATGGCTCTGGCTTTTACATACTTGCTGATCCGAGGGTTTACCCACTGCCAAGACCATATCACATTCTGCCTACCTAAACTCTCCAGGTATTTTATGTTTGCTTTATATCTCTGATCATAGAGAATTTTCCAAACAAATACGTGAATTATCCTTGATGTGTGAAGCTATGAAAATTTTATTTTTTTATAAGTCCCTTTGTTTGTTCACCTAATTTGATATTTTATTCCACTCTCAATGAAAGAAGATCATCGTGACTGGTTCCCTTCTCTGGGCTGTATGGACATTAGAGATTATTCTGTCCTGGTATAAATCTCAGATTAATTTTCAACATTCTTCTCAATCCCACCACCCCCTTAATCAAAACCAGAACTCTACCTGTAGGGACCAAATTAGAGAGGTTTGGTTTGCTAGCATTAAGCAATAGTCCCTTCCAACACTGATGCTGTTTAGGGCATTGGCCTGGTAAATGGGAGACCCGGGTTCAGATTCCAGGCTGTGTGCCTGTGCCCTGAGGAGGTAGTGAGTGGATTAGCACTTTAGCCACACTACCGTGCCCCTGGTGCTGTCGGACTCGCATCCTGTGACACCTCCCCTCCTGGTCTTTGACCAAATGGTTCTCATAGTGTTTTAGTGTCTCATTCTCAGAGCTGAATGGACAGCTGAGGATCACCATGCATCTGGGAGAGGCGTCAAGATGAAAGATAGAGGCCATCACAGACAAAGGGCAAAAAGAAACAGGTAATAATACAGCAGACAAAAGAAAAGTCTTGGAGAAAGCAACAACAACAAATTAATATCCTCAGAATGACAAGAAAAGGTGCCACATTTGTGAATCAGAGAGGATGCCATTAAAAGGGAACAAAGAATAACAACCGACAAAACCCCCACCTTTTAGAAATTGAATACAGAACAGATAAGTTTAGCAGAAAGCATGGAAGATAAAGGTGAGTGATCTCCTACAAAGCATCACCAAGAGAAGAAAGTTAGGGAAAGGCAATGAAAAGAAAGTTATTCCCAGCAAAGGAGCTGCTATAAAGGAGAGCACAGGAAATGGTGGGGAGGGGAAAATTCAGAGAACTTCCCAGAACTTTAGGATACATGTTTTCAGATCCAATGGCCCCCATGAATGCTCAATAAATGGAAAATAACCCATTCAGAGCACTGAGATCATGAGAAGGTCCTAAAAGCTTCTCGAAAGTAAAGGCAGAGATTATACAAGATATTGGAGATACACAATGCATCAAAATTCTCAAAGCAACCCTGAAGGCTGGAATACAGTGGAAAATGATGTCTTAAAATTGTGGTAGAAAATAGCTTTAAATTTTACTTTCTTGATCACTATTAGTTTATTTTATTGAAGAGGGAATTCAGTCACATGGTTCAATATCCAAAGAGCATCAGGGCTCTTGGGTGGCTTTTGCGTCCTACTCTTGATTTCTGCTCAGGTCATGATCTCAGTGTCTCAAACTAGAGCTCCATGCTCAGCAGGGTGTGTGCTTGAAGTTCTCTCTCTCCCGCTGCCCCTCCCTCACTCTTTCTCTCTTTCTCCAAAATAAATAAATCAATCTTGAAAAAATTGTCCAAAGAGCATTAAAAGTGACACTTGACCAATTCTGCTGGCCTCCCAGGGTTTACTCATGCAAATACAGACAAATCATTGCCTTTCTTACAAAAGGGACAGCACACTGTTTTTGGGTTTTTTTTTTTCCTGCACATTGCTTCTTTCAGTTAATGACACATGCTAGAAATCATTTCAAAGAATACATAGAAATCTTTGTCATTCTTTGGAAAATTATTTTTACGCTACAGTCAGCCAAACTATCAATCAAGTACGGGGGTAGAATAAAGACATGTTCAGACATGGAAACACTTGGAAAAGGCATTCTTTTTCAGGATGCTACTGTAGGACGTGTTCCAGCAAAATGAGAGAGTAATCTCAGGAGGAAGATAATATGGCATCAGGCAAGGAGGGATCCAACAACAATAGAAAAGTGGGGAACTCTCAGATTGGCAAAGGGAAAGGGAAAGGGAAGGATAGCCAAAGTCTAGAGAGGGTCTAGAGGACAGATGTTTCCCGGGGTCCATATCCAGGAGGGGACAAAGGAGAAATGGTAGGCTGTCTGGTTTGTTGAATCACCCAGGAAATAGTACTGGGAGGGGTCCTGTTGAAAAGTTTTTGAAGAACTGGGTGTGACAGCTATGTCAACAGGAGAGCAATTGGGAAAAAAGAAAAAAATACAAGTCATGAACTCTGGAAAAGTCAGAAAGCTGTCCAGGGACAGAAATGTCAGAGCGTGAGGCTTGGCTCCACAGCCAAACCACACATGATGTCATCGTCATCACTCTACCTTTACGAGGTGCTTTTCACAAAAGAGCACATATACCCTCATAAACGCCCATGGAAAGTGCACTCAAAACGTTCCCATTTTACCTACGGGACAAGTGAGGCACAAAGTGGTGAAGCAACCTGCCCGAGGTCACAGAGCACATGGCAGAACCGGGGTTTGAACCGGGGAATCTCACTGTACTAGCACCATACTCTCTACCTGTCTGTAGTTCTACTGCAACATAATTGTGGTGTGAGGATGGGGGTACACAGAAGTGGTGGGAAGGCCTGAGTGGGGTCCCCTCCCCCAGCCAGGAAACTAATGGTCCGTGTCTACACTCAGATGATCAATAGACTGCACACACATATAATTTTTAAACATGGAGCTAATCACCAGATTGGTCAGGGTCTTGTCAGGCCATTAAGAACTTGGCCTTTATGCAGTGATACGAAAAGCCATTGGGGAGTTTTAATTAGAGAGGCGACATGAGCTGACATATTTTCAAGGATCACCCAGCTGCTGTGTGGAGAATGGCCTGAGAATGTGGGACAAGGGTAAAAACACACATTACCTTGGTTAAATAAACATTACATTTCAGAAGTCAAGAGAATGAAAAAACAAACAAACTCCAAAAACGGGGATAGACATCGTAAGGACAGAAGAATATCAACTCTCCCATGAACCATCAAACCTGATGGCCAGAGGTCAGCTGGGGACAACAGAGCCAGAGATGGGAAGCAAGTCAGCTTGACTGCAGGACACAACCTGTAGCTTGGCTTCAGATAGAGCCAAGAACTGAATCCAGAAACTGGAAGCAGCTGAATGTTGAACGGGCACCTTCTTAGTTATCTTAGGCATCACCAGCTCCCGTGAGCCCACTTCTCTATGTCAGACAGAGAGACTCTAAACTCTGCTGGTGGGACTCCATGTAATTATGGGGGAAGCTTCTCGGCGAGGCTGGCACCCTGCAAGCCTCCGAGGCTACCTCAATTCCCACCTGCCCCCTTTCTAGCCCTGAACCCTGACAAGACTCATGAGCGACAGGCTCAACTGGACTCTAGGTCCCCTGATTTCCACCCATCGTGCCACTTCTGCAGGCCACCCACATAAAACTCACAGCCCTAACCATGAGGCCAGTGAGTCACGAGGGTCACCCAGAAGGGGGAGAGGGCGACAGCTGGCGCTCACACAGAAATAGCTGTGGGGAGGGGCCTGCACACCATCAGGACTGTTCACAGCTGAGCTCCTGATTCTGTTCCAACCAGTGTCCTGGATCACAAACCACTGACAACACTGGATGACACCATCCAGTCCATGGCCCCCATGTCTGTAGCTGCCGGCCCACCTCAGAAAAGTTGCCTCCCCCGGAACAAAGGCATGAGGGGGACAGTTTGGCTGTAGCAACATGACAGAGGTTTTAGGATGAGAATGTCCTGTATGTACAAGGCTACCCAGCAAGTTCATTCCTAAGTTGGGGTCCCCAGAGGCAGAGCCTGAGGCAGGTATTTTTGTGTGGGTCTGTATCTGGGGAGCACAGCCAGCAGAAGAGGGGTGAAGAGACCGGCAGGGGTAGGAGGTGGCCTTCGCCAGAGGGTGCCCTCAGCCCCATCCCACAGGGAGATCTGGCACCAGAGTCATTCCAACTTGAAGTGAAGGGAGGGGACATTTTATAACCTCACACCCCTCAGGCAACAGCTGCAGGCTGCCCCAGGGATGGGGGTGGGGAACCCCTCCCCCACAGCGACTTCTGGGTGGCCAGGGGCACTTTTCTCCTGACAAGACAGCTGTGAACCCCCAGCAGCTGGCGCTCCCAGCAGTTGGCCAGGGAGTCAGCACCCTCCCACAGGAGGGACCTAGGGGGCACCATCTGCACCCCAGGGATGGTGTTGCAATGGGTAGCTCTTGGAGAGGAGGCTGTGGAGACAGTCATAGGGGAGGGAATCAGCCCAGGCCCCTGTGGCCACAGGGTGCTCACTCACCAGCACCATTAAAGGGCCCAGCAAGCTCATTAATAAGGCAGCTTGCGTGTTATTTTATTTTATTTTTTAATTTTTAATTTAAAAAAAATGAAATTTTTTATGATAAAAATTTTAAATAAAAAATTATAATAAAAATTCATAAAAATTTATTTTTTATTTTTAAAATTAAAAAATTTTTAAATTTAAAAATTTTTTAAAAATTTTGTTGTCCTTCTCTGTTTGAGAGGAATACTGTGAATTGTCTCAGGCAATTCACCTCAGCAATTGCCTCAGAGCTGAAAGAGAAGCTTGGGAGGCTACCAAAAATCCTGAGCCGAATGTTAAACATGGCAGGAGGGAAAAATATATGTGCTTTCAAGACACCTTCCCCCAGGGTGTGAGAAACACTGCTCATGCCTTCAGCGGTGAGGAGTGTCTCCAAGTGCTTACTGGACATTTTTCCTGACAACGTCCTGCCCGAATTCTACCTCGGAAGCAAGCTACTTGTGCTAATGCATCTATACTGTTTTCAAGTTACAAGTCCATTTACCTTAAACCAGCCTCAGGTTAAACCACAATGGAACCGCAGAAATAGGAAAGTGTCAGCCTCTACAGGTCAGAGCACTGCTTCGAGCCCTCTGCAGAAGTAGCTGAGCTCCCCTCCCAGTCCTGCCCACCCCGTCTCCCTCCTGCCTGGTGACCCTGCCCGTGGGACCTAGGTCACCCCAGTTCAGAAGGTTCCGGTTATTCTCTAGATGTGCCTTCCCAGATGCCTGACCTTTGTCTACCCACCCCCTGCCACCTTCTGAAAGAGTCCCCAGTTTTCATTCAGGCCCCTCAGCTCCCCAAGGGCTTTGGAAGCAGCAGCCAACTTTCCCCATTTCCAGGATGGGCCTGATGGGTCACAGGCTAGGACTCCCCCCGCCCTGCACACGGTCACCCAGGGGCTGGTGTGGGCGGCTCAGTTAGCAGTCCTGCTCATAGTTTGGCTTGCGGGGGCAGGGTGGGGTGGTGCCCGGGAGCCAGGGAGATCTGTCAGGGAAGATACGTCCAGTTCTCAAGAGAGAGACTGGGTGTGGGCTCCTGGGGGGGTGGGGGGGAAGTGTGGGAACAAAAGGCATGTCAGCCCGAAGGTGAGGCTACCCAAAGAGGGCAGCTCAGCAGAGCCTGCTGCAAGGTGCTATGGAGAGAAGCAGCCACTGGTGGGGCTGACCAGGAATCCATGCTCCAGCCAATATATTCCCTTTGTGGAGGCCAGTTAAGGTCAGCGTTCCTGTCCCTTCAAAATAACTCAAAATGCCACTTCCTCTAGGAAGCCACCTCTGATTGCCATTCCTAATCCCCTCAATAAACTGGAATTTTCTCATTTCCAAACTTTCCAGGCACAACATTTATGGACTTTTAATATCAGATCTCTTCCTGTTTTCTGTGACTGTTATTGATTTATAGGTCAAACCCCTTTCTGACCCAACTCTTCATGGTTGGACCCTTTTCAGGTCCATCCCTGAATCCCAGTCTCCGTAGGACAGGTGTTTGGAGAGCCCGGAATGCATCTGCTGAATCAGTGAGCAAATAAAAATATACTACACTTCAGATGAATTTGTTAATTTTTATAAGAACTGAAGAACTCAAAGGTGAACAGACACTTGCCATTTGAATCGTGATTCTAATTTTTACAGTTGAGAAAATATAATTCAATTTGTGATAAAACATAAAATGTTGCCCCTGCTCCCTCCGACATTATAGATTCCCGCCACTCAGCACTTACAACAAGCCAATCCATGGTTTAGTTTTATCAGGAGGATAGGTGGGTGGGGCTCACGTTTACTCACTGTATGGATGCTAGTCAAAACACCAAGAGGGGATTTCTTTGTCGCATTCTAGAGACAAGAGAACAGACACTCATGGGGGATGAATGACTCATTTCCCCAGGATCGCATAGCTCCTCTGTGAGGTGTGTGCATGTTCACAGGACAGGACTGACTCCACAGTCTGAATCTGTCACTGCCCGCCACCATCTCCCTGGCTGGGGCACGACCATGGCTTCCCAATCCTCAGGACATCAAGGATGTCAACCCAGGGAGCATCCCTAGCCTTTGCATCCAATCCAAGCCAGCAGACACGAGGTAGACTTTGGGAGCTCTTGCTCTTCTGGTTCCTTTGTCCCTAAGCACCGACAGAAAGACAAGGCCCAGGGATCATCCACTGGTCACCTCTGGTCTCCCAGAGAATGCTTGTTTGGTCCTATGGTCAATTACATACCTAAGTGACTATCCTAGCAGGCCTGGGATTATATGCAAGCTAAGTGAGCAAATTCTGCTGCGAAGAGGTGACTTCCATACCAGGTGTAGGAAGTAAGAACTAGAGGAGCCAGGTGGAAGCAGGGAGATGCTGGCCTGGGTGATGGGAAAGGTCTCACAGAGGACAACCTGCAGTGGGTTTTAAGGGATGTCTAAGAGTTTGCCTGGAAAGCCCTTTTCCTTTTCACACAGAGAAAAACCAAAGTCTTGATCCATTCCAATATTCAACAAATACTGATTGACAGCCCTGTGTCCGAAAAGCAAAATCGAATATTTGCAACTAAAAACACCTAAGAAATGGTTATAGAGCGTACCTTGGGGCAAAAGACTGACTAATGAAACCAGAGCCTACAGCCTACATGGCCTGAAGTTTTTCCGTGTGAGCACAGAGTGGTATGCAGACAAGCTCCACATCATATCAGAACACTTAGAAGGGAGTGCAGGAAGGTGGCGGCGCTTAGAAGGGAGTGCAGTGAGGGGGGTTGGCGAACTGCACCTGTATAGTGAGTACACACACACAGGACACTGAAAAGGTACAAAAAGGGTCTGCGGGAAAAGTCAGGCATCCTTTGACACTGGGGCCCCTTGAACACCCCCCCCCCCCCGCCATCCCCCAGCGAGCTGCGGCAGCCAATCCCAGGAGAAACCTTCCCATGTCACCAGTCTGTTTCACGCCAAGGTTGGATCCTTGGAGGGAAAGACACTTGTCCAGCGCGCACACAGTGCTCCTTTCATTGCCAGCTGAAAGTTCGCCCCCAACATTTCAGATAAACTGCCCAGAAAACTTGGATCAAAGCCCCTCAGGCGCCAGGACCCGTTTGCAGGCTCGCTCCAGAAACACGATTCACAGTGACCCCAAGCTCATGCCCAAGCCGCACCTCTGTGACAACTGAGGACCCATGGTTGCAGACAAGAAACAGGCCATTTCGCCAGGGCCATGTGGCCTCCGGGGACTGGCCATGGGCCTCCGGGGGCGGCCTACTCTACCCCCACCAAGCGGCAGGACAAAGCTGGGCACTGGCTCCTGACCCCGTGGGTTGCCCACCTCCGCCCCGCTCCCTGAGAGGGGGACACAGTGGCCCAAGGGAGCAGGGGCGTGGGGGAGGGGTCAGAGTCGCCAGCCTGTCCGCAGGGGCCGGAGAACCGACATCCCTCTGGGCCCGCGCCCCTGCCCGCGCCCCTGCCCGCGCCGCCGCAGACGGACAGAGCGATCCACCGATGCGCGGCCGCTCCTGCGGCGCCCCCGCCCCCCGCTCCCAGCCGCGCGGGCTCGCCCGCCGCCCACCTCGCGCGCGATCTGGTTCAGCGCGTCGTCCTCCGCCGTCAGCCGCTCCCGGTTGGGGAGCCGCTTGCGCCCCGAGCCCTGCGTGCCCATGTCCATCGGCCACGCCGCCCGCTGCTGCCGCGGGGCTCGCCGCTCCCGCTGCTCTTGCCCCTCTCCGGCCGGTCCCGCTCCGCCCCTCCCTCCGCCGCGGCGTCATGGCGTCAGCAGGCGCGGGCCGGGGACGCGGGGACACGCTGGAGGGGGGGATGCGGGCCGGGGGCGCGGCGACATGCCGTAGGGTGGAGGGAACACGGGGCCGGGGTGCGGGACCACCTTGGACCGGGAGGCGCGGGGCCGGGGGCGCAGCGACACGCTGGAGCAAGGGGGACACGCCTGCTGGGGCGCCAGAGCCCTGCGGGGGACTCCAGGAGATGTGGACAGGGGCGCGGGGACGTCTGAGGAGTAGGCACGAGGACATGGCACCGGGGACCTGAGGGGACGCCTGGGGCCAGGGGCGGGGGAACGCCAGGTGACACTGGGCCAGGGACGCGCCGGAACCTCAAGCGTGGAGATGGTGGGAGGTTTGGGATGGCCGGGTGTCGATGGCGCAATGATGCAAGGACGTAGAGGTGACCGGGGCTGGGGGCTCAGGTGGGTAGAGGGGCGAGGGACCTCGGAGGGGTCAGAGGCTTGGGGAGGCCTAGGGACCGGGGCAGCACTGGAGGGTGGGCCCGGCGGGTGATCCTGGACCACCGCTCCAGGGCAGTGGCTCAATGGTGGAGGTGGGACCTCTGTTGGGGCGCTCAAAGGCTCGCGGGAATGGAGTTGCAGAGAAGGGTTTGCCGGGAGGATTGAAGGCAAGGATGTGTCTAGGATGAGCATCTCTGACTTGGAGTCAGGCAGTTGCAGATGGATGGGGTCAGAGAAAGGCTCTGAGGTCAGGTCCCAGGGCCATTCAGATCTACTGGAAGCTGCCAGCCCGTGACCTTGGCCAGCCTTCTAAGTTTCATAGCACGTTCAAAACCACCATGTTGATGTATGCATTTTCCTTCTTCACTTGATGTCCTCTGTGACTTGTGACTTACCACTTCTGTGTCTCCAGCTGTGGAAAAAGGAATGAATTTACCTAAGCTTTACCTTTTACACTCTAAAAGTAGATTTTAAAATAAATTGGAGAATCAGATAAGGTTTATAAAGCCATTGCCTTCTTGGCCATGGTAATGATGCAAGTAACTGTTAGCTGTCAGCACTGAATTAGAAAAGAGGAAAGGAGACTGTCCGGAAGTTACTGGTCTGTTTCAATGTTTGGGGTGTGGAGAGATCTCTAATGGGGCTGAGGAAGAATGGGAGAGAGGGGGCTATGCCGGAGTCACTTGTATCCCTCCTCCCCCTCCCCCCTGAGCCCCACAGAAAGGTATGGTGAACGTTTTGGTGTATTTCTAAGGAGTGACTGTGACTAGGTTGGTTTGGGTTCTTAGGAAGTAACTTGGAAGCTGGATGGAACAGGGAACAGAAAAGCGACCCTGCAGTGGCAGGGAGAGTTGATGAGGTTTTATGGATGGGGAGAGCCGGTGAGAGGAGGACACAGGAGGAAGGAGAGGGGAGCGGATTCAGGTGCTCAGCACACCTGAGCGGACTTCAGTGCAGTGGGTGGACTAGGCGGGTGTTAGGGCTGTGACCGTGTTCATCACCGTATTCCCAGAGCTTGCACACACCTGACACATTGTAGGCACTGAGGAAACGTCTTTTGATTGAATCTCTTGTGCCATATTACACCACTTAGGACCCCATACCCCTTGGCTGACATAACCCCGGCTGGAGGAAACCATCTCTCGCCCTGCCCTGCTGGAGGTGGCTCACCACTCCCCTAGCCCATGATGCATTGTGGTGAATGTATCTTTGCTGAGGCTGGTTCTCTTTCCCATTATTTCACTCATTCATATCCCCACACCTGTTACCTGGCAATTGCTGTGCTGGAGCCTGGGGCTTTATTATAAAGGACACAGGTATGGCTGCTGCTGTCCCAGGTCTTACCTGAGATACCTGGAACTCCTCATCTCAGGCCCCATTAAAGCCTCCTACATCTCCTTTCTAGAGGAAGCCTTCCCAGCTCCCAAGGCTGCCCCTCCTTCCCTCACTGTTCTTCATCAGAACTTTCAGCTGCTCTTCATTCCAGCACCTAAATTCTTCTGTAGCAGTTTGTTGACACGAGAAGGGCAGGGACAGACCACGTCTCACTCATCCTTCTGTCCTCAGTGGGGATTAGATATGTTGCTGTTTCATCATAATGGGACCTGCAGCTGAACTTGGGGAACTGAGTTCACTCCCTGACCTTCCTACTCATCGTCCCCATTGGCTTTCATCCAGAGACAGAGGACTCCCTCCCTAGGACTGGCCAGAGGTGTTTCTAAACAGTCCTAGCCCCTAGGCAGTGTTCTTAGACAACAGAGTAAATTTCATCCTCCACCTCTCCTCCTCATTCCCCCACCCCTGAGAAAGAGCCAACTCCTGGGAATTGTCAGAACCGGTGTTGCTGATCCTCATGAGGTCCGATGACCTCATGACCTCCCAGACCATAGGGCAGGTGCTTTTTCCTCCTCTCTGGCCATGTGCTCTCAGACCGGCTGGTTGTCCCTTTAGGGTCCGTGTTTACCTTTAAGTGGAAATGCTAATGCCTGCTTTGTCAGGCGATAGGGGGTTGGGGGGCAATCCATGTAGAGAGGTATTTCAGGCAGTCAATGAATGGTCCCTCCAGATCCTGGCCCCAAAGACCTGGGTCTGGAATGAATGGTGGGCAGCAGCTCCTGCTGGGTGGGGTGGGGCAGGGGGCAGAGACATTAGGCTGCTTTGTGGTCTCCCCTGTTCTCAGAGCCCCTTGGGTGGAGGTAGAAAACTATGAGATCTTGGGAGCACCTGGGTGGCTTAGTCAGCTAAGGGTCTGCCTTTGGCTCAAGTCATGATCCCAGAGTCCTGGAATCGAGCCCCACATTGGGCTCCCTGAGCAGCGAAAGCCTGCTTCTCCTCTCTTTCCTGCTTATGTTCTCTGTCTCTGTCTCTGTCATATCTGTCTCTCTCTCTCAAATAAATCGATACAATCTTTAAAAAAAAAAAAAAAGAAAGAAAGAAAGAAAGCAAGCTATGAGATCTTTTCCAATCAGGTTGAGCCCCAGGTGCCTCAAGAAGCTGAAACTTTCTTAGCCCTGGACGCTTGGTCTCTCCTGCATGGAGAGGAACTGAGGAACCTACTTCTACCTAGAAGAATTCTCCATAGTTGGGCCACTATGGCCACAAAACCCCTCCCATGCAGCCCTTTTCCTGTGTTCCTACTTCAGGTGCTTATGCTACCCATGAGGGGTTATTTCAGAGCAGGAGAGAGAAAACAGGCATCACAGGCCCCATGTCCAGGCCGAGAGAATCAGTATGTTCATCTCTAAGCCCCATGCTGAGGTCTTTCACGAAGAAACAGATGCCACCTTCAGGAAAGGTCTGTGACAAAGTGGTGGTAGCCAGGACAACCTTGGTGAATGACACCCCACAGTGGAACCCACATGGAATTTCCATCCTGGGCACAGTGTTCCCTTTGTTTGGGACCTCATTAGGCAAGCCTGCGGGCTGGCTGGAGGGAGGAATTAATGAGCACTTCCGGGGGCATCATCCCACCTGCAGGACCTCTGTGGGAGGTCACATGGGCTGAGGGGTGACTCACTCGGGTCCACTGAGTAAGACTTGCTTGTAGTTCTGCCCCCAATTTCTTTGACTTGTCTTCTAGCCTTACTCTTCCAATGAACGTGAGATGGCAATGACTTCACTTGGAAGACAGCTAGAGAATGGCTGGGGAGAATCACAACCCCTCACAGAGATGACTTGAGAGACAGTGGACAACATGGAGCTGAAGTCATGCTCCAAACAGGCTGGCTGAGGTCAGAATCTGCGCATCCTCTGCTTGGCAGGTGACCGGCTTGTCTCCAGGGGCCAGCTGACCTTTGTCTGTTTCCTCACTTAGCAGCTCATACACAGCATAGCTGAGGTAGACCAGTAGTTCCATATTCCCTTCCAACCCAATTTTGCCATTTCCAGTTACTTTTTCATGTCTCTTGGGGTTGAAACTTTACAATCATCTTGGACTCCTACTTCTCCCCTAAGTTCGATTTTTTCTTTCTTTCATCTCTCCCCCTTCTCTCCCCCTTCAGCATCTCTGCGGATGCCTGATGGTCTGTACTTGGCTCACTCGTCATACCTGTGGATTCACCTTGCCATGAATCAGCCCCTGGACTTGGGGTCTCAGGGGTGGTGTGCACAAGACAATTCATTGAGGTACAGGAAGAGTAGTATACTAAAACTTTTATAAACATGTAGTTTATTTCTTTAAAAGATTTTATTTATTTGTTTGACAGAGAGATTACAAGTAGGCAGAGAGGCAGGCAGAGAGAGGGAGAAGCAGGCTTCCCGCCCAGCGGAGAACCCAAGGTGGGGTTCGATCCCAGGACCCTGGGATCATGACCTGAGCCGAAGGCAGAGGCTTAACCCACTGAGCCACCCAGGCACCCCTATAAACATGTATTCTAAAATAAAAATAAAAATGCTCTATGACAAAGAGTAGTTTGATATTATGGCCCCATAATTTAACATGAGCCCCTACATATTAATATTGGATATGTTTACCTCACTTGAAGTGGCCTCCTGTCATGTCACAATGATACACAAGGTATTCCATGCTGGTAGGGGCCTTCTCTCTCATGAGATCATTTTCAGAGTATTTTAATGTATTTGAATTAGCGAAGTTAAATGGATTTATGAATTACACAACCTAGTTTTAACTAACTTTCAAAGTGTAAACCAATAGCTTCAAAGGATTTAAAAGATTCTTTAAAAAGTAATTCCCCCAAATCACAAATAGGAAAACAAGATACAGGTTTTTTAGGCCAAGTAGAAGCTGTTCATTGACCTCAGTGTAAGATTATTAGATATGATAAGAACAGATAGTAACCATCAGAAACTGTGAAACTTGAATTTAGATTTCCTATCATTAATGATTAGCTTCATTTTAAGTGCCTATTGTTCCTTGATTTATTAACCAATGGTGATAGATTATGAAGATGATAATTTAAAAAAATATTTTATTTATTCATATAAGAGACAGAGACACAGAGAGAGCACATAGAGGGAGAGGGAGAAGCAGTTTTCCCGCTGAGCTGGGAGCCAGATGTGGGGCTGGATCCTAGGACCCTGGGATCATGACCCGAGCCAAAGGTAGATACTTAACCAACTGAGCCACCCAGGTACCCTGAGGATAATTTATACATAAATAAATATATACATATTTAGGGGGATATTTAAAAATATTTAGTGATTGAGTTCATGGTATTAAAAAAAAAAAAAAACAGTAAGTCTTAAATCTGGGGGGATTGTGAACTCCTTTGAGAATCTGATGAAAGCTGGATTCCTCTCCCCGCTCCCTACAAAAAGGCATGTGAACAGGAAATTTGTATTCAAATTCAAATTTAAAGGAGGATACTTTGAAGTTGTCCTGAGCCATTTGACTCCCATTCTATTGTCCCTGTTCAAGCCTTTCTACTGCTAGGCAGAATCATATTCTCAAATATCCTTTTGTTGTCTTGTACATTTTAGGTTCTGAAACAGCACCCTTGGGGCTGTGGTGGCAGGTCTGGAGGGTCCCAGTGGGTGTGACATGTGTCACTGGTAAAGTAGGACTAGCAATAGTTGAAATGCTGGAGTTCGTGAAATTGTTTGCTCTAAATAATATTACCATAGTAATATCCCTACTGAGTGCTCCCCAGTGGCAGGAATTTTGCACAAATGAGGCATTTTGGTAGGAGGACATCACACCTGGATACTTATGTGCTGTGTGTGTGTCTGGGGAGAAACCTGAGGGTGGCTGTCCTTCTGCACACAGGGTCAGTGCCTTAGACAGCTCCTTCGAGTGGCTCTGCCAGGTGAGAATTTCTGAGACTTGGGACCACGGTTGCCTTTTCATACCCCAGAGAGCCTTATTCAGGGTCATGGACCCACAGGTGCCCAGAAAATGTTTGTGGCTTGATGGTATAAAAAGCCGTTTCATAAGATGCTGTTGGAAAGAGGATGTGAAGACCCAGTTCCCTTCAACTTGTGGAGGAGAAATGTTGCAGATACTTATTGACAAGCAATGGAATAAATTTTCTCCTAACATGGGATTTATTAACTATACTTCAGGTGGTTTTAAGAACAGCTGTCAGAGGACGTTTAGATTCTAGCAATGGAGACAAAGCTTATATCAAACTAACCTTCCTGCCGACAACAATTACAAACCTCAAACAAAATATAAAAAAAGAGCCATTCACAGGCACTGGAGAGTCATCAAAGCAGCCAGAGACTAGAGAGGCTTATAGCCATAACCTGTAAAAGTGACAATACTCCCTCAGAGGACATTCTTGGCCTCAGCTGGGAATAGAACTGAAGACAATTGGACTGAGGAGCTAGGTGTTAGGGATTGAGGTTAAAGTACAGCTGGGAAATTTAGGGAGAAAGTCCCAGAGAAGGGGGCTGGCTTGAGGACTGAGCCTCAGGATCTGTGTAGTAACTTATTCAAAACGCATAGCTGAGTCCTGAAGTAGGTGTGAGGTGAGACTCCAAGGCAACCAGAAGAAAGTGACAGCTGGGTTGAGCAGATATTCCAGAAGCTGTCTAGTACTGGGGAGATGAAGTTGGAACTCAAGTCATACCAAGTTAGAGGGAAGCAGCAAACACCTTGAGCCTTTTCCTGAAACTCCAGAAGGACTATGCCTTAACAGTAAGACCACATTCAAGGACAAAGGGATAGGACAGGCAGGACTGACTCCCAGCAAATCTGTTGGCATGAAATCAAGGTAACTCCCTGACAGAAGCAAAGTCTGCACTCTTCAAAAGAAGATAACAGAATCCAGAGTTGCTGGCAGATCCTGCCCACTGTGCCCAGCAGAAATAAAGAATTCTTAGCAAGAAAATGTGACTGGGAGGAAAATTAACTCACCAGGAGAGACTCAAAGGTGACTCAGATGATGAAATTAACAGATGAGTAATATAAAATAACAGAAAGATGGGTACAATGGATAAAGTAGAGGGAATTTCAGGATGGATTTGGGGACTGTAAAAATGAACCAAATAGAAATTATAGAACTGGGAAATATATTTGCAATGAAAAAGTCATTGAATAGTATGAATAGATTGGATAATGTTGAAGAAAGGATACTGAACTGGAGGAATGGTCAGTAAAATTACCAAAACGGAGGGACAAAAAGAAAAATCACTAAAAAAACTCCCTCAAACAACCAGGTGCCAGAGATTCAGACCGCCGCAGTAGTCAACTGACCTTTGACAAAAACACCAAAATATTTTAAGGGAGAGAGGAAAGTCTTTTTTAGTAAGTGGGTCTGGAACAACTGGCTATCCCTAGTCAAAATACAGCTTGACTCTCACTGCACAATGAACACAATAATGAATCATAGATTTTGGCCTTAACCCTAAAAGCTAAAACTATAAAATTTCTGGGAGAAAAATGGAGGAGAGGATCTTTGAGACCTTGGGGTTAGGCAGACATTTCTTAGATAAGGTACACTAATCATCAAGTACAAAACTGAAATTGGATTTCATCAAAATTAAACATTTGTGCTTATTTAAAAATTTGGTTATGAAAATAAAAAACAAGCCACAGTCTGGGAGAAAATATCCACAATGTATAGATGTAACAAAGCACTTTTATCCAGAATATATAGAGACTTCCTATGAATTAATAAGAAAAATATAGATAAGTCCTTCAAATAATGGGCAAGAATTGTGGAAGGCAGCATGGATAATTCTCAAAAAATTAAAAATAGAACCACCCTATGATCGAGGAGTCATTCTACTGGTATTTACCCAAAAAATACAAAGACGCTAATTCAAAGGGATACATGCACCCCTATGTTTGTTGTAGCGTTATTACAAGAGCCAAACTCTGGAAGGAGCCCAAGTGTCCATGGATAAAAGAATGGATAAAGAAGATGTGGTGTATACATACAATGGAACATTATTCAGCTGTTAAAAAGAATGATATCTTGTCATTTGCAACAACATGGATGGATCTAGAGAGTATAAGGCTAAATGAAATAAGTGAGTCAAAGAAAAACAAATACTGTATGATCTCACTCAAAGTGGAATTCAAGAAACAAAACAAATGAGCAAAAGAAAAAAAAAGAAGAGAGACAAACCAAGAAATAGACTCTTACCTCTAAAGAACACACTGATGGTTACCAGAGGGATGGATGAAAGAGGAAATGGGGATTAAAGAGTACACTTACCATGATGAAAAAACAAAAATGAAATGATTAAGCAAATAAATAATAGGCAAGAGATCTGTAGGCTTTGCACAGACACCTCATATAAGGATAGACACAAACACTCTAAGGCTAACTGGAGAGGTGCTCAGTATCCTTATCATCAAGGCTATGCAAGCTAAAACCGAGTTGCACGCCACTTCACACCTGCTGGAATGTCTGTCGTGGAAAAGTCTGGTGAGAGCAAGTATGGCTGAAGACGTGGAGCCCATGGGACTTTCTGACATTGTGAGTGGGAGAGTCGGAATGCTGTTCTTAGAAGCATAACCCACCGTGTGATCCGGGCATGCAACTCCTCGGTGTTTACCCAAGGGAAGTAAAAACATGTCCGCAAGAAGATGTGTATGAGAATATTCCCAGGACTCAAACACTGAAAACCAACCCAGGGCCTAACAACACGGGAATGGAGAAGATCATTATGGGGGCAGAGGTGCTAGCCCACAGCAGCAGAAACTGACAAAGCTTATAAACAGCAACATGCATGAATCTTTGGGTGAAAGAAACCAGACACAGAGCACTGACTGATTCCAAAAGGCAGAGTAGTGATTGCTTTCTGGGGGTGGGAGGTGTGGGGGAGGGTGGGATGACTCCAGCGCCACTGGTGCTCTTTTGGACCTGCAGTGAGGTGACTGCTGCATAGGGTGATCAGGTTCACCTGGCAATAGGGCTTCCTGAGATGTCCGACAGGGACGGTTCCAGGAAAGCTGAAACCAGCTGGTGGCCCCACATGACCTGCATGTAGGCATTTGTCAGAAGAGTTTTGCATGTGGAATTGCACCTACACTTGACATTCGTGCATTGTATTACATGTAAATTATACTTCATGCAAGAGAGTGTTTTAGGGGCACCTGGGTGACTCCGTTGGTTAAGCCTCCCACTCTTGGTTCCAGCTCAGGTCAGGATCTTGGGATCCTGCGGTTGAACTACCGGGAGCTTGGCATGCTCAGCTCGGAGTCTGCTTCTCTGTCTCTCTCTCCCTCTTCCTCTGTCCCTCCCTAACTCTCTCTCTAAAATAAAGATATGAATCTTAAAAAAAAAAAAAAAGTGTTTTAAAAGGGCAAACAACAAAAATGCTGAAAACAGAAGCTGAAAGCAGAAGAATGCATTTGCCTTTCAGGCATCAAATCAAAGTCAGTTTTACTCTAATGACTTTGAAGGGACCAAAGCTTAAGGGGGTGCCCAACAAGTTACCTGGACACCTCACTTCCTCCAGGACGTGGAGATGTTGGATAAACAAAGGGACAATTGGTGTTCAGTGTGTTTGATATCCATCTTTTGGGAGACTTCAGCAGGTTGAGGTAGTTCCATCTACTTCCTTCCTCCCTACCATTTATTGTGGGGTCTCAGATACCCACGGCACACAATTTTCCTGCAGAAGGACCCCTGGTAACATCAGGACCCCAAGATAAGCAGATGATTTCCCTACCGTGCAGGTTGTCTTGTTCTGCTTGCTGTGAATGGAATCTGGAAACCCACCCCCACCCCTGCCCCCAGGACAATTAATCCTTGGAAGCTTTTCCAGACTCAGGCAGAACCGGGGTATTTTGCCCTGTGTTTGGATTTGCTGTTGTTTTCTGCTTGGCACTTGCCTGGGTGACATTAGGTGCAGGCTGGTCCCTGTGTGATCTGGTGGTTTGCACACATGCCCGCAAATCTGGGGACGCATTCTGAGGGGGGAGTTACCATGACCTTCCCCTGCTTATATGTAGCAGTTAGCTGATGCAGCCTTTCCTGAAGCAAAACACCGTCCTTATCAATTACTCTCCCCCAATCCTTCAAAGCGGAAATTGAGCACAGATGTGTTAGGTCTTTTTCATTATTATGGGAAGATGATTGCCATATTTTTGGCAGTGGTTTTTAAAAGCACTCCATGTCTTCAATTTGCCAATTTTGAAACCGTACAAACATTTCACCAAGTTTTTGTTATGCGGAATAATGCTCTGAGGACTGTCTCCGGGAAAAAAAAAAAAATCAGTGGAAATTTCTGCACTTGAAGATAGCACTGACCAATTGAAAACGTTCTGGAGGGGCCCACGCTCTGCCTGGTTTCCCTCTCAGCTGTAACAGTGCTCAGGGCTCGGGGCCAAGGTGCAGCCTCCTTGCCAGCACCCAATCTATTTTAGGAACATAATAGAAAAATAGTTTGCCACTTACTCATTTGCATCCTGTGCTCAAGGTGAATTCTTTATATCCACCTCCCCAGACAAAGAACAGTTTATAACATTTTGTTACAAGTAGTTTAAAAAATTCAGCTTTGTTTCAAGCAGAACAAAGATTGTATGGTTTTCTTCCCCAGAAACAGTTTTCTTACTCATGGTAAAATGTAATCAAAATGTGAAATAAGATCCTTGGAATGATCAAGAGAACCCCCCACCCCCACCCCGCAGAGTGCCTGGTGGAGTCCTCCACCTGTACACAGGCATCAGAGCACATACTGAATGCAGGGAGCGCACAGGAGAGAAGAAGGAGACCGAGACCCACCTCCTGTCTTCAGTGGGTCTCAAGGCTGCAAAAGGAGCCAAAACATGAGTCAAGTACAGAAGCGCCCTTCTCCAAGGGCGCTTCTCCCTGGCAAATCAGGAGGGAGCACCTGGTTCATGCATGGATATGATTTTTTTCCCACAGGACGAGACTGTAGTGGAGGAAAGCATGGGCAGGGAAGCTGGGCATAGCACCCTTGCTGTTCCATGGGCCTCGCGGCCATGATTTCACTGCCCTAAGTACAAAATGTTAGACCGCGAAAGGTAGCAGGTTATGTCACCCCAAAATGTACTTCTTGGATGTGAGGGTTATTCTGAGCTGATTATTTTAAGAAACAGACAGAGGAGAAGTTCAGAGCACAGAGTAGCAGTCGCCCTTTTGCAAGAGAAATTTGCATGTACAGAGGCAGCTCTTGCAGGTGGGGGTGTCTCCCTCTCTACCAGGAAGAGAAGCTAACTCTAAACCACCAGAAACTCTGATCTACGGAGAAGGTGCCATTCAAATTCGCACAACCTTATACTTGCCTACTGTGCTTTTCCTGCCGACCTCCCCATAACTGGAAGTCCACACTGTCTTCTGTCTTTGGCTGAAGATTGGCATTTCAGCTGGTGCCTTGGGCCACCTGGAGAGTTACTAATTTTGTGTGTGTGTGTGTGTGTGTGTGTGTGTGTATCTCCCATGTATGCATGGGGTGCACATATTAATAAACTTCTGTTTGTTTTTCTCTTTGTTACTCTGTATTATATTACAGGGCTCTCAGCCAAGAACTCAGAAGGGTAGATGGAAAATTATTTTTTCTCCCCCGTAACCATCTCTGTGTCCTCTCTGGGAACATCAGTCCTGTCATTCTGAGAAAGGAACTCTGGATCCTTGATCAGCACCAGACATTAGCTATTGATCAAAGCCACCAGCTGCCCTAGTAGGGCAGAGAGGAGACACGGCTCCCAAAAGGAAGGAGGGCCTCTGGCCTTGGGGAGGAGAGTGGGGGTGGGAAAGGCAGGGACTGGGCAGGGAGACGGTCCAGGGCTGATTCCAGGAAGGAGGGCCACCCTCCAGAACAAGCCCAGAGAAGGGGACACTTTTATGAGTTGCCTGAGAGAGGAGAGCAAAGAAGAAACAGTCCAGGCCACATATCTGCAGGTAAGCTTGTGTGCACCTCTCTTTGTGTCTGTGCAGATGTGTGTGCATGTGTGTGCAAGCAGAGTACATCATTAACTTTCTGCTTCCCAGTCTTTCTGCTTCTGCTTTTGTCCTTCTGGGTGGTTGAGAAAAGCATTGTGGAGGAAACCATCAATGTGCAAGGTACTTGAATTATTTCAGTTCCTAAAGGAAATATGTCATTCATTCCTTCACTCAGATGGCCATTGAACTCTGCTGGCTTTCTTTGGGGGGCAAGTCTAACTTCTTGTTTTTCTCATTTACCCACCATGCACTTGTTCACTCATCAATTCAGTAAATATTTACTGACAGTCCTCCAGGAACAAGGCAGGTGGGTAACCTTTGGTAGAGTCCAACCGGACGCAAAGCCTTCTCCTGCATACTTGAAGACCCTCTTTCTTACTGTTATTTATTTTTTTTCCTTTCTGAGAGAGAGAGAGAGAGAGATCGAGAGTGCAAATGCGTAAGGGAGGGGGGAAGGGTGGGGAAGAGGAAGAGAATCTTAAGCAGATCTCAAGACCCTAAGATCATGACCTGAGCCGGAATCAGGAGTCAGATGGTTCGCCGATGGTGCGGCCTAGGCGCCCCACCTGCCTTCTCACTGTTGATGGTAGCCCTTCTGTGGTTACTGGGGCTTTTAGAGTTGCTGGTCCCGGTACAAAGAGCCTCTGCTGTGGAATCTTGGCCCAGTGTCTGCTTCCAGTTCTGCCCCCTGGGAAACTGTCTTCTGGATCCCGCCATGTTCTGGGGAGGATAACCATCTACCCAAGGCTCCTTTTATTTAGGACAAGAAACCTTCAGAGCAAACCTAGAGAGGAGAAAAGAGACATGGAAGCAGATCAGGTACCTGCCTTCCCTCACCTGCTTCCAAACTGGCATTTCTTCCAGGGAGGGCATCTCCTGCACTTCTAGGTGGGGATATGGGCATGGCCATGTTCAATGATTTGGGTTGTCCTTATGCTCTCAGGCGCTCATTCTATATTGTTATGGCCGCATTTATTGTATTGCTGGTGTGAATAATTTAACTTACAGCACTCTTTAATTTTTTGAAGTTTTCTTTGGCCTTCTCAGGACACAGTAGGCTCCCAGGGACATTTCTCTGTGGCACCACAGCCCTCTGGCACAGTTCTGGGGGCATGAGAAGGTTTTTGATAAATACTTCATGAGGGATAAGTTTTGAGATCTCTTATGCAAGAGGAATATGTTGGTCAGGCTGCTCTTGGGTGTTCGGTCTAGTTCTGGGAGTAACCTGAGGTGGAGTGTTGACGAAGTGCCAGAAGGAACTTCCCTCTGGGGGAGGGGGATTTGGTGATCTGAAGAAGCTGAGCGGAGTGGACCATTGAGGCTGTGGAGGTGGAGTAACAGGCATGGGTGCAGGTCACTAATGCAACATGAGGTTGGACTTTCTCAGTGTTAGATCCTAAGGGGCACACAGAGCCTCCGGGAGGAACGCACTGTCCAAGAGGGGCCGAACGAGGGGCCAGCATCAGGATGGTGGTATCCCCCCACCTATTTCCTTACTACTAGTTCCAGGCATGATAATAGGCAGTTCATGGAGAAGGCAGTTAGGATCCAGTAATGTTGGAAATGCTGGTTTAAATCAGGTTGAACAGGCTGCACCTGTTCTTAGCATAGGCTCTTTTAAGTACAGATGTGCATTGACTCTCTTGACTCTCCAAGAAGGGATTGCAAGGAATGGTCATTCTATACAACTGGCCACAGGGCCCTTTTCTTCGAATCATATCTCACAGCTCTAGAATGCACAGAGCCCACTTGTGGGGGTAACAGAGTCTGGGTCTTTTGGACCAGACATGGGTCAAGGGCTCTTTGGTTGCCAGACTGCAGCAGGGTGATTCAGCCACCAAGCTGGGTGCCCTGCTTGGAGCTTTCTGGGGCTGTCTCCTCCAGGCTGCTCTCACAGAATGCCATGGACGGAGTGGCTTGCAAAAAACAGACCTTTATTTCTCACTGTTCTGGAGGCTACCAAGTCCAAGATCAAGGCACTAGCAGATTTGGTGCCCAATGGAGGCCCAGTTCCCGGATCAGGGACTTGCTGTGTCCTCACCTGGTGGAAGGGAGGAGAGATCCCTCTGGGGTTCCTTTTATAAGGGCTCTAATCCTATTCATGATGACTCCGCCCTCATAGCCTACTCCCCTTTCAAAGGCTGCCCCTCCTAATACCATAAGGTGGGGGTGGGAGTGGGGGTGTGGTGACGGGATAGATTTAGGTTTCAGCAGGTGGATTTTGTAAGGATACATCAATGGTTTCAGCACAGCCTCCGCTATCTTTCCTCTCTGGAATCAGAATGCATTTTGGGTACATTTGCCCTGATACATTGAAATAATATAAAACCAGCCTGGTAGTCACGTTTTAGAGTTTGTAGGCTGCGCACAGCATGAGTAATCATTATTACGATCATTGTTAAAGTAACAGCCATTACTGTGAGGGTTGTCTGCCCTGCTCCAAGGAACCCCCTTTTTGCTCAGATGTTTATTCATGTTCATCGACTGCACAGTCGATGGGCCATGGGTATGTGAGTTTGGGGTGGGGACAGAGCGACTGACAGCCAGGCAGGGCTGACTCCTTGTCTATCCCAGAGCTGAGGGCTGCTGTGAGCACGGAGAGGTAGAGAGGCGGGTTCCAGGCTCGCTGTCCTGGGCTTCAAAGAGCAGCCGCAGGAGATGGCTAATAAAATCCCTTCTATTCCTGGTAGCTTGTGTTAATTTAGTAACTTGCCTCTGAAAGGATGTTTTCAAAATATACTGGAGATTGCCAGGGAGCATCGGTCCCCTGCCCCTCCCTGGCTTCCGGTGATTTGCTGCAATCTTTGGCATTCTCTGGCTTGTAGAAACATCTCCTCCATCTTGGCCTAACTTCCCCTTCTTGTAAGGACACATGTCACCCTGGATTAGGTCCCACTGTGATGACCTCACTTCAACCTGATGACCTCTGTTTGCCTCTATGTCCAAATGAAGTCCTGTGCCGAGGTACTGGACATTAGGACTTCAACATATGAATTCTGGGGGGACACATCCAACTCATAAGACCCTGGATTCCATAAGTATTCATGAGAAGGTCAGCTGATGTGCTTTCTGGTAGGTCTGTCTCTGTGAAAAGCAAGCTGGGCGTTTGCGTAGGCCCAGACCGTTGGGGGTTCCTGAACCAAGAGAAGTCTTTGGACTCTAGGCATTTGAACTAGGTTGAAGAACATCCCCCCACATTCACATCCAAGGAACACTGGGAATGGCCAGCAACCACTGGAAGCTAGGACATAGGTGTGAAACAGATACTTTCTCAGAGCTTCCAGAAGGAACCAACCCTGCAGACACCTTGATTTCCAGGCCTCCAGGACTATGGGATGACGCATTCCTGTTATTTGAAGACTCCCAGTGTGTGGTCATGAATTACATCAGCCCCAGGAAACTAGTGCAGAACGTAATCCAACCAGGGCCCTCGGTGAGGTTAATCTCCCGACGGAACATCAGACCAAGCCCAGGCCCTTCTGAGCTTGGCCCCACGAGTGGCTGCAAGGACAGTGTGGCTCAGACGCTGTGAGATGCCCCCAGCCCTCCTGGGCCCCAGCCAACAGGAGCTGTGCATGAAGTTCACCCAACAGAGACAATGGTTGTAACATGAGCACACACTCACTACGTCACTTGTTAGTTCCAAGTGACTAACTAGGACGATCATATTCTCTTGTTGAGCACTTGCCACAAGAACAGAGACCAAGAAGGAACAAAAGGACAGCAGTCGGACTCTAAGAGGTGGCAGATTAGCATTTGGTCCCTAGAACCGCAGCAAGTCCTGAATCCCTTCAGCACAGGCCCCAGAAGATCTACTGTGTGGCCAGAATCTCACTGAAGTCCCTGTCACTCCATACAGCTGAAGAACCAACAATGCAGTGGTCTTGTCCCTTTTGGCTGGGCAGGGACTGGGGACCCTGCAGCCGGGGAAAGAGGGAATGGAGCTGATAATGTGGAGCTTTAGGGTGATGGCAGGAACCAGTATAAGTCAGGAGCCCCCACCTGGAGACCAGCTCCCCAACCAGCAGCTGGTGCAGGACTCCTCCCCATGCTTTACAATAGGATGGGTTTTGGGGGAGCACTGAAGGGAATGGGTTCTGACCTCTCACCCTGGCGCTGGAACCTCCACTCCCTGTGGAGACCAGCATAGGACCCCCCTGGCCTTTGCATTATCCTCCCCCACTGCAGAGAAGATACTATGACGGGTTGGCGAGCGAGCACAGACGGAAGTTCAAGGCGTGGCCTTGGGATCAGACAGACTTGGGTTTGGAGCCCACTCTCTGCTTTGCAGGTTATGGGACCTGGGTCAGGTCTCTGACTTCTCTGGGCCTCGGTTCCTGAATAAAGGCAGGCCTAGGCCACAGGAGGTTGTAAGCAGTCAAGGGTGGGGTCGGTAAAAGCCCCAGCACAGAGCCTGGAATGGCTGGGACCTACTCTGGTTGCAATCTGTGTTGATACGACTTTCCTTTGAGGACCTCCCTGTTGTGCTCGGGGCAGGGCCTCTAGAACTGATAAGTCTGAAAATTCAGGGAATTCAGTTCAGGCTGCCAGACTGGCTAAAAAATAAGGCGCAGCATCTTAGTTCACTTTGAGAGTTGTTGTCATGAATGGGTGTTGGAGTTTGTAGATGCTTCTTCTGCATCTATGGACATGATCACGTGATTTTTCTTTTTCAACCTTGTAATGAAGTGTATTACGTTAACTGATTTTTGAATGTTGAACTAGCGTTCTGTACCTAGGCTAAATCTCCCTTGGTCGTGGTTGAATGATTCCTTTTACACATTGTTGGATTTAATTTGTTAATATTTGTTGAGGATTTCTGCATCTGTTCATGAGAGATATTGGTCTCTAGTGTTCTTATAATGTCTTTGCTTTTGGTATTAGGGTCATGCTGGTCTCATAGAATGAGTTCAGAAGTATTCCCTCTACTTCTGTCCTTAGATGAGTTCAGAAGTATTCCCTCTACTTCTGTCCTTAGAATGAGATTGTAGAGAATTGGTATGATTTCTTCTTTAAATGTTTGGTAGAATTCACTGGTGAACCATCTGGACCTGCTGCTTTCTGTTTTGAAAGATTATTAATTATTGATTCAATTTCTTTGAGGTATAGCCTATTCAGATGATTTCTTCTTGTGTGAGTTTCAGCAAATTGTCATTCCAGGAATGGGTCCATCTCATTTAGGTCATTACTTCTGTGGGTGTAGAGCTGTTCATAGTATTCCTTCCTTAACCTTTTATTGTCCATGGGCCTATAGTGATGTCCCCTCCTTCATTTCCAATATGAATAGTTTGTTTCCTCTCTCTTTTTTCTTAGCTTGGCTAATGGCTTATGAGTTTATTGATCTCAAAGAACCAGCTTTTGGTTTCTTTGAATTTCTCTATTGATTTCCTATTTTCAATTCCATTGATATCTCTTTCAGTTCTTAGTGTATCTTTTCTTCTGTTTACTTTGGATTTAATTTGTTCTTCTTCTTTTTTTTTTATCTAGTTGCCTCAGATGGAAGCTTAGATTATTGATTTTAGATCTTTCTCCTTTTCAAATTGTGTGCATTTACAGCTATCTGTTTCTCTTTAAGCACTATTTTCCTTGCATCTGACAAATTTTGATTGAGTTGTATTTTCATTTTCACTTAGTTCAAGACATTTTTAATTTTCCCTCCAGATTTCTTCTTTGCCTCATGTGTTATTTGGAATTCTATTATTGAATCTCCATGTATTGGGGGATTTTCCAGTTACTGTTACTGACTTCCAGGTTAATTTTGTTGCACTGAGAGCAGACACTGTATGATTTTTATTCTTTACATTGGTGAAGGTGTGTTCTATGGCTCTGAATGTGGTCTATTTTGGTGGATGTTCCACATGAGCTTGAGAAGAATGTGTATCCTGCTATTTTGGGGTGGAGGAATAGAATCTTAAAGAGAAGAGAACCACAGAAGAGAGAGCCCCCCAAAACTTCACGTTGATTGTCCTCAAATCCTTAGCTGACCTCTCAACAGTGCACATACAGGTAAGACTTCGAGAAGCCTGTAGGGTGTGAAGAGATGTTAGAACCTCATCTTCTGCCCACTGTAGGAAAGACAGAGTTTGGAGTTTAAGTTCTGCCAAGTAGAGGAACTTGGTAGATGCCCCAGGCTTTCCACGGAGATCTCAAAAGGGCCTCAGTTTAGGAGCAAAGACTATGCGCCAGTACTAAGACTGACCCTAGGATTAATGGCAAAACAAAATAGGTCCCACCCTACGACGGTGTAAAACAAAGTTTCCACAGGTTCATGATGATCCACCAGTAATTTAACCATCTGCTAGAAAGAGGTCAACACTCTCCAAAGGAAAGGAATCCAGAATCTCTGCAACCTGTCATTCACGATATTTAATACGTACCAATAGTTCCCAGACAAGTGGAAAAGCAGTAAAATGTGACCCAGGGGCAAGTAAAAACAAAACAAAACAAAACAAAACAAAAATCAATAGAAACAAACCCACAAACTAACCAGATGTTGGAGTTAATATCAGGGGCACCTGGCTGGTTCTGTCAGCAGAGCTTGTGACTCTCAGAACCAGGGTTGTGAGTTCAAGCCCCAGGTTGGGCGTGGGGCCTCCTTAAAAAAATAAAAATAAACAAATAAATAAAATACTCTGACAAGGGGGCGCCTGGGTGGCTCAGTGGGTTAAAGCCTCTGCCTTTGGCTCAGGTCATGATCTCGGGGTCCTGGGATCGATCTCCACATAGGGCTCTCTGCTCAGCAGGAAACCAGCTTCCCCCTCTCTCTCTGCCTGTCTCTCTGCCTACTTGTGATCTCTGTCTGTCAAATAAATAAAATCTTTAAAAAGAAATACTCTGACAAATATGGTCAAGAATCTGTATGGAAAGAAAGATCATAGAAGAGGCAAAGACACATGATTTCAGAAGAGATTTAGAAAAAATGTACCCAGGAGAAACTGGAGAACTGGAAAATAAGATATATTATGCTTAAGAAACCACTAAAGGAGAGAGAAAGGACTACTACACACACTTGTGTAATAGTTACACAAGTACAAACATTTGTACAAATACAAATACTTGATGACCTCCAAAGGAAGAACAAAAGACCAAAGAAGAGAGGGAACAAATAGGAAATGAACAGCAAGATGGTGGACTGAACAGAACCAAATCCTTAACTACATTAAAGGGGAATGGACCAGACCCTCTAAATCAGAAGGCAGTCAACCCTGTATGCTGTTGTAAAGACATGCATGGGAAGCATGAACATGCAGACAGGCCTTCTCACTTTGCACTTGTGTGTCTGTCCCCCCTTTAACTCCTCGCTCACCACCCGCACACCCAAGTCAGCAAACGAGGCCTGGAACCAGGTGGCTGGGAGAGAAAGTCCTGAGCAAAGCAGGGATTGGGGAGCAGGGAGAGAAGGCGACGTCAGAACTCCTTTGGAAGGCATGTGTCGGGAAGGATGAGGGCTGTTTTCATGCTCATGAGTTTGTCCCACCGTGGGCTGTGCTCAGAACACTTATTTATAAGTGGTGTACTTGAAAGCTGAAACTCGTTATCCCACTGAGACGAGAATTGGGGTGTAGGTTCTCCAACAGCCTGGGCTTGACAGGTAGATTGTTCTACGTTTTGTCAAGCATGCTAATGCAATGGCAGGTGGTGATGCGTGAAACTGGGTTAGAGGAAGTGTGAAGGTCATGGCGCTCAATCTCTGTGAGCTTCTTAAGTGTTTTCATGTATCCAGTCTTCCGGTGTCTCCCATCAACTAATGTTTGATAATTTAATTACTTTTTATCTGATTACTTTCTAAAAGTCTATCCTTAGTAATATTATAGCTGACATCCTTTTGGATTTTCTAAGTATAAAATTATCCATAAATAATGACATTCATCCTTCTTTCTTATCTTAATTTCTTTCTTTTTCTCTTTTGTTCTTTTTTTTTTGTTGTTGTTGTTGTTCTTTGGTTTTGCTGTCATAATGTGTATACAGGGATATACAATATCATGGAAAATAATAATAAAAGGAAAATTTAGACAGGAAATTGTTGTTTGGCCGCCGGTTTTTAATTAGAATATTCCTGCTGCCTTTCCATTAACTGTAATGTTAGTTTTGACTTTAAAAATAGGTCTTCCTGGGGCGCCTGGGTGGCTCGGTGGGTTGGGGCCTCTGCCTTCGGCTCGGGTCATGGTCCCGGGGTCCTGGGATCGAGCCCCACGTCGGGCTCTCTGCTTAGCGGGGAGCCTGCTTCCTCCTCTCTCTCTCTGCCTGCCTCTCTGCCTACTTGTGATCTCTGTCTGTCGGGTAAATGGATAAAATATTTGAAAAAAAAAGAAAAGAACCTTAAAAAAAAAATAGGTCTTCCTGTCTTCAGAAATCCTTCCTTCTAACTCAGGAATTCTTCATGCTGGGTTCGCGGATGACGCAGTCTGATCCCGCAGTATCCTGAAATCGTGCACACAGAATTTCTCTACACACTTACATGTAAATATTCGTTCGGCCCTTACTCTCCTGGTGACTATTATGTGCCAGGCTTTGTTCCTGGCCTGGAGGTTACAACAGCGATCAGGACAGTTACCAAATCCAGCCTTTAGGCATTTATAGCCTGGTGGAGGAGACAGCGATAGGCAATAAGGAAAATATAAAGTATGTGAGCTGTCGTGTCACAGATAAAAATACTGGGAGGCTGTAGGGTGAGGAGCCCCTGGGTCAGTGGGTCAGAGAAGGTCCCCTGTAGAGGGTGATGGGTGAGCGGGCCCTTTTATGGGCCGAACTGTGGCCCCCTGAATGATGTGTCCATGTCTCAACCCAGCGTACACGTGACCATGACGTCATTTGGTGGAAGATGTAATTGAGTTAAGTAGTGATCTGAAGATGAGCTCATCCTGGACTAACCAACCAGGGGGCCCGAAACCCAAGGCAAGTGTCTTTGTGAGAAGAGGAGGCTCGCAGAGGAAGCCATGTGAGGACGAGGCAGAGGCTGGCCTGAGGCAGCCACAGCCAAGGGGACCCCCAAGGCTGCCAGCAACCACCTCAAGCCAGGAGGAAGGCCAGGGACAGAGTATCCCTCAGAGGCTCCTCAGGGAAGTCCCTCTGCCAACACCTTCATTGCAGATTTCTAGCTTCCAGAACTATTTCAAGCCACCCACTGTCCCCAGTTTATGGTCATTTCTTGAAGCAAAGACAGCCTTGAGGTGGTTAAGAGGGTGGGTGAGCCATGTGTGCATGTACAAGGAGACGTTTACAGGGAATCAGGGTGGTTGTGGCCAGTGGAGAGTAGCAGAACAAGGTCAGGGGTCACAGATGAGGGATGCTGGCAGCGGACAGATGACCAAGGTCTTCTGGGCCACAGTAAGGACCAGAGCTGCTGGTCTGGGTGAGATGGGGAACTTCGAACTGAGCAAATGAAATGCAAGGATAGAGATGCCATTAACCAAGATGGGAAAGGCTGCAGGTAGAGTAAGTTTGGGGAACAAACCAGGATGTGAAGTTTGGACTCAGTAAGCTGAGAAGCCCAGTGGGCATCTGAGGGACGATGCCGGGGAGGCAGTCTAGTGCAGGACTCTGGACTTGCCAGGGGTGGGCTAGGAGGGAGACCCCATCGGGGAACCATTGGCATACATGCAGCATTCTACATGCCCTGCAGGGTGGTGAGAACAGATGGGAGGAGGGGTGCAGGAGATGGAAGGGGGACGGTGACCCCCAGGGTGTGCAGGTCCTGGACAGGAGGAGGAACCAGCCAAGGGGACCGAGGAGGATCCGTGGCCGCAAGGTGGGTCCAAAAAGCCACTAGAAGAAAGTGCTTGCAATGGGGGGCTGGCGTTGACAGGGGTGAGGGCAGAGGGCTGATGGCCTGGGCAGCCTGGAGGCCACAGGATCATCGAGAACTTTCCAGGGCCAGGAGGTGGCCACGCCCACTGGGAGCAGGGTCAGGAGAGATGGGGGAAGAGGGAATGTGGACCCAGGCAGAGGCAGCTCTAAGGGGGACACAGTGCAGGGGAGAGTCTGTCTACTTGCTGATGGGAGCACTCTACAGGAAGGAAGACTGGCTAAGGCAGGGATGAGAGTGAGGAATGGGGGAGGTAGGGGCGGGAGCAGGTTAGCTCTCTGTGCCCCGGGGCCAGGGGATGGTGACTACCTCCCACCAAACCTCTGAGGCAGGGGGGGGGGGGGGGGGAGGCGGGGGGGGGGTTGGGGGGGGGCGGGTGGTGGGGGTGGTGGGGGGCTGGCTCACGGCCAGGTCTGCTTAGCTCCTCCTCTCTCTTTCCCACTGACTGTGGGACTTGTCCACTTGCTGTTCTTCTCTGGGCCACCTCTCCCTTTCTGGGCTTATTTCCTCAATTGTGAAGTGGGATAAAACCGTCAGGCCCGCCCCTAATATTTGCAGGGACTGGGGCAGGCACACAAAACGTAGTCCATATACCAACCATCTGAGCATTTAAAAGTGACAAATGAAGCCAAGCACACACGTTGCTGAATTAAATATGTCCCACCCTCCTCCTTTGACCGGTATACCTTCAAAAGAATCCAGAAGTCGAGGTTTGCTCTTAGAACCCGAGAGCTCCCAGGAGCGCTTGCCAGGACATGACGGCCCAGCCCCACTGGCCTCCTTTGCTCCCGACCTGCGTCTGTCTCTCACAGAGCGGGGTTGATGTGCTCCCCCCATACTCCCCATCGCTGGTCTCTTGGGCACGAGGAGACTGCGTGCTCACCCTGGTGGCAGCCTGTGCTGGAGTAGAGTGGACCCAGCACAGAGGCCCATGTGGGCCCTGTAGGAGGGTGGTGGGGTTACTTGGGTGAGGAATTCGTCATCTCTGGATTTGGGACTGTGCCTTACAAGTGGGGGGCCCTATGACCTTCTTACCCCCAAGAATGGGCACCGTGAGGGAAGGGCCCGTGGAACGGCCTTCTGGCTGTGGCTCCCAGGGTGGGTTTGCCATGAGGGTGACCATGAGATCAGAATCCCAAGTCAAGGGTCAGCACAATGCCTGGCACATAGTAGGTGCGCAGTAAAAGGTGCTACTTTATTTTTGTTATGTTTCCAGTCGTTAGGAACTGCGCAAGTCGTTAGGAACAGGGCCCCTCCATCCTCAGCTCTCTGGGCGCCCACCCCAGACTCTGGGTGCTCCGACAGCGTCCCCTGTGGCCTCACTCCTCTCACTGTGCTCAGCCGCTTCCCTTCAGAAAGCCCTCCTTCCGCGGGTCATTAGGGAAGTTTCTGGTCCGTCTTTGGTGTGTCAGATGTTTCCTCCCCAAAGGAGTCTGCCTTGCCCCTGTCCTCTCACCTGGTCAGGTGAGCCGATCTCCTCTGCCTGCTCCCACGGGACTGTGAGGCCTGGTCCGAAGCTGAGGTGGTCGCCTCTCCCTGCACAGTCCCCTGTGCTGGCCTTTGGGTCCTGGACGCCTCGGGGCCGGACTTTGCTTCGTCTGCTCTGCCCAGCCTGTCAGGCAGCCAAGCGCCGGCCTGATTGCTGAGCTGAGGAATTTAACTGGTGTTCAGAAATCCCTGTTGGAATTTTCCATTGAGATAAGCAGGGGTGAAGGTTTTGAGGCAAGGCAGGTGACCCTCTCTGCTTATCTCAAAGGCCCTAGGAGATAAGAACATTCTGGAAGATCTGTCCTGCAGCCATCCGTCACACCGAGTCTGATCCTTAACTCCAGCTCTATAAGGAAGCCCAAGGAGGACAGGGAAGCACCCCTTCCCCCACAGATCCCCAGACAGGGCACGTCTCCTGGGATGGGGCTGTATTACCCATCCTGGCCACACCGGTGGCCTCTGTGCCAGGAGCTGGGGGACCGTGGGGTCCAGGCAGGTCACTGGCAGTGTCCACTATGTGCCTTGATGACTGTGTCGAAAATCTCAGAAATGTTTCTGTGGCAGTGGCTCAGGTGTTGGCCATGTGATGTCAGGGAGGCAAATAGGTGGAAAGTTACGGAAGTTGGGTGTGCATGGGAAGGAGCCACAGGCGGTGGGGGTAGGGAGGGGGCTCAGGGAGCAGAAGAGCCCCCGGCCCTGGAGATGTGGAGTGGAGACTGAATAACCTGTTGGCTGGGGTGCTGCTGAGATTCTTCTGACGCTTGTGGGGTGCTCAGACCAGAGAATCCCCAGAGGGCTTCTGGCTTCAGAACTGCAGGATTTGGGCTTTCTTTCCACAGGGGGAGTCTATGCCCGTGATCGGGCATGCTCCTATATGTGGGCTGCTGAAGGGCCAGAGTCAAGTGGCATCTCTATTGCTGCCAAGTCAGGGAAGTGAGTGAAACGCCAAGAGTGAAAGCTAGAAAGTTGGCGCAGCTCTTTCAAGAGGATGTAAGTGGTGGTCACTTAAGTGACTTGCTTGTGTCCTATTTTTGCCTAGTTTCCCCGACAAGCAGTGGCGATTAGGATTATGGGGCAGAACGCGCTCTAAGTGTCGAGCCTCCCTTCCGGGAGTTTCTTGGTGCTGGAGTCTGACTGTGTCCACGGGGGAATGCATCTTCAGACTGACTGACTGATTTAAAAATTTTGTTTATTTCTTTGAGAGCGAGAAAGAGCATAAGCAAGGGGGAAAGGGCAGAGGGAAAGGGAGAAGCAGGCTCCCCGTTGAGCAGGGAGCCTGATCCCAGAACCCTCCCTCCTGATGGGGCGCCCAATCTCAGGTCCCAGGGTCATGACCTGAGCTGAAGGCAGATGCTTCACCGGCTGTGCCACCCAGGCACCCTGTGTCTTTAGATTTAAACGTGAGTGCACAGGTTTCTCTCTCTTGGTGGATGTCTCTTTGTGGTGAGGTTGTCTCACAGAGACAAACGACACATTTGGGACATTCTTGGGGAGCAGAAGGGGTAGTGACTGCGGAGCTCCCGTGGGAAGGACAAGACCCATTCAGGCGAAGCATGTGCAGGCTAACACTGAGACCAGAGAAGGGATGAGCCTCCAGACCTCATGAGGAGCTGGGTCCTAGCCTCTCATGGTGCCCCTGGGCCTTGTAAGTTGGGCCAGGTTGTTTGGGGTTGGCCTGAATCCGAGGACCAGCGAGTGGGTCCCCACCACCCAACAGCAGTGTGCTGATGGGGAGCTTTCCCTCTGGGTCAGCTGGACAGAGTGTGGGCTTTAGCTCACACTAGGGTAAACAGGATTCTAGTGTGTATCTCAAGATGGCTGGCCCATGGTGTCCACACCTGCTGGGATCCCCTCTCCCTGAGGGTGCCCAAGGCTGTACATAGAATGGACATCACTCCTGAGTTATGTTGTTGTAATATGGCAAAGGTGAAGTGGGGTTTGCAGATGTAATTAAGTCCCCTTAGTGGTTGACTTGGAGTTAATGAAAAGGGAGAGGTGCCTGGTGGGCCTCACATAATCAGGCAAGCCCTTTAAAAAAGGTTCTGAAAGTCAGACAGACCCTCTTGCTGGCTTTGAAGAGCAGGCTGGCCCATGTGGGAGGGTCAGTGAGTGGCCATGTGACAAGGACCAGGAGGTGGGCTGTGAGAACTGCAAGTGACCCCGGGAGACAGCCATGGGACCTCACTCCTACAACAGCAGGGAGCTGAATTGTACAAACAACCAGCTCAGAAAGGACCTTGGCCTTCCAAGGGCCTGGCCGCAGCCTGTGAGACCTTTGACAGAGGACCCAGGAAGCTGTGCCCCCGCTCCTGGCCCACGGAGCCAGGAAAAGAAATGGAGAGACAGCAAACATGCTCATGACCCTCTGTTCCACACCCAGATGAAGACTGGGCCTGTGCCTCTGGGTGGGACCCTTGGTAACACAATCTCGGTGCAGCTGAAGAGTCACATGGGAGCTGAACGGTCTCCAGAAATCTCCTCTGGACGAGGCCTGGCTCATCAGACAAATCCATTGTCTGACCGCAGGCACAAATCTCCCGCTTTGGGTCAGATGCTGGTTATTAACTATCTCGTCTCTGCCTTCCTGCCATGAAACTGGCATCTCCCCCTCCTTCTGGGCCCCCTTTCCCCAATCTGCAGGAAGGTGGCCACTTCACAGGAATTCAGAATTGGACCCTCCATCTATGGTTTATAGGCCGAGAAACACATCGTCACCCAGACCTTTGGTTGCGGGTCTCAGGTGGGGGGCTAAGGAGGGCATTCATGAGGGGGTAGCGTTCCTGAGCCTCCCAAGTGGCAGGGCCCAGCCAAGCTTGCTGATGGCCCTCAGGGAGGTGGCCACACCCTGGAGGGAATGTACGGAGGGGGAAGCCCTCTACGCCGCCCCCCCGGGGGGTGGTATGGGCGCAGCAGAGAGGAGCTGGTCCTGAAGGGGTGGTGGGAGGGCACCCCAGCAGGAAGCCAGCCCAGGGCCCCTCCCTGCACATGCCCCATGCAATGTCCTAGTGAGGGACAGGGAGGAAGGAAACCCTGGAGGTCAGTAGGACCAGAGTCACCCTCCGTCTGTTCTGGGGCCCGATCTTCCCATCCCTGGGAGGAGTATTCAGGTTGAAGGGTGACAAACCTGGGAGGGGGCGTTAGAGAAACACAGCGCCTCCCCCACTGTGGCGTCCAGCCAGGATGCAGGTGTCCGAGCCCAGGACTGGCTGCCCTGCTTGCCTCTGGCCCTGGGTGCTGGGACCCACAAGAGCCGTCTCCTAGCTCTTTGGGGGCAGGAATAACTTCATTGACCAAAATACATCCTTTCCTTCCAGGCTTGGAGGGCAACAAGGATCCGCGCTGCTCCCAGGAAGGAGCCAAGGGGAGAACCTCAGCTTTGAAGTGAGAGACGGATATCAAAGCTGAGACACTTCCTGGATGTGGGTGACTCCCCACACCCCAGATTGGAGTCTGGCTTCCCGCAGGCTCCCAGGTGCTTTCGCAGGTCGCAGGTCGGCTTCACCATCCAGCCTCCCGCCCTGCCCTGTCCCAGGTGACGCATGACCGTGGTGGACTTTGTCCTGGGAGCCTCTGGGGACAGGAGGAGGAGACCTGACCTGGGGGCAGGGGCGGGGCTGCCTCTTACCTGTTTTCTGTTGGAGCAGAACCTCAGTCTGTCCCCACCTGGGCCACCATCCCTGCCTGCCTGCCTGTGGGCGGGGCAGGGGAAGCAAACCTTGTTGGGGGCCAGAGGAGGGAGAAAAGGGAGACAGGTGGGGTCCTGCAGGACCTGATGATGACAGGCTGCCAGGCTTCCTGGAGGTGATCAGGCCTCAGGAACACGTGAGTTGTTGTTTTAACTTCTGTCTACTTGCACAGTGTGTGTGAGTGTGTGTGCATGTCTGTGTGTGTGTCTGTGTGTGAGTGTCTGTGTATGAGTGTCTGTGTGTATCTGTGTGTGTGTCTGTGTGCATGTGTGTGTGAGGGTGTCTGTACTTTTGCCCTTGTGGGCCTAAACAAAACGGCCAAGGGTAGGGTGAGGAATTTGTTTTCCGGAGGACCGGAAGTGCCCCTGTTTGGATCCCCTGTGGCTGGCTAGGTCGGGTTCCCGGAAGGAGACTCCTGTTTATACGGTGGCTTTGGGAAAAGTCCAGCTCCAGGCCTTGACTGTAAACCGCTGGTGGGGGCGAGGAGCCAGCCCTTCAAGGGACCTGTCTTGGAGGAATCAGGGCACCCAGTTAGTGCAGATCTGCCCGGGCATAACCAGCTTCTCAGTAACCTCCCTGTTCTTTACATGCCCCTGGGCAGAGAGGACACCAGTGACATCCTGGACAGAAGGCTCAGCAGAGCAGAGCCTCCCCGAAATGCCCCGAAATGCCCTCCCCTACCCCAAGAAAGGACCAGCTCAGATTTGCAATCCTTTCTTTTTCCCTTTGGTAGAAAAGAGATGAGCTGGTAAGAAATGTTTAAAAGGCCCTAATCAGGATGCTCCAGAGGGCGTATCTTACTCCTAATCATGAATATTGCGTTCCTAAGAACATCTTTGTGTTTAGAAAGACTTCAAATAACCTCATCTTGATTAAATTCTAGAGGCTGGGTCAGAAGTCACATTTTCAATTTTCTCTCTGACCAGAGGGCTCCAGCCTGTGATTATCGGAAGCTTACAACATGTCATCACACAAAAAGTTGTACTCGAAAGTGCTTTCTGCAGTCTTATTTATTACCAAGAAGACAATTATGACCAAGGAAAAAATCCTGTAGTGGGGAAATGGGTTAGCAAAGTGGAAGAGCTGTAGGAATGTTCTGTGGTCAGTGAGCATATCATGCTGAATGCGTGTGGAATGTACACAGCAGTGTGGAAAGCTGCTTTTTACGTATGTTATTTTTTTAAAGGGAGGATACATCATTTTATGTTAAAGCTCTGGGTTTTGGTTTGCTTGTTTTAAGATTCATAGCCTGAAAACTAAGAAGAAAATGGGCAAAAATGCTTTTCCTGGTTATATTAAGGGGGTGGGATCTGGGGTTATTTTTTCATATTGACAATGATGTGTTTATATTTATTGTAAAACACTATTTTTAAACAAAGAGATGTTTCATTGCCAAAGGAATAAGATGCTGGAATGTGATATCGTAGGAATGGATCATTCGTTCATAGCCCACCTGTTTTGATTAACTCACACATGTCTTATGCTAAAGATTTTCTAGACTTAAGAGCTTTATTAATCCGAGTGTATAAATAGCAAGGAACCCTTGAAGGGGTATCTTTAACTTCTCAAGAATGTATCACTGTAGGTGTGTTAGAACTTTCTCTGTGCAAATTATGGTCTGAATCAACGGGATGCCTGCCTGCTTCCAAGCAGCAGCCATTAAGTACTTCTGGTTAGAAACAAGGGAATAGCTTGGGGTAACGCCGAAAAGTCAGGACATTCCATTCTTAAAAGGATTTTTTTCCAGCTTGGTTGAGCTGTTATTGACATCCAACATTGTATAAGTTCAAGGTGTGCGCCATGTTGATTTGATCCATTTGTATACTGCAATGTGATGGTCGCCATGCTGTTAGTGACCCCCTCCGTCCTATCTCATAGTTACCACGTCTTTCTGGCCCTGAGAACATTTAAAACCTACTCCCTTAGGGACTTTCAAGGATACAATATAGTATCATTAGCTATAATCTCCATGTTGTCCATTAGAAGCCCAGAACTTGTTAATCTTGTAACGAAGTTGGTATCCTTTGATTAGCATCTTTTCATTCCCCTTCCCCAGTCCTTGGTAACCAGCGTTCAACTCTGTTCCTCTGAGTTTGGGGCGAGGGGAAAAGCAGCACTTTATAAATGAGGGTTTGCTACTGAGCTAACTTGCCCTCTCAGCTGTGAGCCCAGGCTGGCAGCTCCCCTGGGCGGGCTCATCGAACCACTGTTCTTGATGTGGGAAATGCAAAGCAGGTATTCTCAATGCCTGTTAGAGATGCTTCTTCTGCTCAGCCTTTTGGCAGATAGCCCAGTTCACTGCAAGGCCAGCTCCCTGGGGTTGTACCAGCCATGCAAAGTGCGGGGGTGGAAACAGTATGTCTGTCCAGTTATGGCTTTTTTGCGGCGCCATTCCTGTGTGTGCATGGAATATTTATTGAGCACCTACTATAAGGTCCATGATTATGGTCCTTGCTCTCCTGGGAGGTTACAACCCAGAGCATGTGAGAGTATTAATAAAATAATGATATAAAGTGAATCTTATTAGAGGTTACAGTCCTGCAAGAGAGATAAGTCATTAAAAAATAATTTTATGAGTTAAGACAGAGTTCAAAACCAGCGTTATTTCAATCAGGAAGAGGGACAGGGACTGACTTCGGGGCATGTGATAGCAGAGACTGTCTGTTTTATTAACTGCTGCTGCTGGGGACTGGATGTGATCGGGATGGCCGCTGTGGTGGGACAGGTTTGCATCTGTGGGACAGAGATCTGAGCAGATCTAGCAGATTTCCTGGAAGCTAGCAGCTCCCCAAGTGACCCCAGGATCCGCTTCAAAAAAACAGAGATAGAAAACTTAAAATACTTTATCTTTCCAATCCTTCTCCGAAACATCACGCATTGACACTATAAGCATCATACTTAATGGTGAGACCTGTGAATCCCACATAAGATGAGTTTCCACATGCCTTCCCAAAACTCCCCTCCACTGTGTGGAGCACCCTGTCCTCAAGGAGCAGAAATAGCTCTGAATCCTTCTCTCAGACCCTGTCACTCCCCGGTCACTTGTGCTGGGGACAGTCTTGTTAGTAGTTAGGGCTCAGGGCTGCTTTTCCCATCCCCATCCCTTCACCACTCCCAAGCTTGCCTCTACCCCTCCTGTCCCTGCAGGCAGACCAGACAGGGACAGCTGCGGGCTGGGGGTGGGGGACATGGTGTGCTTCTTGCTGCTGTTGATTTTGTCTCCATTCCTCTTGGAAGTTCTTTCCCTTCCTCCATTCCTGTCACCCTTGGGGGCCTCCCTCCTGCCCACAGAGTGAGGAGGAGGAGGAGGCTATTCCCAGGACTGCCCACCCCCTTGTCCCCTTGTGGGTTTCAATGTTTTTTAGGGGAAGTTTTTCTTCCTAGAAGCGGCCCAGATCATAAAGGGAGACAAGGTGGGGACATTAGAATATCCCTGGTCCTAGTGACATAGTGGATCTGGCAATGGTCTTCAAGGATCCTGAGCTTCACCCCCAAAGTGCTTGGCCATTATTGGCCCTCTGAAGAAATGCAAAGCATGCTTATGAAGCATTCTTGCCAAACAATGGCCTGGTTCTGATCAGATTGCTGTTCGATCTGCCAGGCTAGAACAAATACGGGGTTCACAGGACAAGAACAGGGGATCCAATCAGCCAGAGGAAGACTGTGAAGCTGATTTTTTGAACAAATTAATTACAAAGAAACAAAAGAATATGTGTGTGTGTGTGTGTATATACTGAGATTTGCAGATGGAACAACAGGGTGCCTGGGGTTTGCTTCACACCGGTCTTGGTGGGAGGGAGTCTGGGGATGGGCGGGAACCAAGGTTTTGGAAGTGGAGGAGAGTGAGTGAGGCCCACTAGGACGGTCTCCGTTCCACGGTGGAGGGTGCCTGAAATTTTCTGTAATGAACAGATATGCAGGGTTTAGTCAAATTTATTTTGATCACAGAGCTGGTTTTCTCTACGGCGTATCCCTCACAGGTGCAGAGGCTTTGGATACAGCGGGAAAGACCAAAATGTTTTGAGGTCCTTGAAACACTGACCCTTTCTTCAGGTAGATCCTAGATCCTTTCAAAGCACCATCTCCAACCCATGAGCCTCAATGGAGAGAGCGCATTGCCTCTCGGGCGGTTTTAGTACTTTTTGGAGTCCTGCAGTCTTACTTGGCTTTATCAGTAAAGTAGGAATAAAAATGCCTACCTCTTGGAGCTGTTGTGATGATTAAATAAGGTCATGTGAGTGAGAAGTAATGGGAATGAGGACGACAAGGCAGCATGATGGCCAGCATACAAGGGCTGTTTCCCAGGGTATGTAGTGCTTGAACGCAGTGAGTCCTGCTGGACACCTTCACACTTCCCGAGCATTGCTCGCAACAAACCTGTCACGCAGGGTCTGCTCGCCCTGCTCTGCAGTGAGGGAACAGGGTGCTGAGTGGCGCAGGGTCACCAACCTAGGCTGCTGCCTCGGACCCTGAGCTCCCCGCTGCTCAAGGCTGTCTGCCGTCCCCCAGGGAAGCGGCACCGCAGGGGCGAACTCACTAAGATGTTTTGGCGGCAGACATGCAACCTCCTGCATCTGCTCTCTCTTGGCAGGACATGGCACAGACGGGACAGGTCCCCTCTCCTGGGGCTGGCCTGGACCAGCCCTGCGTGTTCAAGCTGGTCCTCCTGGGAAGTGGCTCTGTAGGCAAGTCCAGCTTGGCTCTCCGGTATGTGAAGAATGACTTCAAGAGCATCCTGCCCACCGTGGGATGTAAGTGACATGGGACAGCATGCCCTTGGTCAGTCAGCTAGAGGGGACGGCAGGGCGGTGGCCCAGGAGTGGGGCATTCCCACACTCGCCCGGGGCCCTCGGGTGGCACCCAGCACAGCAGGGAGGGGATGAGGCCCCCCCTTGGTCAGACACATGTGCCGTCCAGAGAGCAGTCTGGTGTCAGCTTAGTGGGAGGCTGCAGGGGGCAGGGGTTCAGGGTCAGGGCCTTGGGCCCCTAGGGCATGGTGTGAGGGGTTGTTCCTGGTGGAACGGGAGCCCAAGGGAAGGCCCCCTAGGCTCGGCCACTCAGCCGCCCAGATAGACAGACCTCGCACCCTGCCCAGGGTCCCTCCTGCCAATGCTGTTCCCCTGGGTAGTGTCCGGAAGAGCAGCTCCCTTTCTGCCTGGTCTCAGTTTATCACCTGGTCTGGATTGGGGGATGGGGCGGCATGGAGGGAAGACCCACTCCCTACTTCTTAAAGAAGTAACAGGCCATAGCTCTTGGGGAAAAGGGCCTTTGGAGCATCTGCTGGGTCGTTGACTTCTGTCACACGCTGTTCTGGGGCTGGAAATCCTGTTCTCCACCTAAAATAGAAACTCAACACGTACTTCATGCCAGCCCTCCTGGGAGGTGGCTAGCATGGCCAAGGAGAGATCCCCCATTCAGAACCAGAGCTTTGGCCTCAGACTTGGACTCTGCCATGGACAAGCCTTTTGCTTGGCACTTACTCGAGTCCACTCACTCATTCATTCATTCATTCCCTCCCTCCCTCACTCATGCAGTGAGTACCTGCTGGGCGTGGCCTCTGTCCCAGGCCTGAACTAGGTGTGGAGGGCTCTAGAAGATGCCAAACAGGGGCACTGGACAGGGACACACAATGCTAACTTTGACATGTGCATTAGCTACTGGGAAGCCCTGCAGTCTTCTCAGGACAGTGACTGTCAAGAGTGCCAGAGGGACATGGGGGCCGAGAGACCTGCCAGGTCCAGGCCCCCAGCACTCATGGTGAGCTGGGCAGAGAAGGGGTGAGGGGCTGGCTCCAGGAGGGGGGAATCTCCAGAAGAGCTCATAAAGATTCTGGTTTAGCCTGGCTGAGGGGGCCCAGGGCGACCTTCTCCAACAGAGGAAAAGTGACACCAGTCAGCCACGATACTGGACCAGACTTAAAAGAACACAACAAAGTGCTAAATCTGGCCTGGGGGGTAGGGAGCTTCTGTGGAGAGCAGAGACTGGAGAAGGAGGCCTGGCCCAGCCAGAATCCGGTCGTGCCCATCATTTGCGTATCCTGCGGAGATAACTATGATGGTAGCACCTTGAAGCCCAAAGTATTTACTGAAGGCCCTTTGCCAAAACAGTGTGGGCCTCTGCTCTACCAGTATGGGAGAGGGGACCAGTCCCCTAGGAGGCAGTGGGCTGCCACCGTGCTCCCGTGGGAGAGGAGAGGGAGGGACGGTGGTGTGGACAATCGCTGTGAGCCAGAGACTTGGCTCCATGGGACCAGTACCTGCTGGGTTCAAGGGGGTGGGCTGCAGTGAGGACCCTCCCTGGAGGGCAGGAGGGGGCTCCTAAGCACAGAGCCAGCTACGCCAAGGACAGTGCAGTCACTCTGAATTAATGGGAAGTTTACTGACTTTCCCAAGCCTGGCAGACAGTGCTTCCCAGCCCACAGCAGGTACAGGAACAGTGGGCGAGGGCCTGTCCCTGCCCACAGAAACTTGCATAGGTTCCTTCAGCAGGTCTGGGGACATGCTAGCATCCTCCTCACACCCTTCAGAGGTTCTGTTGGGCTCAGGCGGGTGGGCAGAGCCTGGGCTCAGGTCAGAGTGGGGGTCTTTGCTTGGGGGGCAGGCCTAGGGGTGCTCTCTCCCCTCGTGGTCCTCTGCCTGGGCCCTGGACCAGCCTCATCCTCATGGGCAGCTTTGGCCGTCCTCCCCGCTTTCAGGCTCAGGACCCTGCCTCTGCCTTGGGGCTGGTGCTTTGGGTCTTTGTTTCCTTCCCACTGTCCCTGGAGTGCGTACTTGTGCACACCATCAGGCACCAGAAACCACAGAACAGGGGCCCATGGAGCTGCGAGCCTCGAGCTGGGTCTGGCAATCGTTTATTCAAGCAGCTGCCGACCACAGGGCTAGAACTTCCTGACCCTTAAATCTCAGAGTTGACTTCACGTGCTTTATGACACCACAAGGTTGCTTGTGGTTGCTGTCACAGTGGCTACATTGTTATAAAAATAAAGAAGGGCAGTTAATGATTTTATTTGTTATTATACTATAATGTTTATCTGTATATTATAGTCTACAGGATTTATTAGTTATCATGCCATTATAATTAGTACATCATTGTATGTTATCATAAAGGTTGATCTTCCCACTTCAAACGAGATGATGGAATACGATCCCTCCTTTCAGTTATGTCTGTGTAGTCTGTGTTGTACAAAAGCCCTCCGAAGGCAGATGCTTCCATTGTCTGTCTGTCCCCTGGCTGGACGGGGTCTTCCGGGTCTTGCCCTGAGACAGCTGGAACGCTCGTGTCCCCAAAGCAGAACCAGAGTAGGAATTTCAAGGGAGCACAGTCCCCTGGGGGTCAGCCTACTGAAGGGAGACCCGAAAAGCCCCACAGCTCCCCCCCCCACCCCACAGCATCCCACTGCGGGAGAGCGCCTAGCGGGGGAGGTGGGGCAGCTCCAAGGGGGAATGCTATGGGGGCGGGACTAGGGGCTTGAACCACAGGGAGCTCCCGAAGACCCCACTGGGCTCCCCACAGAGCTCTCTTCCTGGAGTCCCAACTGGTCACAGCCCCAGAATTCTCCCTGCTTCCTGGTGCTAGCCCTGCTATCTTAGTGACATCTTTTGGAGCAACGGTGACATCTAGTGCTGGTATGCGTATTTACTGGTGGGTCGCAGTGGCCTGTGTGGGAGGGAAAGACAGCCCTCATTCAGCCTTGTTACCATCCTGGCCCTTGTCAGCTAAGCATTTCAGGTTCCCTTCAACCCCACCCCCGCTGATACTCTGTCCAAGCAAGGCAGATGTGGCCGAGAGGCTTCGATGAACAGAATCAGCTATTTGTTGACATTAAAACCAGACAGAGCACTACCTCGTTCCTCAGGTCGGTGTTTACTGAGATACTTTATAATCTGGGGCAATGCAGTAAAGTGGGGGAAGGGCAATCGGTCATTTTTACACCCTTCACTGCGCAGATGGGGGGCACTGCGCAGCTCACTTGCCTCTAGGAGCCGCACCCCTCCCCCCCATTACCCCAGAGGATGGAAGCGAGACCAGGGCGGGGCTGTTGCTGGGGTGCCAGTGCTGAAGTCTGTGGTGGGACCAGAGGAGGCAGGGGACCCGGTCTAGGCTGTGATGGAACCACGATGTGTAAGTGCACCAGGCGGCCCTGCTCATCCACCCGAGGCCCCGTGAAAATGTGCCTGTGTGTCACCTCCAGCTACGTATTCTAGAAACAGAAAAATTCCTGGTTCTTGGCCCGATGCCACCCCACCCCCCACCTTGAGGCCAATATCATTTATTCTTCCTGGCTTTAGCTGTGATGATGTAGAAAATGCGGTCAGTGGTTTCTGAACAAGAGAGATAATTAATGTGGGCTCTTCCCCTGATTGGAGCCAAGGGCTCCAGGGGGCTGGGGAGGAAGTTTGCTCTGGAGAGGAGTCCAGGGGCCCTGGAGAGACCTCATGTCTCTCTCTGGGGGAGTTAAGGTTCTCCTCTCTGTAATCACCCCATCACTCGTGCCTCATCTTCGCTGGGACTGAAAGCCCTCCCTGCACGTTTGTTGGGGTGCACGTGAATTGGAGCTTGACCAGCAGCCACCATTTACAAAGCAGAGAAGGAGCAGATGGGAAGCTAGGGTTGCTGAGTTCGGGAGGCTGACCTGAAGGTGTTTCCTGTGGGGAACCTACCAGTGGTGGGTTTTAGGGAACAACCAAAATCAAGTTCAGGAATGTGATTGGACATGATAGAAGGATGTGGACAGGAGGCCACCGTCCCGCCCTGTGAGTCAGGGAGAGCCCAGGGCAGGCAAAGGAAGGGGAGCTCCAGGCACAGACCCTGCTCTCCTCTCTTTTCTTGTGGTTTGACACCCACTGTGGGAAGGGGGCACCGTCGGCTCGTGGTGAAGAAGAGGGCACTGAGATTTAGAGGGGTGGGAGGGAGAGAGGGAGGGAGGAAGAGGGAGGGACAGATCAAGGGTTCTGTGTCTCTATCTATAAAGGCACTGATCCCACAGTGGGGGCCCCCTCCTCCTGACCTCATCTAGCTCTGATTACGCCCCAGAGGCCTAAGACCATCACTTTGGGGATAGGATAGGACATGCCCTTTAGGAGGTTTTATCTGACCTCAGGTTTGTGGGTGTGCAGCGAAAGGCAGATGAACACGCGGACACCTGGGTGGGTGGGTTCTGTTAGGAGCCCCCCCGCCCCCCGCCCCCGAGCTGGAGTCTTATGCCAAAGAATCATGATCTCAGCCCAGACTCATCCCTTAGCTTCTGTTCCTAGCAGGGTGAATCGTCCCGCCACAGCTCTGTCTGCATCCTGCCTCAGTGGCCCAGCCCAGGCTCTAAAGACCATGTCTTCTAAAGCCCGGGCTTCTGTTTCAGGTGCATTCTTCACAAAGGTGGTGGACTTGGGCGCCAAGTCTCTGAAGTTTGAGATCTGGGACACAGCTGGCCAGGAGAAGTACCACAGCATCTGCCACCTGTACTTTCGGGGCGCCAACGCTGCGCTTCTGGTGTATGACATCACCAGGAAGGTGAGCCTTGCCTCGGTCATGTTCCCACCTTCCTTTGTAAGACGTCTGCCTTCTGTTCTCCCAGGCGCAGGGATACTCTTTTCTGAAGGCTTCCTGTGACCAGCCCATGCTGGTGCTTTATGGTAAAACCACCACAGCCAGTGGGCAGCACATCTGTGAAAGTCTGTCACTTCCTCCAGGAAGCTCTTGCTGATAACCCGTGCTCCTGCTACTGCATGGTTGAATTTGTGCCCCTGCATGGTCCTCTCAGAACACCCTGCTAGAGCACCCCCATCTTCACTCCTGATGCCTTGGGGGCCTACGGCACTGGTGAGGGGTGTGTCGTGGAAAGAGCACACGGCCCTGGCTGTACATCCACAGGGTGTTGTCTGGGTCGATGCTGAGTACGAGTCAGCAGGTACTTAGAGCTGGAGGAGGGAAGGCAGGGATCTGTGGGAGGGATGGGGTGGGCACCTGACTCAGCCTGGGGTAGGGGGTGCTTAGCATGTTGGGGTTGGGGTGGGGCGGGGCAGGGAGGTGGCTGAGGGCAGGTGAGCAGGAAGAGAGCAGAGTCTGTGGGTGGGGTGGGCTGGGGGCAAGCACGGTGCCACGGGCTGCAGCGTGGGAGGCTGCCCACCTGAGCAGCTCAGTGGTGAGCAGAGGGGCCAATGGGATCATACCCCTTTTAACAGGAAGGCCACCCGCCTCTGCCTGCTCTTTGCCGGGATAGCTGGTGAAACCACCCACAGGGTTTATTCTGATGTGTTTTCCCCTTTGTCAGGATTCCTTCTGCAAGGCTCAGCAGTGGCTGAAGGACCTAGAGAGGGAGTCCCCCCCAGGGGAGGTGGTGGTGATGCTGGTTGGGAACAAGACGGACCTCAGCGAGCAGCGGGAGGTGACGCTCCAGGTAACCCTGACAGTGCCGTTTTGTTCCCCGAGGGGCGAAGAGAGTGACCCCAAAACACACCCGCACCTGTCACTCCGTCACCTGCCCACTCACATGCACACGCACACGCACACACGTCACACACGCTTGAATGCACATGCACAAACACATATGCTTCCCGCTTGACTTTCCCTTTGGGACAAAGATTTCTGGGCTTTCCTGGAGATGTTAGGTCTAGAAATGGCTCTTCCCCAGGTGTGGGGAGGCCAGCCGAGCGGCGAGCTGGTGGAGGGTCGGCCCTGCGTACTGTTCCCAGGAGCGGGGACACGCCGTGCTGCCAGCCTGCAGGGACCCGCTGGCTCAGCCAGGGTTGTGAGGAACCCACGCCCTTCCTGCCCCGCCCTCCCGTGTTCACTTCGGTGGGTTTTCAGATCTTTTTCTTTGTGCTTGATAAATTGAGTAAGTCCACATTTGCTTGCTAGCAACTGAGGGAGGAATAGACCAGTAGAAAGCCAGAGCTTTGTAAAGCGATCCAAGGTGGAATAGAAGCCCGTAGAGCGCCGTGAGACGGCGGGTGGTGAGCGAGGGCGAGGGGTGTGCACGGGTCCGTGCCTGCAGGGTGTGTGTGCAGACCATGTGTGTGCGTGCATAGGAACGTGTGTAGGTGTATGTGTGAAGGAAGGGTCTGGGAGGGCACGGGCAGGCGGGATGAGTAGAGGGTGGCTGGCAGAGGGAAGAGCAGGGTGCTGGCTGTAGGGGGTCGGCTGATGCCGCCAGGAGGGAAGGTTGTGATGAGAAGGCAGTGGGCTCAGAAGCAGAGATCCCAGCGTGTGGCATTAGGGAGGGGGCAGTATTTGGGGGCAACAAGGAGTCCTCAGAGGATTTTGAGAAGCTAGGGGCCCGGGCATGATGGGTGATTTGGAAAGAGTATTTGGGGGTAAGTTAGGTCAAGTTAGTTGGGGAGACCAGGACCTGGGTGCAGAGATTGCTGGGAGGCAGGCAGCCCAGCTCTGAGGGAGTGAGGGGCCTCAGGCAGCAGCACCCCTGCCCTGGGCTGAGCCTGTTCTGCCTGTGCAGGAAGGCCTCCTGGCTTAGAGTTCACACTAACGGACACCCTGAGGTCAGGGCTGTAGACCTCACCCACCACCCAGGACCCTGGACCACCCCCTGATCTTTTCTTTATTCTGAGCTCCCGCTAAGCACAGCTGGGCCTTGAGTCTACACCTGGAGGTACAGGTGCCAGGGACACGGGCATCCAGCCATGGGGGCAACGTTGGGTGCTTTGGCCAAGGCAGGGACGAGGAGAGCATAGATTTCAGGTGAATTTTTTGGCTCTCATTTTCAAATAATTTCAGAATTACAGAAAGCATTGCAAAAGTACTACAAAAAGGTCCTGTCTGTCCCAACTCCCCCAAGCCCCCACTCCCAGTCTTCCCGAATGCTAAGGTTTTGCATAAACATTGAATCCAATCAGAAAGTGGACATTCCTATAATAGTACGAAGTATTCATCTTTCTCGGATCTCAATGGTTTCGCACTAGCACACTTACGTATCACTCCCTGCAGTGCTACCCTGGGGGGGAAGCCAGGAGGGACCCCCAGAATCAGGGCCCAGATGCGCTCCCCCCCGCAGGGAGCTCTGCCTGCTTCCCTTCCATATTTCTTGCCTTCCCACATGTTTTTTCCCCCATGTCAGAGCCCCCAGGTGCCAGAGGGGAGACGTGAGGGCAGGGAGCCACCAGGGGAAGCTGGTGCTGGGGCTCTGCTGGGGTGTGGGGCCCTCATGGAGGGGCGCCTCCCCACCACCCTCCTCCTATCTCCCCAGCCCTGGGCCCCTCCAGGAGCACCATGACCCAGAACGGAGGAACTGGTTCTTGGGTCTTTGAAGGCAGCCCAGTATTCCCAGGAAAGTGTGTTTTGTAACCAGTGTGGGAATTTTGTTGCTTTTTCCGGCAGGAAGGGAAAGAGTTTGCGGAGAGCAAGAGTCTGCTGTTCATGGAGGCCTCAGCCAAACTAAACCACCAGGTGACCGAGGTCTTCAACGCTGTAGGTGAGTGGTGGAGCCCCCAGGAGAGCCAGGGTGGGGGTGGGGCTCAGCTCTGGCTTTGCTTCTTGATTCTCCTTTCTGGTATCCCAGGACCCAGCAGAGTGTCTCCAGGGGCCCGAACTTGGTGGCTCTGTGTAAATGTTAGGGAGGGTGGGACCTGGGACAGCCTGGTGGGCTTTCTCCCAGACCACTCTCCTCTGCCCTTCGCAGCCTGGGAGCTCCTGCAGAGAGAAGAGAAGAAGGAGGGACAGCAGCAGCGTGGAGATGCAGGGCTGGCTCTGAACGGGGCATCTGCCGGGCAGGCCAGGTGCTGCCCCCACTAGCAGCAGCCACGTTAGGGTGGGGGGCCTGGGGAAGATGCCCCCCCCCAGGCCAGGAGGCTTAGCAGGGGGAGCCACTGCCTCCACCAAGGATCTGAGTCGCCATCAAACAGGCTTGTTCCTTGAGACCCAGAGGTTCTGGAAGCTGGCATCCGCCAGTGTTCCCACTTCCCAGAGCCGGTGGGAATTGTTCAGGAGAAGATCCGGGGCTAGGGGGCTTCTAGGGCCGATACAGAGAACGTTCACCTTTTAGCATTTGTGGGCCCTGCTCCTGGGCTCCCAGGGAAGCTGTGCTTTAATACTTTCGAAGGTCAAAGTGACTCGGCAAAACCTTTCCAAAGCTGGGCTGCATTTCTGCCCCCAGCACACACTGTGCATTGGCCTCACAGGAAAAAAAAAAAACCCATAAGGAACATTCCAAACATAAAGATAAGGGAAAGGAAACACCTCCCTGGTTCCTGGAAGATTCAAGTCCTATAACCTGGCACACACTAAAACCAAGATAAAAATCTGTAACTTTCTGGAATGTCCTTTGTCACGATGACATTGATAACCCCTGACATTGATACCCGATGCCCAGGCCAGGTGCGCCCGCCCTGGCCTGGATGGCTGTCCCTTCTGCAGTCTCACTGTCCATCTGGGGCTGGGCCCGCCTGGTTCTGAGAGTTGGGGGAGGAGGGGACAGGCCCGCATGGGGGTGACAGTGTTGGGAAGATCATGGGACTACGTCCACTTCCTACATCTCGGGGCGGTGGCCCCAGAAGGGATGGCATCTAATGCGACAGTTGGGGCGGGGTTGGGGGTGGGGGACCGGCCCCTCTACCCTCTCTTCTCCGGGCTCTGAGTTCAGCCAGTGATGCTTGTGCCCAGGGAACCTGAGGACACAGATTTCTAGCCCTGGTGTGAGTGGAACTGCACATATGTCTGCAGACATTCAGCCGCTTTCTCTGAGCTGGTGTCGCCGAATTTGCGAGGCTGGGGTTTGTGATGGTGCGTGTTTTAGGAGGGCTTGTTCCGAGTGAACGAGGAGGTAGGTCCAGGCCCAGACTGTGGCTCAGGGCCACAGGACATTTCTCCAGGGCTGACACATCACGCATTCACCCCATTACTGCCTGTTTCCAGGGGGAGGACCAGATGGTCTTCTGGGGAGGTTAGCCCTGATGTCAAGTTGAGGGTATTTCAGAGGGTGCGCGTTTTGTGAGGTGGAGAGGTGGTGTTGGTTTTCATCCTTGCCCCAAAGTCTGAAATTGTAAACACTAAGACACTGCGGTCCACCTGAAAAGGCTGCTTTCGCTGTATCACCGGGAGGATCAACAGCAGGACAGGAGTAAAGCATCCTTTCACGCTTACTCTGAACTCTTGGCATCCATGAGGGGCGTGCCAGCGTTTCTAGGGGCTCCTCTGCACTGGTTCTCTGCTTGCGTCCACCCTGCCACAGGCCTATCATCCCAGCCGAGGGCCTGGACCTTTGGTTGGGGCCCAGCAGGCAGGGAGCTCTGAGCTGATCAGGACACACCCCGGCATTGGCTAGGACCCGTCCAGCTGGGGTCGTCTCAGCATGGCTGTATCCCTCCAAAGGTCAGGGCTCCCGACAAGGCTCCCTCCTGGCCCCTGGTCCCTCCCTCAGCCTACAGGCCTGGGACCCCCTGCATTCCAACCTCAAGATCATGGTATGTCTTCCCAGACAAATGCAGGTTTCCCAAGGCGTCTCCAGTCATGCTTGAGAAAAGCTAAAGGATAAATACAGAAATAAAAGCCTCTGAGAGGGTCTGTTACCCAGATTTCCACTCACGCTATTTTGTTCCTTAAACAATTTCATCGGTGACAGTTTCTGACAGTAGTCAAGCCGCACTCTGTTTCATATTATTCTCATGTAGATGCAGTACGTGGGGGTGAGTCCCGGGGGTGCCAGGCTGTCTCTAGTGCTCCCCTCACCTCCTGGCTGTAGAGACCCAGGACCCCCCGGTGCCCACCTGGTGGGTCCCATCTTGGAGGCGGCAAGAGGCTGAGGTCACCCATGGCCACTAGGTGGTGCTCCATCATCACTCAGGACAAACCCTGGGGCTCAAGGGCACAGGGTCCCCGCCTTTGCTCTGCTAAATGCCAGGCTTTCAGAGAAATTTCCTGTGAGTTGACTGAGGCAATCGGAAGTGGGGGAAATGAGGATGATGTGTGTAGGACGCCACATATCTATGCCTCTTTCCCTCCCGTCTTGTCAAGTTTCTTATGGCTGTGCTGGAATTTATTGTTAGAACATATCCTTGGACGGATTTCTACCAGGCATCCCTCTTTGTGCCCCGACACTTGATGGGGTGCCTTGTGCTTCTGGAGCTCAGGTTCCCCATCACCCTGGATGTGATGGCTCCTCACCCTCTCCTCCGACCCCACCAGGCAGGTGGCTCAACCCTGCATTAGAATCACCTGGGAGCCTCCTTTGGCCGTATCCCTGGCCCATCACCTGCCCTGGTTCCATGGGTCTCCAGGGAGCTTGCGCTCAGGGCGCTTCACCTTCCCAGTGAACCTAATATTCTGGCAAGATGGGCAATGGCCCTGAGGCCAAGGGCTCTGTTCTTCCTTCTGTGGGGTGCTCGGTGCCTGGCAACATCAGACACATGTCAGCGGTTCAACCAACATGTGTCCAGCAAGAGGATAGAAACTATTCCTTCCCCGCTCCGAGACCTAAAGGAAAGGCAGGCTCTCCAAAACCAGCCTCTATCACAATAGACAGGGGATTCTGGAAGGGTCTCTGTGCCATGCTTTGCCCACCTCATGTCTGCTCCATCCTGGAACCTGTGATGGGGGGAAGGGTGGGCAGTGGGTGTGGAGCACGCAGAGAGATGCATTCTCCATGAAGACTCCTGGGAGAAGAGGTCTGCATTGGCCTCGAGTCCCCATGGGGGTCAGCCTGGGAGGCCCCTGTCCTGCCTGCAATGGGAAAGCTGCTCCCGCCCCGCTCAGCCTGGGTGTCTACCTGGGTCCTCTTTGGAGCTGGGGGAGGTGTGTGCCCCTTTTAGGTGGTGGGAGCAGGAGACTCCGGGGGTTGAGACGGGGCCCCTCGGAGGAACCCTGCCGACCGGCCTGCAACCTTACCCCTTCTCTGTCTTCTGCTTCTGTGGGAGGTGTCTCCTCCAACCCCATTGGAAGGATCCCCTTCACATGATCAGAAAGAAAACTCCAGGCCCAAGGAGCCTCTGAAATTAAGGCATCAGTAAAGCCAGATTTCATTCTCAACCCAACCGCAGTTTCTGCCCTCTCTGGAATGTGACTTTTAGCCTGATGCACTGGAATTTCCTGGAGGCGATCCTCTGAGAGACCCGTTCTCCCCTATTAGGGCGACCTCCCTCAACAAGGCTAATAAACTCTAAGACAAAAGGAGCCTTCTCTCTGCCTTTCAACACCTTTCCTTCTCTGCACCTTGACAGAACCTCTCACTACTGGCTAGACTGGCTGTGGCCCCATTCATGAGTCGCTTAATAAAGTCAATTAGATCTTCAAATTTTTTTTTTTTTTTTTTTTTAACAGCCCAGAGGACCTGACTCGATCCATTCTTCTTCTTCCAAAATGTATTCCCAGGGTGCCTGGGGGCTCAGTCCTCTGAGCCACCCGTGTCTGACTCTTGATCTCAGCTCAGGTCTTGATCTCAGAGTTGTGAGTTCAGGGCCTACGTTGGGCTCCCTTTATTCTCTTGCTGGAACTCCCACTGGCCAAACTGAGGACAATCTGAGCACCCAAAAATTATTTGTAAGTGTTGAACAGAGAGAGAGAGAGAGAGAGAGAGAGAGATACCTCCTTTTGAAGAATATGGTAACAAATGTGGAAGGAATTGGAGAATCTTCCTGGTGCAACACGCTGGTGAGGACATGGGCTCCCAGTGGGGATGTTCAGTGGGTGCTTAGATCCTTGGCTGGGGGCTCTGGGTAAACCGGCTGCTGCCTCAAGCACGCAGTGAGGAACAGGAAGACCCCTTATAGCTGAGATCCTCCTCCATGGGAGGGTTGGCCCCAGCATCTGTCCGAGTGGGGCCTGGACTGTCCATCCGATGATGCGGGACAGAAGGGACATGGAGCCCTGAGTAACCCATCAGACTGAGGCCCTGCCTTTCCCTCTCAGACCACAGGAAATGAGGGGACGGAACATGAACAAGGTAACCACCCTCTGGGGACCAATCCACACATCACCTCCCATATCATTTCACAGGATAACGCGTCTGGGCTCTTGTAAAAGTCCATGTCATGACAAAATAAGGTGGGGGACTAAGGAGAAATGCCTAACAGCAACAGTGGATTTAGGTTGTAACCTGGTTTAAAAAAAAAAAATAAATAAAAATAAAAAGAAAGAAAGAAAGAAAGAAAAAGAAAGAAAGAAAACAAGATAGCCAAAACTTTCTGGCCGTGGGGATTTTTTAATATGGACTAGAAATTAGATGATATTATAGAATTATTAAAAAATGAATCAGGGACAATAATTTTATGGTCATGCAGGAGACCATCCTTATTTTGAGGGGGAACATATGGAAACATCTAGGGGAAATGTCACGATGTCTACAACTTACTTCCAAATGGGAAGGGGGAGAGAGAGACAGAGAGAGAGAGAAATGCGGTAATAATGGTTGAAACTAAGTGGAGGGTGTGTGGATGCTCGTTAGGCTACGTTTTGAACTTCCTTGTATGTTTGAAAACTTTCATGACAAGTTGTAGGAAACATACAACCTCTTGCCCCTTCCTCCCTCTGGGACACAGAAGAGGGGCCGGAGTCTGGAGCTGCCCAACCTCACGCCCTTGTGTTGTCCTGTCTGAGCTTCACCCTGAACTCTTCTCTGAGAATGTGTGCAATTCAGTGGTATTAGCCCATTTAAACTGTTCTGCAGCCACCATCTGAGTCTGGTTCCAACGCATTTTCATCCCATTAAGCAGTTACCCTGACAACTGGCGCCCATTTTCATGTAGATCGGATCTTGCAGGATGTGGGTTTTTGTGTCTGGCTTTTCCCACCTAGCATCACGCTTTCAAGGACCCAAACTGGAGCATTCAGTCCAATTCCGTCCCTTTGTATGGTTGAATCATAATCCATGCTGGCTGGACCACGTTTTGTTTATCTGTTCATTCCTGGCTGGGTATTTGGTGTTTCTACCTTTCTGCCTCTTGTGAATTGTGCCGCTGTGAACATTTCTGTATAAACATTTGTTTGAACACCTGTTCTCACTTCTTCTGGGGACGTACCTGGGAGCGCTGTGGGCCATATGGTGACTCAATGTGTAACTGTCTGAGGACGTGCCAGACTGTTCTCCTGGCTGCTCGCTCTTCCAGGCCTGGGCCAGCACCTGCCTGCCTTGGGTACAACCTCACCCCTCCCATCCCTGTGCTCACTGCACCCTGGGCAGGTGCCCATGTAGCAGGGGCTCATCCCTGGGCGAGCTGACCTCTGCCCTCCCTGGGGTCTCCCTGTGGCTGGGGAGGTGGGGCAGCTCTGCCGCCTCTCCATGTCTGGGGAGCTATGGATGCCCCTTCCATGAATGGGAGCAGGGACAGCTGGGGTCTGGGGTCTTGCAGGCTCGCTCTGGGGCCTCCTGAGTGTGGCCCGACAGAAGTCCTGTGGTCAGGGTGGGTTCCTGAGACCCTGAAAACAGGGTGAAGGCAGAGGCCCATGGGCTTTGGGTGTGGAAGTAACTGGATAAGCCTGTCCCCACTGTTCTCATTCCCTCACGCTGGATTGGAGAGGGCCTTGGGGAAGGGGTCTACATTGAACGTACACAGGGTTGGCCAGCAAACATGTGCTATGCCTGCCTGAGCTGTCGAATGAGATGGGTGTTACTGCCCCAGGGTGTTTAGATGTGGAAACTGAGTCTCAGAGGGAAGGGCTGGCCTCTGTTGCCCAGTCGGAGGCAGGACATAGGGACATCTTGGTTGAGTTTGAAACAAGCAGCTCATGCTTCTCTTTCTCCTCGGAGTACTCAGAAAGGGGGTAAAAGGGACTGGGCTCGGAGAGGGACAGGTCAGGCTGAGGGGCTGTGCTGCCCTCTCCCAGGGGCCTCCTGCATGGGGTGGTGCAGTGCACAGCCTGGGCAGCCACTCAGAGTGGCCCAGGTGGAGGGTGCACATGCAATAGGTTGCAGGTGACCCCAAAAGGCCCCAGGTCCCCTACTCAGTGTGGGGTGCCTTCGGGCAAGTCATGGCACCTCTGGGCTGCTAGGCTCTGAGTGTCCTTTCAAGCAAACGTGCCAGGAGGACAAACAGCTCCCACGTGGCCACCACAAAGACACGTCTAAGCAAGGCCAGCTGCTTTTATTAGTACTGGAGGGCAAGTAGCCTGTGGAACGGGGAATGCGGGGGGACAGCTCCACAATTATTCCTCTGTGGGCTGAGCTGTCACCCATCCCGGGCGGGCTCGGCACCTCCTTGCAGGGGGAAGCAGGCGGGCTGTCGCCAGAGGCTGGGCTTCGCCACGTCCCTCAGGGCTGCTCTCCTCCGGCCGAAGCGTCCCACGGGCCTGATTCTGCGGCCTGTGTACCAGGCGGGATTGATGTCCGGGGCTGGGAAGGAAAGGGTGAGGGCCGTTTATGGGTGTGGGTGCTGTGTCCATGGCATGCGTACGCCGTGCACTCCCGTGGGTGGCAGGGCCCAGTGCTCACACGCAGTGCTCCCCCAGGGTCCCCAGCTCACGGCTGTCCACCTGCCCAGGCCATGCTGGGACCACCTGTGCAGCAGGGACACCCAGAAGGTGTGACAAGGCCAGTGCTGGACAGTGGGAAGCTTCGGGAAATGGGAATTCAAACTCACCAGCAAACCCTACCCCCCCCACCCAGGTACTTGGGCCGGGGTAGAAAAGGCCAACTCTGGCCCAGGCCACCTTCAGGGGCAGGAAGCGACCCCCTCCACTGTGTGTTGTGCAAGGGCAGGGGTGCCGGAGAGTCGGTGACAGGGCCTCTCTGCGGAAAAGCCTGGTGAACAGCAGGCCACACCCCTTCCAGAGCTGAGGCACCTAGCGATGCCGGGACCTCTGGTTAGGAGGTGGCCAGGCCCCAGCCAGGGTCCCTCGTCCGGGGAACAGTGGTAGCAGGTGAGGGAGGCTAAATCTGGGTGTCCTGGGCACTTACTGCGGATCTCCATGGAATGCTGGTGGGCTTGGCCGGCAGCCCCTTTCAGAGCCAGGCACAGCAGCAGCAGGCACAGCAGCCAGGTCTGCAAAGCCTTCATGCCCCCTGCTCCTCACTCAGGCCCTGCTGGAGGTGGGATCCCACACAGAAGGGCGCAACCTGGGGCAGAAGGGCCAGAGTGATGTTATGCACACGTGCAGGTGTGTGCTCACCAAGGTGGCTACCCTAGATAATGTGAGCACTGTGTGTGTCTGTGTGCACAAATGTGTATACACACGTGAGTGCACTGCATTCAATTGTGTGTGAGTGTGCACATGTAAGTGCATGTGTGCACACACGAGGTGTTAGTGCATTTGTGCTGGTGTGCATAGGAGTGTGTGCACGAGTGAGTGCATATGGACCGGTGTGCATGGGTGTGTGTGTGCATGTGTGCCAGTGTGCATGGGAGTGTGTGCACATGTGAGTGCACGTGTGTGGGGCAACACTGCATTGCACACTCCGATCTGTGCTAGGGTGGTCCTGGGCACATACCTAGCAGACAAACCCAACTCTTTGTGAAATCTGTCACCCTCCCTGGGACCTCCTTGTCTCCTCTGTCCAGAGAGAGTTACCTGAGGCCATTGTGTGTGTCAGCCTCTGACAGGCTTAGGTTTGCACCGACCCTCTGTTGTGGGAAGGATCCGGGAGGTGTATGAAAGGGGGTGCAGAGTGATGGGCTGTCTTGGACCTGCCTTGGTCTTTCTGTCCATCTGTGTTAGAGAACTGGAAGGATGGGAAGTCTCTGTACCGCTGTGCATGTCGTGCACCCAGGCAGGGAGGGCAGAGGTGAGTAGGCTGTGGGGGGTTGGTCCCAAGGAAATCAGGGTCACTGCAGAGTTGTGGGGGCAACTTGCCTACCTCAGACACGGCCAGGGGTGGGGTGTGTCATGCCTCTGCCTCTCGTGGGCTGGGACCCTGGTGCAGGCTTCTTTCCCTTGCTTAGACTAGGACCTCCGGACACACCCTAGAGGGCAGGCAGCAGCCAGGAGATGCAGGGGAGTCTGTCCTCTGTCCTTACCAAGTGCATTCACCCTCATTATGATCCCAGATGCCACCTGCTGTGTCTCCAGGAGATGGGACCTGCTCTCATGCAGCAGGACCCCTACCACGCATGGGGCATGGCAGCACCAGAGGGCTGTGGGCACCAGAGGCATTCAGAAAGTCCTTGTTCACCCTGCCCGAGTGGAGGCGTTGACCTACCTAAGGGACATCTGTCAGGCTGACTTGGTGCCCCGGCTGCAGGCACCTACATCTTTGGCACTTGGAAGACTCCTGGGAGCCCCCTTTGCTTCAGGGAGGACCCCCTCTGCTGACCTTGACTTTCCAGCCTGTCCGAGCCCCATGGAGAGTGCTCATGGTCTGAGCTATTTAAAATGACCACCTCTCTCCATTTCAGAGGTCCATTGGGGTGTCACACACTGGGCAGTGTTGAGGTCCCCAGTCCGGAGGAACTAGCAGTTATCACCAGGAAGCAGAGGAACAAACCAGACTGGCTGGGCTGTTTCTTGTTCCTTTGGGCAGGACCCATACCAAGTGATTGGCATTGGAGAGGTTGGCAGCGCCCAGCTCCCGGTCCCCAAGGACCTGCTTCTCTGCCGGCTAAAGATTTTTGCTGCCGATCCGTTGGGCTTCCCGGTCTGCATTCCCAGAGGAGTTGCATGGGACAATTTGCCTTTTGTCTCCACTGCGGACCACGCTTCAGTGTGGGGGCCCCTGGGCAATCTGGTGGCCCACAGACACACCACTCTCTGACTCAGGGAGCAACCCCCAGCCCGCCAGGGAGGATAGTGAGCGGGAAGGAGCCCAGAGAAACAGCGCGAGAGCTACTCACCACAGGTCCCTACGAGGGTGGCGGCGAGCGTGCTGCGGCTCGGTGGTGACCCAGACAGAGCCAGCTCACCCCCTTTTATTACCCGAGGAGGAGGCAGCCCACCCCCCAGGTACCCCCCGCACCTCCCCCTCCCTCCCAGGGCGGCATCAGGACAGAGTCTGCGCTTTTCCTTTTCTGTCTTCTATTTTTTTTTAAAAAACTCATCAGCTATGTGATTTGTCCCTTCCTGTTATATAATTGCATTTGGGTCGAGTGGTTTTAAAACACATTAGCCTTCCTTCATCACGCTGGCCCCTGGGCTGACAGCAGAGTCCCCGGCGCCCGTAGGGCCCGCTGTGAATGCAGCATGGTGGCTCGAGCCCCCCAGCCTAGCCCGTCCCCGCCCGGCATCTGCCCTCTGTCCCCGCCGGTGACACGCAGACCACATTTGTCCCGTTTCTGTAATGCCCAAAATGCTTTTTCCTAGGCCTTCCATAGTCTTCACAATTGAGGTGTGGAACGAGCAAGTTTGTTACTGTTCTAAAACAAGTAAGTTAATTTTTATTGTACAATAATGAATAAATTCGTTTTTTCTTATAAAAGCAATTTGTATACATTTTGGAAGAATTTAGCATGTGTTGGAAATGAGGGGAAACAGCACCAGTCCCATGGAGGAAGTGAGTCCTTCAGCACACGTGATGTGTCTCCTTCTAGGGGGGCGTCTCCCTGCCCGTTGTCAGGGTACGTTCTCTGGATGTCTGCACGTTGAATCTCGCTGCTTCCCTTCAACAGGCCCTCAAGTTGTTAAAAGAATAGCTTTAAAATAGCTGCATGATACTCTACAATCTAACTGCGACTGAGGAGCTAACTTCGTGCTTGGAATGATTACAGAGGACGTGAAGGTCGTGCACTTCTGTGGCCAGAAGCCCCTTCTGGGGAAGAGGGCTCCTGGTGGCTCCCCTTGGGTGAGCGTGGGGGGACAACCCCCCGCTTCATGCCTCTGTCAGACTTCTAGCGAAAGCTTCGGGGTGCACATGACCCTCAGGTTGTCCGTCCCACGCACTTCTCCCTTGCCCCGCAGCTGCCATTCCCGGCAGTGAAGGTTCTGTGGCTCCCTGGCGATGGGGAGTATGGGGACACAGCAGGGGCAGGGCAGGGGGGGAGGGTGGGCGAGGTCTTCTGCCCTGGGCTGCAGGGTAAGGACACCAAGACTGGATTTTGCCAGAATTTCTGCATCATCTGTGGTCAAAAGCTGCCAGTGCTCGTGGTGAAGAGTAGTGATGGTGACACAGGACACTCTCTCCTGGGGTGTGGTCCTGTCTGAGGGGGTCGTCTGGTGATCCCCACAGATGTGTGCGCAGTCCCAGGGCCCCCAGTGCAAGAGAGGAGCCGTGGGAGTACGTTTGCCCATGTGTACACATGCACATGTATGTGTTTAGGCGTGTGTACGTGCACATGTAAGCATGTACATACATATGTATTTGTCTATCTGTACACATGCATGTGTGCACATGCTTGTACTTAAACATACATGGTCAAGCGTACATGTGTGCACGCACGTGCTTGTGAATGTGTCGGACAGTGAATCCTCCCCTTTCAGCTAAGTGGCTTTGTCCCAGTATGGCATTGGTCCCTTGCCACTGTGGGGGCCCTCCAGCAGGTGACGGCCAGCAGCGGGGCTGGGAGGCGGCATAGGCATTGCGGCTCGCTCCCACCTGCCCTCCCGTCCTTGAACTGCCCTGCACACAGAGTTCAAAGCCATCCATGGTCCTGGCCCTCGCCCACCTGGGCACTCTGTGTTCAGTCAGGGGTCAGCAGATCTTATCAGCTCTGTGGGCTGACATCTCTGCTGCAGCCACAGGTGCTCGGCCATGACCGTGGGCGGCTGGGCTCCGGTAGGGACTCTAACAAAACTGGGCTGTGGGCTGGACTGGGCCCCTGGGTGGCGGTCCACTGCCCCCTGTATTTCCAGCAGGCAGATAACTCATTGCAGGTGTGGCTCCTGGTGAACTGTAGAGGGGGGCCCTCAGACCCTGGTGGAGAGACCGCAGTCTGGTTTCCGTAGTCCAAATGCGGGAGGCCGTGGCGACCCATGTGTGGGATCAATGTCCTGTTGCTAGTCGAGTGCAGGGCTTCTGCTCTCCATCCGGCAGCCCCACCCAAGGTTGGCCAGCACCTGGGAGGCTCACAGCCCTGTGCATGCTGTCTCTTTGGGTCTGCAACTATGAACTATGACCATCTCAGGGGACAGTCAGGACTGGGACTGCAGAGGCCACTGGGGGTTCACGGTCACAAGGGACACCTCAGAGAGTCCACGAGGGCATGGCTGCCCTGGAGCCTCCCCTGGCCCTGTCCTTCCTGAGGCTGGGTCTTGGGTCTCCACTGTCCTGCAGGAAAGTGTCACGAGTCCCACACACTCTCTCTCTCACTTGGGCCGGTTTGAGTGGGTTCCGCTCCTTGCAATGAAAGGAGCCCCACATTGAAGAGATCCTCCTGAGGGACTCACCCCTCCTTGTTCTTCATGTTGGCATGATCAAGGGGATCCCACTTTTTGGAGCAAACTGACTGCTTTTGAGATCTTTGAACTTTTACCTCTAACAAGGGGGATGTCTGGGCACATGCAGCAAGAAACGTGATGATGGGTGGCTGTTTTGGGGCCTAGATTTGGGACCATAATGGTGCAATGGGTCAAATAGTGTCCCTTCAAAATTCATGTCCACCAGGGACCTCAGGATGCTACCTTATTTGGAAATAGGGTCTTTGCAGATGTAATCAAATTAAGATGATGTCATGCTGGAGTAAGGTGTGCCCTGAATGCAGTCACTGGGGTCCTTCTAAGAAGAGGACAGACACATGTAGACACACTTGGGGAATGTGTCGTGAGGACAGAGTTAGAGATGGGAGTGATGTGGTCACAAGCCCAGGTGGCAGCAGCCACCAGGAGCTGGGGCAGAGGAGGACATGGCTTCTCCCTTGGAGCTTCTGGAAGGAACCAGCACCGTGAGCACCTTGAACTTGGACTTCCAGCCTCCCAAGCCAGGAGAGAGTCCATCTCAGCTGTCCTCGGCCACCTGTCTCGTACACTGTGTGAAGCAGCTCCAGGAGACAGAAGCAGTGCTCCATAAGTGTCAAGAGTGACTGATGAAATACTTCTTCCTGGTGCTTATTTCTAGAAGCAGCTAGTCCTGTGGCTTTGGCCTATGTGTCTTAAACATGTGGTCCTTCTGAAGGCCCAGACAGACATGCACAGTCTGATGGGAAAGAGGTGGCCTTGGGGACAGGGAGTCACCAGAGTCCGAGCAGCAGAGTGGCCGTGGTGGTTGGTGGGGGGTGGGTTTTCCATTGGCGACCAAGCTGCTTCTGATATAGAAGGCTGCTGAAAATCCAAACTCTTTTTTTGAAAAATTTTTAATTTAAAATCAATTTAATTCACATGTAGTGTATTATTAGCTTCAGAGGTAGATGTCAGGGATTCATCAGGAGCGTATAACACACAGTGCTCCTTCCATCACCTGTGCTCCTGCCTGCCCATCCCCCAGTGACACCCCCCCCCCTCGCCTCCTCCTCTTCAGCAACCCTCAGTTTGTTCTCAAGAGCTAAGAGTTTCTTATGGTTTGTCTCCCTCTCGTTTCATCTTATTTTATTTTTCCTTCTCTTCTCCTATGTTCCTGTGTTTTGTTTCTTAAATTTCACATATGAATGAAACCATATGATAATTGTCTTTCTCTGACTGGCTTATTTCACTCAGCATAATCCCCTCTAGTTCCATCCATGTCATTGCAAATGATAAGATTTCATTCTTTTGGATGGCTGAGTAATATTCCATTGTGTGTGTATGTATGTATATATACATGGATGTATATATATACATACATACACACACACCATATCTTCTTTATCTATTCATTCATTGATGGACATCTAGGCTCTTTCCATAGTTTGGCTATTGTGGACATTGCTGCTATAAGCATTTGGATGCATGTGCCCCTTCAGATCACTATATTTGTATCTTTAGGGTAAATAACCAGTAGTGCAATTGCTAGTTTGTAGGGTAGCTCTATTTTCAACTTTTTGAGAAACCTCCATGCTGTTTTCCAGAGTGGCCGCACCACCTTGCATTCCCACCAATATTATAAGAGGGTTCCCCTTTCTCCGCATCCTCACCACCATATACTTTTTCCTGACTTCTTAAATTTAGCCATTCTGACTGGAATGAGGTGCTATCTCATTGCGATTTTGATTTGTATTTCTCTCACGCCAAGTGATGTTAAGCATTTTTTCCTGTATCTGTCAGCCATGTGTATGTCTTCTTTGGAGAAATGTCTGTTCATATTTTTTGCCTACTGCAAATCCAAATTCTTGAGAACATCTTAAAGGACTCATCTTTAAGTCAGAAAGTCATTTCTCAAGTATGTGTCATGTAGGAAGCAAAGTCCCCGAGAATGTGTCATGTGGGAAGCAAAGTCCCCGAGAGCTGAGATCAAGTTTTAGTGAGAGATGAGCAGTAGTGGGAGCATCTTCCTGCCCCAAGGGGCAGTGGTTCTGGGAACCTGGCATCATATTGTGATCAATGGAAATGGTGTTCTCCAATGTTTATACATGACTCCCACCCAAAGGGTTTCTAAGTTTCTAGCGTGGAAACTATTAGACACAGCTCTTATGTGGGAACTGTGCATGAGTCAGTTTTCTCCAGAGAATTGGCACCAATAGTGTTTGTGTATGTGTGTGTGTGTGTGTGGAGATGTAAGAAACTGGTTCATGTGATTATGGGGCTGGCAAGTCTGAAATCTACAAGGCAGGATGACAGGCTGGGGACCCAGGGAAGAGATAAAGTTGCAGCTGGAGTTGAAAGGCAGTCCTTGGGGCAGAATTCCCTCTTGAGAGAACTTTCTCTCCGAAGGCCTTCGCCTGCTTAGATGAGGCCCACCTACACTACAGAAGAGAATCTCCTTTACTGGAAGGCCGCTAATTGTAAATGTTAATCATACCTAAAAAATACTGTAACAGCAACATCTAGACTGGTGTTTGGTCAAACATCAGGGCACCATGACCTAGTCAAGCTGGTACATAAATTTGACCATCACAGACTGCTGTGTTTGCAGGGATGTAGTCAAATGCTCCATTCTCCAGTACTACCCTTGCCTTGGGATTCTGAGCGAGTCTCTCTCTGGGTGGACTTCACTGGGGGCAACTGCAGGGGAGTCTGGGCAGCAGGAGGGAGTAAAGCCCTTCTTTCTGGAGCTGGCTCCTTCCTGAGAAGCCACAGCTGTGGGGTAACATCCGGGGCGGGCTTCACCTCCTTGCCAGGGAAGTCACCTGCAGTTTTAAATTGAACGTGAACATCCAGATGGCTGTCTGGAGGGACGGGTATGCTTGCTGGATGAGAGATGATGCTGACTGTTCTTAATGCCTTAGCTGGTCTCCATTTTCTGTTTTCTAACCAACAAAACACATAGACAGCTCATAGGTCATAATAATTCTGTGCAAAAACAGCTCTGATGTTATGGGCATTGCAGGCCTGCTTAATGGTCCCACGGCTGGCCCGCGCGCTGGATGCCAAGAGCCTGGGGATCAGAAAGCAAGCGCAAAAGAGTTTTAGCGTGGCTTTGGGGTGGGTTATCCGGCCCCTGTGAAGTGGGTGTTTCCACTCCGTGCTGCAGAGACCTTCAGATTTGTGCCTTGCTCTGTCACTGTGGTGGAAGAACCCTGACCCCCTGGAGTGCTGTGGGTGCCTGGACCTGGACTACAATGGGTCAGACACGAGATGACATGGGCAGAGTGCCTCTGGCTGCTTGCTCCAAGCTCACCTGAGACTCCGAGAGATCTTTAGGTCTGTGCCTCCAGCTCCTCATGACATTTTTCCTCTTTTTTTTTTTTTTTTTTATTCCCAAGGAAGCCCTCCCCTGAGCCAGGGACATAACCTCGACATGTGAGCAGTCGTGTGAGCCCGGGAAAGGCCGGCACAGAGTGGGTGGTTTGGGGGCCCTTTGAAATTATGACCATCACAGCCCTGGGGAGCCTCTCCTCTCTCTGCCTGGGGAACGCTGATCACATGCATGCCTTGGGCTCTCCACAGGCCACTGCCTTGGGGAAGATGGTCACTCATGCCCAACAGCCCCCTGAATACTGGCAGCACAGTGGCTCTGTGTCCATTTCTGGGTGGAACCCCGACTGCTGAGGACCCCACAGGTGTGGGATTTTCCCGTGCTCGGGCCTCCAAGTTACCGCTTGGCGAGGTCACATGTGCACAGCCTTTGTTCCTGAAGCTTTCTGCTATGTCAGCACAGGCTGGGCTCTGGGGTGTCTGGCCAGGGCCACTCCGTGCCTTGAGCCCCCATCTCTCTTCTCTAAACTGGTGGAACCGGAGGTTTACTTGCCCAAAACGGGTGTTCGGGCCTTGATGGGGGCAGGAAGGGCTAAGTCTGCTACTGGGTGAGGAAGGACAGGCACCGGGGAATGGGGTGTCCATGGGGCCCTGGGGCCAGGAGGGCAGGGGCAGCGTGGCTGTGCTGTAGGACAGGGCAGAGAGGGAGGCCGGCTGCCCGAGCTCGCTGCTACGCTCAGAAGTGAAGTGTGTGCTGGGGACTGGGGCTCCCGGGGAGGTGGGGGAGGAGGCTGCTCCCCTGCGAGGGTGCAGAGCTCCTTCTGCCGGCTCTGTGCTCTCTTTGAGGGTCTGCATGGGGGGTTTCACTCCATCAGCTGTGGATTAGAATGGGTTTCCCCACTTAGCTGGAGCGGGCTGCACGGGGTCTCCCCAGACTCTCCTCCTAGCTCCTGGAACCTGAGAATGCCACCTTATTTGGGAAAAAGGTCCTTGTAATTAGGGGAAGGATCTCCAGATGAGAAGACCACGCTGGGTGATCGAGATGGGTTCTACATGCAATGACAAGCATCCCCATGAGAGGAGGGTGGAGCGAGACCGGAGACCGACACAGAGGGCCCTGTGAGGATGCAGCTGCTGGCTCGGGACAGCGGGAGCCCCCGAGGCTGGAAAGGGCAGAGAAGGGAGTCTGTCCTGGAGCTTCTGGAGGGAGCGGGCCCTGTGGACACAGATTCAGGACTTCCGGCCTCCAGAGAGTCAACCTCTGGTCTGAAGCAGCCCAGACTGTGATGACTGGTTAGAGCAGCCTCGGGGCCCGTCGAGATCCAGGCTGGCTGCCATCACTACCCAAGCTGTAATGTCTTCAGTGTTTGCCTGGACTGTGTGCTAGCGTGGGGCGACAGGCCTCTCTCCAATCACGCAGGGGGCAGGCAGTGCAGGGGTGGAGGGTGGCCGAGAGCGCAGGTGGCTGGGCGGCGCGGGTGGGAGCAGACTCGAGAGAGGCTGGTGTGCTGCCCTTGCCCTCGCCAGCCCTGCTGCAGAAGTCGGGGACAGAGGCCAGGAGTCGCCATTCCCCCGGAGGGGGTTGGACGGTAAATACTCAGCTCTTGTTGTAGCACAAAAACAACACGGACAACAAGGAAGCTCATGGATATGGCCAGACCGGCGGATCCAGGCCTTCACACGGGGTGGGTGTCCTCAGGGGGAGCTGGAGCAGGGGGCTTTGGAGAAAAGAGGCGGGGCTGGCCTGCCTTGGATGAAGTCCCTCAAGCCGACAGGCCTCTCAAGGTTCCCAGGGGCTTGTTGGGAAGGCCAGAGGATCTGGGCAGTGGGGCGCATGGTGGCCCTCCTGACGCCCTGGGCTGCCCCACAGGACAGTAGCCGGAGTGACCAGAGCTCCCCGGGGTTGCGAGTTCATAAGTCACAGCCAAGGTCACCAACATGTGTGCGCGCAGACAGTACCGAGCCACGTGACGGTCGGAGACTCAGCAGCTTTATCAAAAGGTGGGCCGACGTGTCTATGAGCAGCAATATTCAGATGTCATGGGAAAGAACCGCGTGGAACATTCCACAGGCCCAGGTTCTCCTGACTGAGTGTAGGGTGAAGGAGAGGAATACGGGGAGGCTGGAGTGCACACAAGTGGGCACAGTGAGCGGCGGGGTGGGGGGGGGTGAGGCAAGACCCGTTCAGCTGGAGGGGCGGTGTGGAGATGCCAGGGGAGGTGGTGGCTGGTCGCTGGTGCGGTACTTCCAGTGCCCAGGTGACCAAAGGCAGGGAGCTCAGGGGGCATGGAAAGGCGCTGTGGCATCCAGGGGGCTTGAGGGACCCATGCAGGGGGCGGGGAAAGAGACTTGGTCCCGGGCAACCTCGCTGAGGACACGCCAGATCAGCACGAATCCCGGGGCCTCCCACATTGTTGGGGTGCTCCGCGGGGCCGCCGAGGGCAAGAATGCCTGCTTCACCTGACGGGCACAGGGACAATTCACAGACCCAAGAAGGCCACTCTGGCAGAAGAGACTGGTACGTTTGAGTTTGAAGTTGTCAGCACTCAAATTAGCAGTGGAGGAATGCGGCTAATGAGGGGCTGGGGTACAGGCAAGTAGGATGGGGGACCCACTGTCTTAGTCCATCAACACTCAGGGACACACCAGGGCCATCGGGCTGTCTCTCTGACTCCTGTGAACTCACAGTGACTTTAGCTTACTTTGGGAATAAGGAGAGGTGTGCCAAAAAAGAAACGGATCCCCTTTCATTTGTAGGAACCTTTCCATCACTGAGCAGTGAGTCAGGAGCTATATATTCTAGCAGCTTCCATCCCAGGAAGGGGCATCAGATCCGTCTTTTCTACAGGTCCAGCACAATCTGTAGCCTGGTTGTTCGGATCGATCCAGAAGCTGATTCCTGAACCCCGTGGGCCAGCCCAAGGACAGCATCTCCTCTGCGGTGGCTGTGTTTAGGGCTCAGTGAACGTGCCAAGCTTGCGGTCCAGGGTCTGCGTGGTGGTGGGGTGGGGCTCTGTCCAGCGTCAGGGCAGAAGACGGGCTGGCTAGCTAAGGCTCGGGGCACCACTTCTCCATCTGCTTCCGGTTCCCATTTCATTTGAACACAAACACCAGGCAGTTTAAGAGAGAAACGTCAAAGCTGGCTCAAAGTCACTTTAGAAAGTAACAGAGGATCACATGGTGGCTTCTCGCTGCAGGAGAGGAGCCTCACACTCAGGGCTGTGTCCTCCTCTACAAAATGGGCCTAAATTTAATCCAAGGATTAAACACATGAGTCCCTGTGAAGCATGTACCGCTGCTCAGTTTTGGGGGAGGGTGTTTCCAATTACAGTTACTGCTCCAAGGTAGCCCCAAGGGTCGCGGTGGGCTCCTCTGAAAACTGGAGAAGCCACATAGACACCCAGAAGTGACAGTGAATGCCAGACTGTCCCAGATGGAGAAGGACTTTGAGCTCAGCACAGTATGGATGGCAGGTGGCTGGAGGTGGCCGGCAGGCATCCCTGACTGCCCCTGGCCCTCTGTCCTGCTGGATGTCACTGTAGCAGTGGCAGCCCTGGGCCAGCCCCAACCTCTCGCCCACCTGCCCAGGGCTCCAGCATCTGCCTCTCCCACAGGTCCTCTGCATCTGCCCTGGACATAGGTCAAAGGCCCACCTGCTGCCCCATGCTCGGGCTGCCCTTGACCACAGCGTAATTTCTCCCGGTCTGTGAACCACAGGGGACCCACAGAATAGCTGTGAGGGGCTCGGTGAGGCCAGCTGGCCATGAGTTCAGTCATTCATCTTGATACCCGATTTCCTTGAATGCGTGCACACACACAGAAACACACAGAGTGCCTGACTGTGCTCTGACACTGTGTGGGGAACACACAGAGGGTGCAGCACCAAGCCAGCAGGGAAAGGGCTAAAAGATCACACCGAGAACATTCTTCTGGCTGTCCTTCAAAAAGTTTAACACCGTCCTAAGGGAAAAACATGTCAGCTTAGATGTTTCTCATGGATCAGAGCAGGCCAGCAAGGGTGGGGGCAGAGGTTGTCCGTGAACGTGAGTGAGGAGCCGAGGGTCTGGGAAAGCTGTCCCCTCACAGATGGAGTTCCCTTGTGGATGGTGTTGTGTCCTGTCTCTCCTGGACCATGTCCACCATGGAGCACAGGGAAGACGGAGGGACGGGATGGTGAGGCAGAGGGGAAGTGAGGGCAGGGCCCTGTGTTGCTCCATCTTGTTCCAACAAACCCCCCCCTTCAGGGCTGGTGGGTCATCACAGGTTTCTGTGGAGCACAAATATACACAGTACATAGTTGTGCACAGACGGGTGTGCACACAGACATATATGTGGGCATGCATACACAGATAAATGAGTGTGCACATGCACAGGCATGTACACATGCACAGAGACACACGTGGGCATACACACACAGACATGGGGCACACACACACAGATGTACATGTGTGCACACACAGGAGTACACACAGCAACACGAACATATGAGTGTATGCACATGCACAGACACATGGGCATGCACAAACAGAGGTACACATGTTGCACACACAGGAGTGCACACAGCAACACAGACATGAGTGTGTGCACATGCACAGACACATGGGCACGCACACAGACATATGAGGGTGCACACACAGGAGTGTACACACACACAGACATACGTGGACATGCACACACAGACAGGAGTGTGTCCACACATGCAGACACAAGTGGGCCCGTACATAGACATATGAGTGTGTATACATACGAGGGTGCACACACGCAGACGGGCTCACAAACACAGACGTACACTTGTACACACACATACACATGAATGCACACAGCAACACAGACACATGTACATAGAAGGTGCTGGTCAGTCACCAATGGGGCTTCTGCATAGTGTCTCTGCCTCTGCTCCCCCAGCTGTGACGCTGGGTCAGCGGCACCTGCCCCTCATCAGAGGGGGCGCATAGATAGAAAATATCTGAAAATTTAAAGCTCTGAAACCCATGGAGGTATTTTCGAACTTGAAAGCATTTAGACTTTCAAGTCCCTGTTGGTCAGTTTCTTACTAATGGTCACCAGCCCTCTGTCAGGCCCGCAGGCACCTCTACCCTTTCCCAGCAACCCCTACGCATGTCCTTGTCCCCTTGTTGGGGTGACCTAAAGACGGCGAGCCACCCCTCCCCGTCTGCCAGTACAAGCTCACACAGTTAGGAATAGCCTTTCCCCACCTTTGTGCGTCCCTAGTGTGAGATGCTTGGAAACCCTTTTAAAAATGGAGTTTGAGGAAAGAATACAGCGCCTGTGGGAGTGGACAGCCACTGCGGGGGCACAGGGCATTTGGGCCTTGACTGCAGCCACCGGCCCCAAGTCATCAAGGCCATCCACAGGACATGGGCATGACCTCGAGGTCCCCAGAGATGACCTCTTCTGAGCTGTCACAGAGCCACATGTGTGAGGTGCTGTTGGACAGGCGGCATCCACACAGGGCAGGAGGCTTCCCGGGTTCTCGTGAGGGGCTGCCAGCCCAGGTGTTCTGCAGAGCACTCTCTCCCATGGCCCCTGGGGACAGCCTTGACCCCAACATCTGCACAGGTGGTTTGCTGAATGAGATTTACTGCACGGGTGAGCTGCTGGGGCTGAGGAGTGTGTCCTCACTGCCTCAGGTGCTGTCCCCTCCCCTGTGTCCTCTCTCTCAAGGACGGTCCCCTCCCCGAGTGTCCTCACTGTCTTGTGGGTGGTCCCCTCCCCTGAGTGTACTCACTCTGTCACGGAGGGTCCCCTTCCCCAAGTCGAGACTCAGCCCAGGGTAAGTGGAGCCCATATCACTGGTATATTCTGGCATCTTTAAGAAACGTTTTCAATTTTTCTTTAAATCTTTGGTTGATTTCACTCTGTTAGCTTCTCCCATTTTCTCTGCTCTGGAGTCCTAACGCCAGCACGGAGACTGGAGAAGGGGCCCCGGGGCTTTCAAGACGCCTCCGGAGGGAGGAGACAGGCTTACCGCAAAGCTGTGGTTGGCCACCCCCTTCCTGCTGTTGGGGTTTCTCTGTGTCAGGGACCCGCGGTACACCGACTGCCGATGAAAGGAGGTCCCGTCTTTACCTTCAGGGAGCGCAGGAGAAAACACACAGTTTAGTGCTATTCTTTCTCCCTTGCCTTGGAGCGAGCGTTAAAACCCGATCTCACGGCGGTGGCAGAAATGCTCCCTCGAATGAAACGCAGAACGCTTCGGCATTTCCTTCAGTTCTGTGACGTGCCATGGGCCTGGGGGGGTGGTGTGCTCCTCAGAACAGAGGGTGCCCCTCCCCCCAGGGGTTCAGTCATGTAGAGGGGCATTTGGTTTCCCATCCTAGTCAGCTGTTTGTGAGCCACAGGTGAGCAAACCCTGGGTGCGGGCAGCCAGTGGCCTTCCTCCTCTAGCAGCTGTCGGGGGGCCGCCTGACATGTACCTGCTCCTTGGGGTGGGGGTGCAGGGGGTGCTGGGCTGCGTCTCCTCTGCCCAGCCCCATGTTCTGCGACATCTAGGCAGCCTGACCTCAGCCGCCGCGGACAGGTTTACTCCATGGAAACTGGCAGAGGCCACCAAGGAGGGCTGACGGTCGCATTTACGCAGGGGGGCTGGCAAATGAGCTCGGGGTTCCTTTTTGGGTGGAGAACGTGTTGCCAGGATTTGCTACGTGTTCCTGCTCCCAGACCAAACTCTACGGAGGGAACTGCTCACCCAGAGATCCCAGCCATGCGGCAGTGAATCCTTCTGATGTGGGGATGGATGTCTGGCCCACAGCTGAGAGCCACTCCGCCGAGACTGGCTGTGGTGGCAGGAGCAGCGTGTGGGGACCAGCAGCCACAGCTGGGCTGTTCAGCCCCTGGGAAGCCTGCCAGCTCCAGGGGAACTGGGACCAGGTGAGCGGCCTCTGACCAACACCAGGCGCTCACCTGGGCTCCTCCCGCTCAACTGGGAGCCCTCACTTGGGTGGGAGCCGTGGCACTTGCTGGAAGCTCCCCCCGGTGCTGGTGCATGTGCTCTAGGAGCCTCCTCCCGGCCCTTGGCAGGTGGCCTCATGGCTCTGAGTGGGGGCTTCACCTCAGAGGGTCTCAGGACCTGCCCTGTCTGCGGCCTGACCTGCCTGGCTACAGGGAGCTCTGGGGTGCAGAGAGGCAGCTGCACGGAGGAGAGCTGGGCACAAACAGGGATGTGCAGAAACCTGCTCTGAGGAGGTGGTGGAGAAACTCCTGGGGTGGGGGAGACAATGCACTTGGCCTCGGAGGGCAGAGGTGGGTAGGAAAGGGAGTGAGGAGGGCTCTGGGCAGAAGGCTCAGCCCAGGCAAAGGTACGGAGGTGTGTGTGTGCACAGAGCGATCAATGCCCACATGTGCCTGTGAGTGTGTCTTGTTCACCCAGGGCTCCTGTGTGGGCTGGAAGGTGAGAGTCTGGAAGGCTGTGCTAAGAAATCCCACTCATTCTGCCAGCAGGTGGGAGCCAACGATTGTTTGGGAGCAGAAGAGGAACACAGAGGGAGCTGCGTGCTGGGACCGTGGCTGTGGGTAGAGCTGTAATGAGGGGGTTGTGAGGGCAGCTCAGACGTAGGGACAAGAGGAGATGCCATGGTGGCTCAGAGGCCTGGAGGCCTGGAAGTCCCGCTGGGGGACTAAACCCTGACCCAGAAAGGAGGCTGCTTCCCTCTGGTGACCCGTGGCCGGGCTGTAAGGGGAGCAGCGCACCAGCACACGATTCCCCGGCAGCCTGGCCGAGCACCACGGGAAAGGCAACCGGGCCTTCCCTCCCATTCACCCTGAGCGAAGCTGATGTCCTTGTTGCTACTGAGACATCAAGGGAAGCTAAGTCGTGTTCTGTGCCTTGCCTGAGAGGGTCGGGAGCTGCTGAGGCCAGAGAGCCCTTTACGACGCAAAACATGGAGAACACCAGCGTCACCTCCTCTGTGTCCTCAGTGCAGAGAATTCCAGAACACCCAGCCACCGCAGTGCTTCCTGCCGGTGGCCGTGGTGGCTCGGGGAGGGCCCTTCAGGCTCCGGGGCAGGAGACGCTGTGTCGTGGGGATGACCCAGAAACGCAGAACCCCGACTGGCCACTCCCACACCCTCCAGCTCGTTTCCCAGCCTGCGGGGATGAGGGAAGCCGCTAACTCTTACCTTGGCTTTTCGGGGAATTAGTGAACTTCCTTCTGAGAAGATAGGGTGCTGTTGTCACCTAGAAGAAAGAAGATGTCTCTGGGCATCATGAATTGCTGTCATTCTTAGCAACACGAGGAGCGAACTTGGGACTTCCCACGATTCTTCCAGATTCTAGTGAATTCTGTCCGCTGCCTTCTGTTCTTTGGCAATATTGGGACTTTTATCAATATTAAAATGCACGGTATCAATAAATGAAACACCAAATATCAGAGCATAAAAGAGATGCTTACCTTTGTCAGCAGTGGGCGGGAGGGCAGGGAACACACATTTCAGCCCCACGGACCTGGGTTCAAGTCCAGGCACCACCCACCCACCCCCATGATGTGGACGACTGTGTGTCCTCTCTGAACTCCTCTGGAAAATGAGGCAGTAGCCCCCTCCTATGGCTAGCGGGAGACTACCCGCTCTTCACATGTTCCCAAATCCCATGGCTGCTGGTCCCCATGCCTTCCCGTCACCCTCACTCCCGCTGCCTGCCTCTCCACGATGCCTCTCCCTGTTCTGCCTTGCTGGGCATGAGCAGGTGGCCTCACTCCCTTGGAAATCTTCCTACGTCTGGCCTGGTATTCTGCCTGGCAGGTGTGGGGGATGCACCTGGAAGCCTGCTGGAGAGGCCTCCAGGGCTGGGCTTCCCTGAGCCCATCAGTAAGCTCCAGGGCCTCCAGAAGAGGGTGGGAGGTCAGGGCCCGGGGGCCCGGGCTGAGACTCCTCCATCATTTATCCTGTCATTTATGGTCTGCGTGATCTCAGTCAAGGACGTCAACTTCTCTGGGCTTTGGTCTTCTCACTGGGACAACAGGGTTAACCGCAATGCTTCCTCACCAGGTACGTAAACCTCAGACGCAAGGAGCCTTCAGAAAAGCACAGTTTTTAACTCTAAAGAGCTACCAGTGTCACTGTCACGACACACAGAAGTGCTGCGTGTTCACTGTGGCTCCGAGGGGACATCGGGCAGCAGGCAGGACTGGGAACAGACGCCACTCTTTCGGGGGCACTTGGGAGGGCGCCTCCAACCGCACCCCCAACCACACGGCCTACACCTTGGAGATGCCCTGCACGCTGTGAGCGGGGCCACTGTCTCCCACACCCCGGGCCCCGTAACACCGCATGCACGCTGGCTCCTGATGCTTCCACAGCTGGCCCCCACATCCCCCTGGTGGGCCTGTCCCCAGGCCTCTGGAGCCTGCCAGCCCGCACGGGCCAGGGAGAAGAGCCCAGAACGGACCTCGTCCATGATTGATGGCATTGGAGGGGGGGGTCCATGCGGCCTCCTTGCCCCATACAAGACAACGCCCGGGGCGTCACTGGGAGCCACAGATACCTTGCGTGGGGTCTGCCGAGGTGGGAGGCTTGCTGGCCTCCTCCCGTCGGTCCCACCTTCCCGCTCCTCATCTGGGTTTTCCCGGATTTCCCCAACCAATGTTCTAACACCAAGTCTGTCCCCGTGTGTGCCTCTGGGGAAGCCGCCCTGCGGGGCAGGCCGAGCTGCAAGGTGTGTCAGGGTCAGCCCCACTGACACGTGTCAGCTCCCTGCTTGCTGTGCTGCCAGGGAGTGGCCCCGATCTCTTCCTCCTGGAACGACACATACCTCCTCCATGGGGTCTGCGTTCGGATCCTTAGGATTCCGGTCCAGTCTCTCAGCAAGCCGGGGAAGAAATATCTGGGGACAATGAAAAGGCCTGTACCTAACGGTGGCTTGTTTGACGCCTGCCCCAGGAGGACCAGCGGGACAGGGGCACGGCCTTTCTCCGTAAACATGGGGCCAGGTGCTCAGGGACGGCCCGTCAGCCCCCAGCTCACCAGCCCAGTAGCCTGGGCTGCCAGGTACAGCCCAGTAACACACAGGACAGCCCGTTAGCTTTGACATTCAGAAACAATGAATACGGTTTATAAGTCTGCTCCAAGCATCGCAGGGGATATACTCATACTCGAAAGTGACGTGTCATTTATCTGAAGTTCGAATGTCCTGTGTACCTCCTGCAGCCAGACCTGGGGCTCCCCCGGGACCACCCTGTGTTTGCCTGCCAGGTTGCCCCACCGGTGTGACCAGCTCCGGGGACCCCAGCTTGACTCTGGGCAGATGAGTGTTGGTCCCAGACCTACTGTGGAGGGTGGGGGGCAGCGCCCTCCCTGCTGTCCCCAGGGAATCTGTTCCAGTCACACCCAGCCAGGCTGGCAGGGTGGGAAGGGAGGGGGCCAGTCAGCCTGTTGGTTTCAGGCCCCCGGGTGTGGCTCTGGCTGGGGCTCTGGGCACAAAGCCAGGCGCCGGGCTTCCTGGACTCACCGGCAGGTTAGATTTCCTCCGGGGCTTTCCGGAAGGCTTCACGGTGAGCCCTGCAGCCTGCAAGGCGGCAATCTTGGACTTGATGTTGGAGACCTGGCAGGAAAAAGGACAGACACACGGACGTCACTCTGATACACCAGCTTGACGTCACAGTCCAGGAAGAGTAGCCTCCCATTCACCAGCTTTCTTACAGTCCCCTTAAGATGGGGTCCCAACAGATGCGATTCCTGGGGGCCCATTATCATGCATCTTCATGGTTGTCGAGGAGGGGGCTGCTTCAAGGGTCACCCCCATGCAGGAGGAGGGGGGCTCTGTACATTTTCAGGCACTTTGGGAAATCTGGCTCCCCCCAGGGATGGCAGGAGGGGCAGTGACAGCGGACAGTGTCACCACAGCTCTAAGAGACAGGCCTACACTATGGGCAAAGGCTTGACTGGCCTCTGGCAGAGCCTGCCTTCCTGACATCATTTTAAATGGGCCCCCAACCCTGACTCCCACAGTAGCCAAAGGAAATTTCTGGAAACAGAATCAAGGCCCCATCACCCCTATTCTGGTCCCTCCAACGGCTCTCTGGACTCTGCCCTCCTCTTGCAGCAGTCTCCTACCCTCTCCCCCTCACTCATTCTGCCCCAGGCTCAGGGTTTCACTGCTCCTTCCTGAACATGCCAAGTTCAAGACCACCCCAGGACCGCCACACATGTGTGCTGCTTTCTTCTTGCAATATTCCTTGCTGGGCAGCCCACCTGGGGGCTCCTCCAAGCCACCCTCACTTCCTCCCTGCACGGCTGGCTTTAAGAACTGATCCTTGGTCATTGGCTTGGCCTCTATCTCCTTCCACGAAAGCAGAAACTCCATGAAGGCAAGGCTCTATCAAAGAGTGCAACAGCTGTGCCTTTGTGCCTTGCCATTTTCAGGAGTTTGAAAATCATTTTCTGAGCAAGAAGGAATAAACTAATGCAAAGTCCTCGAGGTGGCTTGTCCCCAACACACACAGCTCTGGAGACACGCTCCTTACTCCTGGTGGGCACCTGCTGATGAGCAGAAGCGAGAAAGGGCCGTGGGTGCGGACTCCCCCTGCAGCCCGAGGGGCAGACCCTCTTTTCTCTGGGGGACACCGGGGGAGGGCAGAGCAGAGTTCAGTCATCTTGGCTGTCCCTGAGAGACCCTGGCAGTGTCCTTCGACCTTTGTAGGCTCCTGACGCTTGAGTCCTGGACCCACACTTGGACTCACAGGATGACCTTTGGGTCAGAGTCTGCTCCAGACCTCAGGGTTGTCCTAAAACTGGAGCCTGCTTCTGGAGAAGGCCCCTCCTCCTGGGACAGGGAGGGGTAAGCGTCAGCATCATTCTTGTAGGGCTGAACACCCTGCTTGCCTCTCCCCAAGGTAAATGGGATGAAAACAGGGGTGGTGGTGTGGGCAATCCCCACAGAAACCCCAAGCTCCTGTTCTGGAGCTTTGGTGCACTGTCCACAGCTGCCAGAATCCCACCACGATTCCGCCTGGAGACCCCCCACCCCCGGGACTGGTGTTACCTCACTCTCCACCTGATGAACCTCTGAGGCTGTGACAGCCACTCTGTCCTCCAGCTCCAGCAGCTCCTTGTCTGCGGTCCTGCTGGGCTGCACAAGGTCCTGAGGGTCCCCAGGGATGGTTTCCTGTCTGTACATCTGGCCCACAGCCCCGCTCACCTGGGAGGGGGAAGCATGGAGCGTGATGACCAGCAGGAGAGACGGCAGGGCGCTCCCCAAGATGGGCCCATCCTATGGCATTCTTTCCTCTGAACTTGGGGCTGGGTGACTAGCTGGCTGGCTGGGGGCTAAGCCTCCCATGCAGCTCTTGTTGGGGCCCAGGGCCCCCCAGAGCTTGGCTGGCTGCCTGGGGTGGGCAAGGGGCTACGTCACAAGCTCTTGCCTCCTGGCCCGGGAGTCAAGAGCTCTTGCCTCTTCCCAGGTCCTGCCGAGCCCAGTCAGGTGGCCTCACCTCCAGGCCTGCCCCCGGGAGGTCCCTGATGGAGGGGCTCCTGTCCAGTTCTGCTTCTTCCTCCTTGCTCCCCTCCTCCTCGGACGAGGCTCCTTGGTCACTTATGTGGCTGGTCAGCTCCTCCAGCTTCCTCCTGAGGGTCTCCTCTTCTCTGTCGGCATCTGTGGGCTCGCAGCCTGGGAGACACTGAGACAACCAAACAGACTGGGATTCAGCTGGTCATCTGTGTGCACTGTGCTCAGAGACAGGACTCTGGGGGAAGTCTCCATTACTCGCCCCCAGTGCCTGTGCTGGGGCCAGTCCTGGCCCTCGTGAACCAGGGTCTGTAGGGTGGGGCACTCCGGTGATCCTGTCGCCACCCAGGCCAAAGATCCACCATTCATGACCAAGACACTGAGCTTTCCGTTGGGGACACTTTTACCATGGGAGGACAGTTCTTCCCTCCGACCCTAAATGGGATCCCCAAGATGAGGGAGTGGCCGGCAGACAGAGCCCACTCTCACCAGCAGGAATCTGGGGACCATCTCCGCAGAAGCACTAAATTCCCAAGAACTGGAAGGAAAGCTAAGGCCACCATCCATAACGGGCCCTGGGAAGGGGAGCGTGAGGCCCGTTTTGACACTGAGAGTTCTAGAACACCAAGTAAAATCTGGGAGTGGCACCACACGAGAGGGCAAGGGGTGAGCAAGAAGAATGACAAATTCAGCAAGTGAGGCAGCTGGATCTGAAAGGTATGACGTGTCACTACCGTAAGGGAGCTGTGGTCACCGCCACTCCTGGTTGGCACAGGAAGGCGCTAATTCATTATGCCAGGCTGCTCGAACTAAAAGTCATTAGCTGGCAAGAGCCTCGGGTCGCTCTGGGCCAGGAGGCACCAGCTAACGGCCTCAAGTGACTAAAAGTACAACTTCCTCCTCTCCTGAGTCACCAGAGTCTATTAACGCCCAGACCAGACCCGAGAAAATCAATCCTTCCTTTCCTCCAAGCCCGGCAGGTGCGTCCTTCCTGCCATTATCTCCTCGGGAGCTCACCCTGTTTTCAAAGGGAAATGCTGAGCCACATGAGCGACAGGATGCGTTTGCTTTGTTCGGTAGGTAATTGGTTTGATCTTCACATCACCGAGGGCTTTGAGTGGGCAAAGCTGCCCAAAGAAGAATACAAAAGCTGAGAAACGTCACCGTCACCGCTTGGTGAGGACTTGGAGCGACTGCCACTGCCGGTAACCGAGCCGCCGTCTGGCTGCCTGGGCTGGAGAGGTGGGATCGATACCCGGCTGAGAGTGTGCACAGACTGCTTCTGTCTTCCGGGGACACGTGGCCGGCACAAAAGACCCCACCCCCTCACCGAGAAGAAGAGGGTGACCCACCGGTGCCTGACACAGCTGCTGTCAAATGTCACTTCCAGATTGAAAAAAAGAAAATCACCCTGAGACAAGGAACTAGGGTTTTTGTTCTCATCTGGGGCTGGAGGAGAGACAAGAGCTGAGGGGTGACAGTGATGAGGGAGCACGGGGCTGGCTGAAGACAAAGCAAAAGCTGGCGCCTTGCACCCTTTCTCCATCCGCTCCCCCTCAGTCATATGTGTAGCATCCCTCAGGCAGCCCTGACTGCCATGAACAATAAGCAAATAATTAACTTGCAGAGCTCACAATCCTGCAAGACAGGAGTCTCCCTTGGCTTACAAATGTCCTAAATCTTACTAACAAAGATGACTGATGGCAGGATTGTGACATCCCACCAAAAAGTCTCCCAACTATCTTAATGTTAATGGCTGGTCTAAAGACAACATTGATCCAGCAGCAAGGGTAAGGCCTCCGGTTGGCCTGGGACATCCGGGCACCTCGGCACCTCGTAGGCCCTCTTTAACATATGAAAACTCCGTTGAAACCTCCCTTCCCCTCCCCTTCCCCCAATGGCAAGGTATAGAACCTGCCATCCCTCACAACCCGGGGCAGCCCCTCTTCCTGCCCACGGGTCCTGTCCCCGTGCTTTAATAAACCACCATTTTGCACCAAAGATGTCTCAAGAATTCTTTCTTGGTCATCGGCTCCGGACCTCAGCCCACCATTCCTCACCTAGGTTCTAGAACTTCATCAACAGGACCCACAGCCCCTTGCAGGGACCCCTGGAATGGTCTGCCCTGGGTTTTCCCCGGGGTACCTGGCCTGCTGCCCACTTGGCCTTTACACAAAGATGTGTGGGACACGTGCTCTGGGAGAGGCTGGGGGAGGTGGAGTTGGAGACAAGCTCCGAGCATGAAATAGGGAATCATTCAAGGAGGCAGGAAGGATGGCACGTACCAGGAGGGCTGGCCAGATGTCAGGGAATGTGTTTTACTGAAAGTTATTACAGTCGTTAAATTAAAAACTTACTGAAAACAGACAGTTCCAGTCTTTATCACCTTGTCATCTGACTGGGGGTTCCTCTGTCCACTGTGGCTTTGCCACACAGGAAGGTCCCTGCCTTGGCCTCGCCGCCCCTCCACTACCCTCCCCCAGCCCTGCTAAGGGCTGACCCCTGGTCTGATCAAAGGTTACTTTCCTGTGTGGTGTTTTCCTCACTCTTCCATAAAAGAGGGTCCAGGCCCCAAGAAGTGAGAGCCACTCTGGGTGGAGAATGCTGGACGGCTTTCACTGCAGACCTTCTCAGGGTCTTTCACACCCTGCTGTGCTCAGGGCAGAGGGAGAGCACCCTTCTTCCAGAGGCAGAGGGTGGGCACAGAGAACCTCTAGCCCATGGCTGTGGGAAGCTTCTGGGTAGCGCTCCAGGAAAGAGAGTCAGCTGTGCCTCAGGGCACGGGCTCTGGAGAGGGAGACTTCACATTTCTGTTCCGCTGACATTAGCCCAATTTTAAAACCAAAAACATGCACCGACTCCTCAGAAGCCATGCGAAGAAGTGCTCCTTCTACAAGTCTGCTGCTTTTTTCCGGCAGATCCCATTTCCCGAGGCTTGGACCGAGGATCAAGGTTGGAAGAGCCTCTCACCTTTTCTGCATCAGCTGAGATTTGGGAGGGCTGGCACCCCACCCGCCCAGTGGGGGTCCCGTCCCCATGCTGGCACCTCTGCTGCTGGGGACAGAGGGTTTAGCAAAGTCTGGGTCCCACTGGGTGGGTCCCACTGGGTAGCTCCATTAGTCACCAAGGGCCACGGATGGTGCTGCTAGAGTGACAGCCAGGAGTTTTAGGGGGTGTGTGGGCTGGGGCTGTGTCAGATGAAGCTCCTCCAGGGTTGTCAGAGTGCGCACAAGGCTAAGGGGTGGGGGAAGGCCCTAGCTCCCTGCAGAGCGGCCCCTCCCACCTGCATCTAGAAGAGGGCCAAGCACAGCCGCATGGGTCCCAGCTGCTTTCCGCCTTTTCTGAACACGCTCAACATCAGTCATTCCTTCCATCTGACAGCCTGAGCTCCATCCCTGGGTCACCCTGAAGGGAGAATCCCCAGGGCCACCTCCCACCCTTCAAGTCTCCCTGAGGGGAGGGTCCCAGGAGGAACTCTGAGCCACATACTAGAGCCTGGGTCAGTCCTCGCTCCTGAACACATGCCTGAGACCAGCCGTGGCTGAGCTGCCTCTGGGATTCCATCCAGAGCAGGGCTCTCCTCTTGATGTCCTGCCTCTGGCTGCTCACTAACAAAAGGCCCTAATCCCAAGATCTCCTCTGTAGGAGTTGGGCCTTGCCAGGGTCTCTATGAGTCTGCATCAGCCTATGGTCAGGCTGTCCTCGTATAAAGTGTGGTAGCCTTTCCTCCCATAAGATGTATTTGCTCAGATCTGACTCTGCTGTCTGTAAGTGGGACCATGGTTTAAATTCAGGGAAGGGAACCCGGGATACTCAGAGGAATCTTGTGATTTATGTCATAAATCAGGGTCTACAACGTGAGTGAGTCTCCCTCATTTAACAGGTGTTTTGTATGTCAAATTAAATTTTCTTAAAACCTGCGGAACATCTACTAAAGGCATACCCTGGTGGAGTATTTGCTCCTCTCGTAAATGACAGAATGCTTGATGGGGCGTAAGCTAAGTATCTGCCTCCAGAGGAACCAAGCACTGACACAGGCCACAGTACGGATCCTGAGACCGTGACTCCGTGTGCAGGAAGCCAGGCACGCACATCAAGCGGTGAACGCTCCCGTCTGGATGCAATGCCCACGGCGCACGGCGGAGACGGGAAGCAGGCCGGTGGCCGCCTCAGCTGGAGGGAGCGGATGGGGAGCGACGGCTCACGGGATCGGCTTCCCTCTGGGGCGGTGACGTTTTGGGACCGACAGAGGGGACGGCTGCACCAGGCTGTGAACGCACTGAGTGCAGTGAACATGAGCTTCAGGACGGTGAATTCTACATTATGTGGATTTCATGCCAACAGGACAGCGGACATTTGGATGATACTGCTCGCACGTCTCTGCTACACAGGCCTGGGCAAACGTGCGGCTTGAAAGCACTGAAAGCTTTGATTTCTCCAAAGCAGCTTGGCATGAAGGTTAAAAAATCTCCATCCAAAGCATCAGCGGGAAGGAAAGTTTTGCAGGTGCCTTACCTGACTCTGGGACGGGGTGTGGCCTCCTCCTCCGCATGGGTGGAAGGCAGCGTGGGGAGCCCCGGGGCTCTCGCCATCGTCCTCCGAGGTGTCCATTTCGGCCAGATAGTGGGAGGGGAGCCGCTCACTCCTGGTGACGCTCTTCCCTTTGGAGTGAGAGTGGGATCACATTATCCAGAGCAAAAAGTTGGAAGCCAGTGCACACGCTTTTCCCAGTAAAGAAAAACGAGAGATGACAGAAACCGAAGACATGATTTCAGCCCCCCGAGGTGAGGAAGCAGAGAACCTTAGATCAAGGTCAGAGCGGAGCGGATCCCAAACCCTCACACGGGACCTTCAGGAAACAGGATCCTGCCCGGAACTCTCAGTGGGGCCAGAGGAGCAGAGACCACATCAGCCGGGTGACCACAGTACACGAAATTCCACCACGTGAAACTGTGTGCCCAGAGCGTGGCTGATGTGGGGCCCAGGCAGCGTCCGTGAGTGGTGGGGGCTCTGGAAAGTCTGTCCATGCTGGTCGCTGAGGGCTATTTCTCGCATCTGTGTGTGGGCACGGATCACCTCCAGCATGCCCAAAAATGCTCATCCTGTGCTCCAGATTGGGGGGAACTACTGTCCCCATGGCCTCACCGCAAGGCCCCTCCCTAGGGCTCCAGACCCCTCCCTGGGAGGTGGAGTCAGAGGGAGAGGTGGCCAGGGCTGGCCGCATGGGAGTCACTGTGCATGGCCGCTACTGTCCTCCACAGGCACCAGTCCCCACTGGCTCAGTGAGTCCTGCCAACAGGTGAACGAGCTTGGGAGAGGGCCCCGAGCTCCAGGGAGACTGCAACCCCGGGCCCCGCTGGCTTCAGCTTGGGAGACCGCATGCTGGGGACACAGTCTGGCAGTGCCTGGACTCCCTCCCATACGGACAGGATGGAGATCCGCTGTTTTAAGTTGCTACATTTGTGACACTACAATCTTGTTTAGTGGCTACAACGGTGTCACACGCCAGGCATGAGCCCTCTTCACAGGGAGGAGAAACTGAGTCACAATGGCTAAGCTGGTGGAACAAGCGGCTTGCCCCGTTCCACCCAGCCTCAGACGAGGCCCCTGCGTGTCGGGAGCATGTCCCCTGAGATGCTCCCCGTTCCAGGGATGAAGTGAAACTGCTGGTTGGTCAGAAACGTGGTCTCCCTCGGCCTCTCCCTCCCTGCCTGCCACCCCGTCGGTGTCCTCACCGTGAGACAGGATCATGGTGGGGGTCAGGGAGTCTGTGACGTCCCCGTCCCCGTCCACCCCCATCCTATGACCTGTTCAATGCAGATTCATTTATTCACTGTTCAGCGGGAAGTAAAGCCCCCATGTTCCTCCCCAAATGCCTCCAGCACCCTAATCAGCCTGTGGACCATGAGATTATGTTCCCTATAATATAATGAAAAGGAAAAATGGAAAGGGGACCGATTTCCTGGCAGGAGGTGTCTTAACCACATTTCCCGGCAGCTGGCCCCACGCGGCGGCCACGTGGGAGGGGGAGGGCCGGGCTGCCTCTGTGATCTCATCTGCTCCTGCATTAGGGTGTCTGAACTCCTGAACCCATACTCCCACAGGGCACAGGAAAAGACAGCAATTCAGGATTTCATTATGAAGCGCGCTGTCTGACAACAAAATTCAACTAAGCAAGTCTAGTTCTCAGCACTTGCAGACCTCACGATTCGTAGCTGGGGGCTGGTGGTGGACCAGGGGGAAGCAGTGCCCAAACGGGACCTGCATTGTCCGTTCCCAAGAGTACCATCCATTCCCAAGTGCACTGTCCATCCCCGAGAGTACCATCCTCCTCCAAGTGTACTATCCATTCCCAAATGCACCGTCTGTCCCCAAGGGCGCCATCTGTCCCCAAATGTACCATCCATCCCCAAGTACGCCATCTGTCCTCAAGTGCACCATCCATTCCAAACGCGCCATCCGTCCCCAAGAGTACTGTCCATCCCCAGGTGCAGTGTCAGTCCCCAGGCTTGGACCTGACCTGTCCTTTGGTCAGGATGGATGGTCCAGGTGACCAGTGATCCTTATCATTGCAGGGACACCTGCCTGTCTCTACCCCAAGCCAGCTCAGTACCCTCCCTACAGCTGATAACAAGCTATGTGACCAGCTGAGCTGTTGATGCTGGGACTTCTGAGTGTCAGGACGGCAGCGTCCAGCCTGGGGGTGGGGGGGAGTGGGTGGGAGTGGATGGGGAGTGGTGTCTACCACGACCAGACATGCCAGACAAGGCAGTGAAGGAAGGGGTTGCTATCAATCGGCCGGCGTGTCTGCACAAATCAGGGCAGTGGGTGGGTTTTCTGCTGACCCCTTCCCCAATGCAGAGCCCATCAAGGGACCTACCAGCTGCAGCAGCAGTCCCCAGGGCTGTCCTGCGGGACTCTCCAGGGACGCAGAGCTCAGTGAGGGTGTCCTGTCCCGCAGGGGAGAGGCTGTCCGTCTGCTCTTCTGGAGGGGGGTGGCATCCAGGGGCAACCATGGCCTCTGGGGAGGCGTCCTTGGCACGGGGTTCATCAGTGAAGGTTTGAGCACACGGGACCTGAAGGGCGCGTGAGGTTTTACTAGGAAGGGCAGCTCCCTGGCACGGGGGTCTTTCCATCCTAGTCTGAGGGTTTCCAGACCTCACGGGAGCAAACGCTAGGCACTCCCTGCTCTGGCCCCTTGCAACTCAGGTCCCTTTATTTGCAGAAATCCTGCAGAGAACCATTTACTGCCCACTCTGTATCACGTGTCCGTGGAAGGCTGGGGGGCTCTCGAGACCCTGGGCCACTCACTGTACAAGGGAACACATCTGACAGCTCAGGGCTCTGACCCACCTAGAGCCTGAGGCCCCGAGGAGGTGGGTGGGGGAGCTATTATCTGGGTGGGGTGGGGTGGTGGGTGGAATGTGTTGTTCTAACTGCATACACCTTAATACTCCCAGAAAGGTGAGCGGGAGCATGGCAGGACCCCTGGGGGCCCCTCGGCTGCAGCCCCAGCCCCTCTTCTACCCTTCCTCTGGCTGGCAGAAGCTTCTCTCTGTTGTGCCCTTGCCCCCAAGGATACAAGGTACTGAGGTTGTCTGGAAGTCACATGCCCCAGCTCCTTTCCAGCTTGAGGGGGCAGGAAGGAAGCGGTCCTCAGGGCCCGGAGACCACAGGAAGCAGAGGCCACAGGGGCTGTTCTTGCAGCTGGAGTGGGACTTGTTATCCAAAGACCTCTGGGGTGCCGGCTTGCTGCCCTGCTGTCCTCTCCCCTGAAGCAGTCTGCGGATCAGCCCAGGCAGACACAGCCCCGCCCAGCTTGGGCCTGGAACTGCTGGACGGATGCCCAGGCACCTATCAGGCCCTGAGTCCAGGACAGACAGCATTCCTCTGGCCTGCTCCCCTGACAAGCAGCCCATCCGAATTCCCGGGGCCCCTCATTCGTCCAGCCTTGGTTCCCCTCCTGCACTCCACTTTTCCAAGGGGCCAGCCCTGTCTCTGCAAAGATGGGGGGTGTGAAGCTTCTGGATCCTGTGGGATCCCAGATCCTCAGCACCCCAACTCCCTCCCCCTCCCCCCAGCCCATCAGGCCCATCAGGCCTGCTATGGCCATCGGACTCCTTCCCAGAGTGCCGTCCCCCACCTGGGGCCCGAGCACCTGTCGCTCAGGTTATCCTGGGAAGGACGGGGGCAGAAACGAGAGCCCACTGACCTGCAGGCTGTCCGTGGCGGCTGGCACTGGGGACGAATCTGGGGGGTGACTGCCAGACCAAGTTGAGTCGTCAGAGTCAGCCTCAAAGTCCAAGTCGTGAATGGAGAGACGCTTTTTCTTAGGTGCAGATGTGGGCAAGAGGAGCAGAGTCAGGGTCAGCTGGATGGCAAGGACCTGAGACCCTCTGCCCTGGGCAGGGTGAGCGCCCTCAGGGGCACCCTCACCTCCCACCCTAGACACAAACCTGAAGGAGCTCAAGGCAGCACCTCGGAATGCCCTGCAAGGTCTGCCTCTTTAGCCTCTCTTAGAGGAGCGGAAGGAAACACCTGCTGGACCCAAGGGGCCTAAGGCTGCTCCGGTGTGCCGAGGACACGGCAGCCTCGGGATGGGGGGCGGGGAGCACAGGCAGGCTCCTCTGGGGCTCCCAGATACTTCTTTCCCTTGAGAGGTGGGGGACGGATGGTTCAGGCAGGTGAGGGGCACCCCCCGCAAGGTCCCAGAGGTGGGGGAGAACTCCAAGTTGTCCAGATGAACAGCACCCACCTACTGAAATCCTCCCTCACGCTAATCTTGATGCTTTAACGGCATGACATAGGGAATATTCCAGACACTGGTTAGTATTTAAGCTCTCTGAGTGGCACGTTTACAATTTTCTCCCCATAGACTGGCCAGAACTGAATGTCATGGATCCTGGTCTCCTCTCGGTGTCTCCAACTAAACTCCTTGTCTCCCCCGCCCCAAACGGCTCCCCTTCTGTCATTCCCCCCTCCAATCTCCAGAAACCCCGGGGGGTACTCCGTTTGTCTGTCACCAAAAACATGTTATGAAATAAGTGAAGATAGAAATGAACCTAAAAGCAAGGCTTATGGCTGGCTGTAAAAAAAGTAAAATGTTCAGAGGGGAGTCAAAGAGGTTCTCTTCCCTGAAGGATACCAAAGCCACCTGGCAAGACAGCAGGATGCCCTCTGCGACCCCTGCCTGCCCTCACAACCTCAGAGCGTGCTCTTGGGACCCAGACCGGACAGGTCGGGTGGGCTTCCCAAGGGCTCTGTCCGCCCCATAGTTTGCTCTGGGGTTTCTTATGGTGAGACCACGTGCTGAAGGCATGATCCCGTTTGGTGCTCGGTGTCTCACACTCTCCGGGCACGGCCAGGGAGGTAGGGTCTCTGTGCTCATGCTACGGTAACCGGTAAAGTCAAGGAGAACACTGAGGTTTTTAGGACATCAGAACCCCAGGCTCCAGCTGGGGGATCGGTGGGGGTGACCAGGGAAGACTTACTTTGCTGCCAATGGGCTGGGCCTGGGCTGCTGTGTCTAGTTCCCCATCCTCATCTGTCTGCTCACTATCACCACTTCCCTCGCCAGCGCTTGCCTCAGGCCCACCTGCAACAGACGCACGCGTGACTCAACCCAGGGAGAGAGATTGGGGGCCACCCATTCATTCCCCACCCACCTATCCACCTACCCATTCATCCACCCAACCCCCCACCCACCACCCATCTACCCACTCCCATCCACCTACCTACCCATTCATCCACCCAACCCCCCACCCACCACCCATCTACCCACTCCCATCCACCCACCTACCCATTCATCCACCCAACCCCCCACCCACCACCCATCTACACTCCCATCCACCCACCTACCCATTCATCCACCCAACCCCCCATCCACCACCCATCTACCCACTCCCATCCACCCACCTACCAGTCCATCCAACCAGCCCGACCATCTACAACCCATCCACTCACCCACCTATCTGCCCACCCACCTGCTTACCTACAACTCATCCAGCCACCACCCATTCATCCACTTTCCATCCAACTATCCATCCATCCACTCATTCATGCATTCTGCAAAAACGTGTCCACCTATCCACCCACCATGACACATCCAGGCAAAACCATCTGCTGGCCTTCCAAAGACCTATCCAAGCATCAGTTAGACTTGGTCTGAACCCCAGAAGAAAACAACTACTCTGCATCAGTTTTGTCAGGGATCATGCCAACGGGCATTTGTCCTCCATTCAGGGACTCCTTCTCGGGTAATCCACATCCCTGGCCTTGTGGTGGGTGAAGGAGGCTGAGAGCAAAATCACGTTTTCTCAAACAATCATTTCATGAGTTTATCTGCAGTCTGCAGACATAGCTTGGAAGGAGGTGAGCCTCAGCCCCAGGGCGCCCACCCCTCCTCCACCCTCCAGGCCCCCTGCCTCACCTGAGCACCCGGGCAGCCCCATCACAGCCTCTTCCCTCTGCTTCCCCACTCACACTAACCTGGCTCCTGTTTTCCTTTAGGTCTCCAGACCTCCAGGAAACGAGCTCTAGGGTTTTAGAACATGGATCGTCGACCTTCCCACAAAGGCCATGAGGACATCCCTGCACTGGGGGCATGTGGGCTGTGGGGCTGGGCCCACATGTGTTGCCCCTGCACACCCCCCAGCCCTCACTCCCTGTACCTTTGGGTCAGGGGAGGTCTCGAGTGTGAACGAGCCGGGCATTTATTGTACTTGAGAGTGCCCTGTGCAGCGGGCCCCCACACTAGGACCCATGCACCGGGCAGACAGGCTGATTATTTTCATTCTCTGGACTGTGAATCTTGAGGAGACTTACCCCAAACCACCAGATAGAAGACACTGAGCTGAGCTCTGTCTGCATGGAGGGAATGTGGGCATGGCTCCCAGAGACCTGGGGCACACACGTGTGTCTGTGTGTGTGCATGTGTATGTGGGTGTGCGTGTGGCCTGTCAGCATGGAGCTGCCCCCTGGACTGAACAGGAACAGGAGCTCTGCGCCCCTTTTGGTCGCCGACTCCTTACATCTCTCTCTCCACTTGGGATGAGGGTTTGAGCAAACCCGAAGGATGGTCCCTGATCCTGACACGGAAGATAGTTCTCAGCCGCTCTCACAGGGAGGAGGGAACAATCACGAGCCCTACGAGCTCCGAGGACTTACTGTGGATGTCAGGCGAGCCTTGCACTCTGTCAGGTAAACCTGGAACCAAAGGAAAGGCGCTGGGAAGAAAGACATCCCCCGAGACCACGTGTTTTAGCTCCGGGTTCCTCTCATTTCCTTCTCGGACCTGGGACGGCCGTCTCCGGCAGCATCCGCCCGTCCTGCTGCGGGGGCCTCGGGAAATGCCCCGGTTGCTCTGCAGGTTTACCGGGAGAACCCCCTGCACCCCCATCCCCCACCCTAGCTGACCAGTTTGTGTTTGGCCCTGGCCCACCAGGCCTCAGAACAGTAACTTCAATCATTTCTATTTTTTCAGTTTGACTACTTGAAAACACATACACGACTTTTCTTCCCTGCACCTTCTGTGACTCAGTGAACTGTGCTCCCAGGTGCCCCTGGGGGAGAATCCAGCCTGGGCATCATCCCAAGGACTCTGGGGCCAGTTGGGAGCAGCGGGGAGTCAGGGTTCCTATTGTCCCACAGCGCCACCTTGTGGTGACAACTCTGACAACTCTGAAATCGGCAGGTGCGGGTTGGTGTTGGCTCCAGGAACTCCGGACCTCGGCTGGGCTTCACAATCCCCACAATCTTTCATAAGACACAGATTCCTGAGCCGGCCCAGTCCCTGGAATTGGCACCTCCCAGAGCAATACTAGGTCTTCAGGGGTTCCAACGTGGCCTCTGTGAACAGGACCGCCTCTGGGGTCGAGTTTCTCAAACGCTTTGCAGTGTGGCTTTCTGCCCTGTTCCCTGGGGTTCTCACCCTTGAGCCCCGTGGCGGGGACCAGACCTCCAGCTGCAGGAAGACCCCTCGGCCCATCAGATGCACAGGGAATGTTTGTGGAAATGAGAAGATCCAGGCCCCAAATCAGACGCCCAGAGAGGAAGGGCCTGGAGAACATGCTCTGTTAACCAGAGCCTGGTTACTTGACTAGACTAGTCACTGAGTTCGAGACTTGAGCTATGAGTTCTCAACCTGCTAGGAAACCTTGAAAGGTAGGATTTCAAGCAGTTTGGGTGTCGACAGCATTCAGGACTTCCCAGGGGGCCACAGAAAGCAGCCAACCTCGTACAAAACACCCGAGAGGGCCTGACAGGGGCACAGACCCATTCCAAAGGATCTACTTGGTCCTGAAACCTGAAACACACATGGGAACAAAGAGCGGGGCTGGGGAGGGGTACGCTCCTCACCTGCCCCCTGCAGCCGTCCGCACAGGGAACGGATCACTTTGGCACTCCCGAAGCGCTTGAAGCGGGCTCTCAGGTGCTGGTGGTACCACTCCAGAGAGCCAATCTTCACAACCCTGCAGAGACAGGGTGCTCAGGCAGAGGCATGGCGCTGGGAGGCATGCGTCCATGCCCACCCTTCTTCAGCCAGGCCCCCCCCCCCCCGGAGACCTATCAGGCCCTGGTACCCACAGGGTCCCTCGGATGTCAGGCCATGACTCACCTGGCCAGGTGGCAGGGGTCACAGAGCCAGCCCTGCTCGTCCGGGTGAGCATGGCTGCAGTTCTGGCAGGTGAAGAGGCGACAGTCCAGGCACTGCCTTCTGGGGGTCGCAAGGAGCCGGTAGGGCTGCAGGCAGCGGGCACAGTGGGTCTCATTCAGGTGCGCTGTGTCAGCAAGCAGCTCTCTCTGGGAGCTCTCCTTCTTAATCCGGCCCTTCAACCCCCTTGGGAAAATATCAGAAACAAGAAATCTCTGAGACACCTGCCTTGTTTTTGCAATAGGTTTTAAGTGCTTACATGCATGGATGTGCAAGAACACACACACACACAAACACACAGAATTTTCTCATATACAGAAAACAGGTAAGTCACCTCCAGGCAGCCCTCACTGTCTGCAGGGCCAGCTCCATGCTCCTGCTCTTTCCCGGGGGGGGGGGTGGGCGGGGTGAGGGGGAAGCCCAGCAAGTTGGGGTCAAACATGTGTAGTTAGGGTATTGGAATTGAAACAACTCTATTTTTACAGAAATGAAGTTGCCTTTAAACATTTCCGTGCCTCTTCACAATCTGACATTCTTCCAGGCTGCATGTCCGTGACTTTCAGTGCTAAAGGGCCACGACCCATCAGGGCTCAGAATCACAGGCTGGGACAGTTGCCACCGCTTGTCCTCACCACCTCACATAACCCATAACGGAGAGAGGAGGGACAGAGTTCCGGAACCCCAGCTTGGAGACGGAGCCCGGAGCTTTGCTGATGCACAGCCCAGAGCTCAGAGACTGTGTTCCAGCACCCCGTTTCACCAGATGAGGGTGGGCCTAGCAGTTCCTAGCACCGGGGGGTCCAATGTTCCTCAGAGCAGAGTGAAGTTGGTGGCTCTGGGGAGTCCAGCAAGGCCATGGCCAGGTGGGATCCTGGGGGTGCACATGGTCTGGCCACAGGATTATTTCCAACTCCAATCTGTTGCCCAGTCCAGCTGTTTGAGAGGAGGTTAGAGAAGAGAGAAAAGTCCAGGCGGTTCATGGGCTGGTCAGCACTGCCACAGAGATGGCAGAGATAAAGCTCATCACATGGGCAAGGCAGTGCTCCTCTCTCTGAGGCCCTGCTCTGCCTCATGGCCTGAGCTAATGGTTCTGTGTGGAGGGAGGACGCCAGGCAAGTGGGGGTTGGGCACTCTCCCCAGGAGGTCACACAGAGTCCTGGGGACAAAGACGGGAGATATCTCCTTGCAAACAGTTCGGGGTCCCTTCCAATAGGTGAGCAAGCTGAACTGCCCACCCCCTCCCCCCAGTTTGTTCCCACACAGCAAGCCTGAAGTGGCCTCGTCTGGGAGGTGTCTGGTGCAGGAAACATCCAGCACTGGACTGTCCTGGGAAAACCACAGCACCCCCCGCCAGACCCGTCTGGTAGGCTCACCAAATCGAACCGACTGGGAAATGTCCCCTCCACGTCATGGACCCATTCCCTCTGTTCTGGATTTTAGAGAATGTCTGCCAAATGCAGTATTTTTAGTTTTCAAAGGGATCTACTTAATCCATTCTTAGTGACAAAATCAGACGGACCCAGGGAGCCACTGTCTTGTGGGAACTCGGGGCCTGTGGTTTCCGACGGGGATAGCCCAGAGCTCTTCTAGGAAGCTCTGGGACGGGACTCCTGGTTTTAAGTGGCATTGTCTGCACTTCTCTGATTTCCCGCTCCCCGCTTGTTGCTCAAACACTCTGGGAGGTCCCACAAATGAAACTCTAGCCTCAGCTTTGAAAACCAAGCAAACATGGCCTCGTGATGGCCGCAGTCTTGGGGGAGGGCTGTCATCCACGGAGAAAGCTGCACTGACATCTTTGCTTCAAGCCTGGGAGCACAGGGACCTGGACCCCAGTGGGGAGGGTCTCTTGACCTCCTCCATTTCCACTTTGACAGTATCTGGATCAGCTAGAAAATCTAGAGACCACCCTTCGCCTCTCTCCCAGCACAGTGGCCCTTATTCTGCATCCAGGCAGAACCACACCCCCAGCCCAGCAGGAAGGGTGGGGGCCTGTAGGACACATCACATCCCGGGACCGGAAGTCCTCTGAGATAAGAGCCATGTGGGTGACAGCTGGACACTGACATATTCCAGGGTCAATCACTCCGATCTGGAGTTGCATGGTGAGGAGTTGCGGGGGACAGAATGATGCACACACTCTGCTTGTTGCAAAATGGGGTCGACCAGATGTCTCTCCACAATGGCTGCATCGGCAGGCAAAAGACCAACACGCAGCTCAAGTCAGTTCAAGTCAGCCTCAAGGAGAAAACACCCTGTTTGTGAGCGACCGCCAGAGCTGGAAGAAGACTTGAAACAAGCGTGCTTGTGAGTTACCTGCGATTCAGGGAGAGGAGGAAATAAAGAAGGAACCAGGCTGAGATGGAAAGACCACAGGCTATGCTCACTGAGGTGGAGGAGAGATGGCCCCAACAAAGATGGGAAGGGATGGAAACTCACAATGGGAGGAAGACGGGCGGAATGACCCCCACACATACTGCGTACCACAATTTAGAACAGGGGTTCTCAAGGTGTGGTCCAGAGACCTCTGGAGAGTCTCAAGATCTTTTAAGGGGTCCACAAGGTCAAAACTATTTTAACAACAATGCTGAGATGTTACTTCTCTTGTTTGGCCTTTGACTCCTGCACCAGTAGCGGGGAAGCAATGGTGACCGAACAGCTAGGACTTCAGTGTGGGTGAAGGCAGAGGCACAAACCGAACCAGCAACCTGCGGTATTTGTCACAAGGTTAAAGAAGAGCATGTCTTTGATGAAGTACGTCCTGATTAGAGGCAGGTCCTTGATGCCACAATAAGTTACTCATCTTACTAACCTTGACCCTTGAGCCGTGTCTTTGCAATACCCCACGTGAAGAAACGAGCAGCTCACACTGAAAGCATTTCCGTTCCAACCTGAAGCACGACCGGGGTCTTGACGTAAGGAGGCAGCCCATTGCTGGAGTTCTAACATGAACTAGAATTTTTTTTCACGAAGCATCATTTTTACTTAAAAGCACAACAGGAAGCTAAACTCTTCTGTCTTGTGTGTTGGCCAGACGTTCTCTTAGAAATGAACACAGTGAGCTCGTCACTGCGAGGAAAACAAGTGGTGATATTTGTGGCCTATGACAAAACTCAAGCTTTCGAGCATGAAGAAGAACCTTGGGAAATCTATATCTGCCACCACGAGCCTGACAGTGTCTGTCACCTAGAGGCTGCTGATGAGATCAGTGGTGATGATAATCAATGTGATTTTTTCGGCATATGATGAAATGTGTTACCATTTGGAAACTGTTTATGGTGTGACAGAACCTCACATGGATACAAAATGGGATCTGAGTGTAGGACAGATCAATGGAGTTTGGTTCACTGATACGCGTTCAGATCCCACTGTCTAACTACTTTAAGAAACCCCCAGTTGCTAGGTTCCCCGGTAATATGAAAGCACAGCATCTGTAATCATCTGGCAAGACCCCCCCAAACCCACCCCCTTTTCCCAACTACACATCAACACGAGGCTAGATTTTCTTCAAATACTTCAGCCAAAACAACATATTCCAATGCATTCAAAACAGAAGCCCAAACGAGAATCCAACCATCTCCTATTACACCAGACATGGAAGGGATTTCCAAAAACACAGAACATGCCTGTCTTCTCATTTGTTTTGGAAAAAGTTATGTTTCATAAAAACGTTTACATTTAGCGTATAAGGGGTTTACTGTTGTTATTTTTCAATGGATCAATGAATATTTTAAAAACGCCTGGTTTTAATTTCTGATAGGGTAAATATTGACTTATATAATCCATTCAAACATAGGCCCCTTGGGGTTCTCAATGATTTAAGAATGTAAAGGGACTCTGAGGCCAACATGTTTGAGAACAGCTGATTCCGGAGCACGTTTGCGGCCGCCGATGCAGAGCAGAGGGCTGAAGGGATGGGCACGGGCGGTGGCATCAGGGACAGATGGAGCAGAAGCTCCACAGAGGGGTGACCCTGGGAACAGAAACCCACAGCACCGTGCTCTGCCCGCGGACTTCCAGCTTGCTCTGGGGTGCCAACATCTGGAGCCCAGAGTAGAGGGGAGATGCCAGCTGTCCTCAAGACAGGCTTAGTGGCCTTGCAGGACATTATGGGTCTGGTGCAAGGAATGCCCTTTCAAGATGGGACAGGGGAAGCGAGGTCCCCTGTTGGCCACAACTGGGTATGCAAGGGGCTAGGGGCAAATGAAGAGGGCAGACCCACGTGTCCTTGCTCTCCCTTTCTTAGGTTGGGAGTCCAGAGGGGGAGTACGGTGGAAACGTGTGAGTACTGGGGACAGCCTAGGACCCAGGGTGCGTGGTGCACCCTCTAGGATCAGAGAGGGGGGAGCACACAGTGGCCACGCACCTGTGTCCCCCAGCAGCCACTGAAAGAGGAATGAGCTTGGACCGCAGCTTCTGCTTCTGGCTCTTGGATTAGGTGATCTTTAGACCCTGTCCCTGGAGGACAGCATGAGGTGCTGGGAAGCCCGGGGACTGGCAGTCTTGGGCTTGGGAGAAGCCACAGCACGTGAGACTGACACCAGGGACCAAGAATCTCAGTGGGGGGAGCCAGCCCCTCTCAATGCCCAGCCAGGATGATTCACGAGCCGAGGTCTTCATTCTGGAAGCAGACCTGACCCTCCACTCTATCTCAGGGACCAGAAAGGAGCCCATGGGCAGTGCCTACAGCCAAGATCCCAGCAGCTCTGTCCCCGTGAGGACCCAAAGCAGGGGGTGTGGGGACGATAAAAAGAAAGATAAGACTAAGCCATAAAGAGTCAGAGGAAGAGAACAGAGTGTCAGACACCAGAGAGGAAGCTGAAGGCTCCTTCTACTCAGGCCGTGAGGACCCACGAACAATCTCAGATGGGAAACTAATGAATGGCTCTTCTCCACACAGCTCGGTGGCTGTGAGTTTTGACTGTGCCACGGAAGCGGCGAACACTGGAATACAGGAAAACTCTCCAAGCAGGAGAAGAAAAGGAGTTGGGTCCTCAGACCAGGAGCTGGAGGACCACAGGGCGGGTGGACAACCCGCACAGCTCAGTTAGGATGAGGCAAGCTCACGCTGGGGGGCCAGGAGTCGGCAGGCAGGTGCTTCTCTGCGAGGCGGAGAGAGGAAGCTGGAGGCCACAGGGCAGTTTCCTGTTGCTGCTCGGGCAAATGCCCACATACTTCATGACTTAAAATAACACGGCCTTTTTACCCAACAGCTCTGGAGGTCAGACATCTGACGTGGCCGTCGCGGGGCCACGATCAAGGTGTTGGCAGGACTGCACTCCTTCCGGGACGTTCTGAGGGGATGGGGTGGCATCTGTTCTCTCGCTTTTTCCAGCATCCTGAGGGCATTATTACTGGCCTGAGGCCCCTTCCTCTACCCTTCAGAGCCAGCCCAGGTGGTGGGGTGCCCCTCCCAGCCCTGTCCTGCCTCTCCACTTCCTTTGATCACCCTGGTGATCACCCCGAGCCCAGCTGGGGAGCCCAGGACCGTCTCCCCATGTCCAGGCTGGCTGATTAGCAGCCTTTGTTGCACCTGCCGGCATATCCACATAACCTGCCCCAGTCACAGATTCTGGGGGTCGGGAGGTGGGCGTCTCTAGGGGTTCGTTATTCTGCCGGAGTTCTGAAGGGAGAGTGGGCGAGCGGAGACCTTACTCCCAGCAGAGATTCCCAAACGTCCACTCCATAGGCCGTGCCCTTCCTGAGAAAATAACCGGCAGATGTGCTCCCGACGGAGTGACGATTTCCAGGTGTGAGCGCAGGAAGGCGGTGCTGGGGCCGATGAGTCCCAGAATCAGGATGCCAACTTATTGAAAGCACAGAGGCCAAACTCAGTAGGACGGTTAGTCGCGATGGAAGGAGGACAGTCGAAGAGCAAGTGTGTGGATCTACAGTCCCAAGTGTGTGAATAATTACCAGGAAGGATAATGACGGGAAACAGAAACTCACTAATGCTCTGTGAAGTCCTTGGGACTGACCACAGGATGTGTGCCAACAGGACAGGTCTGACTAGTCTGCTACTGCGACAGCCAGAGGCCCCTGGTCTCGCGGGAGTCCGGGCAGCGCTCTCAGGCTAAGCCCGCCCCTCAGGCTGAGGGCGGTGCCCCAGCTAGGGGGACCTCACAACCCTTGGGGGCAGCATTTCTAAGGCTAGCCTCATCTGTCCACGTCTCACGCAGGGACAGCTTCCGGAGAGCGTCTCAGGAGCCCGGATCTGTTTGCAGATTGCGAGCCCACAGTTCCACCTGTTTGCCTTTCTGGGGACAGCTCACACGGCTAATATTTGATTTTTGGGCTGTGCCCTTGAAAACAGGGTGTGCTATTTCAGTAAGCTCTGTCCTCACCCAGGGGCATGAGTCACTACCTGGGTTGAGCGCTCCCGCTCCCCCTGCGCTTTGCAATGGCCCAGTCCTTTCCAGCACAGAGGCCGCTGAGAGGCCACCTCCACAGACAGGGGTGCAGCCCAGCAGACTGCAAACTCGGCGTCTCACCGGATCCCAGGGGCAGCCCGCACACTGGCCATTGAATACAGGCTCTGAAATGCCATGCAAAGGCTTCCCTTTCTCTCTGCTGCGCACGTCCATCGGGTGAGGCTGCAGGTGTCCTGGGCCCTGGATCTTCCCCAGATGGAGGGAGTCCAAGAGCTGGGCCCTTCTGTGCATGTTCCGTGCAAGGAGGTTTCCTGAAGTGCTAGTCTGTACTTAGGTGACGTTAAAAAATCACGTGTATCTTTTCTGTAGCTAAGACCTCTTAATACCCGAGTCACGAGGATGAACGTCAAATACTCAGAAAACCCTCCCCTACACAGTCTCACAGTTAACCAGTTCTGGACACTCTTCACAGACAGGCCCACCCTCAGTGTCCAGTCCTGGAATAGCAGCTAATAAGAACCGCAGAGTGGCAAGCCTGTCTAGGGAGTAAATGATGTAACATAGTAAAAGACCCAAGTGCACATTCATTATCTGTGCACATTGGAAGACGGCCGTGAGTCTTTCTGTGGTCAGGCAATGGGCTGGGTGCTAGGGACCAAACTGAGCCCTCACTGGGCTTAGATATGGGTGAGGAGACAGATTCAGACCTAAGTGCTGTGCAGGGAGATCCAGTGGGCTAAGCAGAAAGCAATGGTATTGGGAGAACAGGGTCTATTTCAGAAAGCAATGTGGGGAGGTTTGTCTGAGGCGGTGATGTCTGAGAAGGGATGGGAGTGATGTGAGAAGGGTGGGACGGGGAGACCTGGAGGAAAGGTGACTCCTGGGGGCCATGGGGAGAAAGACAGCACGGCAGGGAGGTGGGGGGGAGATGTCCAGCAGAAAGATGGACTGGAATGAACTGGGGTAGCTCTGTGTGGCCAGCGAGCCACATCTGGCTCAGTGAGGCTGATCAAGGCATGAAATGTGGGATGAGAAGGAAGGAGTGGAAATGACCGTGATGCCTTGGCACTTGACCTCAGCAACCAGGCTGACTCCAAGATGGGGAAGTGGAGACCTTGGAGGAATCAAGACCTGCCTTAGACACGCTGTGTTAGAGATGCTGGTTAGACCCCAGCCGAGGGGCTCAGCAGCCATTTGTCTACATGCCTCGAAGGTTCAGAAGACAGTTCTTGGCTGAGGTCATATATTTGAGATTTGCTGTCTAGATCCACACCATCCAAAGCACACAGCCACAAAGCACACGGGGTTGTTTCAGCCAGTTACAATGATGAAAAAAACAAAGACAAAGTTGGTTCCCCAGTTGCATCAGGCACATCTCAAGGGCTTAACAGGTGCAGGTGGCTACTGGTCCCCACTCTGGAGAGAGACGTAGCTCAGTTCCTCGGTCCAAGGGGCAGTGCGGGTCCAGGGGGCATCAGAACCATGGTGCTGGTATGCACCCTCGGGGAATGGGTGTGCACAGAGCAGGACTCAGGTGGGGTCCCTGACCCTCTGAACGTGATTACTGGATGGTCTAGGAAGTTCAGCAAAGAAACAGAAGGCAGGAGACCCCCAGATGTGAGTGTGGAGGAATACAGTAAGAAAAAGGTCAATGAGCTCAGAGACTCTGGTCTTATTAGACTTTTCTATGCATTTTTTAAAAAAGTGAAATGCCATAAACCCATACATTTTCACCACCTGCTTTTTCCACTTGGTACCTTGTGAACTGGTCATGAAGATTTATTGCTACAGCTTTATTTCTAATGGGCTCCAGGTGATCCATTGTTGAATTCATGGTTAAAGCTGGTTACTTGGCGAAAACTTGTAATTTTGGACATTGGAGTCTTTCTAGTTCTTCACTCTTAATGATCCTTGCTGTGAGGGGATATCCTCTCTTGCTTCTCTCCTTTCCATGACTTTTAGCCAAGAGCTTGCTGGCTCAAAGGGCTTGCCCCCATTGTAGGGCTTTGGCTATGCTATGCCAGACTGACCTCCACAAAGGTCTAACGTATCCCTGCATTCACCCACACTCTTCAGCCAGGCTGACTACTGGGATTCTCATTCATCTTTGGAAATACGTGAAAATGATATATTTTGATTAGTTTGTATTTCTTTTGTTATTCTTGCAGTTATTTGTTCATCTTTTTTCTTGACTATGTGCATTTCTTCTTTGGTGAATTTCCTGTTCATATCCTTTTCCCATTTCATTGGGTTTTTGGGTGGTTTTCTAATTTGGAAAACTTACTTATCTTTTTGATTTTAAGAAGCCCCTTATATATCAAGGATAGGAATCCTCGGCATTTCTGTTATATTGTTTCTTCTTTTTAAAAATTAAATTTTTTTCAAAATTTTGTATGTACACATTTATTTAGTCAATACTTATCAATTGTTTTTGTTCTAATTTCTCCCTGCATTGCCATATGTTGGTTCTTTCACTGCAAGATTCTATACGTATTTATCCGTATTCTCTCCCAGGAATATTCCTAGTTACATGGCTCATGTTTTTAACATTTCAATTAAAAATCCGAGATTAACTCTCACTCATGCTGGTGGTCAACTGTCCCCAGACTAACCTTTCCTACTGGTATGAAACGTTACCTTTGTTGTAGCAGAAGTTGTTATACACACTGCTGTATTTCAGACTTTTCCATATTGTTTAATTGGTGACATCTGTGAAGGACCACTTTAATTACTTTAGCACTGAAATAATTTATCTCCTGGAACAAAGCCCCTCTTACTAATTTTATTTAAACTGTTCTATCTTACATCTTTGTTCTTCCATACCATTTTCTCACATTCCCCAAAGTACCTTGGGAATTTGACCGGGGTTACGGTTACTGATTCCCCCGCAGTCAGACGCTCGTGTTCTCTAGAGCACGTGGTGTCGCCTACTATTTATTTCACATTTTTGAATGTTGCTCCATAATGTTTTGTGTTATTCTTCATACTGCTTTTGCACATGGCTGATATGTATGTTTCTGGGTACCTCATCTTTTTATTGTAAATAGAATCTTTTTCTATGTATCTTCTAACCGATTATTTTTGATGTCTAAGAAGGGGACCCTGATTTTTTTTTAATATTCTTTTGTAATTAGCCTTTTTTTTCCTGGTTTTACAAAGAACGACCTTGGGTTTTCACATCTGCAGGTTGTAGCTATGGCTCCCCATGACCACAGGCTTTATTTTGTTACCTTCTCTAATCGCATCGGCCAGCACATCATGAGCAAGGCTAAATTAGCGGTGATGAGTGCCGATGATAGAAGTCCTCTGCTTGTTTCTAACATTAATATATCCTGATGACTCTTGTTTGAAGCACTCTTTCATCGTGTTAAGAAAGTATTTTTATTTCTATTTTATTAATTTAACAAAATTATCAGAAATAGCATGCTACCAAACACTCTTCTGTGGCACTGAGATAATCCTATGGTTTTTTTTTTTTTTTAAAGACTATATTTATTTATTTAAGAGAGAACAAGAGCGCGAGAGTAGAGGGGGAGGGGCGGGGGGGGTGCAGGCAGATCCCAGGACACACTGGGATCCTGATCTGAGCCGAAGGCAGATGCTCAACCCACTGAGCCACCCAGATATCCCCAAATAATCCTACATTCTGTCTCCTTAGCACCCGGGGTGGCTCGAAGCCCAGGCCCTGCACCAGGTAGCAGACTCGGCATAAAGAGGACGGGGCTCTCACACAAGGGTCTGTCCATTTTAAGGCTCAATGTTCATCCACAGCAAGACACACATCCTCATTATACAGCCCACCAGTCAGGACTCGATGGTAGGAAACAGGTAGTAAGTTAAATCTACCCTAAACCGCCTTACAGATGCCAATGTTGTTAACATACTAATTTTGTCTATCTCTGAATTTTGGATTCTTTGGAGGGCAGCATCAGGTCCTGATGGGAGGCCAAGAATGATAGGACACTTTGTACAGTGAACACCCTACTCCCAAGTGCCTGGTCCCACACACCAACCGCAGGGAGAGATTTCTATGTGCCAAAGACGGCATGGCTTCCTCCCTTCTTGTCCACTTCCTGAAAGAGCCTGCAAGGAAAGCCACCCATTCGGGTATGTCTGCCACTCTGTGTGTCTGCTTCCTAGGGGAGCTAGACCCTAGGAAAACTCCATCCAGTTGATTCAGAGGAGTGGCATCTGTGTTGTCACTCTGCCCAAGTATCAGCGACCTGGGCCAGCTCATCTGTCACGTGTTTTGACAGAGGAGAGAGACCCAACGGTGTGTTGCTCCTACAGTTTGATCCAGCAGGTGCTGGATCCTTTACAGTGGACTCCTGCTTCCACGTCTGGGAAGAAATACATCTAATACACATTTCTGTTAACTTGTAAATATTAAAAGAAATACTGTTGTTGTCTGTTTTCCAATTGGTCTATGCAGTGGTCATTTAGCAAAAGGCTCCGCGCCAGATTTGCTCCCGGCGAGTCAGGCCCGTACGCTGTGTCCTCCTGATGTGTATTTGGGATAGGAAAGTTCTTCTTATTTAGTGAACACGTTTCTTGGTTTCACAGTTGTTTCCCCATTCACTCGGTTCTATCAGTGGCTGTGGCTGGTTCCTTGAGCCGAGCCTTCCATCTGGCATCCCTTCTGGAGATGCAAAGACTTCAGAAACCCAACCGAGCGATTCCCAAGGTGCTTGGTTGGTCACAGCCACCAGCTCGTGGTCATCGGACCATGATTTCTCTGTTCAGCTGGTTCAAAGATCAGAGAACTAGAGTGCTGACATGACGGCGAACCGCTCTGTCGAACCAATTCTGGTGTCAGGAACCCAGAGTCTTTATTTTTAGGCTGGTTGAGCCGTGCCCCTTCCCAGCAGAGCTGCCTGTCTGGGTTGAAATTCAATCCACGTGTCCTGACCTCATGATGCTCATCGTGTCCACCCCCCTGCCTCGGGACCACACGCCCGGGTCCTGCGGCGGCCTAGGGTCAGCGGGACGCTGCAGCAAATGTTCCTCATGGTCAGAGATGGCTTTAGTTTGTGTTGCATATTTAGCTAACAGCACAGTGAATGAGAGACGAAACCATCAAAAATGGGAAGAGCTATAAAAGCCCTTCTCTTCCTCCTCCCTCCTAGAATGACTCTTTTCTTCCCAAACGTATCACCTGCTATATCCCTGTTTGTGCCACAGGAACCGGTCACAGTAATGGCCTTGGGCTTCACCACCCTTGGCTCAACATTACTGTGACACAGCCCTTCCCCGACATGGCCTCACAGCAGATCACATTTCCAGAGGTGGGACAACACTCCATGGCATTAATGTCCCCCAGGCAGTCTCTGGTCTGGGAGGGGACATTTGATAAGCCCACCCCAAGCACAGGGCAGGCCCAGTCGACACAGCGGAGCGGGCCCATCCCCCCACACCCCTGCCTCCCACTTCCAGAACTATCTTTTTCTGAGCAGATGGTATCAGGCACTCCTGAGTGAGGGGGGCACCCTGACCATATCTGTCCTGGGGGTCTGGCCTGGGCCATAGGCTGTACCTAGGACAGGGGGAATCACAGTTCACACTGCTGTAGGAACCTTCTGTTTGCAACAGCATCGACAAGCCAGCTGGGCCTGGCTCCTCTTGGCAATGTGAACGGCCCCGAGGACTCTGACAGTGAGGAATGTTGGATGTCAGAAGGGACTCACCTTCATGCAATAAGCACAGGGCTTTCTGCGAGACCCACTTCAGCCGTCTACACCAAGGAGGAGCAGCCCAGCTCACGGGTCTCTGGGACAGAGGCTGCCTCTTGCGACCTGGCCCAGGGACTCCTCCCTCTGCTCCCTGGGAGCTGGGTTCCCCTCCTTCACATTTACCCCCGTGTTTCCATTTACACTTCAAATACACGTGGACAACAGCTGGGCTACCTGCAGGCAGGGTGTGGTCCATCCCTGGGGACGGGGCGCTGTCAAGAGGGAGGGGCAGGCTGGTTTTGCTGGCAGGAACATTGTGGCCCCGTCAGGGCCCAGAGGTCATGACCAGGGCGGGGGAGCTGTTCTGGTAAGAGTGAGAGGATGCTGCAGTGTTCACAGGAAGAAGGGAAAGAGAGGGAGGGACTTCAGCATGTCGCAAAGCGGGGTCATTGGAGGCAGAGGGAGACGGGACAGACCGAGGGCAGGCAGCTCTGGCCCCTGCATGGGACTTGGAGGTCGGGTCTGATCCAGACCTGCCAAGGGCTCCAGTGTGAGGTCTAGTGTGGGTGCGTTAGGACCCCTCCGCACTGTCACCATGCTTGTATCCCTGAGTGTCTGGTCCTTTGTCAGGGACTTTGTTCTGTGTGGGGACCCAGAGGTCCCCTCAATGCTCGGCCTTCTCTGTCTCCTTGGGGGCTCTGGACTCTCTCCTGCAGGGGGGTCTCCTTCTGTCTGGTGAGAACATCCTGGGGTCAGTGGAGTAATGCTCCTCCCACATGAAAACTGTGTACATTCCTAGTTCCTGGGACCGTGCATATGGGGATTGTGCGGACGGGATGAAGTCAGGTGTCTTGAGGTGGCAGGCTCCTCTGGATTTTCTGGGTGGGCCCAGTGTCATCACAGGTCCTTACAGGGCGCAGAGGGATAAGGAGGGGGAAAGTGGAGTCAGGGCTGGGTGCCAGGCTGACCGCCCGGAGGACAGAGGCTGGGCCAGGGGCCAGGGAGTGCGGGTACCCTGGATGCTGGGGAAGGCAAAGACAAAGATTCCTCCCTGGAGCTTCTAGAGGGAACACAGGCCTGCTGACACCTTGATGCTCAGACTTCTGACCTCCAGAACAAGGAGAAATGTGTACATGGTAAGCCGCTAAATTTACAGTGATGACAGCAGCCCCAGGAAGCTGACACAAATACCAGCTATTGGTGAGAAGTCCACAAGCCGTTCTGAGCTCCCAGCCGGCACACGCGGCATCCACTTGTCCATCTGATGTCCCACAGACAACCTAACTGCAATGTGTCTGAACCCTTTCCTGGTTCCCCCAAACCTGCTCCTCGTTGCTGTCCGCCGGGGAGGCGGTGACCACCCAGCCTCCCAGCTACTCAGGCCAGGACCCTGTAGTCTACCCTTGGCACCCATGCATGCGGGTGTGGGCAGACTTGCTGGCTCCGCCCTCAAAGTCCACCTGACCGCTCGTGGAGCAGAAGCCGGGTCTCATCCCCTGCTTGACGGTGGCTGGGACTCAGAAGGCCCGGGTCCCACAGCGCCTGCCAGGCCCCACATGCTGGCAGCCCACTCCCTCCTACCTGCTCTCTGCTTCTGCCCAGAGTGCCCTTTCAGGAGTCTGCTTTGCTGCCCCCCCCTCCCTGAATCATTGCTGCAGTGTCCCCTTGATAGGACTACCCGCCCCCACGGTCACCGAGAAAGGATGATAAAGGTGCACAGGGCACAGCTAAGTGATATGGGGGTGGGGTGGGGTGTGTGGGGGGGTAAATAATGGCGGAGGGTGTTGGTTCCACCCATGGCTGCCCGTTCGAGGATGGGTGCCACCCAGCACTCTGGAAAGACAGACAAAGCCAGTCTTGGTCCTAAAACCGCTCCATTCCGGCCTTCTGGGTATTTCCCTATTCTATCACCTCTAGCTTGCTATGTCACGGCCGAAGCATCACCAGGCTCAGGAGACAAGGTGACCCTGAAGCTGGGTCAACAGGAAATAGGACTATTCAGGGAACACCTAAATGCAGGCTAGAAAGTCAGATCCCCTCGTTTCAATTAGGTGGAAGCCAAGCCCAGAAAGGGGGACGGTTCCCAGTGGCTGGCTTCCCATCCCGTGTCCTGCACTGATGCTTCCTGCTGTCTGCCCGTCCCGGGGCACCCCGCGAGGCACCCCCTGCCCCCGCTGCAGAGGACGCCGGAGAGAGGGGCTCGGCCCCACACACTTACTCCAGTCTTTCCTCTTCTTTCCTTCTCAGATCAAAGTCCCTCTGAACCACTTCCCAGACGTGCTTGGCCTCTTCGTCCGTGAGCTTGGAAAGATCCAGTTTTCTCCCCATCCTGCTTGTCGGGGTCACACCTGGAAAAGACAGTATCATCGGTGGTCACCCCGGAAGCCTGTGGACAGCAGCTAAGCCACAAAGTAAGAGGCAAAGCAGAATACACGGAGTTCTGGGCAGTTTGTCTGGACCTGGGTGGAACGCTTTTCTAAAACAGGCCAATTTGTGTAGTTTAAAGGTGTCATACTTATGTGTGCAATCCCTGCACCCTTGGGACTCACACACTTAGCCACGGGGCCCTCTGTCCTTCCGCTGTGACATAATGTCGGTGATGTCAGTATCTAGGGGCATCCCGCTTTCTCCCATCCCCGGGCCATGCTCTGCCACGGGACCCCCAGAAATACTGGGGAAATGCTGGAGATGCGCTTCATCCCTGGGGCTTCTGCCTTAGAACTCCTGGGGGAGCAACACCATGGAAACGAGGAAATGTCTCCCCAGATTCCTGGTCAAGGTGTGGAGTCGGCCAGTGCGCGCCCTGCTGAGAGGTGGCCCTGGTGTGATGCCTGTGAGGTTACAGTGTCTGTGGGGTGGGGGAGGGGGATGCGCGTTCTTCCCATGGTGAGTCGAAGTGCAGGCCAATGACGGAGTACCAAGCCCCTGGGCAGCAAGGTCAGCGGGAGCTCGGTCTATCCGAGCTTCCAACCCGGGCGCACGCTGGCTTCACCGGCAGCTCGGGCTGCCCTGGCATCCTTGCCTCACCCTCCAAATCCTGACTTCATTCAACTGCTTTAACAGAATTAAGGGCCCTTAACATTGTGTGGCGTCCTGATTCTAGGTCACCTGCTGGCCAGGAAGGAAACTTCAGGTCATTTTATGCCCTATTTGTAGACGATAAGCCAGATCCAAGTCAATGCTAAAAGGGCAAGGAAGGAAAACCCAAACGCCAAAAGCCAAGATAAGTAGAACCTTAGAACCTTGCATGCTGTTCAAAGTGCTTCATATGGGGCGCCTGGGTGGCTCCGTCAGTTAAGTGTCTGCCTTCGCCATGATCCCAGGGTCCTGGGATGGAGCCTGGTGTCCGGATCCCTGCTCAGCAGGCCCCCTGTTTCTCCTTCTCCCTCTGCCACTCCTCCTACTTGGGCTCTCACACTCTCTCAAATAAATAAATAAAATCTAAAAAAAACCCAAAACAATAACAGTGTGCCTTGTGGACAGATTTTCAAACCCTGCCCCAGACCTCCTGATTCAGAATTTGTGTTTGAATGAGATTCCCAGGGTTGGGGGTCATGTTCAAACAGGAGTGGGCCGATGTTGCTGGTCCTGGGACCCCTCTGAGCCGGAAAGCTCTAGTGAAGCAGGGCAGGGACGCTGAGGGGTTGGCTGAGCAGAGAACGGGGGACGGATGGGCCCTCCTGCTGGCTCTTCCCACAGAGAGGATGTGAGGACGATCTGGCTGCGACATCTGTCACCCCATTGATCGCCAGGGTTGATTCGGCTGATCTGGCTGGCTAGGCAGGTGTCCCCTTCCTCCCTCACCGCTCCATGTGCGTCCCTCCCGAAGCTGCGCGCTCGGTCGAAGAGGACGACCTTCCCCGATAGAGGAGAGGACCGTTCTTCGGTCAAGGGTATACGAGTAGCTGCGCTCCCCTGCTAGAACCTCCAAACAAGCTCTCTTCCCACAGAGAAATCACAAGGGCCTCACAAATGCCAGTGCTGCCATCACACGGGGCACGACACTGAGGCGTTACCACACCAGGGAGGACTTTGCCCAGGGATTTGAGCAAGCAGGGTTGGGGGAGCTTCCCAGAGGTCCCAGAGGGGACCACCTTGCTCACCCCATCATGCCCATCCTTTGAACATTTCTTCGCACCTTCTGCTGTGACTGCCGCTGTCCCGTCCATCCCTGTCAAGCTCTAGGAGGGACAGACTTTGTCCTTTGCCTGGCATGCAGCAGGCACTGTTCTGGGCTCCCAGTGCTCTGACCCCCTGCACGCTGCCCCTCAGCCCAAGGACGAGGCTGCCACACTCATGTCAGCTCTTCTCTAGGCACCACGGCTCAGGGGAAGATGTGGGTCGGGTGACAGTTGTGCCGGGGGGAACAGAGTTTGAGAATCTCTGTGTGACTTCAACAAAGCTTCACTGGGGTCTGAAACCCGTTTCTCGGGATCCTGTCTGTCTGCTCTCCCTGGGAATTCTTTAAGCTGACTGAAAACTTGATTTTGCTTCTGAATTCTGGGGAGCAGCTCTCTTCCAGTGCTGCTGACCATGTGAACGTTCATCATGGAGACATCAACAAACCTGCTCTGGGCCAGGGATGGATTCTGATTTGTTTTACAAGGGGTCAGTTTTGTCAAGTGACCTTTTCAAGGCAGCATCCAGATACCATCTAAAACGAAAATTTCTATAGAGCTCCCATGGCCCTCAACTAAAATATTCCCTGACTTGTGCCTTAAATCGGTGAGAAATAATTTCTTCATTTTTTTGCACCAAATCCTCAGTATTTCCCCCTTTGAGCATGATGCTGACTGTGAATGATGCGTTCCAAAGTCGCCTCAATGTGCCAGACTCATTCAAACTATTTTCATCAACAGCTGAATTTAGATTTTTGGACAAGAAAGCGTTAAAACAAAATTCCCTGTTGCCGTTCTAGAATACACGATTTCTGGTTTTTGAAAAACTGGAAGAAAAAGTTCTTTCTTGGTGGATGACTGGGGTTGATTCATTTTTCTCAAACCAGTTTTGAAAAAGAAATTGTATCCTTAGAAGCACATTCATGGTGAGAGAGCCGTGACCGTCAGCTGACTAATTACCACCGTCTCCTCTCCAAAGAGACACAATTCCAGGCTTCCTTTAAGAAACTTAGATAGTGGGCACCTGGGTGGCTCAGTGGGTTAAGCCGCTGCCTTCGGCTCAGGTCATGATCTCAGGGTCCTGGGATCGAGTCCCGCATCAGGCTCTCTGCTCAGCATGGAGCCTGCTTCCCCCCCCGCTCTCTCTGCCTGCCTCTCTGCCTACTTGTGATCTCTCTCTGTCAAATAAATAAATAAAATCTTAAAAAAAAAAAAAAAGAAACTTAGATAGTGAGGGGCGGGGGAGGGAGGCAAAACAAAAGGAAAGTAGAATACTCTTCTCGCCATGCAAGCCTAGTTAGCCAAGAGCATGCTCAGTGGCTGGTAAGCGGATGGATGAGAAGGCCCCTAGCTCGCCAGAACAGTCCCTTGACGCTGAGGACATGGCCCCCCTCCCCTCCCACATCCTTCTTCTCCCCTCCCTGGGGCGCCCCTTCCCCAGACTGTTCCTTCTCTTGGGAGCTTCTTGCTCATAAGGAGGGCTTCTTGGTTTCCCAGCCTGGGCAGCAAAGACCACCAAGGCCCCGGGGACCAGATGCACGCTGGACCTGGAGGGTCTGGACACCTCTGGTAGAGGGGTGCCCACCAAGACCAGATGAGCCCCTCAGAAGCAGGCTGACATACGCACAGGGGGGACCAGGAGGCCGAGAGCAACAAGCGGCCCCACCTGCTTCTACAGAAATGGTGGCACCGTGGCTTAGCTCCCTCTTGGAAGTTCTGATCGTGACACTGAGTTATCATGGGAAATGACCTATGTTCACTATACTGTTTAAAAAGCCAGAATGGACGTGATCTAGATTGTGGAAAACACGGATCTGACCCAGCCAAACCAAGCACCATGCGGTTGGACATCACCTGAAAAATTGAGCTTAGTGCTTATGTTGAGCTCTGACCCAACTTCCAGGAGAGCCAGAGGTTCAGGGAGAGGAGGGAAGGAAGAGGGATTCCAAAGCTTGGATCTGCCTGTAGGAGGCTGTGCCATGCTCTGGGATGAATGGAGGGAGAGGCTCCCGGCGCAGCCAGGGGCTGAGAGCCAAGGGCCTGTGACCCGAGTCTACATCTACTGTGACTGAGTCTTCCCATTTAGTGAATTAAGGACATGCGGAGGCTTTTAGTGCTTTTTGAACACTATCTTTAGAAAGTAACCCTAAATTGCATGGACAATACTTTCTCGACTTGAGCATTTACAATGCACAGACCAAAAGTCACTGGGACCTGGGGGAGACATTGTTGGCACCCCCTGTGGCTTGCCTCGGGCTGATAACGCTGTTGTGGACAGCCCCCTGTGAGGCACAGCCACACTGTGGAACCAAATGGGCTCAAAGAGGGGACAGCCCTTTTGTTAATTATCTGTCTCCCATCACTACACACTGTGCTTGCTCCCTGAGACCCCGATCTGCCCCTGGAACCCCTCTACCCACAACAGTCCTGGGGGAGCATGAGGGCAGAGAGCCTGTGGACCCACCCACCACCCAGGGGAGGGGCTGCTTTCGTCCCTGCTCCCTCCCAGGGAAACCTCCCAGGGCATGTGTGGCGGGGAGGGCTGACTCCGCCGGGCTCCAAGTCATGAGGTTCCTGCGTGAAATGCTTTCAATTTCGCCTGTTCCACTGCTCAGATTTAATCACCTTTTTAATCTCTGAGACAGTTAGCCCTCCCTAATGGTTTTTTAGTTGTAATGGAGAAAAGCAAGGGTGTCGTGGTGATAAAAGAGTTGCAAAGACCATGGAATGGGTTTTACACCACGGGTATATCCCAGATGCGGACCACTGAATTTCAATGGTGCGTCGTGTTTCTTTCTCTGTTCAAGAATTGCATTCGTAGTCTGGCCAAGTTCAAGGGAAGTGTGGGTGGGGGCTCCTCCTACAGGACATTTGACTTGACCAGCCTCCTGGGTCAGCTGCCCTTTGAGCCTTGGAACAATGGCGCTTATGAGCGGTCACCTGCCCTGAGCAAATAAAGCTGGAAAACAAGTCCAAGTTTGTCAAGAAATGCCCAAGTCCCAAAGGAGGCAGGAAGGCTCTCTGACTCAGAGTCGAGGCCACGGCGGTGTCCTTGCTGATAAAGGTGCAGACACATTCCCAAAGGAAGGCAAACGTGCCAGCTGCGGGGCCCTTGGTGTTGACCCTGCTGGCTGTTTCCCAAATGCCACCCTCTGCACTGGCGGGTGTGGCTATTTCTGTGGCCAGACCTTGCCCCAGCCCTTGTCAGCGGCAAAATGAGCGCATTTCCACCCAGAAGCTTCCCCAGACCCCCACTCAAGGTGCTGTTGCTCTAGCAGCAACCGCACTGGGGGAGGTCTCTATAGCTTGCTCACCCCCACCTGCACCTGTCCCTTCTCTCTGCTTTCTCAGGTCTCTGGGCGGTTGCCGATGAGACTTGTCATCTATACACAGATGCAGCTTCTGCATGTGCAGCTAAAGCTTCAGCCCCAGTGTCTGCAGGAAGAATGGGTAAGGGGTGAGGCTGCAGAGAGAGGACAGGGCCGAGGGTCAGGAGCCCATCCTGGTGCAGGCACCAGCTGGCCCTGTGACCTAGGTCAACTTCCCGCCCCTCTGGATCTCAGCTTTCCCTTCTGGGTCATGGGGAGGTTCGGCCTCCAGGAGCTCTCCAGCCCTCTCCAGCCCTGCAAACTACCTGAATATTAGAGAAAGGGGAGGCTATAGGACGGGGGGGGGGGCAGAGCTTTCCCTCAGGGGTTGCTTCTCAAGCAAGATAGTCAGCCTCAGAAGGCTGACCCAACCATGTGGGCTCACACACACACAAGCAAGCACCATGTTGTCATTCAAGGGCACTGAAGTCACCTTTCCTGTTAGCCTTCAGGGCTCTGAAACCTCCTTACCACCCCAATCCCCCCAGCAGAACCACTCAGCTGATTTTCATGTCTCAGTCTCTAATGTCTTAATCAGTAAGACCCACTGACGTCTCTTCCGTGATCCTGGAACTGTCCTCAGTCAATCCCCCAGAGCATCGACCACTGTGCCCAATTTTTGGATGTGGGGAGGCCCTGGGGATTTGGAAGGGGATGGGGCTCTTGCCCAGGAAAGCTGTGGCTTGGCTAGGGTCCTCTGAGTGGTCCAACAATGACGTGGAGGCAGGGACGTCCAGGAAAGAGGTGAACGAGCTGGATCCAACGCTCCCCACGGGCGGCAAGCCCTTGCCCTTTCTGCGGGCCTCCCAGCCACAGCCAGTGCCTGCCTTGGCATATAGTGGGCTCGTGTGGGCCACACCTCCCCCAATACCATCCAGACCTCTCAGAAAAAAATATGTATATATGATTTAAAAAAAGAACACACCACATTAAAAGAAAAAGTAGAAGCCCAGCTGAAAATAGAGTTTTCAATACTGGGTTAAGGTTAGTGGGAAACAGGTGTCTAAGCCTGGGAAACTATAGGGGATTTATAAGGGAGGGTTAGCTCAGGCCAGGACCTGGGTCCTGTGTCCACTACACCACGCCCATCGTCCACAGGGTGGGGGGGGGCCTATCTCTGAAACTAGGCAAATGGGTGGATTGAAGCGGGGAGTGCTCTCTGTAAACAAAGATGACTATATTAAAGCTGGGGCTTTTGGAAAGCAAGAGGAAGGTCAGGACCCCCTCCCGTGGCAAAACATCATCATGGCTCTTTCCCCCAAAATCAGCCCCGCAGTGGAGGTGGAAGACTTTCATCAGAAGGCCTTGGGCCCCTGGGAATCCAGCCTTGGGTCCCCTCCGTTGACCGAAACTTCAGCCCTGTCCGCGCTCGGACTACAGTAGGCTGTGATTCAAAGCACTGTTTGGTCCAAAATGGGCTCCATGAAAACCCAGTAGTCTGATCAGGGTATCCGTGAGACCTGGGTTTGGTGGAAAGGGAGCGCCCTCCTCAACAGCCTGGACCAGGGTCTGGGAGCCCCACCCCCGCACTGGGGTATTTTCACCACTCGGAGCTGCACACAGCACCACGGACCCTCCCTACGCCTGGGCCCCCAGTCCTGGGCACCACCCGGACTGGCCTCGCCGTTCCCCCTTCTGACTGCACTCACCAGCTGCTTTCTAGGGACGGGCAGGCCCTGGCCCTGTTCCCGGGGTTGCTCTCTCTGGTCCGGCGAAGGAAGGCAGGCGACCAGGTAGGGCGTCGGGTCCGGGCGCTCTGGGGCAAAGCAAGATAGTCCGGGCCAGGGAGGGCGCGGGAAGCACCGGGCCAGGTAGGGCGCAGGGGGGGAGGCAGGGCGCGGGGCGCCGAGCACCTGATCTGCGCGGCCCGCGGGGTGCGGGCTAGGTCCGGGTGCAGCCGGCCGGGTCACGTGGGTCGAACCCCGCCCCCCGTCCCCCGGTCCCGCCCAGCTCCGGGAGAGCCTCCGGGTGGCGCGCAAAGGCCCGAGCGCGAGTGGTGCGAGTGGCGCGGGTGGCCCGGGAGCCGGGGAGCACGCCAGACTCCGCGCCCCAAGCCAACCTCTGGGAGAAAGGTGGCGGGGAGGGGAGGGTTGAGCCCACACCCGGGAGTTGCGTTGACTTCGCCGGGTGCTGCTGCTGACTTGGCCCTACCCTCAGGGCCAGGGGACCCGTCGCCTGAACACGCCCTCGGAGCGCGCGGCCCTTCTTTAAATTCCTACCCAATTCTGCAGGGGAACGCGGTTTACTCTGGCCTTACCAATGGGGAAACTGAGACTCAGGAAAGAGCTTTACCCAAAGCCACCGACTAATAAGCGGGAATGCCAACTGGTGAGTAGGACTTGGGGTCCCGGGCTTCGACGCGCAGGTCCCGTACCTCTGGCCGCCCTGCATCCTGCCCGGCGTCGGGAAGCTCCTGGGCCGGGAAGCCCACAGCGCCAGGATCCCCCGCGCGGGGTCGGCACCGAGGCCTTGCCTAACCGAGGACCGTCCTGCACCGAGGACCAAGGACCGGGTTGCACTGTCGCGGCTCTCGGCAGAGTCAGCAGATGGGACGCACAGACCAGACGGGGTGTCATCGGAGGACACGGTCGGGGCAAACATCCCCCGACCTCCCCGCACCCTCCTTGCCCGGACTAGGAGCTCAGGACCGCTTCAAACCCAGCTGTCCCAAGCGCCGCCACCAGCCCCAGCCACCTGTGCTTCAGAATTTCCAGGGACAGTTTGGGGACCACCGTCTTCCCTCTCTCCCCTCTCTCTTTCGGAGCTGGTGCCCTCTCCTCCTTCTCCCTTGTCATTAAAAAACACTGGAATGAAAAGTACACCGCCTCCTCCCCGCCTCCCCGCTGCAGGAACTGCCTTTTAAACTCAGTTTCCATAACTACAAAATGGGATAGGATGATTAACAATACATAATAGATGGTATTAGGTGAAGACACACCACCATCTACGTTTTGCGGACAAGGAAACTAGACCTCATGGGATCATTGCCATGTCACATTGGATAATTTGTACCGAGTTTTCAAAAGCCACAAAACGCTGTTGCAGTTAGTGTTTGCCTGGCGAAGCTCCGCAAGTGAAATTGGGTGTTTCAGGCCCGTGGGCTGCTTCAGGATAGGAGCTCTCACCAAACATCTTCAACTGGGGTGTGTGTGTCTGTGTGTGTGTGTGTGTGTGGGCACATGAGTGCACAAGCTGTGGAATAGTGCAACTTAAAGCCCAGCTTCCCTAGCCCATGGGAGCCCATTCCTGTTTTTTCATTTCCTTACCATATATTTACCATTGCTTGTAAAATTAATGAATCTCTTAAAAGTTGGCCTCAGAACTGTAAGTTCCTTAAGGGCAGAAGTGGGTTAAATTTTTTTTTTTTGTATACTTTAGTGTTTATTTTCTTAAATGAGTGGGTTATAAAGAATGTACAGCCGTGATTCGTGATGATACATGATAAAGATGTATGGCAAAGAATATAAACAGTATAAAATGAAAAGTCAAATTCCCTCTTGTTCCTGCTTCCAGTCCCACTCCCCAAAGGCAGTCATTGTTAATGGGGTCTTGTGCATTGTTCCAGAATTATTGTGGGTGGTTAAGTACATGGACTCTGGATCCAGCTGTGAGAGCTGGACTCCCGGCTGGGTGTGTTATCATCCAGCGGTGTTACCCAGGGCATGTTACTTAACCTCCCCAGGACTCGCTTCTCCCTCTACATCCTGGATTGTTCTGCATCCATATACATAAAGCTCTTGGATGAGACCTGCTATGCAGTGAGGATTTCGTAAAAGTTTACAACTATTAGTAGACCCAATTCATTCTTTTTAATGGTTGCAGAGTATCCATTGCCTACGTTTATCATAATTATTTTACAGTCTTCTATTGAAGGACAGTTAACTGTGGTCTAACCGTCAAAATCGTGATTAAGTTGCTATCTCTAATCATGAGAACCCTTTCAAATTTTGCCAGTCATCTCTATAATATCCTTTATTGCAAAGGATCCAATTTAGAATGTCTTGATTTCCTATATTAGCTATTTAGGGGAGATGGGGAGGGGACAGGGAAGAGAGGAGAGAGAGGTTAGCTGGGGCACTTGGTGGCTCATGGCCAGGATCTTGGGTGTCCTTGCTTCTCCTCCCCCTGACATTCCTGCCTTGCCTGGTCCTCACCTTTGGGATTCTGCTCACCTCCATCTGCTCCCCAGCTTCTCGGAGCTCTCATTGGTGGTAACCCGTGGCTCCCTGACAGTTTGCCCCTGCCCCAGGGACTATCCTGCCTTGTTCACTTGCTTAGGGGCTGGTATTGTCTTTCTCAACACTATGTGGCTAATCCTGTCTGTTGATTGATTGAGTGATTGAAGAGCTGTTAACATATAATGTTATATCTATTTCAGCGATGTAGCGGTAGTGATTGGACAATTCTGTACATTATGCTCCACTCATCAGGGTAAGTGCAGTTACCATTTAACAGTTACAATGTAACAACATTGTTACAATACTGTATGTGTGTACATCTATGCTGTACTCTTCATCCCTATGACTTAGTAGTTTTATAACTTCACCTGTTTGCTCATCTCCCTGTCCCCTCCCCTCTGGCATCAATCAGTTTGTTCTCTGTATTTATGAGTTTCTGTTTTGTTTGCTCATTTGTTCTGTTTTTTTTTGTTTTTGTTTTTGTTTTTTTTTTGTTTTTTTAGAGTCCACATCTAGGTGAAATCACATGGTGTTTGTCTTTATCTGACTTATTTCACTTAGCATAATACGCTCTAGGTACATCCTTGTTGTCACAAATGTCAAGTTCTTATTCTTTTTTATGGATGAGTAGTAGTTCATTGTGTGTATATATCTGTATACCACATCTTTTTTTTTCATTCATCTATTGATGGACACTATTACTTCCATATCTTGGCTATTGTTAGTAATGCTGCAGTAAACTTAGGGGTGCATATAACTTTTGAATTAGTGTTTTCTGTCTCTTACTGATTAGGAAGCTGATGCCCAGAAAAGAGGCCTATACACCCAGGGTCCTTTTCCCTCTCTAGCAGAGAGCTTCTCATTAAGCCACCATGACTCTTGGGAAATCTGGTTGATGGTTGGACACCAGAGGGCAGTAGAGGGCTCCTCTCCACTGTCTTGTCTTCATGGCCCCAGTCTGGAGACCCTGTCTTTTGCAGAGATCTAGGGGCAGAGAGGACAAGTAGGGAAGGATTATTGTCTTGGCCATTCCAGCAGGATGCTCAGCATGAAGATGGCCATCAGAGGAGAAGCCTTGAATGTCACTGTTTGGGAAGCCCCCATCTCCAGGGCTAGTGTTCGGGCAAGTATCACGGAGTGCTGGGCTTGGACTTAGCCTGAACTCTGCTCACAGCCAGGGACCAGGGGAAAGGAGACCCCTGGCCCACCAGGGAGTGTCCTACAATCTCTACAAGATGACTGAGTCCAGGATTTGTGCTGAAAGGCCTGCTGTCCCTGACCCATGTGTCCCTCCTGGGTTCTCTAGCTCCCTGCAGGAGGCTGTTAAAATCCACCCCTCATGCTCCCCTCTTCTGATGTCTTTGGGCCAGTTTGGCATCAGGCTAACAGGGGCATGTGGATTTTTTCGAGGTGAACATATGGAAAATTGAACATATGCAGAATACTTTCCCAAACCCCAGCCATGTCCAGTAAACTACCTGTGAGTTACAAGATAGTGTGTTTTCATCAGATATCGAATGACTTTTTTTTCTTTTATGAATCTGGAAAATTGGGAAAAATCCCATTTTGGGGAGCATTCTTCTGGCTTGTGGGGCTGAGTAGGGAATCACAGGGCCTTTGGAGAGGTGTTGCCTGACGCTGTTTCAGCCAGGTCTTCAGGGCAGGAGGCCTTGGAACTGTCCCCCACACTTTGGGGGACACACACTGACCTGTGTTTCTTGTGGGGTCAGGACCACTGGGAAGCACTTGTCTGCTGACTCCCATCCATCCCCTGCTTGGATGGTGCCCCTCGCCTCCCCTGCTCTGGCCCTCCTCCCTTCTTGGTTCTTAGTTCTACAGTATTCCCTTAGAAAAGCATTTTCTGGGGATGTCTGGGTGGCTCAGTTGGTTAAGCAGCTGCCTTCGGCTCAGGTCATGATCCCAGAGTCCTGGGATCGAGTCCCACATCGGGCTCCTTGCTCAGCGGGGAGCCTGCTTCTCCCTCTGCCTCTGCCTGCCATTCTGTCTGCCTGTGCTCGCTCTCCCCCCCTCTCTGATAAATAAATAAAATCTTAAAAAAAAAAAAAAGCATTTTCTGAGCCTCTAGCCTTCCCCACCATTGGACTCTGTTATTCCCTGCACGTTCCTGCAGAAACACTCCCATAATTTACCTGCCATGTACGTGGTGACCTGATTCACAACTTTGCTCCCCAACTCTAAGTTCTGGGAGCCCAAGGACCACGATGTTCATGAACTCTGGTGTGCCTGCCTCCTTCCATGGTGCTTAGCACATAGTAGGCCCTTGATAATGACTTGTTGAATAAACATTGTTTGGTAATCATGATTATGTGTTTTGATGTTGCCCTTGATTTTTTATTTATTTTTAAAATTTTTACTTTTAAAAGATTTTATTTATTTATTGAGAGAGAGAGTGAGAGAGAGCAAGAGAGAGAGAAAGCATGAGCAGGTGGCGGTGGGGAGGGGCAGATGGAGAGGAGAAGCAGGCTCCTTGCTAAGCAGAGAGCCCAAATAGGGTGAAGGCAGACACTTCACCGACTGAACCACCCAGGCATGCCTGCCCTTGACTTTTTAAAAAAGTTTTAATTTAAATTCCAGTTAGTTAACCTGTAGTATAAAACTAGTTAGTTTAGGTGAACAATGTGTGATTCAAAACTTCAGTACAACACCCCGTGCCCCTCACAGCAGGTGCCCCCTTCATCCCCATCACCTGTTTCCCCCATCCCCCACCCCCTCCACTCCAGTCCCTATCAGTGTGTTCTCTAGAGTTAAGAGTCTGTTTCTTGGTTTGTCTCTCCCTCTTTTTTCTCCCTGTGCTCCTTTGTTTTGTTTCTTAAATTCCACATATGAGTGAAATCATATGGTATTTGTCTTTCTTTCATTGACTTATTTTCTCTTTCTCTTTTTTTGATTGAATTATTTCACTTCGCATTATATTCTCTAGCTCCATCCATGTCGTTGCAAATGATGTTGCCCTTGATTTTAGCTTTGACTAATGGGCATTTTCCAAACAGAGCTCTGCCCCTACTGCCCTGTGCTCCTGGCACCCTCCTGGGGAACGGGGTCTGCTGGGGAGAGGCTGACACCAGGCTCACCGCCCTCACTGAAGCCCGAAGCATCTGGATCCTTCTCCTCTTGCTCCTGCCACTCACCAGCCCTTACTGTGTTATGAGAGCCCGGCCCCCAACGCGGAGACTCCGCCTCTCTCTTGAGTTGGTCCGAGGTCATCTTGGCTTTCCCTCCCCAGGAAGATTGTGTTTGAGGGCAAGAGAGAGTTTCCTTCTACTCAAAGCCTGACAGAATTTCATTTGCCTGTTCCTACCCCAGGTTCAAGTTCTCAGAAACATAGAATCTGCAAATTCATTTTGGCAACATGCTTTTCCTCACCTGAACACACAAAGAATTAGGTTTTGATATTGCTGAGTAGAGGCTCTAATTAGCCAGGGAAGTCAAGCCAGAAGAGAGTGAAGTCTCCTGAGGAATGAAACTCGTGACTCTAATACCATCAGAACACTCAGTCTTTCAGGGTTCTGGAAGCTTCAGATCACGTGAAGCTCAGGCCAATGAGCACATGCTTTCCCTTGCTTAGTGTAATTAGGGACTTTCACTCCTGAGGATTAGGGAACTGAGCAGAAATGGTTTGAGTTGAAGGGAAAGAATTCAGGCCTTAAGGTTTTATTTTTTACTCTCAGAAGACCCCCTTCTTAAGGGAAGAGCGTGGAACCTCACTGAAGACCTACTGTGTGCCAAGTGGGCACTGTGGGTGCCTGCTGTGTCAATAGCTTTTGTGTTAGGTGCATGACCCACCTAGTGTCCCTGGGGTTGTGCAGGCGAGGAAGCTGAGACACCTGCCCAAAGACCACAGGGTTAGAGTGGTGCGGTCAGGGTCAAGCCCAGGTATGGGTGTCCCTGAGCCTGGTCCCTGCAGTGCCCAGCACAGCAGGAAGAGGACTTCTCCATCAGGCAGCACAGCCAGAGGCAGGAGCCTGTGAGGGGCAGACCCAGGCGCTCCAAGCCAGAGGACCCCCGCGGTGTCACCAGCCACACACAGCTTGGGAGCAGCTGGCCCCAGAGTGTGGACCTCGCTGGGTGCGGCGGTCATCACCTGTGCTCCCATGTCTCCATGGTCACATCAGGCACTGCGGTAATGACCCTTCCCACCCCTTCCTCATGTCCATGCCTCATAGAATGACTTCATTTTAGTTTCAATGGCGTAAGATATGCTTTCATATTTCACATTACACTCCTGTTTGAATGTTCCTGAACATTTGCAGTGTTGCTAAGGAAACCTGTTACACGCTCGCTCCCTTGGGCTGCTGCCACCTGGACCCTCGCAGGATGTCCAGAGGCTGGCAAGGGCTTGAGGTCAGTGACAACTGGGAACCAACCCAAAACCAGGAGTAAGATTCCAGCAGCGCCTCGCCCCGTCCTCCCTCTACCCTGCGCCCACTGACCCTCGCCCCGCCCTTCCCCTCCCCTCATACTCTTCCCAGTCTTCTTGTTAACTAGCCACCTGCACCCCAAACCCAGTTCAAATGCCCAGCCCCCTCTCCCACAGCTCCTGGACCCCAAGCCCAGGTGGGCATGCTTGTTTCGGGGAGCACAGATAGGCCTTTGGTTCAGGGTGGAAACTTGACATCCGCCTGCTTCTGTGCCTTCCCTCCTGTCCTCCGTCCCTCCCAAGTTAACCTTCCAAACTGGCCAGATCTGACTTGCCCAGGAGCCTGGAATAGCTCCCCAGTTTTGAAGTTAGTTTTATAAATGTATTTCAGGGTTCTGGAGCCACTTGATTAGAATCTTCAGGTATTTAAAGCCACTTAAAAACTGTAATAAAAACCAAATGCATACCTGGGGACAGAATGGCAGGGGCTGGTGTCTCCCAGCGTGTGCTGTGGGAGCTGCGAGCCCTCCTAGCGATGTTGCAAGACATCCCCATGTCTTGATACCTTAGGGAAGAAAGTGTTGATCAGACCCAGCACCAACATTTAATTGTAAGGATGCCAGTGTAGGCTTTCCAGAGAAGGTAGGAGTTGGCTCCTTAAATGCTCATTGTAGGTTAACTGTGAACAGTTTTTTTTTTTTTTCAAATATAAGTATGTTCTAAGAATTTCGTGAGACATACCTATTTTTACTAAAATATTCATTTTTTTTGAAATTCAAGTTTTACTGTCATCTCGTATTGACATCTGGCAAATGTGTGTCAGAGCGACAAAGGGAACACCCTGGATAGGTTTTCTGTGCTGTAGCCAGGGCCTTGATAGGGGAGTGCTATCCCATGACCCAGCATGGGACATTTGGGTGGATGAGTCTGAGCTTGAACACCCAGATTCTCCAGAACACCTGTGGGCATAAAGAAGCAGCTCTCCCCTTCCCTCACAGTGCTGGTACCCGGAAATTGTTTGGACATGTTCCTAGTGCTAGATGTCTGCGATGGGATGCTTGTTCTCAAGACTTGTCCCCACCTGTCTTTCTTTCCTCTAGACCAGTGACTAGCACAAGTGGGAAAAGAAAATTCCTGCTCTGGGCATAAACAACATCTTCACGGATGTGGGCACTGGTCCTGGCTTGAATGTGTCGACCAGCAGCAGGGAAACGTGTGGGTGCGGATGCTGAGATAACGAATTGAGTTTACTGATTTGGGAGAGCTTGGCTATGCCCTAGGATCAGACCTCTCAACAAGGATGCTTGGGAATTACCTAAACACACGGCCGAAGTGGGTCTGCAAACTTGGGCATGTGTAAGTGAGGTGTGCATGCTGTGGTTCTCTTGCTAACGTTGAGAGAGAATGGAGACAGTTTGGGGAAATAGGGATGTGTGAGTGGATTTATCACGTGAGGCTGAAGGCTCTACCACTTGTCCGTGTTCCCTGGGAGGGCCCAGAAGACACTTCCCTCACCAAGGCAGCAAGGGACACACCTATGAGGGGTGTCTCTGCATCTCAATGCCATTAGTGTAGACAGTAGCTAACGCCACAAGACTTCACCTCCTAGTGTCGAAGGGGAGGCTGAGATCGTCAAATAGAGTTTAGGTGGAGGTGCTCAGTTAACAGAGGCAAGGTAGGTTAAGTTACCATAATGGCAGAATATCCAGAAATGTGACCATGAGCCACTGGTCCATTGGTATCAGTGGGGCTGGCTAAGGAACCATGGCACTCCTTGGGACTCAAAAAACGAGCATCCAACCAGAACATTGCTTGATGAGTATATGCAGAAGAATTCAGGAACTGGTGAACAGAGGGCTAATATCACATGCTGCAATGAAAAGTCCAGTGAACAGTCCCCATCCCTTCCCTAGTGTCCAGATCTCAACTAGTTTTCAGACTCAGAGCCCACTGACTAAAGGAGAAGCCAGGCCCCTGGAAAACAGACCTTACAGTGTCACTATGATACATACCATAAATAGTCCACATTCCTTCCCCCCAGGGGGCCTATCCCTGCTTACCTGAGTAACTGTGTACTGGGTGAAGGTGAACACTCCACCTTTGGAGGGCGATGGGATACAGAGCCCGAGCTGATGCTCATCAGGAAAGAGGAAGGAAGCAGCATACCCCCGCTTTGCTGTCTCAGGGCTATCCTAACCCTTTGATCTGTGTCTTAATATAATCCTCTGTAACCTTGAACGTGCCTGTCCAACATACTGATATTTTTCTGATTAGATCTGGCACGTTGGAAGTGGCAAGATACTGGCTGCACAGGTAAGACAGTATTAGAAGCTGGAAGCAAATACACAAGACTCAGGTGTATGCAACTTTGGGGGAAGTTTTCAGGGGTCCAATGATCTAGAGTAGGCTGGTATATGCCTTCTAAGGTAAAGGCAAATTATTTACTTTGTGGCCCCTATGACAGACAGCCACCAGCACCTGACGAACCTCTGGGCTTTGAAGGCAGCGTATGCCTCACTTGGGAATAGGGCTCCAATCCTGTTGGCAAGCGAGTTGGAAGGCTGACAGGTTTGAGTCGGGCTCAGAACATGGGGGGACTCTCTTCTGTAGTAGGTCAAGGCAATGATGCAAGCTTCTCTGGTTGGCTAGGGGACCAGAGGGAACCAGAGGAAAAAATATAGGAAGATTGGAGACAAAAGGCATGAGGCTCTCCCAAGATCCAAGATGGCGGCAGTCGCCATGTGTGAATCAGTATCTCAGGTCAATGCCCACCAGAGGCCATCTACTGCAGAAGAGCCGCTGAGCCAGAAGAGGTACTGGGCATCCTGTGGAGGACAGCCTCTGTCTTGGTTCACCTGGGTGTCAGCAATGTGGTTCAGCAGCATGGGCTTCATCTCACCAAGGCTAATCTATTTTTTTGCTGCCTATCTGACTGATGATGAGCCCTTTATATGGAACCATCCCCTGAGGAGACCAACCAGCCTGGTGGAACTGGTGTGTATTTTGGGGCACTTAGTGGGAGCTGGTGAGAGATGGGTTGGAATGTGCAATTATAAAGGACTTGATATTTTGATTCCAGAAAAAGATGTTGAATGCCCTTTCCCCTGCTCCTCTGTTCTAAAAATAATCTAATACCTTGGAAAATACTCAACTGACAATGATCAAAGGACTCTGAGCATTGGGTGGAAGAAGGTAGAAGGGCTGAGGATCTCAGGGCCAGAAGATTGATGCTCCATGAGTTTTCTTTTTATCTGGGTCCCAGAAGACCTGCAGTCAGAACCTTCCACAGGCAAAGCTTAAAAGAAAACCTCAAAAAGCCCAGTTTCTCTGGCTAAGACACTGAGAAAGGGGAACCCAACAGAGACTCAGTGAACAGTCCAGCCTCACTCAACAACCCAGCACCAGCAAGCAGTACGATCTGTGAGCAGCAACTGTCTCAGTCCCCCACGGCAGGATCCCCAGTAGCCCACCTGCCCACAGATGCTGCCTGCAGCAGTGGGGCCTGAGAAGCCATGTACCTCCCTGCCCTCGGCCCAGTGGCAATAGGACACCTGAGCCCCGTGGCTTCTGCCCCTTCCTGCAGACGTTCACTCAGTGACACAGGTGCCTCAGGGCAGTGCCTTCTACTCCCACAGATGATATCAGGAGGGACAGGGCAGAAGCTCCAGCAACACTGGAAAAAAGAACACTTGCAAGATGTGCCTTGAGCCCAGAAGACTAGGCTGTCCTTGCCTCAACAGAAGTAGGTAATTATCTGCTAAAAATAGATTTCGTTGGGATCAATAACCCAAATATCCAGGATACAGCACAAAATCCCTGTCCTACCAAGATCTAGGAAAACCACTGGCATGGGGCAGAGACAGGGCATGAATGCTAGTCCTTAGATGAACCTGATGTTGGAATTATCTGATAATTGAGAGCAGTTGTCATGACTAGGCTGCAGACATCAGTGTCACGAAAGTGCTTCAATGGTCACTTCCAAATCACTGACTTATAAACCGCAGATAGAATCAGGAGGCCCTGCAGGATGTCACCACTGGCTGTGTGATCTCGGAATGCTGTCCAGGAGCTGATTGTCTGCTATTATGCTAGGATGTTGGTGACCATTCCCTCAGCCACGGTGCTGTCCTACAGGACTGACACGCACAGTCACAGGCCCTCCCCACACCACACACAAGGAGAGTGCCCGAGCTGTCCCTGTCTCCCAGAGGACTGAATGGCAGGGAGAACGCTTGTCTGAGATGCACAATAAAAACGAGGTAGACCAGGGATGCACACACCCTACCTTCCTGGCATCTGGCCCAATAAACATAAGTGGCTAATATTTTCTTTGTTTGTATTATGGCTATTTTCTAGGATTTTAAGGCTTTGTGTAAAAACCCCCAGGGCAGTGCTCATCACATTGAGACATGCTCCCCCCCTTCCTCTACTTTATGCCCTTCTCCCTGTATTCTGACCATGTGTCCACCTTTGCTGGAGACACAGCAATGAATGGAACTTGGAGGCACCCTTCAGGGCTGATCTCTGACAGTGCCAGGACCCGTGGCTGCTCCCACCAGCTTCCTGCCCTGGATGGCAGAGTGAGAAGGGACCCAGGGAGCCCTGCAAGGCAAGGCCTTAGGGACAGCAGAGGCGCAGTCCCAAGCTTGCCACTGGGCCATTGCCCCCGGATTCCTCTGCACTGAGAGGGAGTGACAGAGGCCTATGGCCAGTGGACTCCAGGGCACTCAGTGGCTGACATCTTGCCCTAAAGGGGCAGTCAGGGCCAGGGCAGTCATCCTGCTAAGGCCAGCTGGCTCCAGAGCCCACAGTCCTGCGCCTTAGAGCCTCAGCTTCCCCACCTTTAACACTGGGACACGATCCCATGCTCTGGTGTCTGAGCTCAGAGGACAGGGGCTAGCCTTCAGCAAAGTGCTGTGGATTGTGAAATAGGGCCCCATGCAACTCGGATGAGGTCCGGGCTGAGTAAGTGAGATTTCAGTGCAGCATGGGCAAGGGGGCATCTCATCCTTTCACTAGCAGGACTCCCTCCCCACGCCCTCCTCCTCCTAAGCCTCCCCTCCCCCAATCCAGGCCTGGCTGGGTCCTTGAAGACTTTCCATTGCTGCCAACAAGCTTGCATCCAGTTTTACTCAAATGCATAATTAAAGGCAGAGATGCGGTTTCTGCTGGGGGTGAGCCCCTCACAAGCATGCAGGAGCCCCACCCTTGCACATCTGCCCCTTTGGTGGGGCTGACTGTGGCCCAGCGGCCCCCACCCCCGGCAGATGTCTGCAGCAGCTGAGAAACTAGAAAATGCTCGCCCTCTGTCTCCAGTTTCTCCCTATGGACCCCCAGGGATTTCTGATGCCTTGGAAGGCAGAACCCCCAGCCTCATGCCCTTTTACTAGGAGACCCTCATGACAAACCATACTGTATGGTGGATCAGCAGCAACGGGGACCTCACGGGGACCTGACGGCATTTCATAAATCCAGAACAGTGAATGTGTTAGGTGACTCTGCTCTTACCCCTCCCAGCCGTGTGAGTCAACACAAGACCAGATCAAGGTGTAGATAAGTTATGGACTTTTATTTTAATTTATTTTAAAGATTTTATTTATTTATTTGAGAGAGAGAAAGAGAGTGAGAACATGAGAGTTAGGGGGAAACAGACTCCGCTGAGCTGAGCAGGGAGCCCAGTGTGGGGCTGGATCCCCACGCTGAAACCTGAAACCCTGAGTCTGAAGCTTAACCGGCTGAGCCACCCAGGAGCCCTTAAGTTACAGAAATTTAGCACCCTGTGTTTTTATCCGTGGTAGTTACTTGATTGCATTTTTTTTTGTTTGTTTTTAATATCAGATTATAAAGAATCTCCTCTCCTGCCTCTCCCGGTGCCCCTGTCTGGTTTGTTGGTAGTCCAAACCCTCCTGTGCTGGGCCCCTTGGGGAGTCACCCCCTCAGCGGTCTGTCATGGGACCAGCAGCCTTATTGCATCACCAAGCTTTCTGATTCCAGGAGTGCAGCTTAGGGAGTCCTTGGGCCTTTAGAGCGTAGGGGCGGGCCGGGGTGGGGCGGGGCAAGGGGTGGGGGAATGGGAGTTCTGGGATTTCCCTCCAACCCAACAGACAGGGTCAAGATCCCTGGCTCAGTGCCTTCACACCCCTGGCGCCTGCAGAGGCCTCCAGGGACCCACCCACAGCTGCCTGGGGCTGTCCATTCGGGGCTGCCCCCTCCTTCCCAACCCCAGTTAGCAGCTTCTGCTAGGAACACGGAACCTCCAGCGACTCCCTTTCTGGCCTGAACCACCCTCAGAGACCTGGTCCCTGCCTCCTTCCATAGGGCAGAGCCTTGGGGAGCCCATCTGGCCAGAGTTGAAGGATGGAAGACTGTGGGTGGGTGGCCCTGGGGGGCTGGGTGGGAGAAGGGGCCAGACATAACTTCTGATTCTCAGGATGTGAAGGCATGGGACCTGGGCTTGCCATTTCCCAGGGAACAATGGGAAACTGACTGTCCCTGTTGGCCACTTCGTCATGTCATGGGTTGTGTGGTTTCTGGCCTAGGGCCGGGCCTCTGTGGCTGTGGGAACATGTGTCCTGGGCTCCAGGCAGCTGAGTGAGGGATCTATCTGTAGAAGGGCTGGGGAGAGCTCTTTTTTGCTGCCCATTCACACCCAGTACTTACCCCCTGAGGGGGCTTCCCTGGTGGGGGGGATGCCCTCTCATAGTTGTCATTCACCCTAACTCTCCGTGGGAAGTCTGGGCCCCCCAACCCTGTGCCCTGGGTTTTGTTCCCCCTGCTCTCCACCAGCAGGACTTGGTAGCCTCTGGGCTCCCTGCCCAAGGACTGAGCTCACACTCTCTCATCCTGGCCTCAGGGGTCTCCGGGCTGTGCACCACATGGACCTCCTGAACACCTTCTCTCTGCCAGCCAGAGTCTGGGAAGGAAACAGCCAGCAGAGTTGTTGCCCGGGGAACCCCTGGCAGAGATGTAGGCAGAGTGAAGGGAGCCAGTGAAGGAGGCTGACTTGCTCCTGGAGCTGGTCCCAGGGGAAGCCATTGCTCCCTCAGGCCTTAAGAGGCAGAGCAGGGAGTGGTTTCCTGAAGTGGCTGGAAGAGAGACTGAACCACTGCCCTGTGGGGGTATACAGAGTGGGGGGGGGCGAGGCAGGGAGGGAGGAGGATAAGGACTGTGACCTCTCTCACCGCTCTCCAGGTCCTGGCTAGTGCCCCTCCTTGGCTGAGCCCGCAGGGAAGCTGGAAGGCCGGGCCTCTGTAGATGTGGGATGTAGAGGTTAGAGTCTGGGACACGGAGCAAGATGGAGAGGGGTGGGAGGGCCTCTGAAGGGGCAAGCAGAGCTCCTGCACAGGATGGCCCCACCTGTCCTGGGGCTTCTGAGTTGCCGGCAACCCCTTCTGTCCCCCAGATCCTTGGGGACCCTTAGAAGCAGCAGCTGGTGGCGTGAGAGGCCACTGCCCCAATCCCACCCCTCTGACCATGCTGGTCCCAGAAGCAGCCTCCAGAGAGACAAAGGCTTCCCCTTCCTGTGTGTCTCATAGCCCAGCTGAGTGCCACATGTCCGGGATGGTGTTGGCAGATGGTTGGCACCGAGTCCAGGTTTGTGGGGTGAATGGGTAAGTAGTGTCCTGGGCCTCGCCACCACGCCTAAGAGGAAGGCCATGTCTTCAGGAGTTGGGGAATGGGACCTCAAGCTGGGAGGGGGCAAGGTGCAACCCACAGGGAGTCAGGGGCTGCCCTGGCCCTTGGGTGGAGCCCAGCCTCCAAGCGCAGGGCCCAGCGGACAGTCACCCTCTCTTGCTGCCCATCAAGTGACAGCTATGAGATGTTCAGCGGCTCCCAGCTCCTGAGCTTCTAAACCGTGCATAGCCCAGGGCTGAGTGTCACCAGTGTGATCTCATTCAGTCCCCACAGCCAACCTGTGCGGTAGGCACTGCTATCAACATACCCATTTCATGGATCACGAAACAGGCTCAGAGGGGGGTGAGTGTCAGGTAAGTGACTTCCCCAAGGCCACTGGTCAGTGCTGGCAGGCCCGAGATGGCCACTCAGGTCTGTCTCAGAGCTGTGCATGGCCTCCCTGCTTCAATGATGTGAGGCCTCTCCTGAAAGGCCACCGGACCCCTGGCATGCCTGCTGTGGTTCTTGGAAGCCGATGGCTGAGAGCCAACTCCACTAGCCCCAGTTTGGTGGTGACTGGGCCAGGCCCTCAGGTGGGAGTCACCCGGGGCTGTGTCAGCTAGTAGGACTTCATGTCTGCCTCTCTAGTACCCTGCCTTTGGAGACCCTCCTTCCTTCCCGCCACTGCAGACTGACCCAGGCCCCAGCCCCGGCCTGGAGTAGACAGCCTAGAGATTTCCGGTGCTGCCTTTCTCACCCCTGCAGCTAAATGCCTCCCTTCTCTGTTAGCAAGCCTTTGACTGGCATTTCTCCTCCCCATTAGCCCTTCCCCGTTCCCTGAGCCTGACTTTGCCCCGCCCCCATCCTTGCTGCATGTTCAGACTCTGGCCCCACAATGCTGAACCTTCAGTGTGGGTCTCCCTCGCATCAGGCTGGTGGCTCCTTCGGCCTTGGCATGTAACAAGGGTTTGAGCTGGAGAGCAACACAGTTCTGACCCCGGGATCTGTGCCGAGGGAGGGAGGAAAGAACCACGTGTCCCAAAAGGCACGTGGTGTCGGAGCCTCATGACGGCCTGCCTCTGTCCACCGGCTTCCCTGGGCTCCTGGGCCAGCTTCCTTCTGAGCCTGGACACACTCAGTCCATTAAAGACAAGCTCCAGGGCCAACTGGCCCCTGAGCACAACCCACTGGATCCTGCTGTCCTCTGATGCCCTCCACTGGCCAGAGTCAGTTACTGAGGCCTATTCTCTAGGCCTGAAGGGCCCTGGGGATGGCGACGGGATGGGAAGGGTGGGGCAGTACTCAGGATCATGCAAACTCAAGAGGACCAGCCACACACCCCAGGCCTTAATACCAGCCCCACAGCATCCCCCGATCTTCTCCATGTGCCCATCTGCCCTGACCTGGAACATGCAGAGTCTACGCAGCCCTCCCAGCCCTGACTGAAGGCTGCCCAGCTGGTCTCCTTTAGTGTCTGAGACACCGACAAGCACAGATTGCTCCTGAGCAGACCTAAGTGGCATGCTTTAGTACTTTAGTGTTTATATTCTTTTGCTAACTGGCTTGCCACGTCTTTAGGTATCTGGTTTCAACTTGATGGTCTTTGGAATCTTTGTAACGTCTATGCTTGATTTCACAGGCTGAATGATTTCAGATGTCTGGAGGCTAGAGTCAGCAGTGGTTCTGCCAAAATGTCCCCTGTGTAAAATCTGGAATGATGCTTGCCAGCCTGGGAAGCCCTCCTCCTGGGACAGTTGCCCAAGTCAGGTGGCCATAGCCTAGCAGGTGCGTCCATGTGTCTGTGCGAAAACTGCATGTAGAGCTTGGAGGCAGCAGCTGAGCCAGCTCTGCTCCCACTGATGCTCAGGTCTGGGCATACCTGCCCACTCCCACTGTCCCATCAGGGTGACTGGAAGCTGAACAGGAACTTACTTGAGGAAAGGAATTTATTCCACAAGACCTAGAAAAGATGGCAGAATTCCATAGTCATGTCTCTTCTAGATTAAGGAAATCATTGCTAGGATTCTGAAGTGTTGTTTAATTTGGTCCTTTTCCTTCGGTCCTATGAGTGTTGGTCAAAGCCAACTCCCTGCTCTGGCTTTTCTAAAGACTTCCACCACTGTCTCAGTTGTTTTGAGTTAAGGAGATTCTTCCCCAGTAAGAGCTAGCTTCCTCTCCTCCCTCCCTCCTTCCCCCTCCTCTCTCCTCACTCCCCCCTCCTCCCCCTCCTCCTCCCTCTCTTCCTCCCTTCCCTCCCCTTTCCTCCCCTCCTTCCCTTCCTTCCCCTTCCCTCCCCTCCTTCCCTTCCCTCCCTGCCTATTTACTACCTGCATTAGTCTGCTTGGGCTGTTACAACAAAACACCATAGGTTGGGTGGCTCGAACAACAAAAATTTACTTTCTCATATTTTTAGAGGTCAGAAGTCCAAGACCAAGGTCTCCATCAGTTTGGTTCCTGGAGTGCACTTCCTTCCTGGCTTGTAGATGTTTGTCTTCTTGCTGTGTCCTCACATGGCCTTACTTCTCTCTCTCTCTCTCTCTCTCTCTCTCTCTCGACGTGTGTGTGTGTGTGTGTGTGTATGTCTTAGAGATCTGTGGTCTCTTTTTTCCTTCTTATAGACGTCACCAAACCTATTAGATCAGAGCCCCATCTTCATGACCTCATTAAAATTTATAGACCTTCCTTTAGGTCCAATATCCAGACACAGTCATGTTGGTGGAGAGGAGGTTAAGATTTAGCATATGAATTTTGCAGGGACATATTCAATCCACAACACTACTCATTTTTTTTAAAATTTTTTATTTTTTATAAACATATAATGCATTATTATCCCCAGGGGTACAGGACTGTGAATCGCCAGGTTTACACACTTCACAGCACTCACCATAGCACATACCCTCCACAATGTCCATAATCCCAACCCCCTTCTCCCAAGCCCCCTCCCCCCAGCAACCCTCTGTTTTGTGAGATTAAGGTCGCTTATGGTTTGTCTCCCTCCCAATCCCATCTTGTTTCATTTATTCTTCTCCTATCCCCTTATCTACCTGATATGAGGAAGTGGAGATGCAACACTACTCATTTTTATAAGATAAGAACAAAACACAGAATTTCTCAACTTTCCAGTTTAAAATGCCTAAGCCGCAGTCCCTGTCAGCTGACACAGTTGGTTTCATCACACAAGAATCAGAATTTTAAGGGTACAAACAGCTGGTTTGTAAGAATCCAAAAACATGGTGAAAGGAACATGGCACCAACGCAGATTGTAGGCTAAGGGCAACCAGCTCAAAGTCAACCCTGGGCCCCTTGTCTTGGTTTGTGTTGCCTAGAACCAGACCCTGAGCATATTTGATGCAAATAATATTTTTGGAGGCCACCCCAAGGAAGCACCTGCAGGGGAGTGGGAAAACTAAGACAAGGAATTGAGGTCAAAGAGTGTGTGATTTAGATGGTTACCACCACGAGCAACTGGAGACTGTACCTGCTGGGAGATGGGGAGGCAAGAGAGGACAGGCCTCAGAGTTATTCCAGCCTGGGCTGAGGAAGCTGAGATTTTATCCAACAATTCCCTGTCCATTGTTGATTAAGGCTTCTCTTTTTAGAACAGATGTCTGAGGCATAGAATCTTGGGGTTGCCGGTAAGTAGCCTCCAGTAATGGCTCCAATGTGGCACTGAATATCACTCTATTGTAATTCTTTTATGTGTCTTGAGGCTGGTCTAGCCAACTGGCAGGGCCCCTATCCAAATTTCCTGCCCTGTGACTAAAGCCCTATTCCACCACCCTGTGGGAAGTGGGAGCCCTGCTGAGCCTTTCTCATCTTCTCTATCCAAGAATTGGATTCCTAGCAGTGGCTGGGCTCAGGACCATCTGTGCTACTTTCTTGACTCTCACCTGTGTCCCATCTCTGGCAGGATCTTTAAAGCATTCAAGAGAAGCTAAACAGAAGTTTTGTTCAAATTGTCGTTTTTTTTTTAAGGAATGGATTATGATGGTAGCATCATTATATAGTGACAGTAGTTGAGACTATATAGAATAGGCAGAGAGATAGACATATAGATCAATACAACAAGATGGGGAACCCAGAAATATATCCACACAAATATGCCCAACTGATATTTGCCAAAGGTGTGAGAGCAGCCTAATGAGGGAAGGATAACCTTTTCAACAAATGGTGTGAAAACAAGTGGACGTCCATGGGCGGAGATGAACCTCAACCTAAATCTCATATGTTACATAAAACTCAACTGAAAATGGATCACAGGCTTAAATATAAACTATAAAACCCTACATTTTTATGAAAAAAAGAAAGAAAGAAAATAGTTTAAACCAGAGCTAGGTGAAGAGTTAGTTGAGTTGACACCAAAAGAAAAAAGAAAAAATGGATAAATGGGATAAATGGGACTGTATCAAAATTTAAAAACTCTTGCCCTGTAAAACAGTCTATTGATAGGAGGAAAAGAAAAGCAACCCACTGGGGGAACACATTTGCAACAAAGTATCTAGAGTATATAAAGTATATAAAGAACGCATAAAACTCAACAGTGAAGTAAAATAAAAAAAAATAAAACCCAAACAATCCAATTAGAAAAAAAAAATGGCAGAAGATATAAACAGACACTTCTCCAAAGAAGACATACAAATGGCTATCAGACACATGAAAAAATGTTTATCATCACTAGCCATCAGGGAGATTCAAATTAAAACCACAGTGAGATACCACCTTACACCAGTTAGAATGGCCAAAATTAGCAAGACAGGAAACAACATGTGTTGGAGGAGATGTGGAGAAAGGGGAACCCTCTTACACTCTTGGTGGGAATGCAAGTTGGTGCAGCCACTTTGGAGAACAGTGTGGAGATTCCTCAAGAAATTAAAAATGAGCTTCCCTATGACCCTGCAATTGCACTACTGGGTATTTACCCCAAAGATACAGATGTAGTGAAAAGAAGGGCCATCTGTACCCCACTGTTTATAGCAGCAATGGCCGCGGTTGCCAGACTGTGGAAAGAACCAAGACGCCCTTCAATGGACGAATGGATAAGGAAAATGTGGTCCATATACACTATGGAGTATTATGCCTCCACCAGAAAGGATGAATACCCAACTTTTGTAGCAACATGGACAGGACTGGAAGAGATGATGCTGAGTGAAATAAGTCAAGCAGAGAGAGTCAATTATCATATGGTTTCACTTATTTGTGGAGCATAACAAATAACATGGAGGACATGGGGAGATGAGAGGAGAAGGGAGTTGAGGGAAATTAGAAGGGGAGGTGAAGCATGAGAGACTATGGCTCTGAAAAACAACCTGAAGGTCTTGAAGGGGCGGGGGGTGGGAGGTTGGGGGAACAAGGTGGTGGGTATTGGGGAGGGGACGTATTGCATGGAGCACTGGGTGTGGTGCAAGAACAATGAATGCTGTTATGCTGAAAAGAAATAAAGAAATAAAAGAAAGAAAGAAAATGGGCTAAAGACATGAACAGACATTTTACCAAAGAGAGTACACAGATAGTAAATGAGCACATGAAAAGATGCTTAGCATCTTAGTCATGAAGCACATGCAACAGAAAAACCACAATTAGGTATCATTGTCTGTGAGAATTGCTAAAATAGGGGTCCCTTGGTGGCTCAGTCATTACATTAAACATCTGCCTTCATCTCAAGTCATGATCCCAGCGTCCTGGGATCGAGCCCCACATTTGGCTCCCTGCTCAGTGGGAAGTCTGCTTCTCTCTCTCCCTCTCCTCCTGCTTGTGTTCCCTCTCTTGCTGTGTCTCTCTTGGATATTAGCCCTTTATCTGTGGTGTCATTTGCGAATATGTTTTCCCATTCCGTGGGTTGCCTCTTTGTTTTGTTGACTGTTTCCTTTGCTGTGCAAAGGTTTTTGATCTTGATGAAGTCCCAAAAGTTCATTTTCGCTTTTGTTTCCTTTGCCTTTGGAGACATATCTTGAAAAAAGTTGCTGTGGCCTATGTCGAAGAGGTTACTCCCTCTGTTCTTCTCTAGGATTTTGATAGATTCCTACCTCACACTGAGGTCTTTTATCCATTTTGAGTTTATCTTTGTGTATGGTGTAAGAGGATGGTCCAGTTTCATTCTCCTACATGTAGCTGTCTAATTTTTCCAGCACTATTTATTGAAGAGACTGTCTTTTTTCCAATGTATATTTTTTCCTGCTTTTTCAAAGATTATTTGAGCATAGAGTTGAGGGTCCATATCTGGGCTCTCTACTCTGTTCTGCTGATCTATGTGTCTGTTTTTGTGCCAGAACCATGCTGTCTTGGTGATCACAATTTTGTAGTAAAGCTTGAAATCAGACAACGTGATGCCCCCAGTTTTAATCATGTCAAAAAATGGGCAGAAGACATGAACAGACACTTCTCCAAAGAAGACATACAAATGGCTATCAGACATATGAAAAAATGTTCATCATCATTAGCCCTCAGGGAGATTCAAATCAAAACCACATTGAGATACCACCTTACACCAGTTAGAATGGCCAAAATTAACAAGACAGGAAACAACATGTGTTGGAGAGGATGTGGAGAAAGGGGAACCCTCTTACACTCTTGGTGGGAATGCAAGTTGGTGCAGTCAATTTGGAAATCAGTGTGGAGATTCCTTAAGAAATTAAAAATGGAGCTACCCTATGATCCTGCAATTGCACTACTGGGTTTTTACCCTAAAGATACTGATGCAGTGAAAAGAAGAGCCATCTGTACCCCAATGTTCATAGCAGCAATGGCCACAGTCGCCAAACTGTGGAACCAAGATGCCCTACAAGAGATGAATGGATAAAGAAGATATGGTACATATATGCTATGGAGTGTTATGCCTTAATGAGAAAGGATGAATACCCAACTTTTGTATCAATATGGTCAGGACTGGAAGAGATTATGCTGAGTGAAATAAGTCAAACAGAGAAAGTCAATTATCATAGTTTCACTTACTTGTGGAGTATAAAGAATAACACAGAGGACATCGGGAGATGGAGAGGAGAAGTCAGTTGGGGGAAATTGAAGGTGGAGACAAACCACGAGAGACTGTGGACTCTGAGAAACAAACTGAGGGTTTTGGAGGGGTGTGGGGTGGGGCGTTGGGTGAGACTGGTGGTAGGTATTAAGGAGGGCACATATTGCATGGAGCACTGGGTGTGGTGCATAAACAATGAATGCTGAAACACTAAAAAGAAATAAAATAAAATAAAATCAATGAAACTCTTTAAAAAAACAATTGCTAAAACAAAAAATTGTGATAACACCAAATGCTGGCAAAGATGAGGAGGAACTAGGTCACTTAAATTACTGGTAGAAATGTACCAGTACCAGGGCCATCTGGAAAAGTACTGCCCCTCTGAAAAAGAGCATGGCAATTTCCTGGAAGACTCAACATGCCTTTCCCATATGGTCCAGCAATTGGATCACTGGACATTTCTTCCAGAAATTTGAAAACTTTTAGTTTAGGTAAGTACTTGTCTGGTGCCAAGGGTAGGGGTTGACTAAGGAGAGGCACAGGGGACCATTTTGGGGGCAATGGAAGTGTTTTATATCTTCATTGAGATTGTGACTACATGGTTGTATACATTTGTTGTAATTCATCAAGATGTGTACTTCATATACAAAAGTGTATACATTCATCAAAAATTGTTGAAATGTACATTTAAATCAGTGTATTTTATTAAATTTAAATCACATCTGATTAAAAAGAATTTCCTAAATGTAAGCAGGAGGTTTTTAACTCAGTGGCTAGAGCTGGCTACTGAGGTTAATTTTATTTCTTTTTTTTTTTTTTTTACCTTATTTTATTTTATTTTATTTTATTTCTTAAAGGAGTGGAGGGGCAGAGGGAGAGAAAGAGAAAGAATCTTAAGTAGTCTTCACACCCAGCACAGAGCCCAATACAGGGCTCAATCTCACAACCCTGAGATAATGACCTGAGCCAAAATCAGGAGTCAAACACTTAACTGACTGAGCCACCCAGGCACTCCTAGATATCACTTTTAGAGTATAGTTTCCCATGTTACAATTGACAACTGGATGAGATTTATTTCTTAAAAACATTTCTCTGCACTTAACTCATTCCAGATGGGCCCTAACCATCTCATCCACTGTGACCCTGTGATTAATCACCTATTTAAAATTGTCCATTGAGGGGATGCCTGGCTGCCTCAGTCGGTATAACATGCAACTCTTGATCTCAGGGACTTGAGTTTGAGCCCCATGTTGGGTATAGAAATTACTTAAAAATAAAATCTTGAAAAAAATACAAGTGTCCATGGAGGAGAAACTCTGGCAGGGGGTGTATATACATTGGTTTCTTGAGGCTGGATCCCATTCTTGTTCACTTCTCAGTTCAAGCAGGGTTCCCTCAAGATGACGTTAAGATATAATTTAGACAATTTTTACAAAGAAGTAGTTTGCTGTTCTGGATATGAAAGTGTACCTCTTGGCTCTCCCTTTAAGGAAGAATTTGTTGGAAATCTGGTGGAATGAGTTTGTGGGAAGGCTCTGGCTTCAGCATCTTTAGGACCCATTCTGGTGTGTTGGCTGAGGCTGCTTCTGTTGGTAGCTCTTGACAGTTTTTGGGCACAGTGGGGGATTAAAGCCTGGCCCTTTCTAGCCCATTCAGGACCCTCTGGGGCTGTTTCCCACACTCCCACTATGGCTGCCATCTTCCCTCATGCTGGTGGCTTCCATCAGGGTGGGTCTGAGTTGGTCTCTTCCTCTATAGTTCCCTCCCCTCTTTCTTTCACAGGTGTCATCCACAACAAGCATCTCGAATCATGACCTATGCCTTCCAGAAGACTGGAGGTCACAAACTGCTGGCCTCTTGTTTCATCCAGGATCCAATCAAGACAACAGAATCCATACCCATCATTTCAGATAGAGGACACAACGCAAGGAAGTGTTTCCACGGTAGTGGAAAGAGGTAAGGAACACAGAATGATAAGGTAGTCAAGACATGAGCAAGAAAGTCACTCTCCTCTCTAGGCTATAGGGACAAACAGAGGAGGAGGAGGTGTTGCTGGAGCCCAGGATCTCAGGCTACATGGTTGATGTTGGAGTCATTTCAAACATGTCAGGTAGGAGTTGAAACTCCAGAAGGATGATTGGCAGGTTCCTTGTAGTCAAGTTGGGGCACACACACACACAGAGAAATAGAACTATCCGAATTTCTCTCCTACTTGTGTGATTCCACCAGTGTTGGTCCATACCTGCAAGCTAGAAGACTTCTGGGAGTTCTACCTCCCTTCAGTACAGAGGAAAGAAACATGGGAGTATGGATTTGAGGGAATCAGGGCACCTTCCAAAACCTCATCCCTGCTAATTTACCAAGAACCTCATTATGAGGCTGCATAGGTGGTGGCTGGGGGGATGGGTAGAGGGGTCAGGACATGATGAAGCAAATACAGTGAATGGTTAATGTCAGAGTGTACACTAGAGATAAGGACATTCTCTATAAGATTCTTCCACCTTTGCTCTCTGTCTGAAAATTTTCATAATGGTATTGTTGAAAAAGAAATACCTTCTTTAAGCACCATTTTCGTCTTTCAGAGGGAAGAGGCAGGTAGCTTTCTGGGTTCACCATTTCCCCCCAAGCATGGTTACATAGCCCTTTCTCCATGCTGAAAGAAGAGCAAGGAGTGGTATGACCCTGATGATCATGCGTTCGGGTCTCTCAAATTTCAGTGGGGTCAGAGGCTGTATGCCCAGGGGTGGGCTTCAGTCCACGATAGGCTACATGTGACTCACCCATTGCTTTAAAACTTTTGAGTTAGTTACTCTCATTAAAAAATCTGAAAAAATGTCCAACCTCTCTTTGGAAGTGGAGATCCAACAGTGCTGGGCCTGTGTTTCCCCACTGCGGCTCATGAATGGAGTGGAACCTAGCTGGATTGTACCTCTTCTGGGCTGCCACAGGCTCCCTTGCTCCCTACTGTGTCACACCTGGCCCAGCTTATTTAGATTTCCTGTCTCATCCCTGAAATTTGCATTTAGGATGCTGGACTCTTTAGAGCACTTCTATTCATAAGGAGTTCTCTGTGTGCATGTGACCCCCCCACCTCCCGCCCCCGCTTCAGGTCACATTCCTTAAACTGCATTAATCCTTGAAGCCCCTCTGTGACTTGCTATATATCCAGGTGCCACCTCTATTTGCTTAAAACTTTCAAATGGGTTCTTTTAAAGTAAAGGCCTATTTTATATGTTTCCTAAGTAGTAATCCCCATAAAACCAAGAGTTTGGTGTACTCAGCAGGGTTTTTTCCTAGCACAAAATAAAACATGGATCCTCTCTTGCCCTCAGTGGCACAAGCGCCTTGTTCCAGGCAATGCTGATTGGATTATGCTAAGGCAGGTTGCCAGAAAGACTGACCCTACACCAGTGTTTCCCCAGCAGTCTTCCCTGAATTACACGTTAGCCATCCTTGGTCATTTGTGCTCCTGTGAGCGCAGGTTGTCTTCCACGTAAATCTGAAACCCAGAGTACATGGCATGGCCTCTGAAGTCCTTCCTTCTCCAAGAACTGCCTGGTTCTTACCCTTCCTGAGTCCTGCTTCATTAGTGTTTAGATTTCAATACATCTTCAGTTTGCCTAAGTTTATCCAGGTTTATCCAGAAGAACCCTAACCATTTGAAACTGCAAATCCTTCATCAGGGATGGAGTGTGTGGTGTGAGGTAGGATCATGCTGAAGAGGTAGACAAGGGCTGGGGCTAGGAGGGTTTGCTATGACACACTAAGGATCTGTCAAGGTCGCTGATGGGCTACTAATGATTTCTCTCTCATTTAACCTAATGGCTTGTAGAGATTGTCATGTTATTCCAACATAGTTGGAAATTGGGATAATAACATCAACAGCAAGAACACCACCCACATTTACTGAGAGCTCACCATGAGCCCAGCTCACACATGGTTTAATTTAATGGTCACAAGAACACTGTGAGGGAGCTACTACGACTTTGGCTACTTTACAGATGAGGAACGTGACATTCAGAGAGGTTAAGTAACATGACTAATGCCCCACAGCTGGTAAACGATGGAGCCAGTGATCCAAGCCAGGTCCATTTGACACCCATGTCCACACTCTTGACTTGCTGCTCACAGGCATTTGATGCTGAGTCATTTCCTGTTCATTTGGTGAGTTAATCCCAGTCCCTTCCACCTTCACTTATAGGTCAAGTGGACTTGTTGTTCTTGGATTTCTCTCTGGTTTCTCCACCTTTGTGCTAACATGGCACCATGAATTGGACACAGTATGTGAAAAGGCTGTACAAACCAACTTGCCCAATGTGGCCAATTCTGCCTCCCACAATGATACTGTGTGTTCTCCTTAACTAGGTGGGAACCAACAGGGTCACACCAGTGGCCTCCACCCTCAAGAGGAATGAGTTCCTCTTTATTCTGGCCAACACCACAAAATACTCTGGAAAGAGGACAGGAGGTTGGTGTCCTGATGTTCCTCAGCCCTCGTCTTCTGTGGCTTAGTCATGTCCACTGAGTCCTAGAGCCCAGAGCAAGCAGGAAGCTGGGCAGGTCGCACTGCCCTTCAACAGAGGCTGTCCTGGTTTACATACCCACCCGCAGTGAATGGGAATCTGCTTGTGCTCATCAACATAGGGGCCATCCTTAGAGGAGGTAGATGATGGAGCAGAGGCCACTGGGGCTGATTAAATTGTCCCCCACTCCTCTCCATTCCTGAACTTTCCTTGCAGTCATGTTGGGGTTGTAGGGCTAGCTCTGGCGAATGAACAGAGGCATTCAGAAGTCACTGTACTTTCTCTAGCTCTCTCTCTTTCTCTTGCTTCCTCTGCCATGCTGACTTTGGAGACCACAAATTGCAAATGATGTTAGCTAGACCTGCTAAGGACTGTGGTCTGAATGAATGTGGTTGCTAATCTTTGAAGATGGCGCCAGTGAGCAACATTGCCTAGTGTCCACAGCTGCTTTAGTCTGTTTGAGCTGCCATAACAAAATACCCCAGTCTGGGTGGCTTATAAATGACAAACATTTATTTCTTACAGTCCTGGAGGCTGGAAAGTCCAATATCAAGGTGTTGACAGATTGAGTGTTTGATGAGAGCTTCCTGCTTTCTAGACAGCTGTCTTGTCTACATGTGTCTCTACCCCACTCCCTCCGATAGAAGGGGTGAGGAAGCTCTATGAATCCCTGAGAGGAGGGCCCTGGACTCAAACCAGAGGCAATGGTGAGGAAAAGAAAGAATTGTTTTGATCTTCATACATTCATTAATTGGTCCATCCCTCTGTCTGTCATCTGTCTAGCTATCCACACATCTACTCATCCGTCCACCTACCTATCCACTTATCCACCTACCTATTCATCCATCCATCAATCCCTCCATCCACCATTCTATCACTCCATCCATCTATCCATCCACCCATCCATCTGTCCATTTGTCCATTCATCCATTGGTCCATTTGTCCATCCATCCATTCATCCATCCATCCATCCATCCATCCACCCAAACTTTGTTTGATCTTGCCATGGTCCAGGCCTGGGGATTATTTTAGGGTAAAACAGATATAGTCCTGCTCTTTGTTGGAAACACTTAGTGAATTCCCTCAAACCCTGAAATGCTCAGATTTCATAATCAAGTTCTCTTTTGCATGTGAAGGTAACAGTGCAGCTTCTCCCCCAGGCTCTTGTTTAGGGTCAAATCCTGTAACTTGTGCTCTCCCTCCTTGGGGCTACCTCACTGTCCGAGCAGCAGCAATGTAAGGTGGGAACTGTTCAGAGGTAAGGTGATGGGGACTGGGGCTGAAGGAGGGGTGCTAGTATTCACACCAGAACCAAAGGCCACTAGATCTCCCTGCCCCTGCCCACACTCCACTGGTCCTTCCCCGGTATGGTCCTGCCTGACTTGTTCTGGACTTCAGAGTTTATCTTCTCATGGAGGCAAGGCAGAGATGATGCTGCAGAGAAGTGGAGATGAGAGGGCGGTAATGTACTTCCATCACTTTCAGAGGAAGGGATGGCTGTGGGCTAGCTTTATAACCAACGGACATAGTTTCTATGGGAAAGCACATGTCAAACCCCAAATGACTGACTTGGAAACACAGTCCTGGAACTTGGCCTGTATTTAAACCAGGGACTGTCTGTAATGGTAAAGATTGTTTATTTTGAACACAGACCTAACTGGACTTTCCCTTCCTCATTCTCTTTTGTTTTGTTATGTTGTGCAAAGACCCTGTTCTAGCTAATTGGTGAAAAACACACTGTCCCTTAGCAGAGAGTATACATTCTTGTAAATAACCCCTAGAGATTTATTTCTTCATTATGGAAAATGTAATTCTGTTTTTCTAAGTGACGGGCTATGTTTACACAGGGACTCCGAGTGGGCTCCAGGCTTGGCCAGATGGTTCTGGCTGTGCTCTGTGTAACATGAGCCCTAAGGCCTTCCTCGAGCCACGTGACTCTTGGGGGAGTGGAGTCTGGGTGGCTGTGAGGCTGCATGACCTGTACACACAGAGCCGTACCTCCAGGATGCACGGTTCTGCTCCCTGGACTCCTTTGGTGGCATTTAGGGTGGGGAAGGGTTTGCTGGAACTGTGGCTTGGCCCTCCCGGCCAAGGGTGAGTCATGCCTATTTTCAGCTGAACCACTCACCCAGGTGGGTGCTAACTGCTTTCTGCACTCAGCATCTCTGTTTCCTTTGTTGAATAGCAAGACAGGCTGAGCCCTAGGCTTTTTCCAGCAGATACTTACGCACATATGACTGTTAGCAAGGCTGACAATGTTGGGGGAGGGAGGAGGAAAATCAGCCATTTTGGGAACTGGTGACAAGATGACAGTGACATTTATTGAGTGGCTTTATGGGCTCTGCAAGCCAGTTGGCTGGAGCAGGGATGGCAAACAGCAAGGTACCTGCTGTATCCCTACTTACCCTACCAGTGCCAGACATGACTAAGAGATCATGATGCTCTCTCTTACTGGGCTTGGACAGCCTTCTAAAGGGGCCTCCATCGATTAGCAATGTCTCCCTTCTGGGTTGGAGGGCATTGCTATATAATTTAGTTATTTTATAGAATTTTCTTGTATCTGCTTTATTGACAATAGCTTATCAATATGTGCAGAGCTTCTTATTGGAGTTTCCATCAGACAGAACTTGAGTTGAGAATTTGGCTGCAAGTCATTTATTTGGGGGGGTGGCCTGGGAGGCAGGGCAGTGGAGCTGGGGGAGATAGGTATGTGATCGCCCTAGTTCTCCCTGTAGGCCACTGGGCCTCCTAGGGACCATGCAGAATTATTCCTCTCCAGAGGTGAGGAGGTGAGGACTTCTTTCTGCTGCTTTAGCAGGTCATGGATTGAGGGCTGCTCAGGGACCCCTGGCACTGGCTGGGGGCTGTGCATGCTCTTGTGTCCAGAGAGAGAGCCCTGAGGTTGGGAGCGGGGTGGGAAGTCAGTGTGTGGGTGGGCACAGTGTCTGCTGGGGAGCAGTCTGATGGTGTTGTGGAACAGAGCCACGGTGCGGCCTCCATTGGGCCTGCCTGTACCCCGGGCACTGGGGGGTGGGGGGAACAGGGAATTGGATGAGGTAATGTCTGTGGGAATGCTTGTCAATGTCAGAGATCACTGTGATCCTCTGTGCGGAGATGGCTTTTGGTGGCTGCCTTCTTTCCACGGGGTCCTATCCTCCATGGGACTCTGGGAACTTCCCTTTCTGATGCCCCACTTTCCATCCAGCTGGACCAGTGGACTGTCCCTTCCTCCTGGCTGTAGTGCATGGCCTGAAGAGGGCCAATCCAAGTCTTCCTTGGGCTTGATATGCAGCCCTGGGAAACAGAGGACCTCTGTTCCTAATGCAGGTGGTTACTATCCCCGGTGGGTGGGTGGCTGGGAGGAGCTGGGAAGGGCCCTGATGACCTTTTTTGAGTCCTGGACCCAGTTGTTGCCAAGACCAGTGTTATTCTTGAACTTTTCTGCTTAGGGGGTAAGGAGGGTATCTTTGCTTGAGTTCATTGGAATGGTGGTTTCTGTGATTGGGAAGTGATGTTGAGTTGGCCGTGGTGTATTTGCTGCCACTGAAGACCTCAGAGCAATCCAGCCCAACCAGCATCTGGTATCAGGATGGGGAAGGGTCTCGTGTTAGTTAGACTCACCCCAGGTACAGTGGGGGAGACTTTGCAAGGTGTCTGCAGGAACACCTCCCCCCCCACCGCCCCATGCGCCTGGTGACTTTGCACGTGGCTTCTCTGAGGAGCACTTTCACAGCTTGTTAGTAAAATCCAGAATTCTCATCTATTCCCTCTTCAAATGCCTTGGTTGGGGAGGACAGAGAATGAGCAGTCCAGACGTGAGAGGTCTGGGCTAGGGGGGCTGGCTGAATGTCCTCTGATGCCTGGTCCTTCCGCCTGAGTGTGCAGGTCAAATCTGCTGTCTGTTCTGTGACCTGTTGCTGTCGTGTTTATCACAAGATTTCCTCAGCGACCTTAGTCTGCTTGGCGGCATCTTTGAGGGCAACAGCGCTTCAGGGCACTGGGACAGATTTAGCCTGGGAAGTCTCACCCTCATGCCACAAGCAGGGTCCCCAACAGAAGGTTGAAAAGTTGGGCTGGCTCCTGAAACCCCACAAATGAGTCCCTGCCTGGAGGATGTGCCCACCTGTGCTGCTCCCCAGCTCCCTGCCCCACCCTTTCTCTTCTAGTCTGCGTGCCTCCCTCCTTCGATCATCAGAGAACACAATCCCCCCACAGTCTCAGGCTTTATTTAGCCCCATCCCTAGGACCTCCCTGGCCTTCCAGCCAACATGAACTTCCCTCCTCTCTTCTTGTCCCCATGGCACGTGGGTTCCGACCTCTCCAAGTCCTTACCTAAGCTCCCGTGGGCTGCTGTCAGAGGCTTTGCACAGTGGCCTGGCCGGTGTTGGGGCCAAATTTCCTTGCCGGTGGAAGGGTGCATGAGGTTGACATCTCTGTTGCAGGGCACAGAGAAATTGCCAACACGTGGTGGGCGCTTTCTAGGTAGGGACCGTGCTGACTCTCCTGCAGGGCCACCTCCCTCTCTGTGCAAAGCTGGTTTTCCTTTGTGGCCACAAGATGAGGTGGTTTGAAAAGGCTCAGCGGAGCAGCAAGGGAGCCAGGGCTGCTGGGGTTGTGGGGGGCGGGGGAGAGAACTTGCCCCCCATTCAGCCAGCCATCAATGAGCCCGGAAGGGGTGGGTGTGGTCAGCCTCAGCAGAGATGTTTCCCAGCTGTTGTTCATTTGCGTGGGGGACTGAACAGGAAATGGGTCTCAGCTGTAGTGGGAGGGGTCCTGAGTTAGAGTGAGGGAGATGCGGCTGCTCCAGGGACAGATGCTGGGAGGGAGTCTTTGGTGACCCAGTGATGCAGGCTCCTATGAGAGGGGTCAGGATACCTAGAGCCTGACAGCTGAGTGGGGTCCCTGAGCCTGGTCCCCCAATACAAGGAAGTCAGGGATAGCCCCTCCTGACCCTCCCCAGGGGCCTTCATCCTCAGACTAGCAGTGGGTCCCATGTGTTGAAGGGGTGAGGCTGTCCGGACAAGCTTATTGGGCCAGATTTTTGGCTGAGCCCCTGTGGTGGCGTTATCAGGTGTGTGTGTCCCTGCAGAGTTGCCATGGGTCCCAGTGGTGGTGTGGCGGGACCAGAAGAAGAAATAGCTCTAAGGCTGCTGAGGGCTAAGATGAGGCCTAGGAGGGACGTGGTCTTTGGTCCACGATCATGCTAATCAGCAGGTCGTTCCAGTCGCCGTCTGAGCCTCCACAGGCTCCACAGGTGATCCCCAGCAGCTCTGCGAGCTAAGCAGGGGTGTGAACACAGACAGCCTGGCTGGTTTCTGATGACAGTGCAGAACCAAGGCGTCGGAGGAGGGCTGTCTTTCCAACGAATGGCGCTGGAGCAATCAGGTGTCTGTGGTCAGAAAATGATCCTTGACCCATCTGCATACCGTATACGGAATTTAACTCCAAGTGGCTCCCGCACTGAAATGTGACACATGGAACCACGAGACTCGTAGAGAAAACAGGAGACGATTTTTGGGACCTACAACTGGGACAAGTGTTCTGAGATTTAGCATCAGACAGCCTGTCCTGTAAAAGGAAAAAAAAAAATGGACGAATTAGACCTCATCAAAATGAAAATGGATGCTCCGTGAAAGTCCCTGTTAAGAAGACGGAAGGACAGGCTGCCGAGAGGGAGAGAATGTTCATGAAGGACAGGCCAGACAGAGGGTGCTCTGAGAATACAGCAGGCGCTCCCGTGGAGAGTATCAGTGACGGCTCCGGACCCTCGTGCTGGGCACTGCCCTGCCTAGGAGGACTTTCTGCAGCCATGGAATCATGTGTTGGCGCTGTCTGGTGTGGTAGCGACAACCACATCCTCCCCACCCCACCCACCAGGGGTGCACACCTGATCCAGGGTCTTGGTCTGATTGACTCACCCTACGCACCCAGGGACGTCTCAGGAACCCCAGCACAGTGAGAGCCGGATGCTGAGGGGATCCAGGCTGTCGCTGTGGACAGCAGGTCCCCTAGAGAGCTGGAGGCCCCCACCCAGGGACAGATGGGAGTCAGTTCTGCTGGCCCCGGAGCAGTGTGGATGTGGCAGGCGGGGGCTGCCTGCCTGGCGGCTTGTGCTCCGGGATCTCGGTCTCCTACTGCCCTAACCGTGCATGGTGGAGTGGACACATCCTGGCCTAGGAAGGGGAGGATGTGTCTGGGGGATGGGGAGGGGCCCAGGCCCTCTGCAGGGCAGTTCCCTCTTCCTCTGACATCAGCCTTGTCCCCCTCCTTGGAGGGGAGGAACCAGGCTCCACTGCTGGCGGGCCAGGCCCTCGCCCGTAACGATGGAGGAGCCCACAGCTCCTTGGGCCGGCTCGGTGGCCAGGGGTTTGTTCTTCCCTGACACCACGACGCCTGCTGGAAGACATGTTTTTAGCAGAAAGGTACTGACTCTGAGTGTGGTATGAAAGTGCCCTGAGCATGTTCACTCTGGGATTTGAGAAGGGACCAGGGCTCGGATGGTCACTGTCCCTTTGTAGCATTAGGACAGGGTGTAGCGTGACCCCTCATGGGCGTGGTCCGGGCCTGTGTCGCCTCCCTGACTGTGTCCTCACCCTGGCTGGTTTCCATCCCCCTCCCCCACAGACACAGTGACACCCCCCCAGCCCCCTGGAGGCTTCTCTCATTCAGAGTAATGGGCAGGCCTTCAAGGGCCCCTGACACCCAGCTCCCCGTCTGACCCCAGCTTCTGGAACTTTCCACATCATGACTCCAGTCAGCTCCCCGAGTCCTTTCTGCCCTCACAGGAGCTGGCTTCCCTGTGCCCCGGCTAATGTCATGTTGATCTGGCTCCCTCTCTAGAGAGGAGGGTGCCTGAGGGTTGGGGTCTTGGCCCATCCTCCCCTGTCTCGAGGGCATTGCGGAGCTTGATCTGACGTGGACAAGGTCCTCCACACAGGTGAGGAACGAGCCATCAACCCAGGCCATGCGTGGGACAGGACACGGCCCCTCCAGAGGGAGGCAGGGCTGTGTGCCCAGCTGGAGGGCCCTGAGGAGGACTCCTCCAGGCCAGGAGCATTCGGGGTCATTCATGGAAGAAGGAGCGGCAGTGGAGGAATTGATGGAAGCCTTGGGCTCAGCCTTGTCTCGACACTGGGAGCTCGGGACGCCTTTCCTTCCGGGCTGTCTTCTCAAACATAAGCGTCTCCAGGCTGATACCCAGCTCCCGATGGGATGTTTTAGCACGGCTGGGGCCAAACAGGAAACACACGGGTTTCTAAATCTTTGACCGACGTGCCAGCCTCTGAGAGCTGGATGCGGATGTTGGGAAACTGGAGTGAGACACTCTCAGGGTCCTTGTCCCAGATCATGGGTGTCAGGGCAGGACACGAGGCTTGGCTGAGGTCGAAATAGGATGACGGGACCAAATGCAAGCACTCTCTTGGAGGAGGGGGGATAACAGTGGGGAGAGGGAGAGAGAGACAGGCTTGGGTGGGGGAGCGCTCCCAGGGAAGGTCAAGACATTGACCCTGTCCAGCCCTCCCACCCGGAACTCTGAGAGTCCACGAGAGCAGACCAGCCCTCACCCTGTCACGGTGGGAAGGGAGATAACAAGGAACAGTTGGATAAATACAACTTCCCCCTCAAAGACAGGCCTCAGACATATCATGTTATTCCAAAAAAAATTTTTTTTTTGAACACTAAGATAAATTTCCCCATCTTGGCATTCTGAAGCGGAGTTTTATTTTCCTTGTCTTCTGGGTGTTCTCTTCTAGCTGGTGGAAATCTGCTCAGATATGGGACAAGAAGGATCACAGGAGCGTGGCAACTTCTAGAAGCAGGGTTAGGGCTGGGCCTCCTTTTCCTCCTCCTCACCCTATCTGGGGCTGGACCTGGCCTGGCCTCCCTGTTGCTATCAGCTTCATCACCTGCCTGGGCACATGGCCAGGGGACAGAGAGGCTCGGATACCCAGTTAGACAGCTGGTGACCTCTGGGGGAGGAGAGAGTTGCCCCCGAGAACTGGGATGTAGGAGGGGACGGACACCCTCCTGGGACTGTGCCAGCCAGAGCTCCATGGGACTGGGGTCTTTGTGTCTGCTTACTGTCTGTCTTCCCACTGGGATGCTGGTGGGGGCTGGGGTCATCTGCGATGTGTTCACTTCTGTGTCCTTCCGGCCCAGAACAATTCAAGGCTCATCGACGGACATGTAAACAATGAATGTCCCAGCACCACAACTTCCAAAGCAACTCCAGACTAAAGCGAGATGTGTGGATTGAAGTCAAGTCCCGTGGAACCTCCAGGTGTGGGCTCAAATTCAGCACTGCCTAGAAGTTGCTGATTCCAGGCCTCTCTCTTGACCATCCTGACTTCCATTTCCCAACTGGGACGCCATAGGGACAACAGGCCATTGTGGCTAAAATGTTGTTGGAGCCCCACTGGCCTGGGAAAATGTGGATGTTTCTTACCAGGGAAGAAGCTCAGGTGTGTTAGCAGGTGCGTCTCTGAGCAGCTCCTTTGTCGCTGGTCACTGTCCATCACCCAGAGTCGCTGCCAAGGGTCCTGGGACACGATCACTGTGGAACATCTGGGAGGCATCTCCAGGGTTGACTGAAGCCAGAGAGAAAAGGACAGAGTGACAGAGACGCCTGTTGAGAACAGCTCAGGTCCAGGCGTGTCAGGCCAGGTCTGCTCTGCCTCTCACTTTGAAATCAAAAGCCATACAAGTAGGGGTCTCTTGCGGCTAGCTTAGTCAGTAGACCCCATGACTCTTGATCTAAGCCCTACAGTGGGTATAAAGATTACCTAAAATATTAAGAAAAAAAAAGTACCATACAAGCGATCAAAGTCATTCCTTCCCAAGCCTAATGTTGATCTCCTTGCTGGGTGATCAAGATGTCTCCCCCCTCCCCATGCCCTTTGCACGTCAAGGACTCCACTACCCTCTGGAATAATTAGTACACTGAAGTGTCCTGAAAAAGCCTTTGAACTTCGTTAGAGCTAGTAGTGCATGCCTTTGGATTGTTTCCCCCCAAGTTAAGAAATAAGGCTTCTTTGCAAAACCCGTAACATAACCCTCTCGTAAAATTAAGCGCTTTTCGAGGCTGTTTCTGATTATGGTAGTTTCAAGTTTTTCTAATTATTTTGTTCCAGATGCTTATCTTTTGACCTAGTGTGCAGAGGGCTCTGTTTACATGACATTACAAGGTAAAAGAGCTGTATGCTCGGGTTCTAGCCTGCTTGATACCAGAGGAAATGAATGTGTGGATATCGATCAGCTTCCAGCTACGGGACTTCCGTGTTGTTAGCCGGAAATCAGGCTGCAGGGCTGGATATCAGGTCTCTCCCTCTGCACCCCCCAGATTAAGGAATGTTTTCCTTTGGGAAGCCTAATAGAGGTATGAAAATAATACCACATGTAGTCTTGCCCATGACAAACCATCTGCTGAAAAGAACACCAGGAAGCATCCCCAGCACCGTGGGTCACGATGGCTACACTCCTCTGGCGTACATAGGGCAATTTTACCTTTTAATACAAACAAGTGATTTTTGGGTGGTGGTGATCAAGGAAAAAAAAAATCTGAATATTTATTATTCCAATTTGGGGAGTGGAACTTCCATGTTTTCAAAAATCTCTGTTACCATCCAATAATTTGTCAAGCCAAGATCTCCCTCCACGCATCCTTCTCCCCCACAGATATTTGAGTACCTACTTGGTGTCTGGCCTTGGGTCAGGGGACAAGGGTTGATGGAACAGGTGAAGTCCCTGGCCTTGGGGAGCTGGTGCTTTGGTGGAGGGGAGCTCGGAGGGACAAGGAAGCAAATTGCATCAAGAAGATCACTTTCGGATGGTGATGCTCTCAGGGGGTGTGAACAGTGAGTAGAAGTCTCTCCCCCATGGAGGTTCTCTCTCAGTAAGATCCCACTTCCGTGGCTGCTCCCCTCCGGGCACTGACTGAGGCAGACCAGTTTCCACCAGTTGTGGGAACCCCTCCAGTGGGACAGTTTGTCACAAGTACTTGCTGCCAACCTGGCTGAAAATTTCTTGGTGCTGTGCTGGAGTCTGAAGCCCTTTCTTCCTCCCCTCCTCCCTCCCTTCCTTCTTTCCCCTCCCCCTCCTCCCTTCCTCCATCCTCCATCCTCCCTCCCCCTCCTCTCTCCCTCCCTACCCTCCTCCCTCCGTTTCCCCTCCGTCCCTTCCTTCCTTCTTCCCTCCCCCCCCCTCTCCTTCCTTCTGTCTTCTTCTCTCTTTCTTCCTCTCCCCCTGCTCTCCCATAGCAGAGAACACTGTCCTGGCCAAGCTCTTCTCCCAGCCAGGTGTTTCCTCTGTGGAGCCATCAGGCTCCCCTACCCGTGCCCCCGAATACTTTTGCTCCACTTCAGCTGCCTTTGGAACACGGTACTAACAAAATTAACATCTGTGGAAATCTTAGTTGGAGAATCAGGACTGGGTGTTGCTCAATATGTGGAAAAAAATGCATTTTTCCCAAAGATCTGTAATCCACATGATGGTCAGTCCATCATCATCGCTGAGGCCCTGGCGAGGGCAGGTGCTGGGGAGCCCCATTTAGGATCCACCCATCCTGCCCCTGAGCTCTTCCCAGCTGTTGGTTACCCCACGGGGACATCAGGATTCCCCGGCCTCCAAGCCCTTGGCTGTGGGAGGCCCCCCCCCCCCGCCATTTTACAATGCCAGGGTAGGGGTGGCGACAGTCCAGGTGCGAGGCAGGGTCAGAATCAGCAAGAGGCCTGGAGTGCAGAGAGCGGCTGGGCCACCAGGGGGGCTCAGGGGTCACCCAGTCTAGTTTTCACCATGCCGAGGGCCCAGCCAGGTCATGGGGCTTTCACACCCCTGTCTGTTCAGTAGATCTCTCCTTCATCCAGCCGGCAATCCCAGGAGAGAGTCTCCGATGGGGCCCCCACAGCTCTCCTTTCTGCAGTCCAGCTGCAGCTGTTCATGTCACTGACTCCCCTCCCCCGGGGGCCCCTGGGCAGACGCACGTCATCTTGGGGGCACCCAGCTGCCTCTTGCAGGGGTCTGTGTCTCTTGGGCTGAGAATTCCTCACCTCTCTGGGGCTCCAGGAATTGCTGGTCCTGACACAAGCCAGAAGGGTTCTGTGAATCACTTTCATCTTGAATGTGTTCATTATGGAACGGATGGCGCTGATCAAATGTTCACTTAAGCCACATTTTGTGTGACGGAAAGAATTGTATGCTGGATAACTGTGCATATAATTACACGCAAATCTGGGGATTTAGATGCATATCAGGATGCAGCCTCTTTCACTGCTGCCATAAAAGGCCTAATGCATTTAACTTTATAGGTGTGACTCTTACCTCTGCCTGGAGTTTGGGGCCCAAGGTGGAGGGATGTGTGTGACAGAGATGGCAGCAATTGTCCTCAGCCCTTTGGTCTGTTCTCGCAGGCCCTGCCTTGGGATGGATATTGAGCCCTTTACTGGACATTGTCCCCTTTTCTGCTGGGACACCCCTCCCTTGGGGACACTGGTCATTTTGGACCTCACTGGCCATCTCTGGCTGGAGCCCTGCAGGGATCAAAGTGATGCCAGGTATGGCATCCCTGGGGCACCCTGGCCAAGCTGTGTACCTGGGACAAGAGGGACAAGGCTGGCTTTAGTCTACACTTTGTTAGCGAATGATCTGGTGAGTAGTGGGGAGTGTGGCGGGGGCCCAGGCAGAGGAGGGGTTGCATGGAGAGGCTGTGGGACAGGAACCCCCCAGCATGGACCTGCAGGGGAGCCAGGCTGAAGACGGTTTAGGGGCATTTTGGGGAGTTGTGACCGCTCTCTCCCGAGCAATCCTGAGACACCCAGCGGTGGACATCTCTGCTACTTCTGCTAATGTCCTCCAATCCCGTTTCAGAGTCAGAAGGAGGACAACAGGCTGTGGGGCAAGTGCTCCGGGTAAAAACAAGAGCAGGGTTGGGGTGGTGGGGGAAGCAGCCAGAGAGAAAGAGCTTTAAGCTTCACGGTTGCTGTTCGAGAAATATGGATTTTATGGCTTGTTCATTTCCAAAATAGGATTTGAGATGATCTTATAAACTCACAAAAAGTAAGAGAATGGGAGAAGATTCTTCTCAGGAGGTGAGATTTCAAGACCTTTGGAGAAGTGATGGAGGAGCCTAATGGGGACCCTCGTCGAGCAGCTCCGAGGAGGGTGTGCTGGCTCCTCGGAGCCTGGACATGCCCAGGACTCAGGATGCCCCCCATGGGGAGGGTGTGGACCTGAAACAGGAGCTAAGTAGAGATGCACCCCCCCCGTCCCCTCATCCCCAGAATATGTGCCATTTAAGCATTACTCCCCTCCCAGACTCCTCTGCCTCCCCTACAAATAACCAAGCAACCCACCTCCCCATGCCCCTGCACCCATGGACCAAGAATTCCGCACTCAAGGATTTAATGAGTTATTTTGGGAGGACTGACGTTGGTGTTGGTGTGGCCTCTGCTGGGTACCCCAGAGGCAACCCCTACCAGTTTGACTTTTATTGCTGCCTCCCTTGGGCCCTGTTCCTGAGGTCCCGGGTTATTGTTGGCCCCACATCCCCTAATGAGAGGCCCATGGGCGGCCAGCTCCTTCCCCAGGCAGCATCATGGCCCTGTGCCCATGAATGAACACACAGCTGGGGATAGCCAGACACTGCAGCCAGAAAGATGAGAGCAAAGCAGAGCGGTCACACACAAAAAATGCAGAAGAAAAGAGCATTCAGAGAGACTCGACAGCCATGGGGGGTGCCCCTCTGATCTCCTTCCAGAAACGCCCCAGCTGAAGTCAGTGCTGCCCAGCCTACAAGCAGAGGCCATGACGGGCAACAACAGGGGGATGAGGGTCACCCTTTCCAGCCTGTGTTGGACTCTCAGGATGACCCTCGCACCAGTGATCCTGATGGCCTGGCCCAACCATATTGGGACTGCATGGCCCTTTTGGGCTTCCCCTCCTGGGACCCCTTTCCCTCTCCTTCCACAAGGACCAGTTGTGCATCACCGTCTGAAGGCTCTTCTCCCTTCCCATCCCCTTACCCTTTTCTTTTTCACTGGTGTGATGCCCAATCCATCTCTTACACATCTGTCTTTACTTCTGCTTTGCAGGGGACTTGAGAATTAGATGTAGGGGCTGGTTGGCGAGGGAGAGCCCATCCCAAGGGGTATGTGGGCAAGGGTAGTGCCTAGCTCAAGACGATAGCCCTCATGTCAACAGCTTTAATGGTGGTTGACTTGAAAGAGTGTCCCAGGGAAGGGGACGCCCTGACAAGTGGGGTCAGCCTGTCGAAAGTGAGGAGGCAACAAGACGTATGAGGACAGCAGAGATGGCCGGTTATCGCTGTGTCACATTCAATACGGCCTTGGTTGATACATTTGTCAGTGGTACCGATCCTGAGCTGGGCTCTTGGAACACAGAGTAAGAGCAGCCATGATGGAAAGACCAAGCGGAAACCCTGGAAAGTTACCCCTCTTCGGCCAAGAGAGTGAATGGAAAACAATGTCACTTTCTGGAAGCTGGGTAGGTTGGCACTGACCTTTGAAGGTGGTCAGAATGTGACCTTGAAGAGAGCTGGTGGTCCATCTTCCATCACTGTTTATCGCCCACTGTCTCACAAAGCTGGGTGTGCCTCGGGGAAGTCAGTTCCACTACAGAAATGGTACTTCTGGGATGCAGCCTGGGCAGGACCTGGGGATGGAAGTGAGCTGCGAGCAGGTGGCCCAGACCCTCACGTCACCTGCCACCGCTGGGCAGGTGTCCCCCCATCCAGCTGGCCTCTCCGGCCCTGTGTGAGGTGTGATAGGACCTGCTGAGGGAGAGGAAGATGCCAGAGTTTTACAGGTTCAGACGGGAATCTGGAAGCCGGCTGGAAATGCTCGCCTGCTGGGATTTTAGTGGTCACAGTCTTTGTGGCCAACCTTTGTGGCATTCACGAACTCTGCTCTTCACGTCTGCTTTGCAGATGATCCGATCGACACACAAAAAAAGAAAAAAAACCCAGCAAGATCCAAAGAAAAAGGAAAAAGATATAAAAAACTCAAACCCATCCCTAGCTTCGTTAACCTCTCCAGTGAATTAAGGAAGACATGATGCATCCATGACACATGAACACAATGTTAGGAGAACAGAACAGTCATAGCAAGGGTGTACTGTGGGGTCAAGAGTAGAGGAGGGACCTCAGTACAAGGCTTAGAAGTCGAGGAATCCTCTGGAAAATGGTTCAGAAGACAAAAAAACAGAGGCAATGAGAGATGTGCCCCAGGATCCATGCAGGAGCTACCCTGTGTGAGTAGCAGCGGCTATGGAGACCGCTACTGGGGACAGACTCACCCGGGCAGGTTTCCCAGTGGGTGCCTTCCAGAAGGTTCCCACGGAGAGGGTGGGGGAGCTGACTGCTGGGCACACAGGTGCTGTCTGGTCTGGTGTCAGGCCTTAGGGAGCTTATCTGCGCACGTCTCCCCGGGAAGCCCCTGGAGGACACACTCCTGAAGGAGGGTAGGTTGGAGAAGGAAGCTGGCCTGCCTCCTTGGGGAGAGCCGGGCACCCCATTGGCCCCGGATGGTGGTGACCAGTGGTCCTCAGGCACCTGTGGGAGGCCTTGGGGAGGGAGGCCAGGGCAGAGGAGGGAATGGATGGGATATGAGGCGTCTTGGAGACGTGGGGGAGTAATGGGTGGTGTATGGAATGGACCTGCGTCTGGAGAGTGAGTATCCTTTCACTGGGACTGCGGGCTTTCTAGGGGAGGAAATGTAGACGGAAACCATTTACTGAGTGCAGGCGCACATGCTTAACTTTTAGATTCAATTTCAGGATAATCAACTCAACGGGAAAGCATGTAAATGTTATGATTCAGTGTCATCGTAAAATATGAGTGCTGATGCCTCACGCACAGCGGGAGTGGGGTGCAGGAAGGGGCAGACGGAAGATGGACAGGCAGTATCCATTTGCAAAACGGGGTTCGGGAGTCACCCCAGGGGTCAGTGGCTGCGGCAGGCCCCTCAGTCTGTTGACTTGAGTCCCTCAATTCTGATGTCTCCCTTTGCTACTTCTTCATCATTTCCCTTCTCCGTTTCATGACTTCTGGGGTTGCTTGACCCTTTTGTGGTCTCATCTTTGTGCCTTTGTTGAAAATTCCTTTTATTGTTGTTTGACCTTCTTGGCAATTTCCTCAATTTTGTTTCTTTTTTCTTTTTTTAAGATTTTACTTATTTATCTGAGAGAGAGAGAGAATGTGAGTGCCCTAGCAGGGAGGAGGGGCAGAGGGAGAAGGAGAAGCAGGCTCCCTGTTGGCAGGGAGCCGGGATTCGGGGCTCGATCCCAGGACCCTCGGGATCTTGACCCGATTGGAAGGCAGACGATTCACCGACTGAGCCACCCAGGCGCCTCCTCCATTTTGTTTCTATCACTCTTGAGTTTTGGTTGTCATCCTCATATTTTTAACTATTGAGGGATGATTATTACCCTGCTTTTTAAAAAAATGTTCTTGAGTGTAGGCTTGTTTCAAGAATCCATTATTTTATCTTGTTTTCTGAGATTTCATGTAGACTCTCAGGGCTTATTCTGCTCTCTTTCTTGTTTCCCCTTTTCCCTACGTGTGTTGGTTTTCCGCGGTCTTTGGATCTCTGTGTCAGGATGTGTGTCCGGTTGGGTCCCCCAGATACCGATGGAAGGTCCCATGTCAGGTGACCTGGAAGCCAGCCGCTTGTTTGTTAGGGACTCCTGCTGATAGTCACAGCTGACTGTCTAAACCCCAAGTGACCTCACATCCTCACTGGGCAAGGAGCCTGTGAACCTGCCCTTCTAAGGGCAGCTCCTTCTCCCCCTTTCCTGGGGCTGCTCTAAAATATCTCCACAAGCTTGGTGATCTAAAACAACAGAAATTTACTTTTTCATAGTTCTGGAGGCCAGAAGTCTGAAACGAAGGTGTCAGCCGAGCTGTGCCCTTCCTTCCCTCTTGTAGATTCTGGGGATCTAGTCCCGGGTGTCCCGCAGTTTGTGGCCACATCGGTCCCTCCTCTACATTTGCATTCTCCTCTTCCTGTTTCTTCTCTCTTTGGTCCTTTATAAGGGCATGTTCATTGCCTTGGGCCCCCCCAGGTAAGCCTAGATGCTCTCATCTCACAATCCTTAATTATGTCTACAAAGACCTTTTTCTAAATAAAGTGATGTTCTGAGTTTCGGGGGATTAGGATAGGGACTGTGTCTCAGAAGCCATGATAGGATAGAATAGGGTAGGACATATCACTCGGGGGAACACAATTCTGCCCACGACACTCCCTAGAGTCCCCACAAGTCCCCCTTTCCAACCTGAATCCCTGTAGAGTGAGTTCTCTGTGGAGACTTGTAGGAAAAGACGAGGGGATGGGCTGCCCCTTAGCTCTCCAGGGAGCCATTCTGCTCTGGGGCACTGAGCAGAAGGGTAATAAATGGGATGAATGAGGGGTCTCTCTCAATTTTTATTCATTTAGCAGATATTCATATTCTGTGTGGCACAGAAGGGGTCCAATGGCACACTGGTTCTCTTGGGTGAACGACGACTCCCTGTGGCTGATGCTGCTGCCCGGGTCCTTCTCCAGCCTCGAAGACCCTTGGCTGGACCTTGACATTGGCCTTGCTCCCCCTTGAACTGGCCTTCCTCTGGGTTGACTTGTTGTCTGGCCATGGAGCAATGCCTTGACACCCTCTTGTAGCACTCCTTAAAACGCAGACCCCCTCGATGAACCACAAGTTCATTACCCTCCCCAAGGGGGCCTTTCAACAGAGTAGAGCCTTATACCAGAGAAGGGGGCAAGTATGGTAATTTTGGGCAATGTATGGTGAGTCAGAAAGGGTCATTTTAGGGAGGGAAGTATTCCTTATAGTAATAAAAACACGCATGAACCCTTAAAAGGAGTGGTAAAAGTAAAAGAACAGAAACTGAAGTTTCTGTTTCTGAAGAAAAGTTTCTGAAGAAAAGAAGTGGGAAACACTGCATTATTCCTCAGAAGTGCTGACATTTTCTGTTTGGGGCCTGTTGCCTAGAGAAATTCCACAACCGGGCTGTCATTCCCGCTGGATCCAGGGTTGTCCAGAAACCTCATGAGACCAACGGCTTCTACTATTTTAATATGTGGGTCAATGGAAAACAGTTGGAAATCTGGTAGTTGGTTAAAATTTCACCGGCCAGGCCTCTGTTTGAATAGACACATTTATAATTCAGCTAATGCTCTAGTAAATTATACCAAGAAGTGGTTAGAACGTTTAAGTCAGGCTTTTGGGGGGTGGGAGGGGTGTGGCTGGAAGGGAGCTGAAAGCTGGGGGCCCGCCCCTCCCCTGCTGGGGAGGAGCCAGCAACACCGTTATGTGCTATTGTGTGGGCTGGGTCGTCTGCAAAGCAGACGGGAAGGCCGGGAAGGCCGGAGGCCTGCAGGACGTGCTCTGTTCCAAGGAATGTTTGCTCCCACGTTTGAAAATGCGCCGTCCCACAAATAGTGTGGTTTGCAGCTCCTCTTGAAATGCCAGGAGTTCTGGCTGCTGTGGGCTGACATCTCTGCAGGGTAGCGGAGGGGTTCTCTTTAACTACACTGAACTGGAGAACCGGGGGGTTGGGGAGGGCTCCCAAGAAGGGTGGAGTCTGAGAGAGGGAAGCCAGCCTCTAGAAACCCCAAACTTGTCTCTGGGAGGCATATCCATGCATACCCACAAAGACACTCAGACAGGAGTATCTCTGGGTGTGTCTCTGGGTCTGTCTGACAGGTGTAACTGGTATGGTCTAGTCTGGGAGCCTGGACTCCAATGTATAGACCCCTTTAAGGGTGAGAAGAGCAGAAGCTGACCTCCTGAACCCTTGTACAATGCCAAACTGAACCCATGGGGAGAGAAGGACATGGCCAGCCCCGAGCAGCTGGGCCTTGGCCTGAAATCCTTCAGGGTTCCAGAAAGCTACGATACCTTGATCAGAACTTCTGGAGAGGAACCGTCCCAGGGAAGATTATAACTCGTTTTGAGAACCTACATACTGTATTTATTTATTTATTATTTTTTAAAAAAAGATTTCTTTTGTTTATTTGCTAGAGAGAGTGAGCCCGCAAGCAGGGGGAGTGGCAGGCAGAGGCAGAGGGAGAGGGAGAAGCAGGCTCCCTGCTGAGCAAGGAACCCTATTCAGGACTCAATCCCAAGACGCTAGGATCATGACCTGAGCTGAAGACAGATGCTTAACTGACTGAGCCACCCAGGCGTCCCCCTATATACTATATTTAATTGAATGATAAATTGGTTAATTTAATAATAAAGTAGGGGCACCTGGGTGGCTCAGTCAGTTGAGAGTCTGCCTTCTGCTCTCATCATGATCCTAAGGTCCTGGGATCCAGGCTCCCTGCTTGTCCCTCTCCCTCTGCTGCTCCTCCTGCTTGTGCCCTCTCTCACTCTCTTGAGTAAATAAACGAAATCTTTAAAAAATACATATAATATAACCTAATATAATACATATATATAATAATGTTATACATATAATACATATATATAATAATGTTATACATATAATACATATATATAATAATGTTATACATTTATTCATATTTATTTATAATATATCATGTTATATTACTTGTATGTTATTATATACGATACATATAATATTTTAGAATTTATATACTGAGTTTTCTGAAAGGGATTGAGAATCCTTACCACACATACACATAACCATTTATTTTGTTTTTTTCTTTAGTTTAATTTTAGTTTTCTTTTTTTAGAGAGTGAAAGGAGGAAGGAGAGGGGGCTTGGGGAGAGGGCAGGGGGAGAGAATCTCAAGCAGACTCCCTGCTGAGCCTAGAGCTCAATGTGGGGATTGATCCCTTGACCCTGAGACCATGACCTGAGCTGAAACCAAGAGCCAGATGCTTAACTGACTGAGCCACCCAGGCTCCCTACATAACCCTTTACAAAAGGTAATTGGAATAAGAGAAAAGGAGAGATCCGCTGGGAGAGTGGGTTACAAGATCGAGATCAAGAGAAGTAAACATTTTTTTTGAAAATTAATCGTAGAAAAAACTGACCATGTGGCTTCCGAGACATGGTTCTCTATGTGTCCGTCTGTAGAACATGGTCTTCATAATACCTTTTTGTCGCTGCTCCCAAAGATGCCGGAAGCAGGGTGAAGAAGGCTCTTTACAGGCCAGAGGGCTGGGGTCCCAGGAGGCGCTCTCTGCCCGGCAGTGATGACAGCCACAGGTGGCTTAACCCCCGGGGAGCCTTTACCTTCCTGTGCTCTTGGAGGCCTGAAGAACCAGGGGAGGGGATGGCTTATCATGGCATTGTAAATTCCTCTTATCCAGCTGGGAAATGAAAGTGATTTTTAAAACCTATACATGTTAAGGCACCTGGGGGGCCTCAGTCAGTTAAGAATCTGCCTTCAGCTCAGGTCATGATCCCAGGGTCCTGGGATCAAACCCTGCATTGGGGCATCCCTGCTTAGCAGGGAGCCTACTTCTCTCTCTGTCTCTGCTTGTGCTCTCTCTCTCTCTCTCTGTCTCTCTCTCTCTCAAATAAACAATATCTTAAAAAAAAAAACACACACAGAGCCCACATGTGTCATTGCACCTTACCATAACTCATCAACTTATCATAACATGATGCTAAGACTGTCATGGACCTTGTTCAGTGCCCATTCCACACATCTGTCTCCGCTAAGGCTGCTGCAGTGCTTCTATTTCAACAATATCACTACATGCTGGAGTCTTGATGTTACACAGATCAATTCCAACGATCTTAGACATTACTAACTTAAAAAGCATCTGTATCACAAAAACCCCAAAACCCCAATTATAGATTCATTTTTTTGGTCTTTTCCTATGTTTTATTGTATTCTAAGTTCTGCCAGGGCTGGGACTATGTCTGTTTGCTGGGTTGTGACATCAGCTCCTAGCCGATGCTGACAAATAGCCAATGCCTACTAAACACTGAATTAATGCTGAATTAATTATAGCAGAATGAATGCTGTATCCTTCTGATGGACCTGCATGTACCTGCTTCCTCAAGGTTCCCTGGTGTAAATGATCTCAGCAACTGTGAGGTCTGGAGGAGGAGGCCAGATCCCATCACGCCTTCTGCGGGTCTTGGAGGAAGGACACGGGCACCGTGCACTGTGTGCATTGGACACAACCCACCTGGGAACAGGAGTCCGGGGATCCTGGGGGGAGGTAGCCCCCACTTTTGTCCAGCTTCTTCTACCTAGCAAAGACCATCCCCTGAGGGTCATCATGGGATGAAGAATGGCAGGGAAGAAAGCTTCCAGGAAACAGGCTGAGGTCTTGGGGGTCATTGTTAAGTTCTAGCGACCTGTTGGAGATGCCTCTTGAGGCCTGGCATGATGTAGGGGGACAGGAGGGAGGGAGAGCTGGCAGGTCTATGAGAGCACCACCTCCCCTCACGTTCCGGCCGCACAGGAATGCTTATAGCTCTCTGCACCCCCTGAGCCAACAAGGGCCCACCCCTATGCTCTCCTTCTGGTGGAGGCAGGAGCAGAGAAAGGGAGAAGGAGAATCTCAAGCAGACTCCCCGCTGAGCATGGGGCCCGACTCAGGGCTTGATCCCAGGCCCCTGAGATCATGACCTGAACCAAAATCTAGAGTTGGATATCTAACTGGCTGAGCCACCCAGGCACCCCTACCATGCATATTTATATACTTAGAATCAGTTCTTCATGCTTTCTCCCTGGAAATTAACTTTTAGCCTCAGTGCTGTCAAAGCAAATACCTAATGAATATGCCTGATATGGAAACTCAGCCCATGGCCGGTTTGAGCATGATGGTCTGGAGGGAACGGAACGGAGGGTAGCGGGTGTCTGACACACGGCCCTGAAAAGGCCACCAGCATGTCTCAGAGGGAACAATGGACAGCCAGGTGCTTTCTGCAGAGCCTGACTCCAACCTCCCTGTGGACCCACACACTTCATCTGTGCAATAAGTGTCTGGACAAGTACTTCCATTATCCCTACTTTACAAAGGAGGAAGCTGAGGCCATAGAGGTTAAGGACCCGGCCCAGGTGAGTCAGTACAACAGGGATTGGATGCAGACATCCTGGCTCCCAGCTCTTCAAGTCTGACTCCAGTGACTTTCTCTGGAGCACGGGAGGATCTGCCCTCGGGGTTTCAGCACCTCTGCCTCCATCAGTCTCTGGGTCTCCCCCTGGAGGGGGACATCACTTCCCAGCATTTGTGAGGGGGTGGCCCCATGAACCAAGGACAAGCTTGCAGAGAATGCTGAGGGGGACAGCCTTTATCTGCTGCAGCTGCAACTTGTAGGTAATGGGCCCCCCTCAGATCCTAAGGGCTGGGTGGGGAGCCCGAGGCTGTGGCTGTTAAGAGCCCTTATCCCTAAGCACCATGCAGAAATGTACCCCTCCCCCCATAGGTCTGAGGAGATTTGTGAGGTGGGAATGTTTCTGGAATTTTTTCTGGGGTCTGACACCTTGACTGTGGTAGCCACAAATAGCTTCTCTCTGCAGCTCCCTGGACGGGATCCTTCCCTTGGGAATTAGAAGGGGAGAAGGGTGTCCTGAGGATATGTAAGCCTTCCTGTGTGCTGAGAATCACATACATGCGTCTGCGTTTTGGTTCTCTGGCTCCTGGCATGTCCTGTCATAAAAGCCCTCAGGGATGGCTGGCTTGTACAGTGAATGAATGAATGAAACAACAATGTCCCCATTCTGTTGCCACCAGTTTCCTGGCCATGCTGCTGCTGGGAACCCAGCTGGGACACCAAACGCTCCATTTCTGCCCCTTTTTCATCTGTCCAGGACACAGACTCGCAGCCCACCTGCCCCCCCCCCCCCCCCGCATCTTCAGTGTTCGTCTGAGCATCGTCCTGTGCTTCTACAACATGAAGCAGCTGCCTTGTGGCCAGGATTCTGCTCAGGGCTGGGGAGGTCAGACGAGGGGAGGGTGCGGTGGGGACCCACTGGCATGGTCACAGTTACTGTTTACAGCACCTAGGCTGTTGCAACCAGTGGAAAAAGGACTTCACCGTTGCTTGTAAACTGTGAATCAGGGGCCGCCCTTGCTAACGGCTTCCTCGGTGAGTGTCCCATTACTGAGCCCTGGAGGGAGGAGGGGGGGCTGAGGTGGCAGCGAAGCGGGTGTGCCTGTGCCAGTTGCTATGAATGGCTGCCTGGCAGTCTGTCTGCTCCTCCCAGGACGGCTCAGCAACCCCAGCTCAGTGCTCAGCCCCTCCTGGTCTGTGGCTGCGGTGGGTGGGTGGCTTTCCTGCTTGCTTCCACCCTTACTCACTGCCATGTCATCTTCCGGGAGCGTCCCCACCCACCTGCCCATGTCTCTGAGTCCTGGGGCTGCTCACCTTCTTCCCTGCTATATCACACCTCCATCCGTGCCCACTGTGAAGGGTGCCTGGCACTGCCTTCTCCAGGTGCTCATCCTCCCATCCCAGTCCTGTCTGTCAGCAGTGTGCTGGGTCCCACATCCAGTACTCAGAGGTGACAACGTGGAATGTCGAGCACAAAGCCACGGGGGGCGGGGGCGCTGTACAGAAGAGGCGATAGTTAAAGGTGATGTGGGCAGAGAAGAAGGGAGAGGTAGAGAACACGTCTAGGCAGAGGAACAGGAAGAGGGGATACGAGGCACCAAGGCTCTTCACCTGTCACCCCTGCTAGACCATCCTATAGCCTTTGGAAGGCTTTCACTACCTCCTCTCAACTCTACTCCATGACAACCTTGGGTGACCTGAAAGATGGGTGAATTATTCTCATTTTATCCTAGAGAATGGAGCTCAGGTGGAGTAACTGGCCCAGAGCCCCATGCCAGTGAGTGGAGAGCTGTGTCTACTGCAATCCACATCTTCTCGTTCCGTCCTCTTGTTCTTGCTGTGCCCCTTTACTGTTGGATTGATACAGGATCTGTAATATTCCGATCCACCCCACTCTATCCTGTCCTGTCGCATCCCATTCATTCTGTTCCCCTCCTTCTCCCCACACCGTCCTGCCGCCCCACCGCAGCTCTAGGCAACCACTAATCTTTGTTTCTATAGATTCGCCTCTTCAGACGATACATATTAATGGAATCCTACAATCATACAATACCTGGTCTTTTGTGATTGGCTTCTGTCCCTTAGTGTCTTGTGTCCAAGGTTCATCCACGTGGTAGCAAGTACCCAACCTTCTTTCATTTTTAATGTTGAATAATATTCCATTGTAAGGATAGACTGCATTTCATTACCGACTCATCGGTTGGATTGTTTTCACTTTGCGGATATTATGAATAATGTTACTATGAACATTTTGTGCAGATTTTTGTGTGGATGTGTGTTTTCATTTCTTTTGGATATAAAACGAGGAGTGGAATTGCTGGCTCATAGGGTGACTCGAGGTTTAACCTCTGGAGGCGCTGCCAGACTGTCTTCCCAAGCGCTCAACAAAGTGGTGTTTTCACATTCCTGCCAGCAGTGAGCGTGTGAGCTTCTCACCTTCTCCACATTCTCACTGGGGATGGTCTAACCATCCTGACAGTTGTAAAGTGGCCTTTCGCTGTGGCTTTAATTTGCATTTTCCTGATGGCCGGTGATGCTGGTTCTTTTCATGCACTCACTTACCATCTGTGTATGGTCTTTGGAAAAATGCCTATTCAGATGCTTTGCCCATTTAAAAAAAAATTGGGTTTTCTTGGTATTATTGAATCACAAGAAATCATTGTATGTTCTAGAGGCAAATCCCTAATCAGATATATGATTTGCAAATATCTTCTTCCATTCTGTGGAATGTTTTCCCACTTGAAGTTGTCTTTCAAAGCACAGTAATTTTTTTTTTTTTAGACTTTATTTTGAAGTCATCTCTGTCCAGCATAGGGCTTGAACTCATGACCCCAAGATCAAGAACCATGTGCTCCCCCTGACTGAGCCAGTCAAGGTGACCCTCAAAGCACAAGAACTTTTAAATTTTATGAAGTTCAATTTATTTTGTCATTGCTGTTTTTATTTTAGAGTCATATCTGAGAAACAATTATCTAATCCAGGTTGTGAAGATTTACCCTGTTTTTTCCCCCAAGAGTTTTACTCTTACATTTAGGTTTTTGATTCATTTTGAGTTAATTTTTGTATGTGATATGTTACAATGTGAGGTAGGGGCCAAATTTAATTCTTTTGGGTATGAATATCCGGTATCCTAACACTGGATGTGTTAGGAAAGATTGAAAAGACGACACTTTCCCCTTGGAATAGTTTTGGTACCTTTGTTGAAAATCAATTGGATATAAATGTATGGCTCTATTTCTGTACCCCATTCTATTCTATCGATCTATATACCTCTCTTAGGCAAGGTCCATACCATTTGATTGCTATTGCTCTTGATCTTGGGGTCATGAGTTCAAGCCCCATGCTAAACATAGAGATGACTTAAAAATAAACTCTAAAAAAATTCTATATGTGGTATGATCTCTAATATTTTAAATGTGCTAAGGTATGTTTGTGACCCAATGTGTGGACTATCTTTGTGAATATTCCATGTAAGTTTGAGAAAAATGTTTATTCTGTTGATGGAGGTTTTTTTTTTTAAGGTTTTATTTATTTATTTGACAGAGAGAGAGAGATCACAAGTAGGTGGAGAGGCAGGCAGAGAGAGAGGAGGAAGCAGGCTCCCCACTGAGCAGAGAGCCTGATGCGGGGCTCACCAGGACCCTGGGATCATGACCTGAGCCGAAGGCAGAGGCTTTAACCCACTGAGCCACCCAGGCACCCCTGATGGAGTATTTTTAAAATATCAATAAGATTGAGGTAATTGATAGCAATGTTCATTTATATCTTTACTGATTATCTGGTTACATACATCTTTTTTTAAAATTTATTTTTTATTTATTTTCAGCATAACAGTATTCATTATTTTTGCACCACACCCAGTGCTCCATGCAATCCGTGCCCTCTCTAATACCCACCACCTGGTTCCCCCAACCTCCCACCCCCCCGCCACTTCAAACACCTTAGATTGTTTTTCAGAGTCCATAGTCTCTCATGGTTCACCTCCCCTTCCAATTTCCCCCAACTCCCTTCTCCTCTCTAACTTCCCATGTCCTCCATGCTATTTGTTATGCTCCACAAATAAGTGAAGCCATATGATAATTGACTCTCTCTGCTTGACTTATTTCACTGAGCATAATCTCTTCTAGTCCTGTCCATGTTGCTACAAAAGTTGGGTATTCATCCTTTCTGATGGAGGCACAATACTCCATAGTGTATATGGACCACATCTTTTTTTTTTTTTCAAAGATTTTATTTATTTATTTGATAGAGAGTGAGAGCAAGAGCAGGAACACAAGCAGGGGGAGTGGGAAAGGAAGCAGCAGGCTTCCCACTGATGAGGGAGCCCGATGTGGTGCTTGATACCAGGACACTGGGATCATGACCTGAGCTGAAAGCAGACACTGTTATCTTTATTATTTGTTTAATTGATTTATCAATACTGATAAAGGAACTTTAGTCTTTTAGTCTTATAATAGACTTTTAGTCTATTATAATAGGGGATTTTGTTTTTCTCCTTGCATTTCTATTAGTTTTTGCCTAATGTATTTTGATGCACTCTTGTTAGGTGCATGTTAAGAATTGTCATCTATTTTGGAGAACTGACTCCTTCCTTATGTAATGCTTCTCTTTATCTCTGACAACTTTCTTTGTACCAGAGTCTGCTTTGTCTGAAATTAAGATAGTTACTCCAACTTTCTTTAGATAAATGTTAGCACAGTATATCTTCCTCTATTCTTTTACTGTCAATTATCTGAATCTTAATATTTAAATTGGGATTCTTACAGAAAACATGGGGTTTTTTTTTTTTTTAGGATTTTGTTTATTTTAGAGGGAAAGAGAGAGAGACACACACATGCACATGAGAGGAGGGAGGGGCCGAGAGGGAGAGAGAAGGATAAGCAGTCTCTGTACTCAGTGCTGAGCCTGACGTAGGGCTGGATCCCATGACCTGAAATATGACCTGAGCCCAAACCAAGAGTCTGAAGCTTAACCAACTGTGCCACCCAGGTGCCCCAGTTGGGTTATTTTTTAATTCACTCTGACAATTTCTATCTTTACTTGGCACATATAGACCATTCTTATTTTAAGTAATTATTGATATAGATGTATTTTAATATCTATGATGTTTGTAAATGTTTTCTATTTATTGCACTTGTTCTTTGTTCTCTTCCACCCACTTGTATGCCTTCTCTGGTTTTAACTAAGCATTTTAACTCAATTTTCCCTTTCCCCAAGAAATCAACTTTAAATCTTCAAAAATCCTTGGTGGCTGTTCTGGGGGTTGTCCTACAATATTGCAAGTAATCTGGGCCCAATTTCAAATAATATTGTACTGTTTCATAGACTCTTAATTCCTTCCTATAGCACTTTACAACTTTGCTGCCATTTATTTCATATCCACATGCTATACCCATCTGATACCTTGCTGCTATTATTATTTTGAACAACTATCCACTACATTCATTAAGAGTAAGAACAATAGCAGATTTTATTTTCCCTTAATGAATTCCCTCCCTGATGCTTTTCCTTTCTTTATGAAGATTGAGGTTTCTGGTATCCTGGCTTTTTTATGCCCAAGAGATAAGCCCAGGATGGTGCTGGGAATGTGTTAAGAAACCCCTGTCTCTATGGAGACAGAGGAATGGGCAGTAAGGGCAGGAGGTGATGTACTCCAATGGTGCCATAAGGCCAAACTTGCTTTGGTTGGGTAGATTAAATACACTGACAACCCCGAGTCCAATGGCACAGTTCAGCAGTCTTTCTTAAAAGTTCTTACCAAGTTTGGGACAAATTCATGCTTATTTTGGGGCTAAGAGGAGAGAGAATTTTGCCCCTAACTCTGCACTTATTCTGACTTTAATTATTGTATATTAAACTTGGATAACATATATATTCATTATCTTGGAGACTTGTGACACCAAGCAAGTTTCTTAAAGTCTGTGTTGAAACTTCAAATGTTCTAATCTTGGATATGAAATGAGGGCTGGCAAGTTAGCAAGGAAGGGCAAAGGAGACTTCTTTCTTTCCCCATGGAGCTTGTAGACATGTGACTCAGAGCCACTCTGGGGTGTGGGTGACATGAGGGAAAAACCAAGGTTGATTTGGTATGTGGAAGAAAAATCTCATTACAGTGTATCTTCCAACAAAGACTGAAATAGTGAGAAGCTGCCTACATTTTGAGACTGAAAATAGACAGAGTAGAGAAAAACTTGATGTTCTTTTCAGGAAGACTGTGGTGAAGGGTGAGAGAATGGAGCAGCCCCCAGGGAGAACCACAGAAAAATGAGAAGGTTGTCAGGACATACCCTGTGAGTCGCAGGGTTGGGGAACCAGGAGGCTGAGTTCCAGAGCTGGCTCTGTTGCTAGATTTCCCTGTGCCTGATGAGTCGTGGTCTTTTCCTGCCTTGGTTTCCTCATCTGTAACTGTGAAGAGTTTGTATTAGATGCTCTCTCAGGGGTCCTTCAATCCTTCAATTCTCAAATTCTCTAATTCTATGGATTGACACATTCTGACATGATGTGAGTTTCTCTTCTTCCATTGCACCAGAAGTTGGAACAAACTCATGGTAGACGAGAGGCATTTATTGGACTGAAGGGCAAGCTGAGAATTAATCTTTGTTTCCTTTGCCAACTGACAACATCCAATTAAACTCTGAAGAGAAATGGTTTTAGTTGGCAAGGTGTTTGTTCATGTGCTAGGAGCTGAGAAATTGGATTTTCTTCCAGGTCTCTTACAGAAGCAATCTGGGCAGACATGATGGTATTTCAAGAGGAGGGAGAAGTAAGGAATGTTGAGAAATTATGACTGGAGGAGGAAAGCCAAACAAGGGGCTGTGGTGGTGGCCCCATTATCCCATCTCCATTCCAGGCACCTATAAGGCTGAACTCTGGACCCAGCTGTCTTCCTTCATCTCTCCGCCTTGGGAGGATGTTCAGGGCTCAACTGTCTGGATTCCAATCTCCACCCTGCCATTTATTAGATGGGTGAACTTGGGCAAATGTCTTCACTGCTCCACACATTGATTTCCTCATCCATAGATGCCAGTGGTGCCAGGGAGACCTCATGGAGTTGTTCTAAAGTTAGATGAGGCAAGCATGTGATGCCCTTGGCATTAGGCCTCCATTTGATGGTGGTCATTGTCACTTGGTAGGGGGTGGCAGATGTCCCTGTAGAGTATCAGGGCTTAAGGCAGATGAGGCCTCCTGACCTTGGACTCCACATTCCAGAGACCAGGCCTCCCCACAGAGACTCAGGGAGCTGAGAACAGGATGAAACCTCAGGGGGGCCCCTGATGGCAGATGAGGAATTGGCACCATTGGGTAAACTAACCATCAAACCAGGACTAATACCTGAAATGCAGCCTTCCTCATCTCCCCCATTAATAGAGCAGAGCAGAAAAGGCAAGCTGTCTTTACAGGAGACTCCCAGCCGTGCTGAGGGCCCAGGAGAAGCTTCTGGCACTGAGAGGGACAGTTGCTTTGGGAAGAGTTGAGGAAGGGGCTCAAGTCAAAGGGACACACCAAACCAACCCCCTAGAATGGCCAGGAAGGACCAAGTGCCTTCGAGTGGCAGAAGCTTTAATAGCCAAGGTGCAGATGTCTCTAGAACCAAGTGGTAGGGCATGTGGGAAGGTCTGGTTGGCCCAACCTCTCTAGGATCTGGAAGCTCAAGTGTGGGGACTGGCACTGAAAATTGATGAGCTATGGGTTGGTTGCAACCACAATGTCCTAACTGCCTTGGAGATATGCAGCGTCCATGTCTGAGGAGTGGTAAGGTGTGACAGAAGGGTCCCTCGACCTGCCCACCCTTGAGAGCTCTTAAAACTCATCCCAAATATTCATGGGTTGTGTTGGGGGGAGTGTGGGCCAGTGAGATGTGACCCTGGCCTCTTGCCTCTGAATGTTTCATGTCTCTGCTCTCCTCCCCTTCCACAAGGATGCTTATGCTTTTTATTTACTTCATTCTATTTCTATTTTAAACTTATTCAAATTTCTTAGCAACTCCAGAAAATTGGTTTATTATAACTTTTCTTGGTCACCATATGTATTTTTTTAAATCAAGAGGAGCTGAGCTGTATTGGGCTATTTGGATTTTGTGGAAGTTACTATGACATGGAGTGGCTGATTATATCATCTGAGATAACAAAGAGAATCACTTTTCAGTAAATGAGTTTTTTCAAATGGAAACTTTCAAAGAGCTCATCCAGAACCTGGGGTACAGATAAAATGTGAAGGGTAGCATTTGATCTGGAGGAAGACAAAGCTGGACATGTTTAAGGAGAACAGAGGGCATGGGAAGGTTATCTTGGGGAATGATTTTCCACCATCTTTGAAGTAGGTAGCAGGTGCAATCCCAGCTAATCGAGTCTATTAGTCAGCTGTGTTATGGTAACAAACCATTCCAAATCTCGGTGGCTTTCAACACTGAATACTTATTTCTTTGTCATGTTGCATAAAGGCAGCTGTGGGTTGGCTGTAGGGGCTCTATGCTACACATCCTGCTTTCTGGAGAAGCCTAACCTGGTGAAGAGCTCCTATTTTGGACATACTGGTTTTGCCATAGAAGAGAATGTTAATGTTGTTGAAATCTGTGATGCATTTCTGGTCTACTCTAACTAGTCATGCCTAGTTTGTCATGTCCTGTCTTTACAGGAGATTCCCAGCCATGCTGAGGGCCCAGAAGCAGCCTCTGGCACTGAGAGGGACAGTTGCATTGGGAAGAGTTGACAGTGGGGTGGGAGTTATAACCTGCATAGAAGTAGATGCTACAAATTAAAGGCAATTGGAGGGAATGTATATTCTTCTCCTGGGGAACAGAATGAATATTGGGCATGGAGTGGAGGGGAGACAAGAATACATTCTACCACACCCAGCGTGTTTTCCTCTTTCCTTGTAAACAAAGCAAAAGCAGAGAATACTGGAAATTTCAGATCACCTTTGCATGGTGGAATGGGTGGGTCATTAGCTGGAATCCCTACACAAATGCAGTGTGTCCTTCTTTCTTAGAGTTTGTTGAAAGAGTTAAATGATGACAACTATAGACACAGTTGAGATGATCACATGTTACGTCCTATAGTCATTGTAAACATGTCTCAAATAATTTGAAACACAAAAACTGCATTAAATTTCACTGACAAAACAAGTTACATCTGGGGCTCAGCTCTCAACATGGTCTTTTGACTTTCTTTTCCAAGTGAGAAAAATTTTTTGGAACACAGAAATGGCAGTTCATTTGGCATTAATGAAGACCAGATATTTTTAGCAATGTTTAGAAGTAGAACTCTTCTCTAAATAAGTCCTTTGTCTTTGAAGAATGATTAAAACACTTCTGGAAGGCATAATGACACAGCACAGCTGAGCCGTCTCAGTCCATGCCCGTGTGGGGCAGGGTTTGCAAACACCATCGCTGTCTGGCACACAGTGTGTTCCTCCATGGTGTCCTTGAAGCTGAAACATCGGGGCACAGTAAAGCATCCCTTGGTTATGTTCAGGTTGTTACCCACTATTATGGGCTTCTGCCATCTTGCCGGGCATTGTGGATTTCAGGAAAGGGTTTCAATGGTTCTCCTCCTCCTCCTCCTCCTTTTCCTTCTTCTTCTATTGATGAAAATGAAACAACCATGTTTACATGCCTGGAAGTTTTTAAGGCAAATGATCCATTTCTCCAAATCGAAAAATCGTGCTTTGGGACATGTCAACTCGATGTTGCTGTTAGGGACTCCCTCACACTTTTTTAGTCTTTCATTATGGTCAGAAAATTTGGAAAAAAATTTTCACTCTTTTTGTTCTTTCTTGTTCTATGTTCATCCATGTATCTATGTGAAATGTCTGTTTTGTTCTCAGCATTTTCAGTACAAAGATCTGACCTCTTTCTGTGGACAAGAGTGCTTAGCTCTCTTACCTGCACCATTCCCCTTTCCCTGTTGATAATTGTATCACATGTTTTGGCTCAAGAGTTCCACTGACAGAATTATGAGAGTTACTACTGGTGTCTTCTTGGTTTGTTTATCTAGGGGCTGACCCAGGTTTCCTCCCCAAGCTTCTTTCAATTATCAACAAATACCACACTAATCTATGTGTTTTCTATGTTCCTCACACTTCCCTTTTAGAATCTCCACTCTATTGTTCTGCTCCCAGACCACCGTTAGTCCTTCATCATCTACCTATAAATGCCCTTTTCCTGCATCTTCTGTTAGATCCTGCCTCCCAGAGCTCATGCTTTCCTCTTTTTTTGTTTTCTGTCTCCACATGATGGAGCACACCCTTTAGCAGACTCCTGAGAAAAGGTACCAGGAAATAATTATTTGAGATCTGGCCTAATGGTGTCTTTATTCTACCTTTGTGTTCAATTAGTAGTTGTTCAGGTATAGGATTCTAGGGTGGAAATATTTACTTCTCGCAGATGTTTGAAGGCATTGTCCCATCATTGCCTTGTTTCCAGCAGTTCTCTCGAGGATGTCTGACAGGTCTTTTGATCCCTAATGCTTTGTATAAAAGTCTCATTTTTCATTTTGCACTTTACCTCTCGGTAAGGTTTTACGATCTTTTTTCTTTATTGTCTGTGTTTGTGAAATGTCATGGTGATGTGTCTTGGCAAGAGTTCTTCTTCATTCACCATTTCAATGTTCGAGCTGGAAACTTCCACCCTCCAATTATGGGATTTTTAAAAATATCATTTATCTGATAATTTCTCCCTATGGTTTTCTGTTCTTTCTTTCTGTGATTCTGTTTCTCAGATATTGGACCTCCTAGATGGGCCTATAATTTTCTTGTCTTTCCTCTATTTCTTATTTTCTCTCTCTTGGAGTTTTGATCATACTCTCTGAGGGATTTCCTTTAGTTAATCTGCCAAAATATTGATTTTTTTTTTTAGTTTTGCTATGACATTTTTCCCCAAACAATTTTGCAAATAAAAATTGTACGTATTCATGGGGTATAAAATAATGTTTTGATATACATATACATTTGAAATGATCACAATTGGGCTAATTAGCATATCCATCACCATACATACTTATCAGTGTGTGTGTGTGTTTGTGTGTGTGTGGTGACAATACTTAAGACCAACTTTCTTGCTAATTTGAAGTATACTATACAGGGTTATTAACTCATGCAGCACATCAGGTCCTGGAACTTATCTTAAAACTGTGTCTGTGCCCTTTGACCATCTTCTCTTGAGGTCCCCCTTTCCTTCAGGCTCTGGTTGCCACCATTCTCTGCTTTGGTGAGTTTAGCTTTTTTCGGATTCCACATGCAAGTGGAATTTCTTATATTTCTTATGGTGTTTTTGACTTCTAAAAAATTTCTTACTCAATAAATATTCTCATTTAAGAAACAACATCCTTTTCTCGTTTCCTGAATGCAATATATATATTGCAATATATATATAGCTATATATATATAATATATATATACACACACACATACGTGTATATATACATATATATGTGTATATATATGTGTGTATATATATATATTTTATTTTTTATTTATTTTTTTTTTACTTTCTACAAATGTTCATTATTACTCCCTGGAAAATTCTCTCTGCTTCCTGCATTGTCTCTGTTGCCTCTAAGTTCCTTAATCAATGAACTAACTAATTAATTAATTTCTGTTGGTTGTTTAAGTGTCTGTTTCATATTTATGAGTTTCCCTAGAGGGCTTGATTGGTGATGAATATTTAAGAATGGGCCATGAAAATCCAATTGGAAGCTCTGAGTTCACAACTGGAGCTTGTTGGAATAGGAGCTTCACAGTGGCGTGAAGACCCCCCTATTTTCCTGTGGGACTCTGTAGATTAGCCTCTGAATATGTTTTCTTTTGGCTCAGTGAGTTTCTTTATGGAGTAACATTCTGCTTTCTGCTAGGACAGCGTTATGGGTTGAACCGTATCTCCCAAAAAGGACATGCTCAATTCCTAGCCCCTAGTACCTAAGAAAGTGATCTTTGGAAGTCGGGGTGTTGCAGAAGTGATTGGTTAGGGGGAGGGCACACTGGAGTAGGGTGGACCCCTGATCCAATATGATAGGTGCCCTTAGGAGGCAGACCTGTCCAGGGAGAAATCACATGGCAACAAAGACAGAGACTGTGGCCATGTCATCACAAGCCAAGGAGAAGCTGCTGTTTCCGGAGCTGGAAGAAGAAAGGCAGGATCCTTTCCTGGAGGCTTGAGAGGGCGTGTGGCCATGCTGACATGTCTGTTTTGGAATCCCAGCCTCTATCACTGAGAGACACCAAACCTCTGGTGTGGCTCGTTGTGACAGGAGTTGCAGGACATAGTTCCAGAGGGTACAGGTCACTGACTGTTGCTGCTGGGGAGGCGGAGGGACAAGGGGTTAGGAAGGGACATGTTTTCCTCAGGACTGTAAGATGGTCCTCTGTGACCCTCACCCCTTCCGTGGTCAATGTAGCATCTCCCCTTGCCCTACTCTGCACCCCGTGTCCCCAGGGTCTGGACCTTCTTTGGTTTCCTTCTTCTTGAAAGGAGCATCCTGGTTTCTCTGGGGGGAAGAAGGGGTGATCTGTATGGGGCAAGGATCTTGCGCCCGAGTCCTTCCTACCCAGACTCCCAACTAACACTTGGGTTTTCAGCCTTAGCTCACTCTTGAAAAATAACTGGAACCTCCTGTTCCTGAGCCATCTGCTGCCCATATCAAAGGTCCAGTGATCAAGTCCCTCCATTCTCCTGTGGGAGTGAGGACCCCTTCTTGTGGTCCCCAAGCATCTGCTCCATGAATTCCCCCGACCTCCTCCTTTGGCCTTGGTCTCACCTGGGGTATAAAAATGTTCTGAAAGGAAGTCTCCATGTCTGATGCATCTGGGCATCACCCCCACTTCCTGACACAATGTTTTCACACAAGAGCCTTTCAGCACATATGTGTGGAATAAATGAAGGAACTCAGAAGACACTGAAGCTGAAATGAGTAGACAATTGACTTTAATGCCCAAGAGAAAAATCAATCCATCACTTAAGTTTGCTAAAAAAAAAGAACAGAAAAGAACCAGTCCACCCATCCTTTATAAATGGAAATTTATATTTCAAAGTTTAAAAAAATGAGTCAAAAATGGAACCTTGATGTAGTCTGATAATTATAAAACCAAACATCTCTTTGCTAAGATTTTTGAATTCCAATCAACTGCGAAAGTTTCTTGGCTTGTCTCACATTTGGGTTTGACATCCTTAAAATTAATCGGCTGAGCATGGTTTATAGCTCACAAAATTCTGGGAAGAATGCTATATTTTTAACTGGGCAATTTTACACAAATTTTCCTAGAACCAGCTCAATGCTGGAGTGTTACCTCTGCTCAATGTGATCTTATTCCCCCAGACAGAGGGGGCTAACTTGTTCCCCCAAAGTTACTTTTTCAGGATAAAACTCCTCCTGTAAGGCATTCCTTCGAAAGAACATACATTGTTACAAGGTATTTCCCCAGCACTGAAGGTCAAAGGCTTACTTTAGGATTCAAAGCCCTCCCTCATACCTCTCAGGGTGAATGCTTTTGTGAACATCTAATTTCTATTTTAAGCTTTTGGGTCCATGTGCCACTCAGTGACAAAGACTTCCCTTTTTGATTAGAAAAATGATTTTAAGAAAAATCACGGAAAATCAGGATGGGGTCCATTTTGACTGTAGCAGAAGAAATCACAAAATTCCTGTGGTTATTATGCTATGGCCTGATTGACCTGCTAGCCCAGGACCCACTTTAGGAAGTTGCCCCGTGAACAGCTTTTATTCATGCATCAGGCAAGACTCCCTTGGTTACATGGGTTGGAAACCTGACTCAAATTAGTGAAAAAATGAATAATTTTTTGGCTCTCATAATCAAAGGGAAAGTTGAGATGGATAGGGTGGGACAAAGTCTGGGGCAGACTTGGGTTTAGACATCTGGAGCTGGGAGGCTGTGGTCCTCTCTCTCTCTTTCTCTCCTCTCTGTTTTGTTCTCTCTGGTTGGCTTTCTACAAATGGCTGCAAATATGGCAGTTTCTAGCATCGTATTAGAGACAGCCTGAGTCTGGCCGGCTCTAGGCACAGCAGGAAACCGTGGAGAAGAGCTTAGTTTGGATCCCTTGGGTCATAGGCTCTTCCCTGGATTAACCCATGGAGATGGTGCTGGAAGGTTCTGCAGAAAAACGACAGCTCTCTTGAAGCACATGGTGAGAGGATATCAAGCACATGGTAATGAACACAGTATTTTCCTTCATAGTGTCCTAGCCTGGAATATGTTAGTGATTGGAGGTGAACTGTCATTTAGCTTTAGATTTACTCTCTCTCTCTCTTTTTAAAAATTTTTTTTCAGTGTTCCAGAATTCATTGTTTATGCACCATATCCAGTGCTCCATGCAATACATGCCCTCCATAATATCCACCACCAGGCTCACCCCACTGCCAACCCCACTTCCCTCCAAAAACCCTCAGTTAGTTCCTCAGAGTGTACAGTTTCTCATGGTTCATCTCCCATTCCAATTTCCCCCAACTCCCTTCTCCTCTCCAACTCCCCATGTCCTCCGTGTTATTCCTTATGCTTATCCAAATAAGCGAAATCATATAATAATTGACTCTCTCTGCTTGACTTATTTCACTCAGTATAATCCCCTTCAGTCCCATCCATGTTCATACAAAAGTTGGGTATTCATTCTTTCCGATGGAGGCGTGATACGCCATTGTATATATGGACGATATCTTCTTTATCCATTCGTCTGTTGAGGACATCTTGGTTTCTTCCACAGTTTGGCGACTGTGGCGATTGCTGCTATGAACATTTGGGGGTACAGATGGCCCTTCTTTTCACTACATCTGTATCGTTGGGGTAAATATCCAATAGTGCAATTGCAGGGTCATAGGGTAGCTCTATTTTTAATTTCTTAAGGAATCTCCACATTGTTTTCCAAAGTGGCTGCACCAACAGTGTAAGAGGGTTCCCCTTCCCCCACATCCTCTCCAACATTTGTTGTTTACTGTCTTGTTAATTTTGGTCATTCTAATTGGTGTAAGGTGATATCTCAATGTGGTTTTGATTTGAATCTCCCTGATGGCTAGTGACGATGAACATTTTTTCATGTGCCTGTTAGCCATTTGTATGTCTCCATTGGAGAAGTGTCTGTTCATGTCTTCCGTCCATTTTTAAAAAATTTTTTAAATATTTTATTTATTTATTTGACAGACAGAGATCACAAGTAGGCAGAGAGGCAGAGAGAGAGGAGGAAGCAGGCTCCCCGCTGAGCAGAGATTCCGTCCATTTTTTGATGTGATTATCTGTTTTGTGTGTGTTGAGTTTGAGGAGTTCTTTATAAATCTTGGATATAGCTTTAGACTTTCAAGACTTGCTACAATGGCATTATTGCACCAGGGGACCGAGCAGGGGACAGAGCAGGGGAGGGGTTGCATCAATATGTGAGTGCCAGGTGCCTGGGAAGAGTGGGAGGGGGTACCTAGCCCACCGCATATGCTTATTTCCCATCCTTGTCCCTGAGCTTGGGGTTGGGAGGAGCTGAATCTGGAGAATTAGGTGTTTATAGCCTGGGGCAGAGAAAGAAGCCAAGGCTGGAAATCAGGCTGAGGCAAATCTGGTTGTAGGGACTCAGTGCTGGACCTGTCCTGACATTGTCAGGCACAGCTGTCACTCACTTGTTCTGCAGACAGGGAAACTGAGCCACAGAAGGCTGAGCTGAATTGCTGGAGACCTGCAGTTCGTTAGTGGCAGAGAAGGCTCTGGGGCCTCATTCCCTCTTTCCACGATGCTACTCGAGGAGGCTTGAAACTGGCACTGGGGTGGAAGGAGGAATGCCAGCCGCCCTCTGGCTGGGGTCAGTGGAAACCTCAAATCCTCCTCTTTGGTTGGGCTTGCAATCCTTCTTCTCTTGAAATAGTAGAATTGTGTTTCTGGAGGATTTTACATTAGGTTGCTTCTGGAATCTCACGTGGTCCCTGTCCAAGGAGGTGCTCTCCAGCCTCTCAGGCAAATCTGTGCATGTAACTGCTTATGCTGGTGATGGGGTCTGCAGGGGGCAGACTCCCAAGCAGGCAGAAAGCCTTGAGACTCTCCCTTCCTCCACGCTCCATTTCTTCTAGGAATTTGATTTTTATCTTATGGACAGAAATGCCTGTTAACTTGCCTTGTCTTTCCTTTCTCCGTGCCTTCCAAGCATCGGCAAGCATGGGATTAGATGAGCAGGACTATCTGTGCAAATTCAGGAATGCTTACCTCACTGGCTGGGAAATTACCTTCAGCTCATGTGCCGTGACCTTAGACTCCATCCCTCTCCACTCTCACCCAAGGAAGGTGTTACTATTTGCCTCCCTAGTTTATGTCTTTGTGGAGATTAATGTGCAGCTGATGACAATGCGTTGTCCTTTTATCTGGGGAATAGCGTGATTTTAAGATTGGGGCCAATTATGTGGAAGTGGGATTCTTCTTTTCCTATAATGCTATAGTCTTCACATCTCTATGTTATTTGCCAGATCTATTGATGCTTGTTGGGAAGACCCTTCCTCAGTCTTGAACAATATCCTTGGGGGGTGTCAGCTGTGACCCAAAAAAGACCTTTTCAAGTGTGGAAGGCTGTGAGGCACCTTTGGACTTGCCAGGGAATCGTGGGCTCATCTCAAATGGGGATAAAGGTCACAATGATGGGCTTCTGGGTTCCTTTAGCTCTTTTAGTGCTATCCTGTGGTTACTATGGTGATGGGGTTGGGGGCGGTGGTAGGGAGCCTCTCTGGGGAGGATTATATAAAATGGAAATAGGTTAGCTCTGGTCTTCTCCAGCTGGCTGTGAATCATTCCATGTCCAAAGTGTCCACCCATAACCTCCCTTAAGATTCTCACAAACTAAATGGGTCTCCTTCTCAACTGAGATTCCGTGAATGACGTCAGGTGTAGGTCAGTTGTGTTATTTACATTATCTTTTCCATCATCATGGACTTATGTTGAATGAGAATGGTATCTGAGGAGAAGCCATTCTGCATTTAAAAAATGAAATAAAATTCTACGTAAGTATATTCTTCCACATCATATCATAGCACGGATAGATGGCTAATTCATTATGAGTCTATCTGTGTGGGTTGATTTTATGTGTTTGCTGGTTTGGTGAAGACTGCAAATGGCAGATGGAATTTATCAGAAGAAATGCCAAGGGAGAGGTACAAAAGGAAAATCAACAGAGACCGTCTTTTGAGAAGATCCTCGAAGCCCGAGAGGCAGCCAGGTAGAGGAGTCTCGTGTGTGACTGAGCGGGACATAAATGAAGAGCAACCGGCCTCTACAATCCCCTTTGGGCCTCGCATTACTCCTTGCAGTCTGTCATCTGATATATATATAAACACAGCTGTTAGACCTGAAAGAAAGTTCAGAACTGATGTAATAGGTCTGTGCTGGTCAGGGGTTGGTACGGGAAAAAGAAACAGCTCTAGTTCTTGTGAGCACAAAGGGATCCACGGTGGGGATTTAGGAGATGGGGGCAGTGGGTTGGGCTTGGAGCTGGGCCTCCGGGAACTGCTCCCAGGACTGCCGAGCCTCTCCTCTGGCCCATTCTGGAAGGTGGGGAGCCAGGGGCTGCACTGGACAGCCTGCGCCCTCATACCCGGGGGGTAGGGAATGTAGAGGGGGTGAGGAGGGACAAGGACACATTCCTTAGCTACAGCCTGGGTGCTGGGATGTGGACTCAGGCTGCTGTCACTCTCTTCACGACTTCCCCTCAACTTCTAGGCCTGTGCTGGGGTACCGGGATGCCCAGTCCCACTGCCCCTGCCCTCATGACCTCTTGGCACGCCGGAAGCTGGAGTTTCCCTTAGAATTATGCCTGCTACACATATTGCAACCTCTCTCCAGAAGAGACAGCAGCTAGCAGCCCAGGATAAGCCTCCAACATGGGTGCAGGTGTGAGCCGTTAGCTGCTGACCCCCACACTGGCTGGCTGGGGCAGGGCATGAAGGAGTCTGGGAGAAGGTGCCTAGCGCCTGATAATCAGCTAGCCACCAGAAGGAAGACCAGCAGAGAAACCTTCAGAGGCTGCCTCTTCTTTTCTGATGTTACAGCAGCACATTGAAGAGGGGGAACCCACCCAGAGCCCTAAACACTAGCCAGCCTGGGAAATGGGATTTGTGCCTCTCTAACTTGGGCAGGAAGATCTGGGATGAGGGGCCAGGACTAGTTCAGTGCAACGTTTCTGGGGAAGCTGAACTGAGAGACTCTGTGGCTTCTGAGATCCCTCAGGACTCAGGATCCTGGGGTGTTTAGGTCAGTGCTGGTATCTGAGGTGGTTTCCTCCTGGGACCAGGTGTCAGAGAGGAACTTGGACATTTCAGGGAGAATCTCAAAGCCTGGTGAGTAAGTGAGGAAATCACAGGAGACAAAATGCTCTCTCTAGTGATTTCAGGGGACGGTGCTGGAGCTTTCTGCCACCAGCTTCTAGAAGTTTCTTCAGTCATAAGCAGTGTTGGAGATAGCCTAGTTACAATGGTAGGTACAGAAAAATATTAGAGTATGGTTCCTGATTGAACAGGGATTTTTTATGTCGTTAAATCTTGTTCTAGGTGATGAATCACCTTTGCCTTTTAAATAATGTTAATTACGGGATGAGTAAGTCATAGGAATAAAAGATACACCAAAGGGAATATAGTCAATGGTATTGTAATAGGGTTGTATGTGAAGGATGGCAGCTCCCTATATGGTGAGCACAGGTGATGTACACTCTTGTCCAGCCACCGTGTTGCACATCTGAAATGAATGGGACATGTGCGTCAACCACACTTCAGGTAAAAAAAGACACTCATTCCTAAGGCCAAGGAAGGTGTATTCTTAGGTATTTTGAAAGGAACTAGTCATATTCTTGATTGTAGAAAGGATCCACCACAAGGGACACCCAGCACATGCTTGTCTAGTAGCCTCTGTGGGCTGGACTGCTTGGAACAGGAAGTTGTCACCAGAGTTGCCTGTTGGCAGCAGGAGACGAGCCCTGGACACACGGCTTTCCCCGGTGCTGAACTTGCAGCCTCCAACCAGCCAAGTCCAGCAAGTGTCCCAGCTGCACAGGGCTCAAGTCTGTACCTTCCCTGGGCAGCGGGGACCCTATGTGGGTTGTGGTCTTCCCAGATGCTGCCTGGACAATGAGGTTTCTGCTTAGAGCCTCTGCTCATTGTTTCTTCATCTACAGGGAAACAGCACAGTCCAGGCCTCCCTCCCTGTCCCTCAGCCTCTGAGACATTCTTGGGGCTGACCCCCAGGGCACGGAGAAGGGGTGAGGCCCTGCGCTGCGGGAGGGGAGCATTAGTGGTGGGAGAGTGTGCAATGTGTGTGAGTGGAGGTGTCCTCCTCTGATTCCCCTGCGTGTTAATCAGGAACGGATGCTGGATTTTGTCAAATGCTTTTTCTGCATCAATTGAGAGGACCATGTGGTTCTTCTCTCTTCTCATATTAATTTGTTGTATCACATTGATTGATTTGCGAATGTTGAACCATCCTTGTAGCCCAGGGATAAATCCCACCTGATCATGGTGGATAATCTTTTTAATGTGCTGTTGAATCCTGTTGGCTAGGATCTTGTTGAGAATCTTAGCATCCATATTCATCAGTGATATTGGCCTAAAATTCTCCTTTTTGGTAGGGTCTTTGCCTTGTTTGGGGATCAGGGTAATGCTGGCTTCATAGAAAGAGTCTGGAAGTTTTCCTTCTGCTTCAATTTTTTGAAACAGCTTCAGGAGAATAGGTGTTATTTCTTCTTTGAAGGTTTGGTAGAATTCCCCAGGGAATCTGTCAGGTCCTGGGCTCTTGTTTTTTGGGAGGTTTTTGATCACTGCTTCAATCTCGTTATTAGATATCGGTCTATTCAGGTGGTCGATTTCTTCCTGGTTCAATTTTGGTAGTTTATATTTTTCCAGGAATGCATCCATTTCATCTAGGTTGCTAAGCTTATTGGCATATAACTGTTGATAATAACTGCTGATGATTGTGTCTACTTCCTTGGTGTTAGTTGTGATCTCTCCCTTTTCATTCATAATTTTATGAATTTGGGCTTTCTCTCTTTTCTTTTGGATTAGTGTGGCCAATGGTTTATCGATCTTATTGATTCTTTCAAAAAACCAGCTTCTAGTTTCATTGATACGTTCTACTGTATCTCTGGTTTCTACCTAATTGATCTCAGCTCTAATCTTGATGATTTCCCTTCTTATGTGTGGAGTGCGCTGGGATAAAGGCAGCCGGAAGGAGAGTGGCAAGCACAAAGCAGTTTGTTAAGGATACTACACTCTCAAGGCGGGAGAGGGCAGGCCCTGAGGTGGCAACTGTCCTGAGGTCACAAGGGTCTTTTCTTTTTATGGAAGTGGGGGTCTTGGGTCATGGACAGGACAGTACAGGACAGGCTCCTGCCCGTCATCAGGAGGGCTCCACACACAGGTCGAGAGGGGATCTTTTGACCCGACAAGGTTTGTACTGAGGGTCCTAACAGCCTCGTCCCATGGGGGGTGGCAAGCACACTGTGTTATGCCACCTAGGGGGTGACCCTAGGCAGGAGTTGAAGAGGAGAGCTTGTATTCACACCTGTGGCTCTCGGTGGGTCTGCCCCAGGTGTTGGAAGCCACAGAGCCGGGATCAGGCTTCTGGGTGTACCTATTTGTTGCTGCCCTTTCCTGTGGCTCCTGTCTAACCAGCTGCCTGCTCTGTCCCGGAGCAGGTATGGTCTCCTCCTGCTGTCTCCCCACCTTCCCTAAACTTGAAGGGGATAATGTGTGGAAAGGAGCACATGTCTTTACTCTCCATCCTTGGCTGTGAAAAGATCTCAAAGTCAGAAGTATCTGTTAGAAGGTCTCTTCATACTTCCCTGCATCTCACTGAGAGTCACAGGACAGAGAGCAGGGGTCTGGGGTGTCCGAGGCCAGGCTTTCGACCGAGCCCTGCTATGAACCCTGGTCTTTCTCACCTGCAAAATGAGGCCATAATCTCACCTAACCAAGAGAGAGAGAGAGAGAAAGAGAGAGAGAGAGAGAGAGAGAGAGAGAGAGAGAGAGAAATATGTATTTAAAGCCGTGGAGGTGGTGATATTTGGGAGAAAAGAGATAATGGATAACGTATATTAACGGGTTGTAAAATGTGCAAAGCCTGGCCAATTGTTTCTCAGGAATTTTCTTGAAACTCCGAGCAGGGAAATCGTCCGCGTGGCCCTTGTCCCTGTCCTAGAATGGGACCAGAGTCTCCCAGGCAGAATCATTCTGTACAGAGCTTTTAAACATAAGTAGCTTCACATTCTTGTCCTTTCCCTGGTGAACAGAGCTCTGCTCAGCACAAGGCTGAGAAGATGTTAATTGTTTTTATCCTTGAAAGGGAGGTTATTAAGAGAAGTCTCGATTCAGAAACTTCAAGGAGAAATGGGAGGGCGTGGTGAGGGTGGAGTGGGGGCAGATTGCATTTCCTGTTTTCCCTGCAGATGGTGTTGGAAAACACGGCAGGAAAACCATGGATACCCGCGTAAAAAAAATTCCAAAATTCATTCTCTTTGCCACCAGGGGCCCAGCCCAAAAGGTGACGAGTGGAAGAGGTGGATTTCTTTTCAAGGCTTGGGGTTTGCAGGAGTCCAGCAAAAGGCTTGGAGGGTGAAGACAGCCTTCGGAGGGTGACATCAGCCTGCAGCAGGGGCCAGAAGCAACAGAGCACAGAAAGTCTGGTTTTCATTTACAGTTGGGTCAGGCCCACAGTGGGGAGAGGGAGAGGAGGGGTCGGGAGGAGGAGTGGGGAGGAGGAGGAGGAGAAGGAGGAGGAGGAGCTGGAGGAAGCCCTGACTGTATCCTTGGATCAGGTCCAGGGTTTGGAGCTCAGTCTTCCACCAAAGGCCGCTCAGTTCTCCTGCGCTCCAGCCTCCTGCGAGGACCGCAAGGGGTTTCCTCCTCCACCCGGAGCCCCGCTCTTGCAGAAAGGAAAGCAGACGCCGAGCGCCGGGAAAACCATGCGAACCTAAGTGAATAGAGAAGCCCAGGGACATACATTTCTTCAGATTTGCTCAGGGTAAGTGTGTGGTCCCCTCTGCCCGGGTTCATGGGCAAGAAGGAACGGTTTTAGACCCGGTTGAGCGTTACCAGGGGGTTCTCGTGGTCACTCTTTTGGAGTTGGTATTCCGGACATGATTCTGGTCCCTGGAAGACTCAACTGAGCTTTCTTTCCCACTTTGGGGCCCCGGAGTTTCTGCAGCTTGGTGAAGGCCACGGCCCGCCCGTGGGCTGCTGTCGCATGGCGCTGTGGGTTTCCTCTGCCCATCTTTGCAGTGTTTCTGGGCTGCAGTCTGTTTGACAGTCTCTCCTTCTGAAACTTGGGGGAGGGGAAGAATTTGCTTTGTTAGCAGAAGTGTCTTCGCGAGGATTCGCAACTACCCTTTGAGCAGCTTTTTGGGGAAGATTCTGTCTGAATCTTCCCAAGTAATCTTCCCAGGTGGGCACATCAGGTGGGCCTTCTGCCCCAGGCTCCACGTGGACAGGGGCTGGTGGAGCACATCTGTTACCCTTGGGGGCTGGGGGCGACTCTGGTGCCCTGGCTTGGGGCCAAGTCAAGAGTTCCTCGGCTGGTACAAAGGGTTTCCTCTTTTCAGGAACCTGAGGTCACTGTTGGAGTCTCTGTCCTGGGGCCAGGGGTGGGGGGTTTGCATAAAACTGCTGCCGAGGCCAGAGGAGGAGAAGGCATTTGGTGTTCGGGCCACATGCCCAGTGGATAAGGCAGGGCTCCTGGGGCCGTGGGGCCCGCCCGGGTTGCCCAGATGTGGTGCGGGTGCCAAGTCGGACGGCCCAAGGCCTGTTCTTAAGCTGGGACACCCAGGATAGATGGTGTTCCCTGACAGTGGCCAGCTGGCCTTGGGGACCTGTTTCAAGTGTTAGAAAGTGAACCAGGATTGAAGCAGGGGTAGGGTCGCTGGGAGGAACCAAGGGAATCCAGGAGTGGGGGAGGGGAATAAAACCCACATCAGCATTTCACAGCCTGGCCTAGGAGCACACTAAGAGGCCGGTCTGGGCTCCAAGAACAAGCTGCTCCGAGCACAGGGGTGTGTCCTGTGCCCAGAGGGAGTGCAGTGGTGCTGGCCCATGCCAGCCAGCTCCTTGCCTGGTGCACAGCTATCCTTGTAGGATCTGAGGTCTGCAAAGGCACTCAGAGCCCATGTGGACTGATACTACTCCTCGACCTGGGATTCCCCCCACTTCCCAGAGCACCCATTCCCAGTAGTTCAGGACACTGAACAGAAATGACTTTAATTGACATCTAGGCCGCCTCTGGTGCTGGGGACCAAAAGGGTGGGACCTGTACTTGACTTTGTTCTTAATGTGAACTTGTTGCTGAGTGTGAAGGCACAGGGATGGGGAGGTGAGGGACTTTTGTAGGAGCTCAACGCAATGGTCATGTGGGCTTAACCATCTTTGTTGAGGCAGGGAGTTGCCGTTACTGTGAGACTTATTTTTCTCTTTCCCTAGTCTGGCAGGGAGAAAACCAAGAAGAAGACATTGGGTGGAGAACAGGGTCTGGGAGAGGATGCCACAGCAAGGTGGAAAAGTGTGGCCATCCTGCATTTTTCCTATGGGGGAATTGGAGGGTGTGGCCACCCCACCTTCCTGGGAGGTGGCCAGGGAAGCCTCTAGAAGGTTAGCTCTTGAATCCCGCTCTGCCAGCTCCATCCCACCATGCTTGTGGCTCTTCTGATGGGATATATGGCCGAAGTCCAAACGAGGGGTCTTAAGGGCATTTTTGATATAAGATCTTTCTGGATAGAAATGTCTTTGTTTCCGCACTTCCCTTTATTCTGGCCACATGAGTGCCTTTTGTCATTTTCATAGCTTAGAACCTAACACATCGCCGATGATGAAGTAGGAAGAAACCCTCAATTGATAATCAATGATGGATTTGTAGTTTGGGGGCAGAGGGCTGCAGGGCCCACTGCTGTAAACCAGCTTGAAATCAGTCGTCTATCCCTTCTGGAACTTGGTAGAGAGTTCCTGCCTCTGGAGCTTCCTGGCCGGGGAACTTGCTCAACCAGATAAAGCACAGTTCCAACCAGCCGCCCGCGTTGCCACCCACTTTTATGTGAAATTCCACAATTAGGGTTTAAAAGTTGCCAGCAAGCCACAAAGTCTGTGCCACGAGACTGTCCTGCAGGCATGCTAATAGCCTCAGCCAGTTTTCTTTGACAATTCATTTTTGTCACTATTTAGTTTGGAGGAACCCAAGAGGATCTGTTATCTCTTGGAGGAGGAATCACAGGCAGCTTCCCCTTCTCAGTGGGACAAATTGTACCAGGCGGCCTTTCCATGCCACCCCGGGCCCTCGTGGTATCTTCGCCGTGGAAAGCAGGCAGGGAGAACCAACCACTCCACTGTGGCACCAACAGCTGATGGTGTCAGGAGGGACCTGACATTTAAAGAAATCTCGTTAGCTGCTCTGGCTGAGGAAATGGAAGCCCAAAGTAATTCAAATTTTAATGCAGGGAAGCTTTAAAAAGTTCCGCTAATTCAGACAGACTTGAACTAGATAAGGACGCTTCTCTTCACCCTCACATTTCCAGAGATGGTGTCTGTCTTTCCAACATAAAAATTCTGGAAGGTTATTCTCTGTTTTAAGGAAAAGATGCTGCCTTCTCCCTCTAAATCAAGGGGGATGCCTGCCCCCTGCTTATGACACACAGCGTCCTGTTCACAAAGGGCGGCTGTCCACATTATCTTGATTTTTGAAAGCATAATTTCGAACATCTTCTGGTCTCATAAGTCTATTCTGGGAGAGAGATGAAATTTTGAGTTAGCACATTGACCCCCTGTAGCTTACTCTGAAAACGCAGGCTGGTTTTCTGTCCTCTAGAGGGCGGTGTGTGCACCCTTCCGAGCTCTGGCCAAGTCTCCAAGTGGTGGGAGTGCTTCAGGGTGTGGTTTCTGGGTTTGTAAGGGAGTAGGTTGATAGTCTTCTCAGCAGGGCTCAGGGGTAACTTTAGACTGTTTAAACACACATCTTTTAAAATGTGACTGTAATACCTGAAGTGGATATACATTTAGAATTTTATTTTTTTCTATGCTCAGGTACTGAAGTAAAATTATGCCTTGAAGCGAGGCATTTTCACGCTCAAATAATTTCATTACAAGGGCGTCAGTCAAGTAAGAACTTATAAAAGAAACATTTTGCTCCCATCCCTAAGAAAAGTGTAAATTAACAGTAGGTTGTTTCAGAACCAAAGCAAATTTGCATATTGAGGCCATGCTGTCTCCATGTAGGACTTTTGAACTTTAAAACTGGCAGGAATAATGTGAAGGGGAACTGATCCAGTAATTCCCAAACTTTTCATTACCAGCCCTCTGCTACTTGCTCCTGAGAGGCAACTTAATTGAACAAGTTTTAAAAAATTCATGGGGTGCCTGGATGGCTCAGTGGGTTGAGCCTCTGCCTTTGGCTCAGGTCGTGATCTCCAGGTCCTAGGATCGAGCCCCGTATTGGGCTTCGTGCTCTGCGGGAAGCCTGCTTCTCCCTCTCTCTCTGCCTGCCTCTCTGTCTACTTGTCTACTTTGTCAAATAAATAAATAAAATCTTAAAAAAAATTCACACAGACTATCATTTACAAACGTCCCGTTTTAATTAGACGTATCGTTAGCTCAGATTGTTAGCCCGAGGCCCCCACTGTTGGGGTCCTGAAGGACAGGATGCCAGCTCAGAGAGAATGTACCTAACCTTCTACTTGGTTCATGTGTTCTCATTCATTCAAGCTCAATGAGCCGTGCTCTGCTCCATGGGCTGGGGAGCTTAGAGATTGAGGGAGGGTACAGGAATGACTGAGACATAGACCTCACCCTCTGTTTGGCAAATATGTGATTTCCATTCGGCTATTTTAAATATCAAAAAATTAGTACCTGGGTGGATGCTTTCTCCACACCCTTGACATTTCAGATGAAAGAATGGAGCACAGAGAAGTGAATGACTAGTCTGAGATCACAGTGTTAGTAGCAAAGCAAAGTCAGCATTTCTGGGTACTCTTGCCCATATTAAATTGAGTTCGTAAGCAGATACCCCAAGACTGGGAATATCAAGGGAGCAGAAGTCGTTAGAGAATATTTTAGGATATCATATGAACAAAGGCACTCCTTCCTATTGACCAGTCTTCTATGGAATAGTATAAGTTTACTTAGCGGAGAGGTAATTGTTTAAAAAAATCTGGAAAGATGAGAAAAAATAAGACAAACAGGAAAAGTTCTGCCAAACCCTTTCCCAAAGGCAAATTGCTAGTCTTTTGTAGGAGTCTGGCTGCATCTAGCAGAACATGATCCTGCTGTCCTCCTTCCTGAATTCTAAGTCTCATGAGATACAGAGAAATATTCATGAGTTAGGAACGGTCAGTGGAAACCATGGTGGGAACTAGTTCTGTAAGATTTCCCTGGTGTGCACTATATACATTTATTTTTCATGGACCCAGGGCATTGAGCATTGGCCACTGGAAGGAAGAACTCATGGGTCAGTTTAATTGGAAAATTAAAAATTGAACAGCAGCTGTAGATGACTCAGGTCTCAAGGGAAGCCATTCCAGGAAACTGGTTTTTCTCTTCTGGAATCTTCATCAGTTGATTCAGCACTCCCGAGCCAGCACCCAGAGCTAGGGCCAGCTCGGCCGAGGCTCACACATTGCCCGATATGCCCCTGGCGGGGGGCTCTCTGTTTCTTGTGGGAGCAGCAGGAGACCCATCCCTGGTCAGGCCCAGGGAAACAGAGGGAAGGAAATCCTAGCAGAACCTTACACGTAAGAGTGTAGGGAGATTAACTGATCATTACTGATAGAGGGGTAAGGAAGTAGAATTTTTCCAGGCTATTACACTAAATCTGGTGTTGATAATATTATATTAGAGGTTTTGACTTAAGTTTTTATAAAAAAAAAGTCTACTTTAAATAATTTTCTCTTTCAGATTTGATCATGAATCAGAGCAGAAAACAAAGAGGTTTAATTTTTCCTTGCAGTGTGAGCACGTTTTAACCACTTTGGGTAATTCCTCAGTGGAACAGCATGGTTTTGGAGAAGCCAGGAGCCCCCAAAGTTTGTGGCCAGGAAAGGCAGAGAGGTGGCCAGAGGCCAGTGCCGGCCCAAGCAGCAGTCTCTTGGGACACGGCGCTGGCATGGGCTGGACGTGTGTGCAATTTCTTCTGAAGTGTTTTTGAAGGCACTCTCTCTCTGCTTTAACGTCAAATCCCATCTAGTCTCTGCTAAATGTTTATCGTTAGCAGGAGAAACGGGGAAAATGCCGTGTCTGGCTGCCTGGTCTTGAAGAGGGCAGAATGTTTTCTACACATGAGTGGTGGTGTCGAGCTTTTCCAGCTACCACTGATGTGGAACTTTCTGCTTCGTGGTTATTATCTTGGACCTTAGTCATATGTTTTTTAAATAAGTTTCCACGTATCTGGCAGCTCACCTGGAGGCTCTTCAAGTGGCCTTTACATGGGGAAAGAAACTAACACTGATGGTGCTTAGCATACGCTTGCCGGTGGCCTCCTTCAGTGGGGAGGCTGCGTATGGGGGGGACATCCCGTCCCTCCCTTTCTGTATTGCCCTGTTTAAATACAGGAGCTGCTGAATGGGTATCGTTTTACTTGACTTTACCAGGAGGAGCCAACAATGAAAGATCTAGACTTGGCTACTGAGTGTTTACAAGGACACTGTGGGTGGCAGTGAGGCCAAGCCAACATACATCATCAGAAGAGCTAAAATTTCACTCTCGCAGGAAACACGTTCAGAGCCTGGGTCAAACAGATAATGTCTCAGACCTATGTATGTGTGGCTGATATCCTCTTCCTTTGGGCCTTTTCATAGAATGGAAAGATGAGCTTCAAGTTGTAAAATAAACAGTTGAAAGACTACCTTTAGATTTAGAGGGGTTTTCTCTGAGATGTTCCAAAGCATTTGCTTTTGAGGATTCCCCCAAAACTCGTTCAAAGGGCAGGGATATATTAAATTCCACCCTCTTCCTTCTATAATGGAGGACCTAATAGATTCTCTCTTCTCTTCCTTCCTGGTGGGCAAGAACGAGGACCCCTTTCCCAGGATTCCTGCCAGAAGGCAAGGGGAGTGAGAGAAGGAGGCCCGAGAAGACAGCTCGGGCTGCCAGCTTGAGCCCCCAGGGTTTCCTGATGTGTGACTTCTGGTCTCGCAGCAGAGAGGCCACACGCCTTCCTGGTCATCAAGGATTTCTGTAGCCCCCATTTTAAATGGGACATCAGGAGTTAACAGAAATCCTAGAACTTGTAGGAGGGCCAGACTGATTTTAAAAAGTAGTGCTCACAGAAGAATGAATAAATGCCCTCAAAATGGGGCCTCTGGATATATTTAAGCTTTTGTTTCAAAATTATTTCCTTGTGTGCCTGTGTGTGTGTCTTTCTTAAAAAAGATTTCCAGAGACGGAAAACGAAAAAGCTTTTGAGTAGACGTTATGAAAACTAATTTCATGGAATTGCAGAATAGCTTGGGGGAAGTCTTTGGAATATGACCCAGTAGGATGGCAAGTTGGAGGTCTATGGAAAGCCATCTTTGAAATGAGAGATGTCTGTAAATTTCAACTGGACAGATACAAAAAGGAAAAATGCAGCTCAGAACCTTCTCAGAACAAGGCAGAGTGATGAAAGGAATTGCTAATGCCAAATGGAAAGATAAGAATGCAACTTTAATGAAGTTCTATGATCGAATCCGCTGACTTCTGGACCCAGAACCTATGACACAAAGAAGAACCTCACCGCACCCAACCCAAGGGTCTCAGGCGGCCAATTCTGACTTTTCTTTCATGTTTAAAACAAGAGCAGCAGGCAAATGGACCCTCCTGACACAGAATCTGTCCCCAGAGAAGTCTATTTTTTCCCCAGAAGAGATAGGGAGTTTCCTTGGGATCTGGGCCAGACCTGGCACCGTCTCTTAGGGTTTTCAGGGGATTTTCCCATGGGCTTTGCAAACACAGACTTTGGTTAGGATTCTGGGTAGGATTCTGGTTCTATCTTGTTTTATCCATGTGGTCTTGCCTCCCCTGCTTTCAGTTTCCAGCTATAAAATGAGGCGGAGGGGATGGAAGCAGTCATTGGGTTGTTGGGTGGAGGGCATGAAATCCCATGGGTGAGACGGAAGTGCCATAAATACTACTCGGGCTCTCTTGTCTCTATTTTCTGGGGTGGGGGGAGGGTGATGAGGAAGGGGCTGCATCTTTCTCCCTTGCTAAAATGAGCAAGCCCACTGATCATTTGGGAAGATGATGTTTGACATCTTTTAAAAACTTCAGTTTTAAAAATTGGGACTCCATGACATGATAAATAGAATAGACTTAATTGCAAACAGACACATTAACAAATATCCAGCAGCTGGGCTAGGAACACTAAAGCCACATGACTGGCTCCCAAGCACGATGGCAAGAAAATGTGCGGGACCGAAAGCAGTTTTCCCACCTGGGGATTCAACTTGGACAAACCACGTGAGCTCATCAGTCATGAGTGTGGCTTGGATAACACAAGCAACGTCTCCAAAACAGGAGGAGTTTTCCGCATCTGTCCTCCCTCCCCTCCCCTCCCCTCCCCTCTCCCTGCTCCCCCCTGTTCTCTTCCAGTCTTCTCCTCCCCTCCCTTCCTTTTTTCCTTAATATCTGGGTAGATTTTAGAAAACACAATTCCTGTGCACTGTACACTCATTTCATTATTTTGTGTCTCAATGGGCAGCACTTCATTTATGGGGTTACTCTTCTAAAGATGAGTATCTTGGAAATCAAAGTTTTTATATGTCATTTTCAACCAATTTCAGGTTCATTGTCCTTAGAGAAGAGTTGGAGTAAGTAATGTCTCAGGAAGATGTTAGAGATTTCATCTCATTACAGTTTAGATTTTTTTTTTTTTTGCGCTTTATCAAAGATGAGAAAATTATTTCGGAATTTCTCAGTAGAGAGCCTACTCCGTGTTCAATGTAGGAGAGGACCCGAGGACTATAAGAAGTCAGATGTGACACTGTGTGAGTTGCAGGGATGGTTACAAAGCCATTAGTAAACTGGTGAACACAGTGTACCCATTTGTGAAGGCTGCTGGCAGGGGCCTGGGGTCCTCCTATCCCACACCCAGCAGGGAGTGAGCAGATCTTATCTCCCTTCCTGCTTTTTTCTGCATGAATTACACGGTCCAGTGATTTCTGCTGAGGCCCTGTGATAGTCTCTTGCTCTCATTCTTAAACAAAAGCACTACTTAGAACCTTGAATCTTGTGCGTAGATCAAATGTTTAAAAAGGTTAAGCTAGACTCCCTGAAAGATTCACATTAAAATTTTTCAGTGAAGCGGTGGTACTATGGTACTTAAACTTTAGTGGGGAGGTAGAATAGATGCTTCTAAAATCACACGCGGACATGGATCTTATCCCCAGAAAACCCCAGATACAGTTGTGTACACGTTTGTGGGAAGTTGACAGGTCCTGTGAAATTTCTGGATCCATATTAAAAAAATGTTTTGACCAATTACAGTATTACAAGTTGTTTTAGAAAGGGCTGCCTGGAGTTTTGGGAAGAATCCAGTAGCATTTAAATAATATGGACACACAATTTTCCTATAAAACTATTTTCTAATAGGATGCTTATTGATGATAGAAAACTCCAATGTTCAATTTTAATAGAAAGAATCAACAATAGTACACGTACAATGTACTTTTACATTGTTCTAATGTGTATATCCCCAGGCGCCTGGGTGGCAGTTAAGAGACTCTTGATATTGACTCAGGCCATGATCTCCAGATTGTGAGATTGAGTCCTGTGTTGGGCTCCATGCTGGCATGGAGCCTGCTTGAGGTTCTTTCTCTCCTTCTTCCCTTTTCCCCCTCTAAAAAATGTGTATATCCTCAACTGAGAACACAAACATATAAATTAAAACCTTGCATTTACTTTTTTTTCCCCCTGAAGAAAAATTCAGAAATAGGTCTAGCAGAATGTGGAGAAAGGGAGTTATGGCTGGATGAAAAAATCTGGAAAATTTCCAGGGTAGAACATCGGCTTGAGGGATTCCTAGGTGGTGGAGGAGGCAATCTTGGGGCTGGGTTGGAAGGTCATCCTTAGTGGAGAAAGTAGACCAATCAGGCAAGTGGTGCCTGTGGGAAGTGCCATGAACACTAGCCAGGACTCAGTTAGGACTTGGGGACACCATGGCACCAAGAGCCAAGCACTGCGGGCTGCCCTTCTCCACTGTATTGATCCGTGTCTAATGCGTATTCACAATTTCAAGCCAAGATGTTTGGGTTGTGCCTTTGAAATGCTGCCATTGTGACCACTCACTGTCACCTTACTGTAAGAAAGAAAGGATGTCCTCTTAAAGAATGGCCTCCTGATCATCATGAGAACAGATTTTTCTTCACAGTGTTGATATGTTTCCAAGAGAAAATTGTATCAACAGGTGGTTCTCTTTTCAAGCTCTCAGAAGTGGAGTCACAGGGTTGATTTATCTCTTTGTTGGCTTTCCTTGGAAATCTAAAGGTGCAGTGGATCTTGGAATCCACTCTCTTTTTTATAGTTTTGCCTTTCTCCATCTAGTCCATCAACTTTTGGCCAGCTGGCTGAGAGCCCACACTCTGCGTCTTGCTGTTCCTCAGAGCTGGGCCAGAGATTTGAACTCCAGCTTCTCCCTCTGGGCCTGACACGTGGTGGGCAAAACTATGGGCCTCAGCTTAGGTTTTCTTTATGCTCACTGCACCTGTGTCCTTAGGTGGAAGCCTTTTGAGGGCTACCTCTTGGTTCTCCTTGGCCCTCAATGCTGTCTTGTTGAGTATTCCAACTGGACACTGGTCTCCTGCCAAGGCCACCTCACTACATAGACAGACTTTCCTCTGCTATTATGACTTGTGTTTCTCTATATAATACTGACAATAGCAGATCATCCTTAATACTGGCTTCATTCGCAATGTGGGGAAGATGGAGTTCCTGCATTGTATGGTGGACAACTGTGAACAGAATCATTGGGCCATCTCCTAGGGCAAGAGGAAGGTCAAGCTGGAGAGGTCATCAGGTGCAAAAGCTTAGGCATTTCCTGGAGCTGATTTAAGAGCTCAGACCGTACTGAGGGCAGAAATAATTTTTGCACCAGGTCTCACTGTTATATCAGATTCTTTTTTACTTTCAAACGACTCAAGTCTTGTTCCCCAAACCTTAAATTTTGCTGCCTGATACATATTTTCTTCTTCCTTTCCAAGTATTATTTATGGGAGAAAATAAACATTATACTGATTCATTATAGAGGCAAGGAAGCATGCTTTAAGAAAATGTTTACTTGGATTTTGTTGCCATTTTAGCTCTTAGCCATGATCATATCTCAAAAAAAGTTTATATTATACCTGTTAAATCAATGGCTACATTTAAGGGGCACATTCTTACCCTTACTTTTGAAAACAGGTGATTTTTCCTGTCCTTTCTTAAAAATTGTGGTAAAACACACATAGCATAAATTTACCATCTTAGCCATGTTTCTGTAAGGATTTTTAAAATTTTTGAGAGAGAGAGAGAGAGAGAGAGAGAGAGGTGGGGGAGGTGAGGGAGAGAAAATCCCAGACTCTCCTGTGGATCCTGAAGTGGGACCCAATCTCTTGACCCCGAGATCACGATTCAAGCCAAAATCAATCAAGAGTCAGATGCTTAACCCACTGAGCCACCCAGGTGCCCTCCATCCTAACCATTGTTAAGTGAACAGTCCAGTAATGTTAACTATATGTTCCTTGTTGTGCAATGAATCTCTAGAATTTTCTCATCTTGCAAAACTGGAACTCTTTACTCATTGAGCATCTCCCCACTTTCCCACCCTTTAGTGACCACCATTCTATTTTCTGTTTCTAACGGTTGGACGACTTCAGATACTTCCTCTAAGTGGAATCTTGCAGTATGTGTCTTTTTGTGACTGGATCATTTCACTTCTCAAGGTTTCCACAAGCTTCGTTTCACAATGACTCATATGATAGGATTCCCTTATTTTTTAAGGCTGAGTAATACTTCACCACACACATGTCTCACATTTATCTTTATCTGTTCATCCATCGGTGGACATTTATGTTGTGTCTACTTCTTGGCTGTTGTGGCAAATGCTGCAACAAATTTCCATGTGCAGCTATTTCTTTGCAATCCTATTTCAGTTATTTTGGATGTATGCCCAGAAGTGGCATTGCTGGGTTATACGGTAATTCTATTTTTAATTTTTTGAGGGCCCTCCATATCATTTTCTATAGTGGCTGGATTGTTTTATATTCCCACCAGTAGGACATCAAGGTTCCAATTCTCCAACATCCTTATCGATTATTATTGTTTTGATATTCATTCTAAATGGGTGTGACATGATATCTCTTGGTTTGATTTGCATTTCTCTGATGACGAGTGATATTGAGTATCTTTTCATGTGCTTAATGGTCATTGGTGTATCTTCTTTGGAGAAATGTCTATTCAAGCACTTTTCCCATTTTCAAGTCGGATTATTTGCTGTTGCTGCTGTTGTTGAGTTGTGGGAGTTCTTTATATATTCCGGATTGAAACCTTTGTCAGATATGGAGTTTGTGAATATTTTTTCTTTTTCTGTAGGTTGATTTCACTTTGTTGATAGTTTCCTTTGCTGTGCAGAGTTTTTGTTTCATCAACTCCCATTTGCTTTTGGTGTCATATCCAGGAAAACATTGCCAAATCCAATGTTATGAAGACTTCAATATTTTCTTCTAGGAATTTTAGAGTTTCAAGTCTTATGTTTAGATCTCTAATCTGTTTCGAGCTAGTTTTTGTAAATATTATAAGATAAGCATCTAATTTTGTTCTTTTGCATGTGGATATTCAGTTTTCCCTGCACTATTTGTTGAAAACTGTCCTTTTCTTATTATTTAGACTTGGCGCTCTTCTGAAAGATTGTTTGACAATATACATGAGGTGAGGGTTATTTCCAGGATCTCTGTCTCTTTCCATTGGTCTATACGTCTGTCTTCATTCTAGCACCATTCTGTTTTAAAGACTGTAGCTTTGTAATATGTTTTGGAATCAGGAAATGTGACACCTCAAGTTCTGTTTTTCTTTCTCAAGATCATTGTAGCTCCTTTGGGTCTTTTGAACACCTTATGACTTTAGGATTTTTTCCCCTTATTTCTACAAAAAAAAAAGTCATTGGCATTTTGATAGGGCAGGGGTGCTTTCTGATTTGGGGTGAGGAGAGGGTGTTGTTTGTAGGACAAAAGTTTGGTGACCCAGGCTACCGAGCCCATCTGAACACGAGTTTGGCTGGTTGAAAGTCATGTGTGCAGCCACCAAGTGGTGTGTGCCTATGGGACACCATGTAGCAACGTGGTCAGTCCTCAGGTTTGGCTTCATAGGCTTGTTGATTCAACGTCCCTGGATACATTCCATTCGGAGATTGCTGGTTGGCACACAGCAGGTTTTTGTTGGGAAAAGAGTGCTAAATAGAGAGTAAGGGCAAGATTTGAAGTGGGTCCAGAGGCCATGGTTGTATTGGCACATACTCCAATGTGGGCAAAGCCCATTTTCTCCATAAACTAAAGATTTCCTGGGGGATTCTTTCAAACCTAATCTACACAATTAAGCTGGGTGTCACAGACCTACCATTCTTTGTGCCCACAAATACCTTTACTCTTGATTCCTTCTGCCATTTGTTTGGTGACTTGATAACCAACTCAGTCTGAGAGGAAACAAAGTTTAATTGCCCCCCCCCCGACCTTTTTTTAAAGCTATGGCCAAAGGGATATAATCATTAGATTCAAAGATTCTCATGTATTGTTTAGTCAAAGCTACGTTTCATAAGATGGATAAATCTTAGTTTGTAATCTGAGTGTCGAAACTGATCACTTTGCTTTGCCCTATTTTCTCGTTTAGGTTCTCACTTGGTGCTTAGACACATTCAAAATGAGGAAACATCGACATTTGCCCTTGGTGGCCATGTTTTGTCTCTTTCTCTCAGGCTTTTCTCTTACCCGTGCCCAACAGCAGCAAGCAGGTAAGATCCAGAAACATTTCTTACTTTTATTCAAAGGAATATGTTCTCTGATTGTAGATCTGAGACCTCACGAGCTTGAGATAGAACCTAGACATGGTTTGAAAAGATGGTGAAACCCTTTGTTTTCAGGTGTTCATTCAGGCTATAGACCTTTCCAGATGCTCTGTATCAGGGAGAGATGGCTTATTTTTATGAAAACTTAGGTTGGATAACCTGGAGTTGGTTTACAGGTGGTTTGTCTTTACACTGGTTGTGAGCAGAAAGTTTGTTTCACAAATATTTTACCAAATATAGAGGTGTTCCACCTTTCTGGCACTGGTTTGGTCTCACAGCACATAAAACCAGGGCAAGACAATGATTGAAAATAAACATTTTTCTTAAAAACAGAACACACAGATCACCCCCTCTCTATCATTCTGGGCACATAAAGACATTTTTCATCTAGAATCACCCTATCTTGAAAAAGTCAGTTTCTCAAAACCATTTTAAAAAATAGATCCAAGTTAAGTCTCTTAAGAAGTTGCTTGCAGAGTTTTAGAAAATTGAGAAATGCTTCATGCAGTATTAGCTTGTAGGGATGGGGGGATGGGCTTGGGTCTTCCTCTTCTTTGCCTGGAAAGTTGATCCTTAGAGGGCAGAGAGCTGAGTACCGCCTCAAGGAAAGGGGGACATTCCTTGGGGCATCAGGGCAGCCTGAGGTAAGTAGAGTCTAGGAGCTGGCTGTGTGCGGCCAGCCTGGCCCACAGCGCAGAAGGGCACTCTTTGGCACCCCATAGCCTGACACCCCGAGCCTCCTGCTTCTATCTTTCAGAGAGGACTGGATTCATCTTTGAAAAAGATAGATAACGTCTCACATCTCAAAGGCTTTTCTGGCCCTGAGAAATATATAGTCACTGGTTAGAGTACCTTTCTTCATGTTAAAAAAACAGAAAAACGAGATGCTGCTTTTTTCTACAGTGACACAAGTCTTCACTGAAGGAAGACCTCTTTATTACATTTCTTCTTCTCACAAATTACTCAAAGCATTGGAGACTAGTTGATGTAAAGTGGTGGGAGTTTTCATGGTTCTTTCTTCTTGAGGCCCAGTCTCAGAGCCCAAACTGAAGGATGAACTCATAAAATGCTGGTGGGCGATCTCTGATGAGATAGCCTTCTGGTCTCATCAGGTGGGTTTTGGGGCTCAAGCTGTCACAAAGAATCATGCCTGAGTTAAAAGACACTCCAGGGAATGCTCCTGCCCCCCTCCCCACCATTTTCTGGAGCCTGCCACTGGCTCCCATATAGGGTTCATTGCATATGGAACATGGGCTAGTGAGGGGCCACCAGCTGCAGTCAAGTCCTCGCACCCAGGTAAGTCAGCGAGCTCCCTCAGAGAGCGCCCAGTTCAAGGGCAGACAGAGTAGGAAGGAAGGCTTTGCGCTGAACAGGAGAAAAATCTAAACCAATGTCTTTTTTTAAAGATGTCAAAAATGGTGCTGCTGCCGATATAATATTTCTAGTGGATTCCTCTTGGAGCACTGGAAAGGAACATTTCCGACTTGTTCGAGAGTTTCTGTATGATGTTATAGAATCTTTAGCTGTGGGAGACAGTGATTTCCGTTTTGCTCTGGTCCAGTTCAACGGCAACCCACATACTGAGTTCCTGTTAAATACGTACCGTACTAAGCAAGAAGTCCTCTCCCACATTTCCAACATGTCCTATATTGGGGGAAGCAATGAGACTGGAAAAGGATTAGAATACGTAATGCAGAATCACCTTACTGAGGCTGCTGGAAGCCGGGCCCGTGATGGAGTCCCTCAGGTTATCGTAGTGTTAACCGATGGACACTCGGACGACGGCCTTGCTCTGCCCTCAGTGGAACTTAAGTCTGCTGATGTTCACGTGTTTGCGATTGGAGTTGAGGAAGCAGATGAAGGAGCGTTAAAAGAAATAGCAAGCGAACCGCTCAATCTGCATGTTTTCAACCTAGAGAATTTTACCTCACTTCATGACATAGTAGGAAACTTAGTGTCCTGTGTGCAGTCATCCGTGGCTCCAGAAGGGGCTGGAGGCACAGAGACCCTTAAAGACATCACAGGTAATGGCAACATGGCCAAGCTGCTGCCTGCCTTGCTGTTCTTTGGAGATAAGCTTGGCAACCGCTGGCATTCGAGCAACACTGTGGCTAGTGGCGGGTGGGTGGGACTGGGAAGAGATGGCTCTTCACCGGTCTAAAAACAAAGGTTTGACCATGCTCTATAGTGTCCTTCTGAAATAGAGCTCTCACCTACCTCAAGCAGTTTAATATGAACTCAATAAAACCCCCATCTGCCATTATGATCCCACAGGAGGTCCTTCAACCATTCCTAGCAAAGGCAGCTTCCATGCGGTGGGTCAGGCATTTAACAAAGATCCCTCGCACCTGTTACCTGAACAGAGAGCCCATTTCCTGGAAAGAGGGCTCCCTGCTGGATGGCCATGGCAGAGCTTGCAGAAAGAGAGTGAAAGAGAGGCAAGGGGACCTTCTTGTGAGTCAGCTCCTGCAATGGCCCACACAGGGGTCCTGCTTTGGGGAAGATGGGGGGGAAGATGGGGACAGTGGTGTGGACCAGGATGGGGAGGAGCCCTAGAGAGGCAGCCGGGTGTGTAACCTGGGGAACGCTACCACTGTGGATGGAGGGAGACTGAGAGCTAATTGTGGGGGTAGGTAGTATCCAGTGAAGCTCACAGGCCCATGTGGCCCTCATGTGTGTAAGGTACAGTGGGCAGAGGGCCTTGGGGGACCTGTGAGGCTGCCATTCAGGAGGGTTAGTCACAGAGACGTTACAGTCTCTGGAGATGAGCCCAGGGTGTGTGGTGTGGACATAGGTTGAGCATGATGGGAGGGAATCTCTGAGGAAGGTCGGAGAGATCACTTGGGTGCCCTGAGGAGGAGGAGGAGGAAGTGGATGACTCTTTGAAGGAGGTGTGAGTGGGGAGCGGCCTGGGTAGGCTCTACACCACACCCGGGAAGCCACCATGGGAGCAAGATCCCTGGCCATGGCTTCTCCTAAATTTCCAAGGTGGTCGCCACCCAGGGGTTCAGAGATAAGAGGCAGGAGTCTGGGTGACTGGCGGAGAGTCTGTCTCTTATTAATTCCACACACGGGGTGGAGCAGGGAGAAGAAAGAGTTGAGATTCTGAGGCATAAATTGGGCAACATGGGAGGGGCTGGTGGAAAGGGGCATGAGGGGCATGAAGAGTCTGGAGAAAGGTAGAGCTTTCTGGATTGTGGTGAGGATAATGGGGGAATACAGATTCAGAAAGCAAAGGCTGGGGAAGAAGTTGACTAGATGTCAGGAGAAGGAACCGGTCATCTCAGGCAGAGCTTGGAGGAGAAAAGGTTCCAGAACTAACCAACCCCAAGTTGTTTCAGAGAGTGGTCTTCCCTAGGGGTCCCATGATCTTAGTTGTGACAGGGGTGGGAAGGCTGACACCCCTGCCAGCAGGTCTACCTCTGACAGAGGAGTGAATGATGGCTTCCATCATTTATGTTTAACCCTGGAAGGTGTCCTCTCCTATGTGTGACATGCCTGTCATGACAGACGTGTTGATCCTGCCAGATTTTAGGAGATGGATCTGGGACTCCCCAGAGCATCCCAAACCAAACACTCTGGGCCACAGGAATATGACACGTGGGTTTTTGTGATGACCTATCCCAGTCTCTACAATGTTCTCAGTGTCAGTAATTCACCAACAATCACATTTCTGAATGGTGCAATAAGAACTAATCTGTGTCCAAACAGTGAAGTGATCAGTAGAGAAATGGGACATCTTTTCTTGAGTGCTGGCTTGGCTGACTCAGGAAAAGAGGGGATGAGTTTGCCTTACCTTTAACCATTCTATCAGTGAACGAGGAAGAGCCTGTCCCTAGAGTCTGTTTCCACACAGATGATAAAACCTTTGTTTTTATGCCTAGAAAGCATCTCTGTCTTCTAGTGTCCAAGCCACTAGCAGCTCCAGGGTGGAATATTAATCCGTTTATGTTGTCTTTTCTGATTAACTTCACTCTGCAATTCCTCCAGTATCACAGCCCACTGCATGTTCCATAGCCAAAAGTAAAATAATAATCATTCTCTGCTTATGGTTTTTAAGAAAGGTTGCCAGAGGGCAGTATAGAGATTGCTAGTAAGTTAGGGCCATTTCTTCCCATCACCTGTATGTGTACGAAATGTTAATGGTCCCCACTGTTCTAAATGAACTCTGCTCAAGTCATCGGTCTCTGAAGGTTGCGTTTTTAAAAATCTCTTTGTCATTCTTTTGTGAAGGAATTTCACTAAGATACAAAAGGTCTGCACTGAAGGGAAACCGATAAGTGGTCTGTATTCAGCAAGGATTTCAGTGTCAGCCTTCTTTTCTTTGCCAGATATCGTTTTAAAGCACTCACAAAGTCCAACTACAATTTTTCAGATTTACATAGGAAATATGTATGTGATCTTTTTTACTTTTCTTAAAAAGAGGAAGCATCCCACGAGCTCAGGAAGGCACTGAGCCCACACAAATGTGCTCAGGGAAAGAGTGTTTCCAGCAGTGTTAAAGGAGCCTGATGTTTCCATGGACATTGTGAAATGTCTCTGTAGAAAATGCCAGAGAGGGTGTGATACACAAGCTGTTAAAGCAGAGAACCAGGCAACCTCCTATTTTTAAGTTTATTACACTGGGTTATCCTTAAGAGTTGGTATTGGTCATTGGTATGGCTTGTTATATACAAAAACCCATAGCTCTTGTGCTCGTCTGAGGCTTTGGTTCTCCTGGATAACACAGCATGCCCTTGTTCGTTCCATCATTGTGTGCATCAGAGGACAATGTTGTTTTTTTCAGTGATGACAAATTATCCAACATGTTTCTATGACCTGCTGCCATCTGGCCTTTAGGAAGAGAAAAGTTTAAGGATTCTCCCACAGGGCTTCTCTTCTTTATGTACTCCTGAAATCGCAACCACAAAATAATAATGCGATAAATTAATTAAAAAGTAGTAAACAAATAAAGAATGAGCCATTTTGTGTTTTAGGTGTTGTTTTTCTCTTCTTGACCCTAGGCTCACAGCTAATCCTTCTTTTAAATGACCTGGCATGTGGAGTCAGTGGCCAATCTTCCATCATCTTTCTGGGGCGTTGATTCAGGCCTGGGAAATGTTGAGGAATATGGTGGTGTGATTGACAGAGCGTCTGGCTCTAGTGATGCTGTGGGCCATTTCTGAGGCCCTGCATCCTCCCAGAGATCCCTCAGGAATCTTAAGTTTCGGCTAAAGAGTAGCAAATGCTTTGGCGTTCTTAGCAAAGCCCCACTCTCATTTAATACTTGGGTGTGATGTTTATTAAAAATATGAGAAGCAAATTAAAATTACTGTGTCAAAAATACTGTAGTAAATTATTCCTCTCATTAGAGCTCATAGTTACAAGTTAATATCTTCCCCTCTGCAAGGAATTTATTTGCAAAAATGTCAAGGATGGAAGAGAGGGAAGAGCTGTTTTGATTCTAGCAATCCCTGGCTTGGCATACACTGTGAGGGAATTTGGGGAAGAACATAATTGTTCTATAGCAAAATTCTTCCATTTTATGAGATTGGATTTGTATCCTATTTCTATAGTGAAAATGAAAGCAATTTTGCTGGCCTAAGGAAATTTTCATTTTAAACATAAAATATTCACTGTTGTTAAAAATGCCAGAATGACTAGTCATAGTGTTGTGATTATATCCTAAATACAGCCTCCTAAAATCTCAGAATATAAATATCACATATGCTCCCAAAGAATCCTTTCCTGTTCCTGACATGCACTTATTAAAAAACATTCACCAGACTAATTTGGCTTTTCCACTAATTTTGAATCAGTCTGATATAAATGTTCTAGCCAAATGTTTGAAATATTCTGCTCAGGCCTCCAAATTATTGATTGGCCTTGTAAAATCCCCATTCTCTCTAATGGGATAGGAGTGTGTAACTTGCCATTATGGAGAGAAAAGAGGCCCAGGTCTCCATTTTTATGTCCATCTGTATAACCCCATAGCTAATTCTGATTCAGGGTTTATTAGAGGCTCATGGTCTCACTAGGCAGTCAGTGTAGGATGTCATAAAAATAAGGTTGGATAATTATGTCATGACTGGTTTCATATCACTCTGCTTAACATTGTTCTGCATTATGTGATTGAATATAGAGGCAATAGCAAAAACACACGAACAAGACATCTAACCTAATCCCAGGCCCACATGTGAGTTCCATGCAACTAAATGTCATATGAAAAAGGAAAAGACCTTGATACAAAGAGCACTGGGTGTTACGTACAACTGACAATTTACTGGACTCTACATCTGAAACTAATGATATACTAGATGTTAACTAATTGAATTTAAATAGAATAGGTTATTAAAAAAAGAAAAGATCAAAGCAAACATCTGTAAGAGTGTTTTTAAGATGAGAACTCTAAGAGTAGCTTGAGTTCTTCCTTTCAAATTTATAGAGTCACGTACCTGCGCCATTTTGGTTTTTATAGAAAAGAGAAGAAACTATTGCTCAAAGAATTGTCTAACATGCTGGGACGCTAAGTCACCAAACCCTGAATTTGAGATTCTGTTTCCTAGCTGTGGATTTGGACGAAGAAATTTCCTAAGATCGCTTGGGGATTATAAAAGAAATGTCCAAAACTTAGAAATCATGTTTGGACTTCTGTTAACAGCACGCACTCCCTTATCTTCTCCTGTGGGTATGGTAATGCACAATTCCATGCAACAACATCTCCCTCCAAATTCTGTAGAAGTTTCTAGAATATATACCCATGATTTCTCAGACAAATGAATATGATGTTTTGAAGTGTAACTGCAGAGTTGGTGCAAATGCAAATTTGGTATAAATATCCCATTTTTAACCATAGTTCTTAAGAAGTTGCCTCTTATCCATTCAGAATGCAGAACTGAAACAGAATTTCACATTCCTTAATCAACATGTGTTTTGTGTGTCCATATTTCGTGTTTCTTATTGGTTTCCAAAGAAACATGTCAGAACACTGAACGATGCATGTGGTCACTTGTTCTAACGCTTTCACATTTTTGCATTTCTCTCTTTTAAAGCACAAGACTCTGCTGACATTATTTTCCTTATTGACGGATCAAACAACACCGGAAGTGTCCATTTTGCAGTCATTCGCAACTTCCTTGTAAATCTCCTTGAGAGACTCTCAGTCGGAGCTCAGCAGATCCGAGTGGGGGTGGTCCAGTATAGCGATGAGCCCAGAACCGTGTTCTCCTTGGACACCTACTCCACCAAGGCCCAGGTTCTGGACGCAGTGAAAGCTCTTGCGTTCACTGGCGGGGAGCTGGCCAATGTCGGCCTTGCCCTTGATTTCGTGGTGGAGAACCACTTCACCCGGGCAGGGGGCAGCCGAGTGGAGGAAGGGGTTCCCCAGGTGCTGGTCCTCATAAGTTCTGGGCCTTCTAGTGACGAGATCCGCGACGGGGTGGTAGCACTGAAGCAGGCTAGCGTGTTCTCGTTTGGCCTCGGAGCCCAGGCCGCCTCCAGGGCCGAGCTTCAGCACATAGCTACCAATGACAACTTGGTGTTTACTGTCCCGGAATTCCGTAGCTTTGGGGACCTCCAGGAGCAATTACTGCCGTACATTGTTGGCGTGGCCCAAAGGCACATTGTCTTACAACCGCCAACCATTGTCACAGAAGGTACGTATGCTCTTCTCGCCATCTGTGGGGGAATGGGGGGTTTTGTGTGTTGGTTTTCGTAGAAGCAAGGCAGGCTCCTATGGAATGATTCACCTCAGGAGAACCTGTAAGTACCCACAGCAGAGTCCTTCTGCCATGTGCTGCCTCTTGGATGTGATGTCTGTGATTGCTGCAGTGTGGGAAAAAAACCACGAGATCTGGGGGTGAGCGGGGAGCTCGTGTTGACATATACATTGTCAAGGAAGTGTGCTTTGAAGGTGAATTCTAGAGAGCTGTTACTCTGAGGCTGTTGAGCATCATTGTACTGTTTACTTACAATCCAGTCATCTGAAAAATGGATCTCAGGGGCTCATGACAATTCTGAGAGAACTGGTCTCGGACAATGGCATTGCCTCGAAGCCGGCATGTTAAGAGGTGTGCTCGTAGGTAGGTGTGGGATGACCCACAGGGTCCTCTCTGTGGTGGGTATCGAGGACCTCTCTTCTGAAGGTAAGCAACAACACAGATCCCTTGGTGGGATATTCAGGAGATGCTGTTTGCCTGGGCTTGTCCAATTTCTGACTGGTTCTTTGGAGTGGCAAAATCATGACATACCTTCAAATGGGGGGCCTTTGGCATAAGACCCCAGCCAGAAACATTTCTGAACATGAAACCAATCCCATTACCTAACACATACACATGTAGCAAATGTGGGAGGTGAGAATGTGTTTTCAAATGTGTTTTCAAATGTGCGAGGCTGTGGCAGAGAAGTTTCAGGCAGATCCTCTAGTACCGAGTCCCCTTAGCTGGTGATCTCATCTATCTGCCAGAGATCACCCGTGGTATTCTGCAAAACTGCTGGGTAGGGAAAACCAGAGTCGATGCCCAATTTCATCCTGAAAATCCCCTTAATGTTTCTAGACATCCCTCTGATTGGAGGTTTCTCTAGATTTGCACACTTTTGGAAACAAACAGATGGTTTCCATAGGTCTTGTCCACATTGAGGAAACACCACAGCTGTAGCTGGGAGAACTGGCCTTTGGTCCCGGGTCTTATGGTAACCAGCTGTGTGATCCTGGACAGGCTGCAGAACCTCCCTGGGAGGTTTATTGAGTTTTATATTTGTTTATTGAATTTATGGCCAGGGAGCTATGGATGAAGACATTTATGTTCCAGGAGAAGCTTCATGTTTTTCTTCTTCACAAGCAGCACACTGCTCTCATTTCAGTTCTCCTAAGCTAGGGGGTTAGTTCCTCACTCACGGACAGCATCTTTGTGACTACTTTGTGAATATTCAACAAAGATCCTTGGCTCTCTGGTGTGAGCTGGGCACCTGAAACACAGTGGTGGTGGACAAGAGAGACGTGGCCACTGACCCGTTCCAGGATAGTATTCCAAGTGTGAGAAGGTAGATGAGGGCAGCCTGGGGCTGTGAGGGGGAAGAAAAGGGGGAGAGAGCTTCAGATGGGATGGCCAGGGATTGCGGGTTAGAGAAGCTGCAGGATAGAAAGGGGACAGTGGAGGGACAATGCTCCGGGTGCATGTCCCTGCAACACCAAGGAGCATGTCCTCTTTCCAGAACTGTTGGAAGGTAGTGGGGCTGGAGCTCACTTAATCCACGGAAGGTTGGAGCTTAGGGACCCCCCTCCAGTGGCTCTGTTTTCTCAGGGATCTGTGCGGTGAGATGGGGCGTGGGTGTGGGCCAGATTAGAGCCTAGAGCAGAGAATGAAAGTGGTCCTTCCAGAGGTTGGGAGAGGAAGGCTTCCAGGAGAGCACTGGTCATCGTGAGCTGGTGTAGTTGACCTCGCAGGTGGGCTGTGGAGCAGGGTGAGCAGATCTGGGGCCTGGCATGGCGGAGGCAGGTGGAACATGCATGAGCAACAGGCAGAGGCCAGGCCGAGGTGGGGTGGGTGGCAATCTCCAGAAACAGTAAGGGCAGGTGGGGCCTAAGATACAGTTGCAGGGTGGGGGTGGGGGGTGGCGTGGGAGGACAGGCCTTACTGCGGGCTAGGGTCCTGAGTCGCTGAGGACGGGCAGAGTTGGGTGGAGATAAGACAGCTCGGAGAAGTGACAGGAGGGATCTGGACATTTGCCGACAGCATTGGGGCACTACCAGGGAAGCCAGCCCAGTCGTGGGCTCCTGAGGTCTGGGGGGATGTGTGGCATCCTGGGGGTGGGCTGGTGGCAGTCACTGTAGGAGGCGCGGGCAGAAGCCTGATGATTAGCAGGACCTTAGGTTCAGCTCCCAGCAAGGGTATTTCAAACCCAGTCCCAGCAGAAGATAGCTGTGTTCTGGTTGTCATCACAAGTCAGGAAGGAGACGTCACTTACTGGAGGGGGAGGGGACCTGCCACTCAGCCAGTGGAGGGAGTCAGCCTGGTGATCTGGGATGAGAGCTGACCTGTCTTTCTATTCATCTATGCTATGTGTTATATACATACATGTATGTACCTACAGGGAATGCAGGAACCTCTGCATTTATGGTCTTAGGGTCAACTTCTAGGTCAGAGGTGAGAGAAGAGTGTGTGTGTGAGTGCATGCATCTGAGCAGGCTCACTCCCCGTGTGTTCATGGAACGCACACGTGTGGTTAACACTCTGTACACAGGTACTTACATCTATCTTCTGTACAGAGTGTTAACCACACGTGTGCGTTCCATGAACACACGGGGAGTGAGCCTGCTCAGATGCATGCACCCCCACACACACTTAATGAGAATTCCACATGTCTGCACATCTCTGTGAATCATTTAAGGACTTGGGACTCATCGTCTACCCCACAAGCCACGGCCAACGCAATGGTCCCTGCATGCTTGTCCCTGGGTGTTTTGTGTCCATGTGTGCATTTACGTGTTCTCCCCGAAAGAGGAGAGTTTGGACGGATAATAATAGAGTCAAATGTCAAGACATATAACCCACGTCCTTCTAAGTCTTGGAAGCCCTAGCAGGTGTCTGGATTGGGTGTAGTGCCTGACCTGATTCTTTGTGCCTATGGCTCAGCCTGGCTGCTGTGTGTCCCTGCGGCAGGCAGACCCAAGTTTATAGTTGCGAGGCGGTGACCTCACCCAAATGCTTTTGCTCTGCAGTTTTTCACAGTCCTAACACGAAACTCAGCCCCTTACCAACACAGGTCTCTCACTTGGACACCCTTCTGTGCCACTTGCTGACTTTGACATCGATTTCTTTTCCATAAGTTTTATGATGTCAAGTGCTTGGTTTTCCTTTGCCTGAAAAACTCAGGCATGGAGAATAGAGTGGAAGGGAATGGGATGTTTACGCTCTGTCACCTTGATGGTAGATGGTCGTGATGTCACGGTGGTGAAACAAAGGACCCCCTCAGTAGGCACTGATGCTCCTTTACTCTATTAAGCTGCGGCTTCATTCTGGGCTCTCAAATCTAACCTACAGACTTTTGGCAGAAAAGAGCTTCCTGGCTTTTTTTACTGATGATGTGCTAAGCAGGTGGTGACTAAAACTTAATTTGTTTTTGTGCAACGATTTTGTAAAAAGTTCTAGGAGTGGGTGGGGATGAGGGATTAGGCCAACCTGCCACCCCAGAGGGAGGATGCAGCTGACAGTAATGTGTGTGTTCTGACAGATTCTCCTGGGGCTCCCACTGACTTCACACTGGCCAGAGCAAACGGGAGTACCCTCCGAGTCGAGTTAGTTGTCTAGAGAGTCATAGTTGCATGTGATAGATAAGGCCATTCTACTCACCTTATAATGTTGCTACCTACAGTCATTGAAGTCAACAAGAGAGACATAGTTTTCCTGGTGGATGGCTCATCCGCACTGGGACTGGCCAACTTCAATGCAATCCGCGACTTCATTGCCAAAGTCATCCAGAGGCTGGAAATCGGACAGGATCTTATCCAAGTGGCAGTGGCTCAGTATGCCGACACTGTGAGGCCAGAGTTTTATTTCAATAGCTACCCCAATAAAAGGGAAGTCATTACCGCCGTGCGGAGAATGAAACCCATGGAAGGCTCGGTCCTGTACACGGGCTCCGCTCTGGACTTTGTTCGCAACAACCTGTTCACTAGTTCGGCTGGCTACCGGGCCGCCGAGGGGGTCCCTAAGCTTCTGGTGCTGATTACAGGCGGTAAGTCCCTAGATGAAATCAGTCAGCCTGCCCAGGAGCTGAAGAAAAGCAGCATCATGTCCTTTGCCATTGGGAACAAGGCGGCGGATCAGGCTGAGCTGGAAGAGATTGCTTTTGATTCCTCCCTGGTGTTCATCCCTGCTGAGTTCCGAGCTGCCCCTTTGCAGGGCGTGCTGCCTGGCTTGCTGGCGCCTCTCAGGACCCTCTCTGGAACCTCTGAAGGTATGGTGGGGAGGAAGTCAGACTCACGGCAGGGTGGGTCTGCAGGCAGAGCCTTTGAGAAACCAACCAACCAACCAACCAACCAACCAACCAACCAACCAACGAACCAAATTTGATTTGTGCTCAGCTGAGAGACAGGTCTTAAATGATGGAAGCAAGAGCCATAACCAAGATTTATTTCAGGGTTCTTTTTACCCTGAGTTGGGGATTGTGTGACTTGAATGCCATAGGATACAATTGTAGGTCCTAAAATGTCATCATATAAGAATTGTATGACTTTATGTGTCATCAAACAGAAATCATATGACGGAAACTGTAGGGCCGGGGGCCAACTGTCCTTCTAGCTTCTGGCTTAGGAGGTCACTTGTAGTTGTTACCTCTTGTCAGATCCCAGGATCTGTCTCAACTGGTGACTCCTGTCCAGCCTGCTTCTGCCCCACCAAGATGTGGTTTGGCTCTTGCTTTCCTGAGCTCACAATCCCCACTCAGTGGCCCAGCCCCCAGCAGGGCACAAGGTTAACCCTCCTTTCTCTGAGGGATTTCCCTTCAGTCCATGAATGGGCATGGAGATAAAAGCCTAGTGGTTTCTAAAATATTTCATTTAATAGGATTATCAGTGAAAAGTTATTTTCAAAGACACAGTAATAGTCTGTGAGCTCACACACTGGTTGGGTGCAGTTCGCCGTCCTTAACGAAGATGAATATCACGGGAGCAAGCTTTTCTGCCTCACAACTTCACCACTGGAAGACTGTCAGATGCATGACCCATATATTGCATGATGTTTGCTTTCTCCTCAGGCTCTTTGCTCTTCTGAAAGTCTCTCTCTCTTCCTTCCTTCAGGCTTCCAATCCACACTCTCAGAGCCAAAGCCATTTGATACACACAGGAAAAAATTAGTTGTCAGGTTGAAATTTTAGTGAGACACCAGGGAAGAGATGGAAGAGTTTTTTTTTTTAAAGGCATGTATTCCTAAGCATGCTGCTACAAATTCTGTAATTTGGGAACTGTTCTTTTGAATCTTCATTTGCTTATCTTCAGCCAAGCATGCCAAATAGTCTTTTTGCATCCTAACATGTTTCCATGATCCTATTCTCTCCCTCTGGAGGAATTCCCAAGGGCACCCCATGGGATTATTGCCAGGCAATGCCGTGACTCCCAGCAGAAGGGAACCAAGAAAGAATGACAAAGGGGTCATCCTAAGAATACTTCAGGAGGAGAACAGCACAGTTTTATTATTTTTTTCCCTAGCCTTCAGGAACTCGTCTTCTCAGGTGACTTGGGCTAATACTTCTAACCTATCTGTAAGTGGAGCTCTCTCTGCAAATGTGTAGAGGGGAACCCTGGGGGACCCGGTGTTCCCCATGTAAGCCTGGCTGAGACCACAGTCCTAAACCTGAGTGAGGTGGAAATGCAGGGCATGCTGGTCACTTCCCTTCCAGGGAAGAAAGGTTCTGCTTCAAGGATTCTGATCATTTTTGTTGGTTGCAAACCCTCCCTTTGGCGCTCTGTCTCTCCACAAGCCAATTTGGTGTCGTCAACTTGGCTACTGATACACCTCACACACCCCAGCCACCATGAAAGGAAAATATGCCGCCTTCTGCCATATTTGACGAGCCGGACACGCTTTGCCTCACCGACTGTCTGTGTGTTCTAAATGTTGGCATGTGTGCCCATGGTGTGGGCACACATGGAGTGCCCCTGGCGGTTGTGTATGTCTCACTCTGTTTTCTGTGCTTCACTGCAGTTCACGTAAACAAAAGGGATATCATCTTTCTTTTGGATGGATCGCTCAACGTCGGAAAGGCCAATTTCCCTTATGTGCGGGACTTTGTCACGAACGTAGTTAACAGCCTTGATGTCGGAGGCGACAATATTCATGTCGGTTTAGTGCAATTTAGTGACACTCCAGTAACGGAGTTCTCTTTAAACACATACCAGGCCAAGTCAGATTTGCTGGCCCATGTGAGGCAGCTGCAGCTCAAGGGGGGGTCGGGCCTGAACACGGGCTTGGCCCTGAGCTATGTGCACGCCCACCACTTCACCGAAGCTGGCGGCAGCAGGATCCGTGAACACGTGCCGCAGCTCTTGCTCCTGCTTACAGCCGGGCAGTCTGAGGACACCTACTTGCCCGCTGCCAATGCTTTAGCGCGTGCAGGGGTCCTCACCTTCTGTGTGGGGGCTGGCCGGGCGAATAAGGCAGAACTTGAGCAGATGGCTTTTAACCCCAGCCTGGTGTATCTCATGGATGATTTCAGCTCCCTGCCGGCTTTGCCTCAGCAGCTGATTCAGCCCCTGACCACTTATGTTAGTGGAGGGGTGGAGGAGGTGCCGCTCGCCCAGCCAGGTAAAGCTCCCCAACTGCGCGGGGCTCCCTTCCCTCAACACCTCTCCGCAGGGGAGGACAGGTGGCCCAGCCTGAGCTCGAGAGCCTGCGGAGCTATAGAACGAAGACTGGATGTCTGTAGTCCAAGTGTTTTGGATGGGGGCTTGAAACACCATGCCAGCAAGTTTAGATCCTCTGTCTAAAGGGTGTTTGTTCACAAAAGAAAGTCTAGGACATCCAGCTGCCATTCCTCCCATCTTACCACCACCCCCCCTTTTTTTTGTCCCAGTGCCTGAGAATGTTCTGGAGCACAGATCAGGTTAGAAGCGAGAGGGAGAGGGATGGCATCCCTTTCATACGGGAGAATGCATCAATGGCAATTATTTTATTTATATGATTTTTAAAAAATATTCAAAATCTGCCGAAAGTAGAAAATTATTTACTTTTTTTGAGAAGCCCAACAGGGGGTGCATCTTGATGTGATGACAGAATGATTTCCAAAGGAAGTCTGGACTATTGCTGTCACTGCAAATTAGTACGGTGGTGAGATTCCAACACATTGGCTCTACCAGCTTGCTGAGATCACACAGATGGGGAGCAAGACTGAGACAACTGAGACCTAATCAAAATACCGCTGAGAATTCTTTGAGCTGAAATAATGCTCACGTGACATGTTGTAGACCCCTATGGGCTGTCTTCCCTGTTTTCTGTTGGCTAAGTACTACAGATTGGAATGCACTGATGGACAGGGTGACCCAGAGTAATGATGGGCACTCTTTGGGGTCCTAGCCCATAACCTCAAAGTTAGGAAAAGATAATCCAGTTAGAGCAGATACGTGTCAACTCAGTTCTCCTTGGGTGGTTAACCCATGTCAACCTTTGTTGCTAGAGACCGGTCAATTTTTAAGTAAAAGGATGACCAGGACCACATTTTAAGTAGTTTAATTTATAACAGTTGGAAAACACTCTTCTGCTAGAGTGATGACCTCCTGATGCAAGAATAGGACCCTCTGGGGCTCCCGTTGTCTTGCTTTGTTGAAGAAGCATGATACTGGGTTGAGTAGACCCATCCAGTTCAAGTCCTTTGCAAACAGGCACTGCTTTGAAATGGGACATTTTAACTACAGTTGTGCTTCAGGTTTTTTTTTTTTTTTAAGATTTTTAATTATTTATTTATTTGACAGAGAGAGATAAAGAGAGAGAGAGATCACAAGTAGGCAGAGCAGAAGGCAGAGAGAGAGAGAGGGAAGCAGGCTCCCTGCTGAGCTGAGAGCCCAATGTGGGGCTCCATCCCAGGACTCTGAGATCATGATCTGAGCCAAAGGCAGAGGCTTAATGTACTGAGCCACCCAGGCACCCCGTGCTTTAGGTTTTGACAGTGGGTTTTCTCCTTCCTTGCTGGTATAGTGATCATCAGATGATTGTGTGACCTCCCATGACCAAATGTTAGAGGTGCTGGGCTGAAGTCATGTCCGTGCTGGTTATGTTCTCCTCCCTCACTCTGTCCCAACCTACTTCTGTTGTAGAAAGCAAGCGAGACATTCTATTCCTCTTCGATGGCTCAGCCAATCTCGCGGGCCAGTTCCCTGCCGTCCGCGACTTTCTCTACAAGGTTATTGATGAGCTTGATGTGAAACCGGAGGGGACCCGGATTGCAGTGGCTCAGTACAGTGATGATGTCAGGGTGGAGTCCCGTTTTGATGAGCACCAGAATAAACCCGAAATCCTGAGTCTTGTCAAGAGAATGAAGATCAAGACCGGCAAAGCCCTCAATCTGGGCTACGCACTGGACTACGCACAGAGGTACATTTTTGTGAAGTCTGCGGGAAGCCGGATAGAGGATGGAGTGCTTCAGTTCCTGGTGCTGCTGGTTGCGGGAAGGTCATCAGATCGTCTGGACACCTCTGCATTTAACCTGAAGCAAAGCGGGGTGGTGACTTTTGTACTGCAGGCCAAGAACGCAGATCCTGCTGAGCTGGAGCTGATGGTGCCTTCCCCTGTCTTCATTCTGGCCGCTGAATCGCTTCCCAAGATTGGAGAGCTTCAATCTCAGATCGTCAGCCTCTTAAAATCGGTGCACAATGGGGCACCGGCACCAGGTATGGCACAGACATTCCGCTTGCTTCCACAACCCAGTTCTGCAATGCATGAGGACAGTAGGCTCCTGGCTCTTTCTTCTCCCACTTTATTGTCTAACCGCTTTCAGGGCAAATGAGGAGAATCAGGGTAACATTAGAATATTTCACAATTAGATGATAAAGATTTAGACATATTAAGAGTTAAGAACCCTTTTACAAACACTGTTTTTACACTATGCCTAATAGAAACCACATACCACGGATGCGTTATAGCTAAAACAGTCTACAGATTCGTAGTCCTCCAATGTCTTACTTTAAGTGGGTCTCACTCTGCTGTAATTCATCCACAACTCATTCATCAAGAATATAAGGTGTGATGAGTGGTGGGTAAATTTCCACTGTAAACGCAGCACTAGAATTTCCAACTGCTGATCTGTGTTACCATGACTTTGTGTTTAACTGCTTTCCATTTGTTGATAAAAATGCAGTGAAAAGAGTAATTAATTTCAAGTATAAATCTTTTTATTGAAAACTGATAATTTAGTACTTTTGCATTGAACTCTTCAGACATACACTGCTGGTTTCGAACTATAAGCCTAACATCTGGTTTCCATTTTTCCCCATTGATCTACTGTGACTTGCAGCAAATCATTTGAGAGCTCCCATCTATGTAATGTGCTTATGGTTACGTGGGTTTTGCCATCCTGTCTCTCCACCAACACTGTTTCCTGAGTATACCTTTGAAAACTGACAACGCTGCTCAAGCATCAGGAAGTTCTAAAATAAAGGGCTATCATCTACCTACCTACCTACCTACCTACCTATCATCTCTCTATATTGCTCTATTTATTTTTGATTTCTGCAGTAGCAAATTACCATAAACTTAGTGGCTTAAAAGAAAATGGATTCATTGTCTTCCAGTTTTAGAGGTGAACGAACAATCCAAAATCAGTTTCACTGGGCTAAAAGCAAGGTGTCAACCAGATTGCTTTCCTTGTGGAGGTTCTTCTCATGGCTTGTGCGTTCCCTGGCCTTATGCAACCCACACTCCTTGGCTTGGGGCCCCTACCTGCATCTGCAAAGCAGAAGCAGAGCCTCTTCTGTCTTCTCTGGTTTCTGCTTCCTCCCCTAGAGCTTCTCCTTAAACGCTCATCACCTTATCTCCCTCTTAGAAGGTTACCTGATTGATTATACTGAATTTACTTGGACAATCCAGGATAATTTCTTCATCACCCAAACACTTCATGTTATTGTACCTGCAAAGTCCCCTCTGTAAGGTCCAAGGATTCTGAATTGGATAGCCATGTGGGGCCATTATTCAACCCAATCATGACCCATAGCAGATGGTCCCTTTTGTTCCCTTGTGTCATTGAGGCTGTCTCCCTCTCAGTTTCAGGTGAAAAGGATGTGGTATTTCTGATTGATGGCTCTGAGGGTGTCAGGAGCGGCTTCCCTCTGTTGAAAGAATTTGTCCAGAAAGTGGTGGAGAGCCTGGATGTGGGCCCTGACCGGGTTCGTGTGGCTGTGGTGCAGTACAGTGACCGGACCAGACCCGAGTTCTACTTGAATTCCTACATGGATCAGCAGAGTGTGGTCAGTGCTGTACGCAGGCTGAACCTACTGGGAGGGCCGACCCCCAACACTGGGGCTGCCCTGGACTTCGTCCTGAGGAATATCCTGATTAGCTCGGCCGGAAGCAGGATAGCAGAAGGTGTACCTCAGCTCCTGATTGTCCTCACGGCAGACAGGTCTGGGGATGACGTGAGGGGTCCCTCGGTTGTCCTGAAGAGGGGAGGGGCAGTGCCTATCGGCATCGGCATTGGGAATGCTGACATCACGGAGATGCAGACCATCTCCTTCGTCCCTGACTTTGCCGTGGCCATTCCTACCTTCCGGCAGCTGGGGACCATCCAGCCCGTGATCTCCAACAAAGTCATCCAGCTCAACCGAGAAGAACTAAGGAGGTTGCAGCCAGTTTTGCTCCCCCCAACGAGCCCGGGTAAGGAAGGCATTCCTTGGGTCATTATTCCTAGAAACCGCTGGGGCTACTTGTTTGGACTATGGGCTTTGAGGTGTCCTCTGTTTTTTTTTTTTTCTGCCATATTGGGTGAAAGCTGGCCTTTCATGAAGAATTAGGGGCCATATGCCTTTGCTCTCAGTGGCCAGAAGTGGGAGGAGGTTTGGGGACATGCTACAATTCACGTTTTCGGTCAACGCAAAGTTTTGAAGAGTGCCGACCCCTAAGTCTATGTAGAGGCTTCTGCATAATATCGGGAGGGATGGGGCCATCTCATTGATGACACCAGCTCAATATCAGTTCTGAGCTGTCCCTGACAGCCTTCTGTGATCAGGGAGGGGACATGACCACAGGGTCCCTCAAGCTGGGGCACAGTCTCTGAAATATTGGTATTCCCAGAACCGAAGTGTGATGGCTGTTCTTAAATGTGGCTGATGTTGAGAAGTAAATGTCTTAATTGGCAGGAGTGCACCTTGCTCTTATAGCTGCAGTCCATTCTATTTCATCTTTCCTATTCTGACTTTGTAGGGCTGGTTATAATAAGCTAGAAATCAGTGTGAGCCTGGCCACTGAGAATTAAGAGGGCTGAGATATATCCCCCCTCACAGCCCCCACCGAGGACCTGCCTGCACTGGGCACTTGTTAGAGAGGGTCTCGGTACTGAGGAGGCAGCAGTGACTTACCTTCTGCAGAGTGTCCTCTGAGTGGGTGGGAAAGGAAAGGCAGAGGGGAACAAAAGGAAGGGAAAAGTAGAAACAAGGGAGACAACAGTCAGATGCTGGATATGGTGTCCTTTGGGTGACTGAAAGAGGTGAGGACGACAGATATGGTGCAGTTGAGAAGGGCTTTTCTTTGCTGGTGTCCAGAACAGAGTACAGTATGCCTCACAGGCTTCTGTGGAATGTTCTAAAGGGTTTGTGGTGAAATAAATCTGGGAAACAGTGTCCCACTCGCCCCAGTTGATGTATATTGCATTTCTCCAATTCAGAAAGAGAATGCCACATTTCCAAAATGTATGTGACTGCATGGTCCTTCTACATGGTTCACCCTGGGTACCAGGGTTCTCAAGAATGCACTTTGGGGGTGCCTGGGTGGCTCAGTGGGTTAAGCCGCTGCCTTCGGCTCAGGTCATGATCGCAGGGTCCTGGGATCGAGCCCCGCATCGGGCTCTCTGCTCAGCCGGGAGCCTGCTTCCTTCTCTCTCTTTCTGCCTGCCTCTCTGCCTGCTTGTGATCTCTCTCTGTCAAATAAATAAATAAAATCTTTAAAAAAAAAGAATGCACTTTGGAAATCTTGTCATAGTGTACATGTGACTTCTTTACTTTAAATACGAGCATATATTTCTACAGCATATTTGCTCTCCCACTCTTCAAAATGACTATTTTCCACCTTTGCCTTCTTCCTATCCTCCTACCTCTACACTTCCCCTCTTTCCAGCACTGCTGTCTATATGTCAGCCCCACCTGTTCCCAGGTGAGCTGTCCCTGCCTCCTGGGCATCTGCCCCTCTCATCTACTCAAGGGCACCATCCGCCATTCTCTCTCCTGCCTCATTGCTTCTCCACCAAGGCTGGGAAGGATGATTCCCTTCTGGATAAAAACTTCACTTTTTCTTCTTTCTTAAAGACTGTCTCTTGATGCCTAATTCCTCCTCCAGCAGTGTCTCAATCTCCTTTTAAAAGAGTTATCTAAATCTTTACAAATCCCCCCTGAACTCACCCTGATCTTTATTTTAACTAGAATAGTCAGAATGAAGATACCTTGCCTGTTGGGTGGTGATTCCATGACAAACCGGGAGGTGTTTCATTAACACTAAGAATTTGGTGCCTGCAAAGGTGAAGCCCCTGATAACATGTGATTCACAGGTGTTGGAAACAAGAAGGATGTGGTCTTTCTCATTGATGGGTCCCAAAGTGCTGGTCCTGAATTTCAGTACATCCGCACCCTCATCGAGAGACTGGTTGACTACCTGGACGTGGGCTTTGACACGACTCGGGTGGCAGTCATCCAGTTCAGCGAGGACCCCAGGGTGGAATTCCTGCTGAATGCCCATTCCAGTAAGGATGAAGTACAGAATGCAGTGAGGCGGCTGAGGCCCAAAGGTGGGAGGCAAATCAACATTGGGAGTGCCCTGGAGTACGTGTCAAGGAATATCTTCAAGAGGCCCCTGGGAAGCCGGATTGAAGAGGGTGTCCCTCAGTACCTGGTCCTCATTTCATCTGGGAAGTCTGATGACGAGGTAGACGATTCTGCAGCTGAGCTCAAGCAGTCTGGTGTGGCACCATTTACCATTGCAAGGAATGCAGACCAGGAAGAGTTGGTGAAGATCTCCCTGAGCCCTGAATATGTGTTCTCAGTGAGCACATTCCGAGAACTGCCCAGCCTAGAGCAGAAACTGCTGACCCCCATCACAACCCTAACTTCAGAACAGATACAGAGGATCCTGGCTAGCACTCGCTATCCTTCTCCAGGTAAGATGGGCTATCTGTTGTTGTTCTCTGAGTATATAACAAATTCAGAGGTTCATGGAACTCATGATAGTTAAAATAAAATAAAGGGACACCTGACATTGAACTAGTTATATCTATCGCTTGTTGAAAGGAGGGAAGATGCACATGGTGGGGAACCACGGAGCATCTCTGTAAGAGGGCATTAGAATGGACTTAGGATAGGATTTGAGTTTGTGGTAGGCAGTTTTGTGGAAGGCTGAAGGAAATGGCAATTTGGCCTGGATCAGCTATTGTCAAGCAGTGAAAGTAATTCTGTGATTGGGTATCTTTCTACATCCTATGGCTAAAGCTGTAATTGGTAAAGAAGCAGTAGTCATTCCTATTAGCCAGGATGGCAGGTGTTTGGTTATTTTTGTCTTCTTTTTGTCACTGTGTATGCATGTATGATTCTGGTATTGATGTCCTGTGAAATATTTTGTATTCTACAGGAGAACCCAAGACCTGGATGTGTGTACTGGTCCAGCTTTTCTCTTTCTTAATATTAATGGCTCAATTCCATGACTTGCTCAGCTTTTGCTGTGCTGTGTTTCTATTATAAGTAGCCGAGGGACTTATGAGGCAAAGAGGCTGAATTTGTTGAGTGGCAATGTATGAGCAGCTCAATAAAATGACAACCAAGAAGGACCTAGAATTCTAACTAAGAGGAAAACATGGTTCATTTTTCCCAGGACTTGTTGATTAGTTTTGTAGTTAAAAATGGATTGATTCATATAAAGAAAATAGGGACAATAACAATGAAGACAAAAAAATTGTGTAAATGCTAGGCAGGAGGAAATCCCCTGAGTCAATCCCATGGGGAGCTGTTGTGGCACACTGGGAGAACGTTGGCATTCTCCAGGTGTCCCTATGTGAGTGGTGGCCTTGGACAGAGAGGCCCTTTGATCTCAGTTGTCTCTCTCTCCTTGTACACCAAAGATGTTGCTCGGGGTGATCTTGATCCCTTCTGTAGTTAACAGCTCATAATTCTGTAGAATCTGATAGTCCTGTTTCTAAATGCTGTTTACACTTTTTTTTTTTTTTAAAAACGAGTTGTAACCCAGACTGCAAAGCCAAAATCAAAATAAAGTAAATGTAGAAAGTTTTGGAGAACCTTGAATAATTCAAAAACCAGAAACTGTTTTGGTGGAAAAGGCCCAAATTTTAGTGATTAATTTTAAAAAAGCTCAAGAGATAAGCACATGTACCTCAGCTTATAATTATAAAGTTAATTAATAATGTGCAATGGAAGGCAAAGTTCAGAAAGGCAAGCGGAAACAAAACCAGAGAAACAACCAGTCGTGTACTGAGTTTTCCTCTTCTTTTCTTTCTGCGCACAGCTACGGAGAGCGATGCTGCGGACATTGTCTTCCTAATTGATAGTTCTGACAGCATCAAGCCTGATGACGTTGCACATATTCGGGACTTTGTTATCAAGATCGTTCGCAGACTCAACATTGGCCCGAATAAAGTGAGGATCGGGGTTGTACAATTCAGCAATGAAGTCTTCCCAGAATTCTTCCTGAAGACCCATAAATCCCAGGCCGCTGTGCTCGATGCTGTACGTCGCCTGAGGTTCAAAGGGGGGTCCCCACTGAACACTGGCAAAGCTCTGGAATTTGTGGCAAGAAACCTCTTTGTTAAGTCTGCTGGGAGCCGGATAGAAGACGGGGTGCCCCAACACCTGGTTCTCTTTTTGGGTGGAAAATCCCAGGATGATATTTCCAGATTTTCACAGGTGATTAGCTCCTCAGGGATTGTGAGTTTAGGAGTAGGAGACCGAAATATCGACAGAACAGAGCTACAGACGATCACCAACGACCCTAGGCTGATCTTCACAGTGCGAGAGTTCAAAGAGCTCCCCAGCATAGAAGACAGGGTCATGCATGCCTTTGGACCCTCTGGGGTCACGCCTGCACCTCCAGGAGTGGACGTACCTTCTCCCTCACATCCAGGTATGACCTGTGGGACCTGTAACTACAGAGCACATCATCAGTTATCTTTTAATTGAAAAATATCATCAGCATTTATTTTAATAATTTTTATCTGTTAGGGTTGTTACTGCACATAAAATTAGAAACTAAATACTGGACAAATGATTCAGTTGAAATTGTAGAAGGAAACATAGCCTAAGAAGCATGGTTAAGGATTCCTCCGTGAGGCTTCTCTGAGGTTACTCCCAGTGACATGGAAAGGTTCTGCGAAGGAGAATTGAGGATTAGCCATAGATTCACTGGCTCTCAGAATAGGATGAAACCTTGGAGGTTAGCTAATCCATGCCCCTCTTTTACTCCAGTCTTGATAGCTTGGTTTTAATTAGGAAATTACCCCCAGATGCCACTGGGTTTCGGCAGGCTTCCATGAAGCTCTTAGCATGTGGGTAAGCAATTCTCCAAAGGTGAATGGGGTCTGCTTCCCATTTTCCAACCTGCTTCTCTCAGCCCTTTTTGGATCTGCCTCTAGCTCATCTCCCTCAACTCCTGTCAGACATCATTGTTTATTTTTGGCCAGAAGGAAAGAGGTTAGTGGCATTTACTAAAACATCTGAGTTTATGGACTGCTGAATCTGAATCCCATTTTGCATGGGATAATCAGGATCAGTTCTCAGTGTCCCTGAGTCCTTCTGTCTCCTATCTTTTCGTTCAGATGATTTATCATTTATCTTCTTGTTTTTAGCATCATGGTGGGTGTGAATTTAGGAACTATAGAGTCAAGGAATAAAGCAAAGGTGTTCACTGTGAATATGTTACGGGAATGTCTGATTCCAATTTCTTTACACATTGTGTATTTGGTGTGGATATGGAAACTGGATTTCTCCTCATTTCCATTTTAATCCTTTTTAGAGAAAAAGAAAGCAGACATTGTGTTCCTGTTGGATGGCTCCATCAATTTCAGGAGGGACAGTTTCCAGGAAGTGCTCCGTTTTGTGTCTGAAATTGTGGACACTTTGTATGAGGGGGGTGACTCCATTCAAGTTGGGCTGGTCCAGTACAACTCTGACCCCACTGATGAGTTCTTCCTGAAGGACTTTTCCACCAAGGAGCAGATTATTGATGCCATCAACAAAGTGGTCTACAAAGGGGGGAGACACGCAAACACCAAGGTGGGCATTGAGCACCTGCGGGTGAATCACTTCGTGCCGGAGGCGGGCAGCCGCCTGGATCAGAGGGTCCCTCAGATCGCCTTTGTGATCACGGGTGGAAAGTCCGTGGAGGATGCCCAGGAGGCCAGCCTGGCACTCACCCAGAAAGGTGTCAAAGTATTTGCTGTGGGGGTGAAGAACATCGACTCAGAGGAGGTTGGGAAAATAGCGTCAAACAGTGCTACCGGGTTCCGAGTGGGGAACGTCCAGGAGCTGTCTGAATTGAGCGAGCAAGTTCTGGAAACTCTGCATGACGCAATGCATGAAACCTTATGTCCGGGTGTGACTGATATTTCCAAAGGTAACGATCTGCTTTACGTGCACATTTTTATCCTGTCATGTGGATGTTTAGGACTTGTTATTTAGGTGCGTGGTGCTAGTCCATGGCTTCCTTGAGCCTTTGGCTGCTTCAGGCATTTTTCCTATATCTGGGTGGGTTGGGTCCTGGAAACCACCTGTCCTTGTTATTGAGAAGGATATGTTATCTTTCAGGTAAGGGTGGAAGTCTGTATTTTGTTGTTCTCCCAAGATTTACTTTTTCCCTCTGTTCCTGGATCCCCCAAATAATTCAGACTGATTGATCCTTGTTTCTGTTTATAGGTTTTATTAGATCAGCTATTTGAGATCAGAGTATTTGAGTTCTCAAGTGCATTTAACTTAAAGCACAATCTGGGGATGCACGTAAACACTGACTAGAGAGCAGGCCAAAATGGATTAACTTCCCAGAAAAGCAAACCTATTAAAATGGCCTACACTCTCAGTTCCCAAGAGTTAGCACCAGTGTTCCCCAAGAGAGAGGCAGACTGGATTGCTTCTCCAAGCTCATATGTGGAGGATATGGTTTTGCCTTTGAGCATGACACCTGGTGCTGATCCTGGAGCTGTACCTGTATGTCCAACTCATCTCGGCCACCTGACTTAGATCTCCTTGCGTATTTCCCTTTTGTAGCCTGTAACCTGGATGTGATTTTGGGGTTTGATGGATCAAGGGATCAGAATGTATTTGTGACCCAGAAGGGCCTTGAGTCCAAGGTGGATGCCATCTTGAATAGAATCAGCCAGATGCAAAGAATCAGCTGCAGTGGCGGTCAGATGCCCAACGTGCGCGTGTCAGTGGTGGCCAACACGCCCTCCGGTCCAGTGGAAGCCTTTGACTTTGCCGAGTACCAGCCGGAGCTGTTTGAGAAGTTCCGGAACATGCGTGGGCAGCACCCCTATGTCCTCACTGCGGACACGTTGAAGGTCTATCAGAACAAGTTCAGACAGTCCTCACCAGACAATGTAAAGGTGAGCACGGGCTCCCCTTCTTTCAGCTTCCTGCGCAGTTTCTGGACTTCTAGTGGTCAGGGGGAGCACCTCAATGTCCAGATGCCCCTTTCCCCAAAGTGTTCTTCATCTATAAACATTCTTTGTGTTTTATGTGGTTGACAGCACTGAACATGTTTTATTGCCAACTGATCATAATAGTCTAAAATGGTGTATCTTCCTCATTTCAGTAGTTTTACTTGTGCTCTAAAAAATAATTCCTGGAAATCAGTAATTAAGTGGGACTGAGTTGAAGTTATGAATAATTCATGTTTAATTGTAGTCCTACCCATCAAGGACATCATGCTCTGTTTCTCTCTATTTCTTTTCATGGGATGTATAGATACATGCATATATATACCTATACAGATATAGTGTGAAAACACACACATGCGTGCACACACACACACACACACACACACACACACACACACTCTCTGCTAGTCTGCTCAGATGCCATAGCAGATTACCACAGAATGGATTGCTGAAACAACAGAAATTTATTCTCACAGTCCCAGAGATGCTGCAAGTCTGAGATCAGAGTGTCTGCTGGGTTGGTCCTCAGAGGCTTCTGTCCTTGGTCTCCAGAAGCCCACCTTCTCCTTCTGTCTCTGTATGGTCTTCCCTCTGTGTGTCTGTGTCCCAATCTCCTCTTCTTAGAAGGGGACAAGCCCATGGATGAAAGCCCACCCCAATGACCTCACTGAATTTAATAACCCCTTAACAGCCTAGTTACCAAATACAGTCATATTCTGGAGTACCGAAGGTTAAGTCTTCAACATATGGTATTTGGAAGGGCCTAGATCAACCCATAACAAACATAAATACACACACACACACACACACACACAATTTCTAGAAACTATATCACATAAATAGGAAAATGAGATAAACTCTTTACTTTTATTGTGTGTGTGTGTGTTTTTAGTAAATCAAACATCACAATTGCCTTATTTATTTTATCCCTCATTTAGTGAAGAGTATTAAAGAGCTATGCACGAGAGATGATGGCTTCTAAATGTTGGCCCCAGTGTCCTCAACTGTAAGGTGGAGGCTTTGAATGGTCCAATCTCCCCTCTGAGAGTCTGTACTCTTTCCTTCTAATTGTGGCTGGGGTTTGACCTGTTCTTTATTTGTAGGTGGTCATTCATTTTACGGATGGAGTGGATGGAAGTCTGGCTGATTTACAAAAGGCATCTGAGGAACTCCGACAAGAAGGTGTGTTGTGAGCTTTCTAACCATGAGAAGTTGGCCGGGGTGAGAGGCAGGAGTCCTCTGCGGCACCCCTGGGGCTCCTCTCCACAGCCTGACCCTCTATCAGCTGCCTGGGGCTGTCAGGGATCCTGCCCTTAGCATAGAAGGCTAGAATGTATGAACATGTTCTGTGATGTCACCTCCGGCATTTCTCCTGATCAGCTCAGTTATAGAGCTGAAACAATTGCCTGAGAGGTGTCCGAAGTTTCCGGATGTGAATTCTTCAGAGTAGCTAACTAGTTTGATGCCATACAGTTCAGGTAAAGGCCACATTTTACACTGAATTTTCTTTAAAAATAGGAAGTCAGAAAACAAAGAGGCAACCCATGGAGTGGGAGAAGATATTTGCAAATGATAGTATAGACAAAAGGTTGATATCCAGGATCTATAAAAAACTCCTCAAACTCAACACACACAAAACAGATAATCATATCAAAAAATGGGCAGAAGAAATGAACAGACACTTCTCCAATGAAGACATACAAATGGCTATCAGACACATGAAAGAATGTTCATCATCACTAGCCATCAAGGGGATTCAAATTAAAAGCACATTGAGATATCACCTTACACCGGTTAGAATGGCCAAAATTAGCAAGACAGGAAACAACATGTGTTGGAGGGAATGTGGAGAAAGGGGAACCTTCTTACACTGTTGGTGGGAATGCAAGTTGGTGCAGCCTCTTTGGAGAACAGTGTGGAGATTCCTCAAGAAATTAAAAATAGAGCTTCCCTATGACCCTGCCATTGCACTCCTGGGTATTTACCCCAAAGATATAGATGTAATGAAAAGAAGGGCCATCTGTACCCCAATGTTTATAGCAGCAATGGCCACGGTCGCCAAACTGTGGAAAGAACCAAGATGCCCTTCAACGGACGAACGGATAAGGAAAATGTGGTCCATATACACTATGGAGTATTATGCCTCCATCAGAAAGGACGAATACCCAACTTTTGTAGCAACATGGACAGGACTGGAAGAGATTATGCTCAGTGAAATAAGTCAAGCAGAGAGAGTCAATTATCATATGGTTTCACTTATTTGTGGAGCATAACAAATAGCATGGAGGACATGGGGAGATGAGAGGAGAAGGGAGTTGGGGGAAATTGGAAGGGGAGTTGAATCATGAGAGACTATGGACTCTGAAAAACAATCTGAGGTGTTTGAAGTGGCGGAGGGGTGGGAGGTTGGGGGAACCAGGTGGTGGGTGTTATAGAGGGCACGGATTACATGGAGCACTGGGTGTGGTGCAAAAATAATGAATACTGTTATGCTGAAAATAAATAAAAGAAAAAAAATAGAAAGTCAGGAGGGCGGAGAGGTTGTGGCTCGGAATGCTGGCTGAGCTGCCCTGAATGTCTCTCCTTGCAGGGGTCCATGCTCTGATCCTGGTGGGCCTTGAACGTGTAGCTAACTTGGAGCAGCTGATGCAGCTGGAGTTCGGGCGAGGCTTTCTGTACAGCCGGCCACTGAGGCTCAACTTGCTGGACCTTGATTATGAGCTGGCAGAGCAGCTTGTGAGTTTCTATGCCTCTCCCCACAAACAGGTCTAGATACCAAATTCTTTGTCATCTTCAGATAATGAAGGCTTTTATTTATTTATTTTTCTTTTGCCCAATGAATGGCAGAGGAGCCATTTGGGTAGGTAATTCAATAATTCAATTCATTTAATTCATGTGGGAGGGACCTGCCTTGTTGCCACCTTCAGCGCAAGTCCTGAAACTGAGATATCCAAGAGCTGGGAGGACAGCCCATGGGATGGTGGGTCTCTAGGCATGCTGCTGCTGGTGTCACCTAGCCATTTCCTCTGCTCCTCCTCATGAGCATCTTGCTCTTCATAAGCTTGCCTGAACCTTATGAAGGTGAAACATCAGAGTGATTGTCCCCAAATAAGGAAGAGTGAAAGCTTGCACGTGAAACAAGGCTATGCAGGAAAAGAAAGACCATTTCTGGGCAGAGGTGCCTCTCCGTTGCTTTCTCTCCTAGTTTCTTCTGGAGGAGATGAAGGTGCCCCCCATGAGGCTTCCCAGTGCACGGGTTCAGCCTCTCTCAGCTGGAAGAGGTAGCTCCCGGGTTGGGAGTGGGGCAGACCTTTGGGGGATGTGGTGCTGAGTGGTTAATTTAGGGATTGTTTGCTGCTGGCAAGAGTGGGTCGTGGGACAAACTAACTGTCCCTTCTTCCCAGAGCTGGCTTTAGGATTTTATTTTGTTATTGGATGGAAGGAGTTGTGTTAGCTGGTGTATCTGGGACATGGAAGAACGTGAAATCTCTGAGAAGCCCAGGGCAAGAAAAGTGTTTGACTGCTATGAGTTGAAAAGTCGGAAATGTTTCTTGGGCCTGCGCTTTCCCGCAAGGTCAGGGGCTAGGATAGGAAGGGAACGTCGAGGGTGTCTCCTGAGGGTGGCCCCACTGGTGACCCAGAGTGGTGGTCCTGGTGGTTAAGTCTCAGGTCACTGGGGTCTGCCCTCACATGGGGGCTATTCCCAAGGCTTCCTCTGGGTGGACAGCATAATCTGTGCTCTAACCCTGGTTGTGAGGAAGTGGGTATGAATCTCTATCCTGGAGATACTTCTGTCTGTGCCATATGCAATTTGTGTCTTACGTCTTGCTCTTTGCATTTGAGAATACGTGAGTTAGGTTTAACGTTTGAAATTGGAAGCTGCATGTTGGAAACTTCTAGAAATAAGACCCAGCCTGAGGTGACACTGTGAATGAGATCACTTTGACCTTGGTTGCTCTTCATGCTCCCATTTGTGACTTCCCACTGCCCTCCTGATGCTAAGCCAGTCTCGGAGGGAAGGCGCCAGCCACACGGGCAGAACTTCATCTCTCACTAAGAAAGCCACTCACGAAGATTTTGACCTTCACAGCATATTTATGCTCTTCGTTCTTTTTTTCCTAGGCATTGTTGAGACTTGAACTTTCTTTTCCTTTTGGTAGGACAACATTGCCGAGAAAGTGTGCTGCGGAGTTCCCTGCAAATGCTCCGGACAAAGGGGAGACCGCGGGCCCATTGGCAGCATCGGGCCAAAGGTAAAGTGACTTTGCCCTCTTGTACACCTGGGGCTAGATCTCAGCGGAGTCCCAAGGGTGCAGCAGGAGGGCCGAGGGACACTGGATGCCCCTTCTCTCTTTCCTTGGGGTGAGGGCATCTGCTCTTTTCTACATTGTTCTTCATTTTACAAAATACTGTTAAAATTGGTGGGCATCCCTGACTGGTGGGCGTCCCGGACAGCCTCCCTGTGGATGATCAGCAGGATTCTGAGCAAATGTGTCTAAGTTACAGGAAACAACCAGAATTTCTTGGTAGATCAGCCTGAAAGATCCTGATTAATTACGCTGGAATAATGAGTGGAAGCCCAAGTTCAAGGGGACAGCTAAAGCCATGCTAATTGGTGCCACTGCTCTATTGAAGGAAGGGGGTCGTGGAGACATTTGAAGGTGGAACAAAGAGAACTATGGGCTTTAACTGAGGAACGGATTTTCTCTGTTTTAGGGTATTCCCGGAGAAGATGGCTATCGAGGTTATCCTGGTGATGAGGGCGGCCCCGTAAGTACAAAATAATTTGTTCTTGAAGTTTTTATTCCCTCCTTGCTTCCCACATGGTGGGGTTGGGTTCTGAGTTTCATAAGCTCTATTTCCAGTGACTTTCCTACTGGGAAAACAGTTTCTGATGTCCTCAAGAGCTGTCCTCAGATCTCTACACCGTGGAGCACAGTGTGATGACCTGGACATGCACGGTGTGGGCACGAGTTACAGGTGTCCTGGTCCTGTTTCAGAGGGACACACTTGACGGCCTCTGAGACTGGGGACCACCCAACCCCCACTGGGCGTTCAGGAGGCAGTGCCTGGGACTGAGGAGGTCTGAGAGGCTTTGAGACCCTAGAAGGAAGGCCAACCCTGAGATGGGGATAAAGGGTCCGGTGGGGAGCATGTGAAATCCCAGGGTCCCAGCTGGAAGTGCTAGGTGCAGGCTTGATCCCAGCACCCTTCGGAATGCTTGGAATAAGTGATGGTACAGAGGAGTCCTCAGGCCAAGGATTCTTCCAGCACCCAGTACCCAGAGCCCTGCCCACCCTTGGTCCTCCTGGGAGGTACCCTCTGAGCTGAAGACCCTCCCAGGTCCCGCTCCCTCCAGGGGCAGGAACTACCCAAGGGGATGTTGGAGGCTTCACTGGGGTTGAGCAGCATCCCTGCCCAGTGAAATCCATCTTCTAGGACACACCTTTCCTGGCAGAGCGAACTCAGTGGAGGTTTGTGACAAGGTGCTCCAACCTATAATTGCCTTTGTCTGTCCTGGTAGGGTGAGCGTGGTCCTCCTGGTGTGAACGGCACACAAGGTTTCCAGGGCTGCCCCGGGCAAAGAGGAGTAAAGGTACAGTGTGCTGATCCTTGAGTGTGTGTGTGTGTGGGGGTGACCACAGACAGTCCCAAGGCCCCGACAGGCAGAGGGCACTCAACAGCATGTGTGGAAGTGAGACAGTTTCCCCAAATGCCTCCTTGGGGAGGAAGACCCCCAGGGGTTTCAGTGGCCTCTCATTGGAGGGCAGGTCCAAAGTCTCGTGGGCTCAGCAGCCCTGGCTGCTGTGGGAAGGAGGCCTGAGGATGGTGGAATAGTTTCCCACAAGCATGTCAAGAGGCAGTCACGAGGACAGAGAACGCATGGGCCAGTGTGGAGGGAGGGCCAGTGGCCAGTGTCTCTACCCTAGACCCAGAGAGAAGCCAGGGAAGTGTTGGGGTGGGGTGGACAGCACATGCTGGAAGGTTCCTTATGTGAAATGCTTGGATGCTCTTTCTCCTCCGTTGGCTGAAGTCTGAAAGCAGCTGCTGGAGGGAAGGGGCCACAGGGCCACAGAGTCACCAAAAGGCCTTGGAGCCTAGTCCCCTCCTGCCCAGGGACCCAAGTTCCTAGCAAATTAGCCTTAGGATCCCCCACGTGATGGAGAGTGGTGGGGGGAGACAGATGAGTCCACAGCACTGAATTTTGGGTTTGGGGTGTTCAGGTGGGGTGGGGCCCCCAGTCTGTTCTAGCCTCTTCTCTTTGGCCTCCAGGAAGGAGCTAATGTTTCCCCTTTCCCCTACCTTCCAGGGCTCTCGTGGATTCCCAGGAGAGAAGGTACCTACGCTTGTTTTTGTTTTTTAAATTTAAAGCTGTCCTAGTATTTGTCATTTTTCCTTTGCCAGATGGCTTTCCATACTCACTCTGTGTCTTGCCCCTTCGTAGGGTGAATTAGGAGAAATCGGGCTAGATGGTCTCGACGGTGAAGACGTAAGCGATTTCACACTCAGTCCACACCGCGTCCGGTCCTAAACATCCCGGCCCCTCATACCTCGGTCCTGGAAATTGTGCTGGGAGTGACATTTCTCATTATCTTTGACAGGGAGACAAAGGATTGCCTGGTTCTTCTGGAGAGAAAGGGAATCCCGGTAGAAGGGTCAGTATGTTTCCATAGTGTTGCCATTAAAGAAAAACTAAAACATTTTACCTAAGGAATCTATCTATCTATCTATCTATCTATCTATCTATCTATCTATCTATGGCGAGAGAGAGGGAGAGAGAGAGGGAGAGAGACTGCTTCCTCCAGGCAGTCTTCCCTGATGTCCTTGAGGGGGTCATCCTTGGTATCTCCTCTGCCCTCTGTCAGCTGTGACAGATACATCAGATTTTTTTGTTTGTTTGTCTGAAGATTATGTCTCATAGTGCAGGGATCGAGTAAGTTCTGTTTAAAAAACTCTCTAGTGTCTGGTACAGAATAGGTCCCATTAATATTTGGATTACTGGAACAGATCGGAAGTCATTTTACCTTCATGTAAATGAGCAAATGGGAAATGTTGTTCTGTTGAAGATTTATGAACTGAAGAACATGAGTTTAAGGGTGAGATACAAATTAGAAACTCTGATTTTTGTCTCTACTTGTGCTTTTTATTTAGGGTGACAAAGGACCTAAAGGGGACAAAGGAGAGAGAGGGGACATTGGAATTCGAGGTGACCCGGTAAGAGAACTTCCTCATCCACAGGTTGAGACCCATGTCTGGAGAAGAGGGTCATGGGGAAGGGGTTGAAAGGAAGAATTTAAAACCAGAATTTTGAAATTGTCTTCAGATATGTTGACAACATAGTGGTTTGTCCTTTTCCTACAATTTTGGAGATATGTTTGCTTTCTTCCTGCAAAGGTAAGTGTTTGCAAGGTTTAACATAACAAAGGCAGACCTCAGAAGTTTCTCAAAAGCTGGTCTCAGGCAGCTTAATCTAGCAGGATTGGGTGGTTAGAAAGGTATTAAGGGTGGCAAAAATGTCAGACCCTGAGCCACCACCCCTTGGCCATGTCCCACAGAGCCCACCCATCCCACAAGGACAGCCTGACAACAGGGTCACCAGCCACTCTTGGCTTCGGACAGTGGGCAGTTCTTCCTCACTGGGGAGGGCAGGGGCCTGGAGTCACTATTGCCTCGTTCTGGCCCAAAGGATGGGAGGCTGGCCTGGCATGGGTCTCATAGAGCCACAGAACCAGAAAAACGGCAAACCCTTTTATTCCTTCTCTTTCCCTAAACTGAAATCAAGCATCCTTTTCTTGCCTATGCGGCTCATGTCCCTGTCCCGTGTTGTTGACAGGGTGACTCAGGACGGGACAGTCAGCAGAGAGGACCCAAAGGAGAAACTGGAGACATTGGTCCCATGGTATGGCGCTCTGCATTCCCAGACCCCTTTTGCTGAGGGCTTCCCCCAGCTATAGAGGCCATGAAAGTGGTCTCCAGGGCTGTGGGGCATACGAGGTTGGGAGCAGACCTGGGTGCGGGTGAAAGACATTTCCCCAATAGGGAGCCGAAGCAACTGCCATCAAGAGGGGTTTCCTTTCTGCAGAATTTGTGCCCCTTAGATATTCATGGAAGGGGTTTGTCAAGCTAGAGGCTTGTGGAGATGGTCATGACCCCTGTCTAAGGGGTTCCACCAGGCATCACCCCCTGGGTGTGTGCCCCTTTTCCTGTGGTGTCTGGTGCAATACGCCAGAGCTGGATGAGAATCTTATGCCAATTTTTTTCCCCAATTCAGGGTCTCCCAGGGAGAGACGGGGTATCTGGAAGGCCTGGAGAAACCGGGAAGGACGTGAGTGCCTCTTGGGCCTTGGGGGACTCTGTAGGGGGATTTAGCAAGTGCCCCCAGAGTTGCCAAGATGATCTGGGGCAGAGCTACTCAGAAACTTTATATTTAGGGACTTTAAGAGGATTTCTGGAACTGTTGTCACCCAAAGCTTGGTGCTTATAGAAATTTTTCATTCTTACAGTTTGCTCTGTGCTCTTTCTCTTCCCCCACCTTCCCATGAGAAAAACCACATCCAACAGATGCTTTTAGAAGGAGTATCTTTGCTGCTTTCAAATATTTGGCTAGGTTTTACCCTGTTAAATATTTTTAAAATCCAAACAGAAGCCCGAGTACAGGGGAATGAGGGAGTAAGGGGCAGCAAGGCTGATGGGTTGTATACAGGCTGGTTGAATGATAGTTTGTTTGCTTGTGAGGATGGAATTCAAGAGATACACCCGGGTTCTGTTTGCTCGTGAATGGTGTCTTGCAGCTGCCTTTTCAAGACATTTCACAAATGTCTGTTGTAAGACAACTGGTGGTGTGCCGGCTCTTTGAGTCTTGTTGAAGAGTTGATAAAGCGGAAGCTGGGTATACAATCTTCAGTTGGCTTCCTGGGAACCCAGAGCTTGGGGTTCTGGAAGGGGGAGAGAGTCCCTGCACAGGGAGGGTGGTCTGGAAGTTAGTAAGTCTTCAGGTGCTCCCTGGCTGGTGCAGACAGCCATGGGAGGCTCAGCAAGAACGTCACCTCCACAAGCCACGCCCTGGGGGGACGATGGCGGGGGGACCCTCAGAGACGTGACCTGCGCTGAGGGTTTTTGGAAGGAAAGACTTTCACCCGTGATCAGATGATAGGCTTTGGGCATTCTGAGGAACTGAGTAATGACACAGGAGTTGAGGACACACTTGATGGTCATGACAGGCTCTCAGCTCCATGGGTGAGTGGAGCCAAGGCTTGTTTTCATGAAGGACTTAAGATAGAGGCATGCATATGATTTGTTTGATTTCTAGGTGCAAGGTAGAAACTTGGTTTTGAATTTGATGTGGTCGAGGGCTCTTGTCGCCTCCGTTCTTCCCTTGAGGCTGGGTGAGGCCTGGCTTCTGGCCTCCTCCTTCTATTCTGTTATGACCTCGCTGTGCCAGGTTCATGTCGAGGTGAAATGGTCCCTCTCTGGGCCACCTTGCCCCTCACTCCACCACTCAGGCGTCTGGAGGCTGCTTCTGGCATGCGTTGTGCGTCATTAAGCACTAGTGGCCTCTGGCCTTGCTCCAGGATGTCCCTTTTTGGGAGAGGCCAGCCAGATTGTTACTTTGAAGGAGTGACATGGCCTCTTTCCTCTTCTACCGCTCCATGTGTCGCCCGTGGAAGAAGGCCAAAATCTTCCATTAAAGGAGCTGCCACCACAGTGACTAATGGCAGAACAATCACCCCAGAAAATCTCTGGGCTGGTCCACTGGGAGTGGAGAATGTGAGCTGGTGTGTTACAGAATCCAGAATACCAGCCCTTAACCTCACAGAGATACACCCAGGACCTTCATGCATTCCCATCCTAAACCTTTGCATGAGAGAGGAAGCATCACAAAGTCGGGATTAAAGGATTACTTAGCCCAGCAGGCCCACATGTATGTGAACTAAGGGTCACTCCTGGAACGTCGAGAACAATGTTGCCAAGTCACGAGCCCAGACTAAATACAGTTGGGCTTTTAGGTTCCACATACATGCACTCCCGATGCTTTCCTTAACGGAGTGTGTGTTATATTTGGCCAGGAGCATTTGGAGAGTTTGGGACTCCCTGACATTAGAATGAACATATTTCATTACGTCTCCCCACTGTTAGGAAAATGATCGTAAAGCGGATAGGTTGACATTACCATTTCACATCCTTGTTTGAAGCTGGCTGGGATCGTGCAGCCAGAACGAGTCATTATTTTGCTTGGCAGGTCTGAAGTTAACTGTGAAAACTTGCATTTGGTTGGTTAACAGGGCTGCATGGAAGCAAGAGTGGAGAGTGGAGATGAGGGCCAGAGGGAGGGTGTCTCTTGTGCTTTGCCCTGGGCTGGCTGGTTTTGGCATTTGGTGCTCAGGGGCTCCCATCAGAGAGAGCCCTGGGCTCCATCCCCAGGCTCCCTTTCAGTTTCTGTGACTTCTCCACAGGGTGGCTTTGGCCGAAGGGGACCCGCGGGAGCTAAGGTAGGTCTCTCACTTGGCACCTCTTTTCTGCCGTCATGTTGGGACTCACCGTGTGCTTTCAAAGGGCAGGGAGGCAATCCAGCCAGGGGGCCAAAAACATTGTCCCTTGGCCACCAAGGCACAGAGCTCAGGTAGCTGCCCCCACTTTCTCCACCAACTCCTTAAGTTGAGCCTCTTCTAAATGGCCCGTGAAACAGAGTGGCCGTGGGGACGAGGGGCAGAGATAGAGGCGAGAGACGGAGGACACTGTGTCCGGGAATCCCTCAGCCTTAATGTGCCTGCTTGTCTGGGCCTTGGCCAGTTTTAGCATCTTACTGTGTCTGCCTATTCACCTGTGCCAGGCAGGACTCCCCATTTCACAAAGCCGTCCTGAGTAGACATTGAAAACAGTGGGAAACCATCATAAGAGTGCAGAGTGACACGGGCTGCAAGGTGTCATGTCTCATCCTGGAGGCACGGTGCCAGTGGCCCCTGCCCCCCGCGTGGGGCTGTTCGCCTGTCCTCCTGTCCAGATGTGATGGTGGAGCACACAGCTGACATTGGCATAAACCACCCTGACCTCTCCCCTCCATCTTCCTTTGTTTCCAAGGGCAACAAGGGCGGCCCCGGCCAGCCAGGCTCGGTGGGAGAGCAGGGGACCCGAGGCGCACAGGTCAGTACCCCCGTCGAGGCCATGTGCCTGTGATGCTTTCCCAGATGTCTGGTATTTGTTTTTATATTTAAATGAGGTGACAGTCAGTTTAACAAAATTGAATGCAAATTAATCTTTGTAAAGTGAACAATCGGTGGTGGGTAGTCCATTCACAGTGTTGTACAAGCATCAGCTCTATATAGTTTGCAAACATGTTCACTGTCCCCAGAGGAGTCCCCTCCCTGTCAAGCAGTCACTCCCATCTCCCCTCCCCCAGCTGCTGGAAACCTCTCATTTCTCTTCTGTCTCTGTGGATTTCTCTCTCCTGGAAATTTCATGGGAATGGAATCACATTCTCTGTGGCCTGTCTGGCTTCCTTCCCTGGGCATCATATTTTTGATGTCCGTCCATGTAGTAGCAGGTGTCTCTGCTCCCTTCCTCCTCATGGCTGAGTCATATTCTGCGGTGTGGACAGACCACAACTGGTTTATGCAGGTGTCAGCTGGTGGACACCTGGGCTCTTTCTACCTTTTGGAAATTGTGAATAGTGCTGCTATGCACATCTGCGTATAAGCTTTTGTTTGAACTCCTGTTCCTTGGCATTATTAAAAAGATGTAATTTACTTATTTTAAAGGGAAGGGGGAGGGCAGGGAGAATTGGGGGAAGAGGGAGAAGGAGAGAAGCTCAAGCAGACTCTGCAGTGAGTGTGGAGCCTGACATGGGGCTTGATCTTGCAACCCTGAGATCATGACCCAAGCTGAAATCAAGAGTCCGATGCTTGACTGAGCCATCTGGGTACCTCTTGCATTTGTATTTTAAACTCACTTCCCCATTTGTGTCCTGGGTTGGGATTGCTGTTCGCCGAGACTGAAGAGTGGTTGCTAGCAGGGTTTTGGGCCGGCAGAAGCAAGGCTCTGGCCTCTGGGTCGTGAGCTTCCTCACGGAACACCGCCTCTGTGCAGCACTTACGTTGGCCTTTTACTTTTCAGGGTCCACCTGGTCCCACAGGTCCTCCAGGCCTGATCGGTGAACAGGGCATTTCTGGGCCTCGGGTAAGTCGGCTGGATCCCAGCCCTGTCTTGAGCTAAGCAGAGCACAGGGATGCACAGGCTGAGGTCCCCGGGACCTTCCTTTGCCTCCTCCCCGGCCACCCAGACCCTGGGTCACCCTCAGTCTTCACAGTGACTGGCCAGCTTCCCCGAGGGAAGAAGAGACCCTTTTCCTTGTTGCTCCAGGGTCTTCTAAATCCTAGTACCGCCGCTTCCAAACCTGGACCAGATGGGTGGTAAGCGGAGGGAGGCTGTCCCACATCTCCCAAGTCTGAGGATAGAACATAAGGTCTAACTAGATCTGTCCAAATTCTCAGCACATGCCAAAATGTGTCATAGGTGGCCCCTAGAGATTGCCTTGTGGTTCGGTATTTTGTGTAAGGCATCTCAGGTTCAACACAGAAGCTGTTCCTTAAATTTGCACGGCCATAGGCATGAGCCTCCGTCTCGGCGGTTGGTGACGGTGTGCGGCACGTGTCAGAGCTGAGTGGGGACCGGGCGCCCAGCACACACACTCCGGCATCCCTCCTGCCTGATGGGTACCCTGGCATTTGTTATGGAAAGTCAGAGCTACCAAAAACAGGCAGAGACCTGACCTGTCATAACATGAGTGAACAAAGGTTGGGACAGCGAAGCAGGAACTTTGTGCAAGCCATTGTTTGTGGAGAGTCCTTCCCCCATCTGCGATCTGAGATATACCTATTTTCTGAGCTTCTGTGGTTTCGGTCCCATTATCTAAGCTCTGATTAGTCACGAGTTTAAGGTGGAATGTGGGCATGGTGAAGCTCTTCAAGGGGTCACCAGTGACCAGTAGCTGCTCCCCTCTGTTGTTGGCGTGTCTATTCTGGTCATTTCTGGGCTCTGGAGGCCACACTCCATTTTTAGAGCTATGTTTCCTCATTATTTTTTTGCTCCCTCAATGGATACACATCCACAGGACCCCACACCTGTGTACACAGGTGTTGGCATGGAGGTGTGCAAAGGGAAAAAAAGGCAGGTGAAATCTGGGTGCTGCCCCTCTAGTCAGGGACTTGGGGTATGTGATTACAGTAGCATGGGTCCTTTTGAGGACACTTGTGTCACATGGTCACCCTGATGGTTTAGATTTGCACAAGTCCTGTCCATGCGGGCTTGCATTCAGATCTCTAGCACCATGGTTGGCACTCAGCGCGGCGGGATGGGATATAGGGCTCAGGCCCTTTGGCTTGGTGGGGGTGTGTGTACATTTCATAAATATTTCATTGATGGACTCCTCTCCCTGTGCTCCAGGGAAGCGGAGGGACCGCGGGTGTTCCTGGAGAACGTGGCAGGACCGGTCCCCTGGGAAGGAAGGTTTGTCTTGACAAACGTAGAGTTCATTTCCTGAGGTCAAGCCCCAGTCATACAGCCCCCTCTCTGCAGCCTCTGTCTCATCTGTTCTTGTGCTCCCAACCCCCACCCCCCGCCTCACGTGCACCCAGCTTTCCCCGTCGCCAGCCGGCTTGGTCAGGGGGATCCCTGTTCCGTCCCCGCTCAAGGAAACACGAAGGCTGTACTCAGCGGACTGGCTGTCTTGGGGCCAGGACCTGCCAGCAGCTGGGGTTTCTCTGATCTCTTCATGCGGCAGCATGTGGCTCCTCGCCATAGGCAGACCAGAGGCGCTTAGTACTGCATCAGAGCTGCGTTGAACACACATTCTTTAAACACTGGTGTGCACACACGGAGAGCACTGGCCATATTTAGCTAATCCAGGAGCCTCAAATCCCCGACTGTTTTGGATAATGGCTGCTTGTTCTATGCAGGCTGTCTGAGAACAGACTTTCCATAAGCCTGAAGAGAAACCACAGTTTATCAGAACCAGTCTGAAAAGGCAGCATTTTCTCAGTCAAGAAAATGTGTTCATGGGAATGCACAGTCATCTCTGGGTCTCTTGCTGGTGTTGGCTGGGTGTCCCCCGGAATTCAGCGCCCACTGACTTTCTTCCCCCTGTTTCTCCTTCTCGTTTCCCCGCCAGCATGTTCCTGTGCTGGGTTAATGCAAGGAGCAAACACAGGCTCTCCTGGATTCTTTTCTGCGAATCTGCACACTAACACTGCAATTTAAAAAATAATTTTTATCAGAATCTAGAAGTTAGCAGCTTGCGGCATTGTGTAGAGCGCAAAGGGCTTGGAATCACATTTTAAGTTGGCCTTGGACCCACAGCTGTCTCAGCTTTGTTTCTTGTGTGTAGGGTGAGCCTGGAGAGCCAGGACCAAAGGGAGGCGTCGGGAGCCGGGGCCCCCGAGGGGAGACGGTAAGGTCATGATATGCCGTGGCTCACCCTTCGCTGAAAGGTGGGAGGCGAGTAGATGGGGACCTTGCTCTGGGCTGGGCTTCATCCTTGCAAATCGGGTTGGTTCTGAATAGAGGAAACTTGATCATTGCTTCTTGTATCCTTGGGGATCTGATTGAACACAGTGAAACCTTCTTATAAACAGCAAATCAATTTCCAAGTAAGTTACATTTTATCAGGAGGAGAGGGTGAAGACACTTTTCTCCCCTAAGAATGTGGGGACAAAATGGAGCTTGAACCACCTTCATTTCCGGTTCTGCAAATGGTTTGTGACCATGACTGGGTAGAGCTTTCCTGCAAAGAAATAAATGTCCTTTGGCTAAAATGGAGTTGGAGCTGGTCAGGTCTTGATCCAGAGAGAAACCATTGCCTTTGAATGAGACATCTAGGAATAGAGGTTATTACTTTGATAACTTATTTAGAAGTATCATTTAAAAATAATCTATAACGATAATCTATCTGCTCAGTAACAATAATTTTGTAGTATACATTTCATTTACAGGGAAAAGATGTCTACAGAACATGGAGAATTTTTAAAAAATGAGGTGGTATACCTAAACATTGTAAATGGACCAGATTTATCTGATTTATAATCCCAAACTTTAAAATATTTTTTGCCTGTATGCAATTTCTCTACAAGAAACTGAAGTTTAAAAGATCCATTTCTGTTATTATTAGTTTCAGGAGTGGGGGTGGGGTGGGGAATCAAACTTTAAAATCTATTCAGACCATTGAAGGAAATCTCTTCTTGATTCTGTGTCTATACATTTTTGGGCCATGGTTCTTCAGCTGTTGATGTTTGCTTAAAGCTGTAAATGAACTAGGAGCCATGCTCGACATATGTTTTAGGGACATGAATGTATAGTTTACATGCAATCTTCTGATTCTTTTGAAATAGTTGATGGAGTCCAGTTCTGAAAGTCTTCCATGGGGGTGTTGACAGGGCAGATCTGAGAGCATAGGAGGAGGGTGTTTGGAAGGAAGACAGTCTAGTGGCACTACTGGAAGGGGAGGGGGTTACAGTGGAGGGGACAGGTTAGGGGACTTGGGAAGACATGAAAGACTGAATCCCATGTTTTTGCTTTGAAGGAGAATCAAAGATTCCTAGATGCAGAGAGTCAGGATGCCTTATGAGTCTCAGTTCAGTGGGTCTTTGATTCTTCGCCCAAGGGCTGTCTTTCCCAGTGGCTGTCCATTTTTCTTTACAGTGGTGCCACACCAGCACCATGTTGCCCAAGGAGTGCATTAAGCTTACTTACAGACTCCGTCTTGTTGCACCTGGAGGATGGAGTGGGAGCAGGAACACTTCCCTGATCTGGGAACACTTTAGGGAACCAAGGACACTGTGCTCAGGGCTCTAGACAGAGGTGGTTGTGCCTTGCCCAGCGTGGTGGCCCACAGTAATGCTCTCTTTCCACCCCCAGGGCGATGATGGCAGAGACGGGGTTGGCAATGAAGGACGCAGAGGCAAAAAAGTACGTACCTCCTAGATTTCTTGAACTTCTGACAGCTTGTATTTTTAAAGAATTATTTCCCAAAATTTTATTGTAATATCGTGATTTTTTTCTCTTGATGACTCCAGGGATATATTTTTCTTGCTCAAGAATAATTTATTTTAGATGCCTTTAAATTGGGACCAAATATTGAGTTATTTATTTATCTCTTACAGGGAGAAAGAGGATTCCCTGGATACCCAGGGTCAAAGGTAATACTTGCAAAATAAATACGTGCCTAGTGGTGGGACATCACCGTTGTTTGGAGCTGAGTCTGGTATGATCATGGGTTGAAAATCAGAATATCGTGGTATCAGTGCTGGGTCAGCCGCTTTTTAACTGGTGACCCCTGGAAGGCCCCACCTCTCTGAGGTACTCCCTCCCCTGTTACATGGAGGTGACAGTGAGGGTTAAATGAAATGACACGGCAGTAACGTACTTTGCAAACTTAAAATGCTGGGATCTGTATGATATTGTCAATACAGTTCAGTAAGCTAAGGCCAACTCTGCGAAGGACACAGGTATACTAGGAACCCAGCAGAATGTAAATCAGAGTGAGCCACTTGACTTCCCTGGGAAGTGTGGTCTAGATGCCCGAGACCCTCAGCTAGACTCTCTGTTTCAGATATTAATGTATCTCTTTCTGGCTCTCTTCCCAGGGTGCCCCTGGTGAGCCAGGGACAGGCGGAGCGGTGGGGCCCAAAGGCATTAGAGGCCGAAGGGTGAGTCTGTCTGCACCTGGATGCAGGTGGGGAATGAGAACATGTGAGGTGAAGATTATCCCTCTTCTCCTGCAGTGGGGCTAGTGGTAGTAGAGGGTAGAAGAAAAGGAATCCTAAGCCCTGGACCAGTGTCTTCTGGACCCTCCATGATTGTCTGCACTGTCCTCCTTCAGCAATGCTGTCCTTATGGGGAGGTCCCAAGAACCTCTTCCTCTAACACATCTCAGGGATCACTAGACTGCACACTCCCCCTCTCCCCATCATGAGAGTCCTCTTCCTTAAGCTACTTTTAGCTCTGAACGACTCTCTTCAATGGATGTTTACTCATCTTCTTAAGATTGCACTGTGTCCTGACTTAACAAACTGCGGTCTAGACTGTTATTTTTAGTGAAAACCATCGTATTATCCTGTTCATTTACTCAATGAAGAGTCAGATTACACCCTTTAAGATTGAAGGTAGGGTTTCAAAACATTGGATTGGTTGTCTCCACTGAACAGTGACCTGATTAATTGTCATTTTTTGGTTTCGTGTACATCCTCATTAATGGTTCTGGGGGAGGCATCTTACGGTGAGAGAGTTCCCGTGGTGAAAGGAAATGTAGGGTTAGATCACCTTCACCGCCTCTGCCAACTGCAGGAGTTGGGAATCTTCTGCCACAGCTGAGCAGTGTTTGTTCTGCCCTTTCTAGGGAAATTCAGGACCTCCAGGGGCAGTGGGGCAGAAGGGAGACCCTGGCTTTCCAGGACCATCTGTGAGTATCCACCCAATTCTGATCAAGCCACTGGAATGGGATGCTCTCCACATGCCTCTTTATAAACTTTCCACTGTCTCGTCTCCTCACAGAGCGGGTTGCTGCATTTTTGTCATTCCTGCCTTTTTTTTTTTTTCTCTCAAATAAACCACTTTTCTTTTGATACCACAATAGAGAAAAGAGCTTTTGAATTTTAGAGTTACAAGAAACTTTAAAAAGAAGTTTCTTGAGGAATCTTGGGCTCTAGGGTAGATTGTAATTTGCCTTCATAATTTCCTGGTGTGGGTTTGTTTGAGGTTTGTGTACAGGACCAAAAAAAAAAAAAAAAAAAAGTACAAGTTTTATACCTCTTGGGTTACATCTTGCAGAATTAGTATAATTTATGTCAGATGTTGGTTTGCAGACTTCTTCCTTTGGTTTATAAAATCCCCAGGAGAGCTTCAGATTTGTGGTTTAAAAACCTCGAGTGCCCGGCTACCTGGGGACTGGAGGGTGACCTGCAACCTTTCCACTATGTCTCTTCCCTCTGAATGTCTTTGTTTCCTTATTTGAAGCTCTCCCTGTGTTGTCTTCCGACATGAAATTTGATGAGGTTCAAGGAATGATGGATAATCACTCCTACAAGGAAATGTTGAGGGACTAAGACAGGTTGAACTTGGGTGAAGGCCAAGTCAGGTGATTACTGCCTTTTAAACGTGAACCATTTAATGGGAAAAAGTAAGGCAGTCACTTGTCTTGTGGGAAGACACCTGACTGACTCACAAGAGGACTGCTTGACATCAGGACAGCCACATATTGGGACGAGAAGCTGAGCGTCGCTGTGGGTCTATCCTCGGAGCTCCTTTGACTGGGGTGGAATCTGCCTGGAGCTGAGGGTTAGCTAAGTGACTCCTCACTGTCCATTCTGTGTTGAGACTTAAGCCTAAGTGTGCGATCCCTTTGATTTGTCATCAGCTTCCAGGTTTCCAAAATGTAGAACTACTTATCTTGCAAGAGAAACACTTTTGCCCTCAAAGTTGTCTCTCTTTTACTCCTTGGGCAGTAAAATCAAATTTATAGGGAGAGCCTGGAAAGGTTCAAGGTCTGCCAAGGTCTACATTTGCTTCCTTTGTTCTATTTCTGGGATTGGAGGGTGGTTCCTTTGCACTGGTGGTCCCTTTCATCTGCCTGGCTTCTCATCCTTTCCTTCCTTGTTTCACAGGGTCCCAAAGGCAACAGAGGGGACTCCATGGATGTAAGTTGCATGCATACAGCTCCAGTCATTGCATTGTAAGTCTATTGTCCACCTCCCTCACACTTCTTTCCTTTCCTTTTAAAGCAATGTGCCCTTGTCCAGAGCATCAAAGATAAATGCCGTAAGTACATGATTCTCTGTTGTCCATGACACGCTTCTGTATTTTACATTTGAAATTCTGACACAGTAAACATGTTTCACTCCTCTCTTCCTCTCTTTTATAGCTTGCTGCTATGGTAAGTTGATTTCAGCCGTTTGACTTCCTCCTGCAGAAAGAAGAGCCCTTTTTCCAGTAAGTCAGATTTGTCTTTGAAAATCCCCACTCCCTGCAGGGCCCCTGGAATGTCCCGTCTTCCCGACGGAGCTGGCCTTTGCTTTAGACACCTCAGAGGGTGTCACCCAAGACACATTTAGCCGGATGAGGGATGTGCTCCTGAAGATTGTGGGTGACCTGACCATTGCTGAGAGCAACTGCCCGCGGGGGGCACGTGTGGCTGTGGTCACCTACAACAATGAGGTGACCACGGAGATCCGGTTTGCTGACTCCAAGAAGAAGTCAGTCCTCCTGGACAAGATCAAGAACCTTCAGGTGGCTCTGACATCCAAGCAACAGAGTCTGGAAACAGCCATGTCCTTCGTGGCCAGGAACACATTTAAGCGCGTGAGGAATGGATTCCTGATGAGGAAGGTGGCTGTTTTCTTCAGCAATAAGCCCACAAAGGCATCCCAACAGCTCAGGGAGGCCGTGCTGAAGCTTTCAGATGCAGGAATCACACCCTTGTTCCTCACGAGCCAGGAGGACCGGCAGCTCATCAATGCGTTACAGGTCTGTGCCCTGTGCGTGTCCTTGGCACCTCCCTCTGTTCTTCTTGGGCCCCGAGAAGGTTCTCAGACCCATCTGTGCCTCCTTGAGGAGTTCATGAGGAATTTCCCAAAGCTCCTGGATGAGGTTGTTGTGATTGGCAACTACTTGAGTGAGATTTCCAGGACAGCCAATGGGGCTGGCGGTAGGGCAACATCCAGATGCCTGTGATTTATTCCCACTGTGTCCCTCCTCACCTGCTGGAGGAGCATCTCCCAGGGCTGACCCTGAGGCCTACAGTTTTCTAGTGTGATCTCCCTTCAACATCAATGACTCTAGCACCCCATCTATGCCCCTCTTCAAACCTTTCCTCAGCCTGGATGGCGGCCAAGGCTTAGCCTTCACTGTGAAGCTACAAAGTGCTCCCTTGTCATTAACTTGTTTAATTATTATAACAATAGAAATAATTGCTATAGTAATTGGCAAATGAATCAATTAATATGTATTCAGTGCCAATTCTGGCAGCATTGCTCAAGATAAGTGTGTGGGGGGGGTGGGCATGATGGGAAAGAGACCTAGATCAGTTAACCGCCTCCTCCCGGCCTCACACACACTTTCTAGCTTCAAGTCACCACAAATAATATGGTCATGTCACTTAACCTGCCTGGGTCTTAGATTTCAGTGAAAGGTGGGGTGTGGTAGGATGGTCTCTAGCATCTTTCCTCCCAGACTGGGGTTTCTATGGTCCTACCACTGCCTATGTCAGTGAAAGACAGTCTGGACGTTGGTGCCATCTCTTGGGGCTTCTTCTGCCAAACCACAGGCTGTCTTGACCCCAGAGCACTGAGCTTGGGAAGCCAGCTGTGGTTGCCAGCTGTCTTCCCTTGTAAGAGAGCTCATTTATGTAAACTTTCCCTCACAGGGGCTGAGGGACCCAGAGCCACATGGCTCTTGACCGCACTGTTTCAGCAAGTTAGAAAAGTCAATTAATCATTCATTAATTAAATTTAATTATTTACTAAATAACTACTTAGTGATGTTGTACTAGGCACCACGATGATGAGCAGGGCTTCTTGAATCTTCTAGAAGTGACTTTATTATTGCTTTGCCATTGTATCCTTTTCTGGACCTGGGAGAGCCGGAGAGGATGGAGCTACCCTTTGTCCGTGGCTGGAACTGCTGCTGAAAATAGCCATATTACCCATGTTCCCATTATCCCCTAGAAGGAATTTACCATCATCCCCACTTTGCAGCTGAGGAAACTGGACCCCAGGCAGGTTAAATGATTTTCTTCCAGGCCTGACAGAAAGGGCAGCAGTGGGATTTGAACTGTAGCTCATCTGTACAGAAGAAAACCTGTGTTTTCCTATTAAGCTCAGTAGCTCCTTCCTAAGAAAACCCCCGAGAGGATACTGATAAAGTATCAAGGGTACCAAGAAAACCAACGAAAGGATACTGAATCTGTTGGGGGGTTTATTTTTCTGAGGTGACTCTCTTCCTGAGCTCCATTTCAAGTAGTTCCTTACCATGGACACTCCTACCAGCCATTTCCTTTTGTTTCAACAGATCAATAACACAGCAGTGGGACATGCACTCGTCCTCCCCGCTAGGAGAGATCTCACGGACTTCCTGAAGAACGTCCTCACGTGTCATGTTTGCCTGGGTAAGGGGCTTCTCTAACAGGAAATCTGTTACAAAGCGTGCTATCCATAGAGCGACACTTGAATGAATAGTTGCCATTTATGGAGAGGGGTTGTGTTAAATGAAGATTCACAGAGCCGCATGTTTACCAGTGTAATTCCTATATAGGTAACTTCCATATTTAGAGTGGATCCCCTCAAACAGAGCTTCTCTCTGTTAGGGAATGATTAATTTTATAGGAAATAAAGGAAAAAAGTCAGCTTTGTTTACAGTTTGACCTTAGAGTTCAGATTTCACTTGTTGGTCTTTGTGACTTTCTGGAACACATTTCTTCAGAGAGTGGCAAAGAAATCGTTTCCTTTCCTTTCTTTCTTTTCGCTCTGCTTTCCTGTCCTCTCTTCTCCTTCCTCTCTCCTCTCCTCTCTCCTTTCCTCTCCTCTTCTCTTCTTTTCTTTTTTTCCTTCTTCTTCCTCCTCTGTCCTTCCCCTCCCCCTCCTTTCTCTGTGTCTTCCCCCACCTCCCACTCCTCCTCCTCCTCTTCCTCTTCCTCCTCCGTCCCTCGCCTCCTCCTCCTTCTTCTGCTTCTCCTTTTTCTCCTTTCTCTTCCTCCTCCTCTTCTTCTACTTCTCCTCCTTCTCTTCCTCCTCATCCTTCTTCCTCTCCTCCCCCTTCTTCTTCTTCTCCTCCTCCCCCTCTTCCTCCTCTTCCTCTTCCTCTTCTTCTAATGTCAATCCCATACTGTACTAACAAGGACTTTAGCTTCCTGATTTGTTTCATTTAGGGTTAGATGATGAGAACTGAAATCTGGCCACAAAATGGCATGAAGCTATAAAGGGGCTTCTATATTATGTGACGATTTTAATTACCCTGACTCTCAGCACACTGATGTACAATATCTTGCTGTGGGAGTCACAGAATAAATGGGTTTCCATGCTTCTTTCTAGACATCTGCAACATTGACCCATCCTGTGGATTTGGCAGTTGGAGGCCTTCCTTCAGGGACAGGCGAGCGGCCGGAAGCGATGCAGACATTGACATGGCTTTCATCCTAGATAGCTCTGAGTCCACCACTCTGTTCCAGTTCAATGAAATGAGGAAGTACATAGGGTACCTGGTCAGACAGCTGGACCTCAGCCCAGACCCTAAGGCCTCCCAGCACTTCACTAGGGTAGCCGTTGTGCAGCATGCACCCTATGAGTCTGTGGGGAACGCCAGTGTGCCGCCCGTGAAGGTGGAATTCTCCCTGACTGACTACAGCTCCAAGGAGAAACTGGTGGACTTTCTCCACAGAAGAATGACACAGCTGCAGGGGACCAGGGACCTGGGCAGTGCCATTGAATACACCATAGAGAACGTCTTTGAAAGTGCCCCCAACCCACGGGACCTGAAGATCATGGTTCTGATGCTGACGGGTGAGGTGGAGAAAGAGCAGCTGGAAGAGGCCCAGAGGGTCATCTTGCAGGCCAAATGCAAGGGTTACTTCTTCGTGATTCTCAGCATTGGCAGGAAGGTGAACATCAAGGAGGTATACGGCTTTGCCAGCGAGCCAAATGACGTCTTCTTCAAACTACTGGATAAGTCAACTGAACTCAATGAAGAGCCTCTGATGCGCTTTGGGAGGTTGTTACCATCCTTTGTCAGCAGTAAGTCCTACATCAGACAGTGTGGGTTGGTCCAGGGCTTTCTGCCAGCTCGTAGCCTTGGGCTCTCTGGGACATGAGGCTACGGAGAAGGTGTCTGGTGTACTGACGCTGACTTGTTCATTTATTCAACACATACGTATTGACACCTTCCATGTCACAGGCAGCCTTTAGAAGCCAGGTTGGCCGTGAACACATGGAAATCCTGTCCTTGTTCACTCATTTTTTCAACCAAATTGGACTGGCATCTCTCAGCCATAGACCCTCTGTTCCTGAGAGTGAACATGGGTCAAGTGCACATTGTGCATGATGTCATTTAAGTGGGGAAGCTCCTCAAAGGTTTTGTGTTGATCTGGGCTTAGCCACAACCCCCACACTTGGAAACCCTGGACCTATGCTGATGTGACTCTCCTCCCTGTTTAGTGACAAACCTACATTCATCTTCAAAGCAAATCCCTAGCTGCCCCTACTCACCATGAATGCTCCCCACTCCCAAGGCTTTGTCATCCTTAACCTGGGCACTAACTACTTATCTATTCCATGGCCTGCTGTTATTCCTTCGTGGCCTGTGTTCCTGGTAGACTGGATGGTTCTTGAGGAGATGCATTGATTTTCCTGTGCTGCAGGGCCCAGCACAGTACATAGCCAGCCCCAAGGCAGCATGGGAATGTATCTAACTTCTGAGGGAGCTCTAGAAGTTAGGGAGGAACATGTATGTACAGAGAGTTTATTACTCACGGTAAAGGTGAGGCCCATGAAAACTGTGTTCACATTTGTGAAGGCCTGTCCCTCAAAAGCATTAGAGAAAAAACATGAAGTGAAAGTGAGGCAGCAAGTTCACCCCGGGGCCACTGTCACTACCTTTCGAATATTAAAAACAATTGTATTAAACACAACATTGAGAAAACAGAAGAAGTAATTTGGTTACCATTTAATGTTCAAGGGCTTAGAACTTGTTCAACTCCGTGTTTGATTTTTCTTCTATTCTTGTCTCCTCCTTACATTGGGTAAATATTTTCTTCAATCCAATCACCCAAATATTGCCAAACAGAAGATTTTGGCTTGAGATGTTTTATGGGTCAAGGACCGTGGTGCTTAATGTTCAAATTTACTAAATGTAGCTTGTCTGGAGGAATGAATTAACTTAACAAATATTTATGGACTACCTGCTGTGTGATCCATTTAACTCATTAGCAGATTAATTTTAATTTGCATGGGACTCATGTGCACTTAATTTTTTTTTCCCCTGGGGCTCCTGGGTGGCTTAGTTCATTAAGTGTCTGCCTTTGGCTCAGGTCATGATCCCTGCCCAGGGTCCTGGGATTGAACCCCATGTCAGGCTCTCTGTCAGATAAATTAAAAATACCATGGAGGACATGGGGAGATAGAGAGGAGAAGGGAGTTGGGGGAAATTGTAAGGGGAGGTGAACCATGAGAGACTATGGACTCTGAAAAACAATCTGAGGGTTTTGAAGGGGTGGGGGGTGGGGGGTCGGGGTACCAGGTGGTGGGTATTATAGAGGGCACGGATTGCATGGAGCACTGGGTGTGGTGCAAAAACAATGAATACTGTTATGCTGAAAATAAAAAATAAATTAAAAATTTTTTTTTGTTTCTTTCCAGGTGAAAATGCTTTTTACTTGTCCCCAGATATCAGGAAAGAGTGTGATTGGTTCCAAGGGGACCAACTGTCAATTAAGAACCCTGTGAAATTTGGTCACAAACAATTGTAAGTATCATAATAATTGTCGTGAAAAGTACAGTGTAAAGAGAATGCAGAAGTTCCTTAGACAATGCCTAACCTTATGGGTAAAGACAATGAAATCCAGAAAATGTGACTTCCTAAAGGTCATGTGGAACATTCTTTCCAACCTGTTGTATCCATTTGCTTTGGTTGCAGACCAAACTCCCCAAAACTTAATGGCTAAAAGCAACTATTTATTTAATCTGTAGTTCTGTGGGTTAGCCGTTTTTCTTGGGCTCAGCTGGACAGTCTTCTGGCCTTGGCTGGGCTCACTTCTTTGTCTGTGGTCAGCAGCCTGCCTGCTGTGGATGGGGGTGCTGATGGTCTCAGCTGGTTGGCTTCCCTCTGCTCTATGTGGCCTCTCCTTCTCCAGGAGGGTGGGTTGGGGGTTTGCCTCCAGGTGGATGGGCGAGGTTCCATAAGAGAAGTCAGATGGCACGAGGATTCTTCAGGCCTGGGCTGGAGCCAGCACACTGGTACTTCTGCCATATTCCATTGGTCAATGCATGTCCAACAGCCAGCCTGGCTAGATTCAAGGGTTGGGGGCTTGACTCAGTGGGAGGCCTTGTCATAGCCAATTGTGAAGGGCATGGGGGCAAAAGGGGTGGGAAATTGGGGCCATGTGGTGAAATAGCCCACTACACCTGGTATCAATCCTACAGAAGGATTGAACTACATTAACCAAAAAATGGGCTCCAAATCTTAAAATGATTAGTGTTACAATAACACAGGTGATGGTGGTAACACTGGGATGCAATGCATGTGTTCTCCTGAGAAAGCCAACGAGAGGGTGGGGGCTGGGCAATTTGTACCCACAGGAATGCTGGCCCAGTTCCATCTGTGGTACCAACTCCAGCATGGAGAGGTGGGCTGTGTGGCCATGTGACATAGGGTGAGGTGACAGGGACATGGTGGCTGGAACTGAGCCCAGGCAATGTACCAGCAGTTTGTCCACCTCAAGGGAGTGCCACAGACTGTCATGCTTGCTAGGTAGGAGATCTTTCCGACCGTAGCACCCGGAGGATGTGGACTTGACATCCTTGACAAACTAGTGTGGGGCTTACTCCTGGCTTGACCTCCAGAGTGGGGACAGAGAGCTCACCTCCATCTCTCACCCCTGAAATCTTCCAGCTCTTGCCCTTGTCCTTGAAGGCAGGCTCCGTGCTCAGCTGAGCAGACTGACTATCGCCACTGAGGGTCCTGTGAGCTGGGTCCTGCTTGTCCAGGTCCAGAAGCTCTCTTCCTGGTCTTCGTTATCTTTGTGATTTTCTCTCAAACACTCTCTGAACCGTCTTCCACCTTATCTTCAGGAAAATAGGATGAACACTATAACCTAGTGTTTGAAGTTGTAGGACATCACCTTGGACATAGGCTGCTTGGGCCTTAGAGCAGTGGCCGACAACGAATCAGTGAGAGTCTGTCTCCGGACAATGACTGAAGGACACCTGGGTCTGGGCTGTTGCATCTGATTATGTGGCTGTGCTTTTCAGGGATTTGTAATAGATCAAAAAATTGTGAAAAATACCACAACACCTGCAAAATAATGTAAACAAATATACACAGTAAGCTCTGGGAAGGGAAGCACATGCTGACTTAATCACTTGGAGCTCAATGCGGCATTTTGTTGTATGGATACTTTCTTAGAATGAGAGTAGCTATTAACTGGTTTCGTTTAATTTTTGGTGTATATGCTTCAGTTGGTCAATTTTAAAAATTATTATTGTTAATGATAATAACATAATATTTATTATGTCTCATAAATTAAAAGCAAGATGTCAGGTATATTTATAGTACAATATAGCCTTCATTTTTAATGATTCTATTACTTTATATGCATTTCAATATTGTTTCCATGTCACAGATTCTAAAAGGAATTTAATGTACGTGATATTATCCGTAAAACATAAAAACTACTGCATGCGTTTTGATAAAGCAGCAAAGTTCATGTAACTCGTGGGAATTATGTTTTTGTAAATTTTAGAGAGCAGGCAAAACTATGTATAGATTGAAATGATATTTAATTTGTTTTAACAGAAATATCCCGAATAATGTAACTTCAAGTCCTACATCCAAACTAGTGACCACCACAAAGCCAGTGACCACCACAGAACCAGTGACCACCACGACCAAGCCGGTGACCACCACGACAAAGCCAGTGACCGTGGTAAACCTACCGGCCTCAAAGCCAGCTGCCGCAAAGCCAGCCCCACCCAAACCACCTGCTGTGAGGCCTGTGGCCTCGAGGCCCGTGGCCACCAAACCTGAGACCACCAAGACAGCCACAGTCAAACCTGCAGTGGCCTCAAAGCTGGCAGCCGCAAAGTCAGTGGCCCCAAAGCCAGCTGCTGTAAGGCCCCCCACTGTAGCCAGACCAGTGGCCACCAAGCCTGAGACCCCCAAGCCCCAGGCAGCCAAACCGGCAGCCACCAAACCAGTCTCTGCTAAGCCTGCAGGTAAGAAAGCATGCTCAGGGCTGCCAGCGAGGGGCATTCTCGTTTCCTGTGTTCACGGCATGCCCCCTGAAGCCTGTTTATAAATCACATGAAATGCAGTCATTGATCCAGGATTTGTACCTCTGGATGATGTACTTGAGAAGACGCTGGTCAGAGCACACAATTATCAAAACATTGTTTTTTTTGTTTTTGTTTTTTTCCTGTTAGAAAGCAGTTTTTCTCTTCCTCTCTGAGGCTCATGAGCTCCACACAAAGAGCAGGTGGGATGAGTCTCCCACCTTCTGCTGCCTCTTTCCCCCCTGCGCAGGCCAAGCCCCAAACCCTGCCTCCGAGTGGGGCAGAAGCACATTCCTACAGGAAAAGTCCCATGCAGCACACTGTGGGAATTGTGGGGTGCTCCGTTGAGCTGACCGGCAGCTCAGAGCCTTCCCCTCCGAGACTGAATATGTGCTAATGCTGTCCATGGGGGAAACATTTTCTAGATGGAGTTAGATATGAGGATGGGTGGGCTTCCAGAGACCCAGAGTTAGTTATTTTGTTCTTTCCTCCGGATGCGGGAATATACTAGAGAGCCACAAACCATACGGAAAGGTGAAGGCAGAATGTATATGTTTGTGAAAAGGTGGAAATTGTCTTCCTTCGATGATCAGACAGGAAGCAGGGATTCCTTAAAAAGAATTTCCGTTCATGTCCTAAAGTTTCGTGACTTTGTGCATTTTAAATGATGGGACTCATTCTGTCTTGAATGCTTGCCCGTGTCTTTTCAAAGTCTTTCCTGAACAGGAGCGATGCTCAGTAGAAAAGGCATAGATCTGTACCCTGCTGAGAAATAAGGAGAGGATGCATTCCACTTTTCATGGATGTTGGTAGCTTCCAACACTAATGTTCCTGGGGAGCTCGAACAAGAAATTGGTGCCCTGCTCACCTAAATTTCTGTTCTGTTGCCTGCCGATTCATCTCTTTCCATTGCTGTCTGTTGCCTGTGTGTCACAGTCATGTGGGGCTTTAAGCTTTATCTCTGTATTGTGCTTCACCTGTCTTCCAGTGAAGGCATCCCGAGAGGTCCAGGTGTCCGACATCACCGAGAACAGCGCCAGGCTCCGCTGGGAGAGGCCCGAGCCCCCCAGCCCTTACTTTTATGACCTCACCGTCACGTCGGCCCATGACCAGTCCCTGGTGCTGCGGCAGAACCTGTCGGTGACGGAGCGTGCCATCGGGGGCCTGCTTGCCGGCCACACGTATCACATAGCTGTGGTCTGCTACTTGAAGTCACAGGTCAGAGCCACCTACCAAGGAAGCTTCAGCACAAGTGAGTACACGGTCAGCCCCCAACACTCGGCCCCCGATTTCCATGTGCAACATCAAACAGGACATAAAGGGGACAATTCTGATTCACTGAGTCTGAAATAACAAGGTTAGAGCAAATCCTGGGTGTGTTTGGGGTATGCCCAGGTTCAGAAATTAACACAACGGAAGGTGCGGTTCCTTGGGGTCCCGAGATACTTCATGGAGGAAGCCAGATCCATCTGGCCCAAGGGCAGCCCCTACTATGAGAGAAAGAAGTAGGTTCATGGGTCCTGGCTGGGGTCTCAATCCCCCTCCATGACCGTGTTTCTGAAGTATGTCTCCACGTTCAGTGAGCAGAGTACCACCGAGACTCTGGCTCCTCAGAGTCACCGAGTCCGTGCAATCATACCACCCCAAGGCCAAGGCATGTCTATGGCCACTGTGCAATGGGGCTCAGTGTGCCCCTCCCTAGTTCACCATGCTGGGGTCTGCCCTCTGTGGCTCTGCCCTCTGTGTCCTATTGTCCCTCTGGCTCCTTTGTGGCACCGAGACCTGAGACCTACTCTTGCATGCATTCTAGTCTCTGTTATTATTCACACCCCTGATCTTTCAGGGTTCTCCCAGATTCCCCCAACCCCCTTCTTCTTGACCCGTGCTTCTCCTGGGATGCAAAGGGGTCCACATTCCTTTCCCTGGGGTCAGTGTCACTAAGATCAAGGAACTCTGCCTGAGGAAAGGGAATTCCCAGCAGTCACCATGTAATCCATGAAGATAGGAGAGCAAAGACCCTTCAACCCCAGGTCTTTTTTTTTCATGGATGGAAGCAGAAGTGGTTATGTGGGAAATTTTCAGAGATTTCCTCCATTTGCTTGTTGAGATGAATGGAACTTGCTTACGACAGACATTCTTAGTGTCTATAGAGACTTGGCAGGTCTTGCCCTCATGTGAGCTGTTCACCTGGAAAGGCTGCTTGCCTCGGTCCCTGAGAATTCCTAAGCCCTTTAGCTTCTGGGTTTCCTACTGGTTGCACTTGTTTTCTTTTCTAGAGAAAGTTCAGCTTCCCTCTCTACAAGCAAGATCGGCTTCTAGTTCAACCATCAATCTCATGGTGAGCACGGAACCGGTGGCTGGTGGTGAGACAGGTGAGTTGTGAGAGTAATAAGTCCATTAACAGCACTAAGAGCCTCCTTTCAGACCTTCTCAAACCTTTGAAACTTGGATTCTAGGTTGTCTGCTGGGGTTCTAATTCTCAGGCAAGCCTGACTTCTATGGGAAAGTTCCCAATGGGCTCTCTCTGTGGCCCAATGTGGTCTTATTCTGCATAGTCCAAGTTGTAAATGGTCACTTTCCTTTCCTGTCACCAGACTTTTCAAGAAAACTAGATGGGAATTGCTTTGGGGCTGGAGCCAAGAATTCATGTGTGTCTTGATCAGATTCCCTGTTACTCCTATTGGGGTTGGAGCTGATTTATGGCTTGTGATGCTGGAAGCATAGGAACTTGCCCCCTCAGTGACTTAATCTAATAACAACTGCTTAAAAGAACACAAAACAGATTAGGACACGTGAAATAAGTGGGTTTGGAAGTGACCCCAGGGGTGGACATTCTGATCCTAATTCCCTAAGCACACAACCTGCCTTAGTCTATCATCCCCATGTCTGCGTGCCTGAGCCTGAATGTGTGCACATTTCAATCAGTGGTGGGTTGTACCTGTTTCTGGAACAGAGAGCTGTTTACATGTTTTTGTTCATGGGCAGTGGGACCTTGCGACTCTGTGTGACCTCAGCCCTCATTCAGTGGAATGTGAGCTTGGAGTGTTCACCCATGAGAGACTGGTTATTGATACAGTTAATACGCTCTGTTTATGGGTGTCCTGCAAAAGATGTCGGCAGTAATATCCAAAGTCAAAATTGCATGGGCATTTGCAGACTGTATTGTTTTATGGGCCCCAAAGCCAAAGACTTCCACTCACTGGGGACAAGTCCTTGTTCTTTAATGTACTGTCCACTGTCCCGAGGAGGAAGGCATTCCTCTTTACAGTGTTTCCTTCTGTAATTGACTCTGACCAAAGGCATTTACTGAGGCTTGCTGCTTTGGGGCTGGATTTAAAAGCCCTTTTCTTCTCTGTACACACTGCCTTGCCAGAAGCCCCGGCACACTGCTTCCTAGGCCTTTCTTCAGGATTCCTCATGTTTCTCTTTCCTCTGTAAGTTTTTAAAATGATGTCTGTTTCTTCATCTTACCCTTTCTGTGGAGACTGTGTCCTGTCCCATCTGTGTTTACACAAAACTGGATGATTTCTGACTCCACACATCCATCTCTTTGGGGCACTTGGGGGGAGAGACCTCTTGATTCTTTTAGTTGTTTCTGAAGAGAATCTTCTCTGTTACTAGAATATTCTATTCCATCAAGAGGCTTCCCTTATAGACATGTCTGTGTGTACAGCTGTATTTATTATCTGTATCTGTATGTGTATTTATATTCTGTCTCTACATCTGTGTCCATCTGTCTGTCCAGCATCCTTAGTTCAGCTGCATCTAGACTGACATGTGGCATCAAGAGTTACTAGAGAGAAACCAAGTCACAGCAGGAATTGTGGAACTATTACACACATAGATGTGTAATTACTCTAAGCCAATAAATAACTTATAAAACTGAAAAGTATTTAAAATAACTCAATTTTGGACACAAGTTTAGGAATCGGTCTGTGGTAGAGACAGCCGTGTGTTTTTCAAACTCCTGCAGCCTTCCTGTTGGAAGGATTGACAGAAGAGCAAGACATTCTCTTCTCTCAATCTAAATTTATGGGAATGATTCAGGAATTCAAGGTAGACTGAGTAATTTAAACTTGAACTTGTTAGGGGCTGTTGAAAAAGATTTTGTACAAACTTTTAATGTTCTAATTTTCAACTCAAACTAACACAATGGGAAGTAGAGTTAGGGAAGGAGAAGATACCTAAGTCTCTTCAGAAGCAGTCTTCTGAGTCCTGTATCAGGAGACTGTGAATAAGCCTTTGTCCCTTGCACTGGGACACCTGCAGCTCCTAACCCACTCCCGCTCCCTGCCTGAGTCCCCTGCAAGGTGACTGGGTTCCCACCATGGCGCTTGAACTCAGACAGAAGCTGCAAAGAACTCACTAGGATTTCCCCCCAAATATGGTCAGGACAGAAATTATAACTTCAAAGTCACTGTGCTCCTGTTTCCCCCCCTCACTGGGAATGTTACCCCTCCCAGAGTGTAGGAAATACAAAATTCCTGTGAATCCAGTGCTTCATTGAGGGAAAATGACTTCGAGTAAGTTCCATGGTGAGCTTTGGGCATGTTTCTGGTTTTCTTATGTGTGGTCCAGAATGGACACAAATATATAAACAGTATTTGGTTAATATAAAAAAAGTAATCTTTAAACAAGAATCTGGCTGGGCTGTTATGTTTGTTGTTTAAGACTGAGTCATAGGTTCAGACTTAAGAAAGTTCTTTTAATCCAGACCTTTTTACCACTTCGGTCTCTTCTCACCATGTGGCAGGGAAAAGGTTTTTTGTTGGGGGTGGGGGGCTTGTGAGTCTTTCATGGTTACAAGTAGTTAGATACAGATGATCCTAACCTTTCTCTTTCATGGTGGTTACTATGTAACCTCAAGCCCAGAACTTAGAGGTTTTTTTTTTTTTTTTTTTTTTTTTTTTAGAGGTTTTGAACCCTTCCCTGCGTGGGCACATGCATAGCTGTGTGTTTCCCAGCTAGGGATTCAAGTTAGTGTGAAGATGTAACTTGCTTTTTGAAAATTTAATTTCAGTTAGCCAACATATAGTAAGTACATCATGAGTTTCAGTGATTCATCAGTTGCCTACTGCATGCCATGCTCAAGAACAAGGCCCTTAGTCAGCACCCCTCGCCCCATAGTAAGAAAATAGCACTTTGCTGGAGAAGGCCCTTCATACACATTTGCTCAATGAATATATGTAGGTGTACACGTGCACGGCATTTTTGGGAGCTCTTTTCGAAGGAAATGTTTAAATCTCACAATGGAATTGGGAGTCAAAATCAGGAGGTGAAAGCTTCCCCTCTCTCCCAGCCTCCTCTCCCTCCCCCACTTCCCTGCTACAATGAAGTCGTCTTGGGAATTTTCCCCAGGGAGAAAAACATTTCTATGACATTCATATTTTTGTAGGTAGAAAAAGAGTGATAATGAATCACTTTATGAAGTTAACTTTTTAAAAATACACTAGCTGGGGGTGGGAGGTTAGGATAGGGTGGCTGGTTTATGAACATTGGGGAGGGTGTGTGCTATAGTGAGGGCTGTGAAATATGTAAGCCTGATGATTCACAGACCTGTATCCCTGGGGCAGATAATACATCATATATATATATATATATATATATATATATATATATATATATATATATATATAGTATTCATGCCCAGTAGTGGCTTGTGTATTTTGCATCCAAAGATCAATTACCATACTATGCACTATTTCTCCAAAGATGTATTTTCTTGATAATGCAGACAAAATTAAATTTAAAAGCTAATTTTTATCTGTTGACATGAGTGCAGTTTAATTGAACTGGTTAATTAGAAGCATGGCTTGTAGTTACAGAGATGTGTCCATGTCCCAGGATTAAATGTTAGATACATTTCCTTGTCTTTTTTTTTTTAAACCTCTATGAATAAAAATTCTCTGGGGTTTGATTCTACCTTAAGGAACTGTAGTTTGTTATAGCCTAGCACTTTGGATTTAGAACACATGGTGACCAGTGTTTGAATCTATGTAGGGATTTGTGGGTGAATCCTTATGAAATGTAAAGTCCTCTGTCCATGTCACCCGATGGAGAGGAAGAAGAGTGAGCAGTTTTACATCTTGACTTTTTGTTGGTATAGGAAATTGTTGGACAATTTAGAAACTATGCTTAACAGATATTCCTTTATTAGGCCCTCTTTGTTTGATGTAGACACATACTGGGAGGGGCTAGTGAGGGCATCCTTTGTCCCACAGATAAGGTCTGGTCCTCTTCAGCATTGAGTATTTGTGTACCAGGAAGGCCTGGACTTTGAAGGGAAGGTTGATGACAGTGACAGACTGATGGCATCATTACTCACCACTCAGGATTCTAGGCTTTGCAATATTACACAAGTCCATTTTAAATGGTTAGTACTTGCATTTTCTTCAGCCCAAGCAAAACAAATCCCCACATTCCAAAAAATCCCATCCTATATTATGCTTTTCTCAGGATCTAAAAGAATCACATCCACTTTTCTGTGATGCATTTGCTGCCTGTAAGGGCAGTTAGCAACAACGAAACCAAGCTTTCAGCAATTCTCACAGCCTTTAAAACCTGTAGGCATGCCGGTGCCCCTTTTGTTGTGGCTAGCTTTGGGACTGCTACAGAGTTGCTAATTTTGGCTTTAGGTTTTTGAGCACATTTCCTTCATCCTTGTTTTTGGCTAAAGAGGACTTGGATAGATATTTTCTATGGATATCACTGCTAACAGAAAGACTCCGAAGTTTCTAAACAACACACAGTTCTCCTTTCTCAGAAAATTAACTTTTTTCAATATTACATAGAGAATTCTAAGTTATTGGCTTGCCCCATATGTATTGGAGAAGTTTCAATGCAGAAGAGAGCCCAGATAACTCCCTGAATGTATAACATTCTTTTTTACTTATTCTAGAAATTAACAATCTGTAGAAATAACCACTTTGGTCAGGTGTTAGTGAGCCAATCACATAGCTCTGAAGGAAGTTCTTCAATGTTTTACTTATTTTATTGATTCTAAGATTCAATATTTTCCCCTAGTAAGACTTCTAAAATTGAAGTGCGACTCACAGTTGATGACATGACATGCTTTTGACAGTGTTTTGTCCTACTTAGGGGGATATAAAATAATAGTGCACATTGAAATTAAGATAGCTTAGATTGGATGAAATACAGCATTTGGATGACTGTGTTCCAGTCTGTCACATTGGCTGGCACAAAATGGCCTAGTGAGGAAAATAGATGACTTTATGTTAGTGCTCATTTATAGAATGAACTTAACCTCACAGATTGAGGTCAACTAAACAGCTATAAATATTTTCCCTGCTTGGTAGAAGAGAAATAACCTTTCCAAGGCTGTTAGTTTGCTGTTGTATGAAGATGTGTCTTTATCAATGGCGATATTTGGGTTATGAGGAGGATCACAGGGTATTTGCCATTTTTTTATTGTGAAATATAAAAATGCTAAAAAATAAAAATCCATTGGTCAAGATGTAAAAAAAGCAAAGGACCCTCCCCCCCCCCAAACCTTAACCACAGTCATGTTCAAAATAAGGTTAAAATACAAAGTTTCCTCTGTACCCTTTGACCCAGCTTATGCTCAGATGTAGACTCAGGCATTCACTCATTCAGGCAAATCATACCTGCTTCTGTGGCTGGAAGAACCTGATTCCACATCAGCTATGCTGGGTCTATTAAACCTCCTTATGTTTGAAACCATTAAATGAATGAGGAGCATATTTACACATATTTACAATTGTAGCATAAACAATCACCCCTCCATTCCATACACCAATTATGCTCAAGGAAGCACTTAAATACCAGTCACTTGTTGGTTTGGAAGATGTCCAAGCAGATAACTTTTAAAATGCTGCTCTTAGACACTATAGAAATCTCAAAACTATATTAAAAAAAGGGAGCAAATTTTTTCAATGGAATACATTTTCTTTTTCAAAGTGTAATATCATAGGTAGTCTTTGTTGAGAATCCACAACATATGGGAAAGCACAAGAAAACATTCGTTGCAATGCTAATGACCACTGTTAATGACCCGATCAATATCTTTCCTGATTTCCATGAATACGATCCTTGGGCATGCTCACACACGCCTGAACGCGCACTTGTCTTTGTGACAAAAATAGACTGTGTTTCTGAGGGTGCCTTGCACTCCATGGTTCTGTTCTAGGATTCCTAGGATGGTTCCTGAAACTTTTGTGAACAGCTGGGATTCCCTGGAAGGGTTTTCTAGACATTGTGCTGGTCTCTGTTTCTCCTTGTGTTTGGATGCTCATGGATGTCCAGTGACCAGTCACCATTTCACCAGAAAGTTTAACCAGATGGTGATTGGCATCAGGCAGCTCCTCAAGTCTGTCTCTCCCCCCCCCCATTTATTTATCTAATAATTTTATTTAATTTATTTAATAATTTTCTGCATAACAGTATTTTTTAAATTAAATTAATTTATTTTCAGAAAACCAGTATTCATTATTTTTTCACCACACCCAGTGCTCCATGCAATCCATGCCCTCTATAATACCCACCACCTTGTACCCCAACCTCCCACCCCCCTGCCACTTCAAACACCTCAGATTGTTTTTCAGAGTCCATAGTCTCTCATGATTCACCTCCCCTTCCAATTTACCCCAACTCCCTTCTCCTCTCTAACACCCCTTGTCCTCCATGATATTTGTTATGCTTCACAAATAAGTGAAACCATATGATAATTGACTCTCTCTGCTTGACTTATTTCACCCAGCATAATCTCTTCTAGTCCTGTCCATGTTGCTAAAAAAGTTGGGTGTTCATCCTTTCTGATGGAGGCATAATACTCCATAGTGTATATGGACCACATCTTCCTTATCCATTCGTCCATTGAAGGGCATCTTGGTTCTTTCCATGGTTTGGCGACCGTGGCCATTGCTGCTATAAACATTGGGGTACAGATGAACCTTCTTTTCACAACATCTGTATCTTTGGGGTAAATACCCAGGAGTGCCATTGCAGGGTCATAGGGAAATTCTATTTTTCATTTCTTGAGGAATCTCCACACTGTTCTCCAAAGAGGCTGCACCAACTTGCATTCCCACCAACAGTGGAAGAGGGTTCCCTTCTCTCCACATCCTCTCCAACACATGTTGTTTCTTATTTTGTCAATTTTGGCCATTCTAACTGGTGTAAGGTGATATTTCAATGTGGTTTTAATTTGAATCTCCCTGAGGGCTAGTGATGATGAACATTTTTTCATGTGTCTGCTAGCCATTTGTATGTCTTTATTGGAGAAGTGTCTGTTCATATCTTCTGCCCACTTTTTGATATGTTTGCCTGTTTCGTGTGTGTTGAGTTTGAGGAGTTCATTATAGATCCTGGATATCAACCTTTTGTCTGTACTGTCATTTGCAAATATCTTCTCCCATTCCATGGGTTGCCTTTTTGTGCCCCCCCCCCGGGTTCTTTCAATTTATTTGTCAAATGAGGGGATTAACCTAAATGATCTCCAAACTCCATCAATTTACTGGTTATTTCTTTTTCTTTCTTTCTTTTTTTAAAAATTTTTTCAATTTAGTTATTTTCAGAAAAACAGTATTCATTATTTTTTCACCACATCCAGTGCTCCATGCAATCCAAGCCCTCTATAATACCCACCACCTGGTACCCCAACCTCCCACACCCCCGCCACTTCAAACACCTCAGATTGTTTTTCAGAGTCCATAGTCTCTCATGATTCACCTCCCCTTCCAATTTACCCCAACTCCCTTCTCCTCTCTAACACCCCTTGTCCTCCATGATATTTGTTATGCTCCACAAATAAGTGAAACCATATGATAGTTGACTCTCTCTGCTTGACTGGTTTCACTCAGCATAATCTCTTCCAGTCCCGTCCATGTTGCTACAAAAGTTGGGTGTTCATCCTTTCTGATGGAGGCATAATACTGGAAGATGTGGTCCATATACACTATGGAGTATTATGCCTCTTTGTTTTTTTGACTGTTTCCTTTGCTGTGCTTTTGATTTTGATGAAGTCCCAAAAGTTTATTTTCGCTTTTGTTTCCTTTGCCTTTGGAGACATATCTTGAAAGAAGCTGCTGTGGCGGATATTAAAGAGATTACTGCCTATGTTCTCCTCTAGGATTCTGATGGATTCCTGTCTCAGGTTGAGGTCTTTTATCCATTTTGAGTTTATCTTTGTATACGGTGTAAGAGAATGGTCGAGTTTCATTCTTCTACTTATAGCTGTCCAGTTTTCCCAGCATCATTTATTGAAGAGACTCTCTTTTTTCCATGGTATATTTTTTCCCGTTTTGTTGAAGATTAATTGACCATAGAGTTGAGGGTCTGTATCTGGGCTCTCTACTCTGTTCCACTGGTCTATGTGTCTGTTTTTATGCCAATACCATGCTGTCTTGGTGATCACAGCTTTGTAATAAAGCTTGAAATCAGGTAATGTGATGCCCCTAGCTTTATTTTTGTTTTTCAACATTTCCTTAGCAATTCGGGGTCTTTTCTGATTCCATACCAATTTCTGGATTATTTGCTCCAGCTCTTTGAAGAATACCAGTGGAATTTTGATCGGCATGGCATTAAAAGTATAGATTGCTCTAGGCAGTATAGACATTTTAACAATGTTTATTCTTCCGATCCAAGAGCATGGAATGGTCTTCCATCTTTTTGTGCCTTCTTCAATTTCTTTCATGAGTGTTCTGTAGTTCCTCAAGTACAGATTCTTTACCTCTTTGGTTAGGTTTATTCCCAGGTATCTTATGATTCTTGGTGCTATAGTAAATGGAATCAATTCTCTAATTTCCCTTTCTGTGTTTTCATTGTTAGTGTATAAGAAAGCCACTGATTTCTGCACATTGACTTTGTATCCTGCCACGTTGCTGAATTGCTGTATGAGTTCTAGTAGTTTGGGGGTGGAGTCTTTTGGGTTTTCCATATAAAGAATCATGTCATCTGAGAATAGAGAGAGTTTGACTTCTTCATTGCCAATTTGGATACCTTTTATTTCTCTTTGTTGTCTGATTGCTGTTTGTAGGACTTCTAATACTATGTTGAACAAGAGTGGTGAAAGTGGACATCCTTGTCTTGTTCCTGATCTCAACAGGAAGGCTGCAAGCTTTTTCCCATTGAGGATGATATTTGCTGTGGGTCTTTCATAGATTTGATGAGGTTCAGGAATGTTCCCTCTATCCCTATACTTTGAAGTGTTTTAATCAGGAATGGATGCTGGATTTTGTCAAATGCTTTTTCTGCATCAATTGAGAGGACCATGTGGTTCTTCTCTCTATGCATAACAGTATTTTTAAGATGAAGTGTATTTACATTATTCTGGGCAAAAGTGAATCAGGAATGGTTAATGACCATTGTCACTCCCTCTTTTCCTTTTGGCTCCTCTTGAGTTCTCAATATAAGGAAGAGAAAATTAGCACATGGGCAGCCAGACCACACTCTCACACTGGAGAGGACCCCAGGCTCCCTCCAGGCTGTGCTCATTTTGGAGAGAGCTTGTGAGCAACTGTTGTATCCAAAGACTTGTTCTGGGGAGAAGCTCAATGAAGTCCTTCAAACCACATGTCTTTGGACACAAGACATTTTTATTTTTGTGTCTTTTAAATGGTTGTTTTAGCATAGACACAGAATTGGTGAGTGCAGTCTGCAGGGCGTGTCCCGGAAACCAAGATGATGGGAATTTAAAAGTACAAGGCTTCTTAAGGATCAAACATTCCATTTTCATGCTTAAAAATGAAGAATCCCATGTTTCAGTCTTTTTAGAGTGTGGGGCCCTCATGAATACATTTCTCGTGCTCTACCAGATTTCTGCATGTCCACAGTGCCAGCACCCTGTGCCATGCTGGTGAACCCTATGGGGTCTTAGCAGCAACCATCACTGGCACCAAGGGTGTGGGATACAAGGGCAAGAGTTTGGGGCTGGACATAAAGGGCACAAATCCCAGGAAGCCAGAAAGCAACCAGTCAGGGAGCAGAGTGTCCTTTCATTGGGTGGCCTCAAGCTGTGTGTCCTTGGGTCTGGGAAAACTCATATCCGTTTCAGGAGTATGCAGGAGAGTGGGAACAGAATGGCCGAACATAGGTGGCCAGGACTGAGAGCATTTGGAACAAAGATGGAATGAACATGAACCATGCAGGGGATGCTAGGGGGAGAGAAAAGAGGGGAAAGGTTACTATTTGGTCTGAGCTTTCCACTAATAGGGGAATCCACTGGCAAACAAGGGGTAAGCTTTGGTGGTAGAATAATTTTGCCTTGCTCTGTCCCCTGCATGACATTTCTGGAAAGCAAGGCATTTTCCTTCAGTTGGCTGAAAACTTTTTTCAAGTGGAAAAAAGTTGTTTTCCTAAATTGGCATCATTTCATTCTGGACTCATTGGTTCTTCCAAGTACCTTCTGGTTTTCTGGGCCTCTGAGAGGGTCTACAATTAGGAGCTACTGTGGAACCCCCAGTCTTTGTGTCTGCATCATGGCCTCCCCAGGTGATCAGGGGGTGTTTTAGGCCAATGCTGAGCCTCAGTCCTGGGTACCTCTGAGTCTGGTCCATGATGGTTGACCCAAGTTTGATTCTCTAGTCCAAGACCTTGGTTTATTTTTTACTTCTTGGTGCAAGCAGATCTGCAGGCGCTCACAACTTCTGCAGCTGAGGGCAACCCACAGGGGAAGGAACAGAGGCCCATGGAGATGTCAACCCTGCGGGGCGGTGGCGGAGGGCGGGGGGCGGTGACTCTGGCACGTTGGCTATTCCCATAAACATGCAGCATCATCCACTCCAGGGACTTCTGTTGAAGGAAGGTTTACGGTTTTCAAACTTTTGGATAATGGTTGACAGTAATGCTTCTCTTTCCCAGCATGATCTGGAATTTGCCAGAAAACTCTGTAAACAGACATTTTACTGTGGAAGGCATCATGGAGAGAATGTAGCTTCTACTTTGCAGCTGGATGTTTTAGAAGTATGCATTTAAAACATAAACTTCCTTAACTGGAAAAAGAATGCTTCTGTGTCTTCAAAATAACTTTTCTCTGTGATATTTTTGCCATCATGGGTTTTAGATCAGTGGTAACACTTCTTTTACTTGTTTAATTTGGCTACTCTCAAAGGCCCTCAGCTACACATACACACACACACACACATGCACGCACACACACAAATGCACAGATTTAAAAAGGATTTTTCTTTTCCACTTTAACTTTTATTCTCCTTCTTCTTGTCTTGTCATGAAATGTATGGCTTTATTTATTTATTTTTTATTTTTTTTAAATGTTTTATTTTTTATAAACATATATTTTTATCCCCAGGGGTACAGGTCTGTGAATCTCCAGGTTTACACACTTCACAGCACTCACCAAAGCACATACCCTCCCCAATGTCCATAACCCCACCCCCCTTCTCCCAACCCCCCTCCCCCCAGCAACCCTCAGTTTGTTTTGTGAGACTAAGAGTGACTTATGGTTTGTCTCCCTCCCAATCCCATCTTGTTTCATTGATTCTTCTCCTACTCACTTAAGCCCCCATGTTGCATCACCACTTCCTTATATCAGGGAGATCATATGATAGTTGTCTTTCTCTGCTTGACTTATTTCGCTAAGCATGATACGCTCTAGTGTATGGCTTTATTTTTGAACTATATTCTGACAGAGTGTAGTTGCTACTTTGCCGAGGAGTAGAAAATGACATAGTTTTTATTAAGATTTAGTTCCTTCTAACGGGTGTAAGGTGATATCTCAATGTGGTTTTAATTTGAATCTCCCTGATGGGTTTGAAGTGGTGGGGTGGGGGGTCGGAGGTTGGGGGAATCAGGTGGTGGGTATCGGAGCGGGCACAGATTGCATGGAGCACTGGTTGTGGTGCAAAAATAATGAGTACTGTTATGCTGAAGATAAATAAAAAATAAAAAATTAAAAAAAAAAGATGTAGTTCCTTCCATGGGGCTTTAATAGTGAAGGAACTGGAAAACAAATGGCCCCATGACTGGAAAGAGAAAACACAGTTTATTTCATCTGAAATTATCCGATAATGATGGCTTGCATTTGGGATTGGAGGGAAGTTAGCGAGGTCCTTCCATCAAGGTCATTGTATTATTGCCTTTATTGAGAATCACATGCAATCCCACAGCCGGGGTGGAGGCAAGGCCTGGCGAGGCTAAGAGGGTCTCCCTCCTCAAAACTCTCCTCCTTGCTCTGAACAGCCTTGTGTCGAGACCTTCAGCCGCATGCACTGAGGGCATAGTCCCTTTTGTGTCCTAATGAATACTCTTTTCTCATCCTGTTATTAAAGACATATGTAAGTTGCCCAAAGAAGAAGGAACTTGCAGGAAATTCATGTTAAAATGGTACTATGATGTGGAGACCAAAAGCTGCATGAGATTCTGGTACGGAGGTTGCAGTGGCAACGAAAACAGATTTAATTCACAGAAAGAATGTGAAACGGTTTGCGCTCCTGGTAAGTGACCGGTGATTCTTTTGATCTGTGGCTTTTGTAAGTCAGAGAAGAGATCCAGGCTAATTTTTCACCTTGTGAAGATATTTGAATGACAATGATTATGAGAGCTGTGACAGAGGAGGTGGATGTTATCTTTAGATAAGGAAGATAATTCAAATAAAACACAGGAAATTCATTTTCTGAATAATCGTTATTTCCTAAAAACATATTTGTATACTTGGATTTTTGCCAATGAGGGAAGACACACCCGACTATTCCTCCCTCTTCATCTTTAAATAATTAGGCTTCCTCTAAACACTGCTGTTTACACTGGGGCCACCCACTGTCACCATGGCGTTGGCCAACTTGACTGCTGATACGAGAGCCTGGCCAGAGCCTGAATGGGAAGAGTACAGGGTGTGCAAAGGCCCTGGGGCTGGGCAAGGCAGCAAACTCGCTCACACTGCACACAAGGCCCTGAACCTGGGCCAGGGAGGGCCAGGTGAGCTGTGAAAGACACTCAGCAAAAAAGCGAGATAAGGGAGGAAAACCAGAGGCTGTAGGACAATTTTCATGAGAAACACCATGTCCTTTTTGGTCAGTAACTTCGCTTTTCCCTTGCACTTCTTTCTCACCCTCCCTCATCTGCCCCGTCCATCAACGCTCAGCCCTCGTCAACCCTGGAGTCATCGCTGCCATGGGGACCTAAGTGTGGCCGACTAGTAGCACATACCTCTTGAAGAAGAAGGAGTCAGCCGTTGCAACTCGTCTCTGTAGAAGCTCTGGGTATAGACTTCCTCGCACTGTTCCATTTCCTGCTTTGATTTACACTCGAACTTGGGAGGAGCCATTCTGCCGCATGACCCATCAATATGGTGCTAAATGTGTCTGTGGACCCAACCCTCTCTGTCTCCGGGCAGTTATATCGTATACTTTGAACGTCGTGTAATAGTTAGCCATGGCCGGTGTTCATGTGAACATTTCTATAAACTCCGACTCCCCCTGGAGTTTCACACTCTGCCTGTTTCGGGCACATGTAAGGTCTAGGATGGAACTCCACATTTCACCGCCATCTGTATACTTCTGCTTGGTTTATTTCTTCCCTCTCCAGTAAGCACGACTTTAGATGGAAAGCCTTGTATGGTGAAGAAAGAAGAGTCCAACTTTTTTGTTTTTGTTTTTTTTAACTTCCCTAATTTCCTAGATTAGATCTCAAGCTAAGTTTCCTTTTCTAAAGCCTCTAACAAATGACCTAGTTTTAGAAGGAAGCAAAATCCCTAAATCTTTGTGCACTGTTGTGGGACCAATGCCTTCATTAAAGAATGAAAAGAAAGTCATAATAGAGAATATTTTTGGCATTCCTCTAATGTTGTGATTATTATTATTTTTTTTTTTTTTGGTGCAGGGTGGGGGAGGGTGTTTAATTTTAATTTTAAAAATTTTAGGAATTTATACAAAGAAACTTTTTAATAAAGTATATTGAAAGTGTCATGGGTTTGGTGTTACTGGCTGTCCTATTTCCATAGCACCTGCTGTCATGAGGACCCCAGGCTGGAGGAGTGCGGCCCAGCCCACCACCACCCTTTTGTTTCTAGGGGAGGGACAAGGCTGCTTTATCATGGGGTGCAGGGTGACTGGGGCTCAGCCCACTAGCATGGCAGCTCTTTGTGGCCCTGTGGTGCCTTCCCTGCTTAGGACCCTTTCTGGAATCTTCATGATCTTCAGATCCAGGAGGCTTTTATCCTGTGCTCTACCTTCTGGTTGGACCCACAGTCTTGACCTCCTTACCTGCATCCTCTTTAAAGTGACTGTTTCCAAGGGTTGGGTTGGTTCCCACCCCACAGGGGCTGAGAGATGGGGCACAGTTGGCCAGGACACCCTAACCTTCTTCTGGAGTCTCAAAGACAAAGCATAAAGTCTTTTTGTTTTGTTTTGTTTTTCCTTAAAGACCTTTTTCTCCTGTCTTCAGAAGTAACACAAGAAACAAATAAATACGTATTTAGGTAGCACCTGAAGCCCACTTAGGAAAGAAACTGAATTAGTTTGATTAATCACATGTACTCTGACCAATGCTCCAGTCAAAGCTGTAGGGAACTTGGATGTTGGTGGAACTGCTTTATGTCAGATGGGGGAGGAATTTGTCTGTTAATCTACAGAGAGAAAGAAGAGGAGGTCAGAGGGTGTGCAGAGCTCCCTGTGATCCACTCCCTGTGACTTCCATCCAGATCTTTAGTTGAACTTCCTAAATCCTCAAAATGTACTCAGTGTGGCCCCATCTGCCTAGAAACTGGTAGAATCACTGAGCTCTGTGCCCCTATCAAGTTGGGGAAGAGACAGAGAAATAGAAGGTGGGGTGGACAGAGGAAACCCCTGCTGGGAATTTGCAGAAATTTGAGGGAGGACTCGGGACTTCAGAGGACACTGGGGATGTGAGTTTCCTTGTCTTTTGTGGGACTGAGAGAGGCTGGCTGGACATCAGGGCAGCTTCAGGGAAACTAAAAATCTTTGGAAACTCCTAAGACACTCTCACCAGCAGGGCACCTTTGCTTGCATCCTGCACAGAAGTCCCATAGGGTTTCTTTCTCTACCCCTGTTCTGGGTGAGTGACATGCCAAGAATCATGAGAGACTATGGACTCTGAAAAACAATCTGAGGGGTTTGAAGTGGCGGGGGGGGGGTGTGGGAGGTTGGGGTACCAGGTGGTGGTTATTATAGAGGGCATGGATTACATGGAGCACTGGGTGTGGTGAAAAAAATAATGAATACTGTTATGCTGAAAATAAATAAATTTAATTAAAAAAAATCATGCTGGCCCCTTCTCATCTTAAAGGATCCCTCTTTTGGATTAAGGCCAACCTAGGGGACTTACAAAGAGCTCAGAGACAGCCATGAATTCTCTTTAAATGGATGGATAGTCAACCTGGGTGGGAAATGTGCATTCTGGGACTTTCTCAGGGACGGCTGCTCCAAAGTTCCCTAGCTCCAGAGGAAAGACTCCCTTTCCAGAGTTTTACCTTCTCATAGTTCTGGAGGCTGGACATCCAAAATTGAGGAGTTGGTCAGGCCATGCTAACCCTGAAATCTGTAGGAAATCCCTCTTGCTTCTTTGCTTTCCAGTGACCACTTAGTTTGTACCTGCATCCCCCTGATTCTGACCCTGTCTACACACAGCTCTCTCCTCATAATGACATCAGTCATATGGGATTAAGGACCTGCCTACTGCAGGGTGACCTCCTTATTTATCTGTGATGATCTTATTTCCATATATCCTGATGTACTGCGAAATTAGGACTTCTGACTTATCCTTTCTTTGTGGGGGGGAGGAGGTACACCACCATTGAGCTCATAAGACCATGTTATAATTTCTGATAACCTGCCCCCCACTTGGTCACTATGCAGCTAGCGCCTGCAAGGGCTTTCAGCTGAATCTTATCACTTTCTAGTCACTTTTGGTCATATAAACTATCTCTAATGGGTCTTACGGGTGGGTTCCCTTCATTTTAAATCTTAAATACCAGATAGTCTTTTGCTGTGAACCCCAGTGCCAGCTAGACTCATGGTGCTGAGTGGAGTTGGAGTGGAGATGTCCATGGCTTTTTCTCTTCCCCATTCCTCCTCATCCTCCAGGCCTGTGGAGTTCCGTGTGCAGCACCCTCTGGGCTTCCGGGGTCAGGCTGGCTCTCTGCTGCTGCCTTGCCCTGCCTTGGGCTACCTCTGCAGCAGGGTCCCCAGGCTGGCTCTCTGGAGACACATATTCATTCTCAGGGGGAAACTGGAGGTCCTACACTTCCTGCCCCTTCTGCCACCCTAGGAAGTGAGTCCCTTCCTTTCCCCATGGGAGGCAAAAGAAGCAAGCACTGCTTTGCCCTCTAAAGACTGCCACAACAGGTGCCATGGTCCTCTTCTGCCTCAGTAGTGACTGTAGAGTCCTCAGGGCATTGTGCTCTGAGCTTGGCCCTTGAAGATCCACTCTGAGAAGGTAGGTATCTGCCAGGCAGGCAACACCAGCCTCTAGTAGAAATGCAATAAGAGTGCGCTGGGCCCTTTTGTGATGGGCTAAACATTGCACTTCCCCCTTCTCCTCAGGGGGCATCTAGAGGGAAGACTCACACTCAAGGCACACCAGTAGCCTGTGAAGTTCCTTAGCGACAAATGGACATTTCACTGAAGACCCTTTGAGTGTTCTGGAGAGAAGTTTCTCACATATTCTGCGGTTTACTTCATACAAATGCCCTTGGACAAGCTGCCTCTGCTCCAGAGGTCTTCACCCCCAGCAGTTGCCTCAAGTATCCCCCTCCTCTTACCTCACCCCGTTTCTTGTAATCCTCCATGTCCACAGCAGTTTCGGTCCTCTCCTTGGTGTGGGCACTTTGGATGGGAAAACAAAAGCCCAGAAGCTGGGGAATGGTGGGTGTCATGCATCTGGCCTTGTTCACAGGGTACCTATTCACCCCATCACATTTTAAAAAACCTCATGTTTGCATGCACAAAAAAATGCATCCATTTATGTGTGTTGTTTGATGAGTTTTGACAAATGAATGCCCCCATATTGCCCTCCCCCCATTCATGATGGGCAGCATTTCTGTGATCTCATCTGGCCATGATTGCAAGTTTCCACGACTTCACCAAGTATACAGTCGGGGAGGCACAAAGATTCTTGTTCAAACGTATTCCGTGTGGCTTCATATGCGATGATAAAAATCAATTCAAGATCATGAAAATGGCCAACAAGAAGGCGATGCTTAAATTCAGCTTACCTTGCCCACAACAAAAAAAGATAAGTAGCCAGTAAATATGTCATAATGTTGATAAATGACCCATGCCATTAATCGGTTGTGGTTTATCACAGAATATTAAAAAGGATACAAATCTGCATATTTAATATGATAATTGCATGTATGTACAGACACACACACATTTTCTTCTTAAGAAAGAGAAAATATATTAAAAGCAAATACAACAAAAAACTCTTGGCCAGCTGCAGTGCCTTCCCCTATACCTAGACCCTAATTTTTTTTTTAGACCCTAATGCTTAAGTTTCTTTTTTTTTTTAAATTTTTTTTAATTTTTTATAAACATATATTTTTATCCCCAGGGGTACAGGTCTGTGAATCACCAGGTTGACACACTTCATAGCACTCACCAAAGCACATACCCTCCCCATTTAAGTTGCTTTTTATCCCCATGTTAATTCAAAAAGTTGAGAAGCCACAGTGGGCTTAGCTACCCCAGATTTCCAACTGTAACACAAAGATCCCATTACCGTGTAATTCTGTTTTGTTCAACAGAGACCCGTGATTTTTTTTTTTAATTTTTTATTTTTTATAAACATATATTTTTATCCCCAGGGGTACAGGTCTGTGAATCACCAGGTTTACACACTTCACAGCACTCACCAAAGCACATACCCTCCCCAATGTCCATAATCCCACCCCCTTCTCCCAAACCCCCTCCCCCCAGCAACCCTCAGTTTGTTTTGTGAGATTAAGAGTCACTTATGGTTTGTCTCCCTCCCAATCCCATTTTGTTTCATTTATTCTTCTCCTACCCACTTAAGCCTCCATGTTGCATCACCACTTCCTCATATCAGGGAGATCATATGATAGTTGTCTTTCTCTGCTTGACTTATTTCGCTAAGCATGATACGCTCTAGTTCCATCCATGTTGTCGCAAATGGCAAGATTTGATTTCTTTTGATGGCTGCATAGTATTCCATTGTGTATATATACCACATCTTCTTGATCCATTCATCTGTTGATGGACATCTAGGTTCTTTCCATAGTTTGGCTATTGTGGACATTGCTGCTATAAACATTCGGGTGCATGTGCCCCTTTGGATCACTACATTTGTATCTTTAGGGTAAATACCCAATAGTGCAATTGCTGGGTCATAGGGCAGTTCTATTTTCAACATTCTGAGGAACCTCCATGCTGTTTTCCAGAGTGGCTGCACCAGCTTGCATTCCCACCAACAGTGTAGGAGGGTTCCCCTTTCTCCACATCCTCGCCAGCATCTGTCATTTCCTGACTTGTTGATTTTAGCCATTCTGACTGGTGTGAGGTGATATCTCATTGTGGTTTTGATTTGTATTTCCCTGATGCCAAGTGTTATGGAGCACTTTTTCATGTGTCTGTTGGCCATCTGGATGTCTTATTTGCAGAAATGTCTGTTCATGTCCTCTGCCCATTTCTTGATTGGATTATTTGTTCTTTGGGTGTTGAGTTTGCTAAGTTCTTTATAGATTCTGGACACTAGTCCTTTATCTGATATGTCGTTTGCAAATATCTTCTCCCATTCTGTCAGTTGTCTTTTGATTTTGTTAACTGTTTCCTTTGCTGTGCAAAAGCTTTCGATCTTGATGAAATCCCAATAGTTCATTTTTGCCCTTGCTTCCCTTGCCTTTGGCTTTGTTCCTAGGAAGATGTTGCTGCGGCAGAGGTCGAAGAGGTTGCTGCCTGTGTTCTCCTCAAGGATTTTGATGGATTCCTTTCGCACATTGAGGTCCTTCATCCATTTTGAGTCTATTTTTGTGTGTGGTGTAAGGAAATGGTCCAATTTCATTTTTCTGCATATGGCTGTCCAAATTTCCCAGCACCATTTATTGAAGAGGCTGTCTTTTTAATGAAAATACAACGGTTCAAAATCTGTGGGACACAACAAAGGCAGTCCTGAGAGGAAAATATATAGCGGTACAAGCCTTTCTCAAGAAACAAGAAAGGTCTCAGGTACACAACCTAACCCTACACCTAAAGGAGCTGGAGAAAGAACAAGAAAGAAACCCTAAGCCCAGCAGGAGAAGAGAAATCATAAAGATCAGAGCAGAAATCAATGAAATAGAAACCAAAAAAACAATAGAACAAATCAACGAAACTAGGAGCTGGTTCTTTGAAAGAATTAATAAAATTGATAAACGCCTGGCCCGACTTATCAAAAAGAAAAGAGAAAGGACCCAAATAAATAAAATCATGAATGAAAGAGGAGAGATCACAACTAACACCAAAGAAATACAAACTATTATAAGAACATACTATGAGCAACTCTACGCCAACAAATTTGACAATCTGGAAGAAATGGATGCATTCCTAGAAACATATAAACTACCACAACTGAACCAGGAAGAAATAGAAAGCCTGAACAGACCCATAACCAGTAAGGAGATTGAAACAGTCATTAAAAATCTCCAAACAAACAAAAGCCCAGGGCCAGATGGCTTCCCGGGGGAATTCTACCAAACATTTAAAGAAGAACTAATTCCTATTCTCCTGAAACTGTTCCAAAAAATAAAAATGGAAGGAAAACTTCCAAACTCATTTTATGAGGCCAGCATCACCTTGATCCCAAAACCAGACAAGGATCCCACCAAAAAAGAGAGCTATAGACCGATATCCTTGATGAACACAGATGCGAAAATACTCAACAAAATACTAGCCAATAGGATTCAACAGTACATTAAAAAGATTATTCACCACGACCAGGTGGGATTTATTCCAGGGCTACAAGGTTGGTTCAACATCCGCAAATCAGTCAATGTGATACAACACATCAATAAAAGAAAGAACAAGAACCATATGATACTCTCAATAGATGCTGAAAAAGCATTTGAAAAAGTACAGCATCCCTTCCTGATCAAAACTCTTCAAAGTGTAGGGATAGAGGGCACATACCTCAAAATCATCAAAGCCATCTATGAAAAACCCACTGCAAATATCATTCTCAATGGAGAAAAACTGAAAGCTTTTCCACTAAGGTCAGGAACACGGCAGGGATGTCCATTATCACCACTGCTATTCAACATATTACTAGAGGTCCTAGCCTCAGCAATCAGACAACAAAAGGAAATTAAAGGCATCCAAATCGGCAAAGAAGAAGTCAAATTATCACTCTTCGCAGATGATATGATACTATATGTGGAAAACCCAAAAGACTCCACTCCAAAACTGCTAGAACTTATACAGGAATTCAGTAAAGTGTCAGGATATAAAATCAATGCACAGAAATCAGTTGCATTTTTCTACACCAACAGCAAGACAGAAGAAAGAGATATTAAGGAGTCAATCCCATTTACAATTGCACCCAAAACCATAAGATACCTAGGAATAAACCTAACCAAAGACGCAAAGAATCTATACTCAGAAAACTATAAAGTACTCATGAAAGAAATTGAGGAAGACACGAAGAAATGGAAAAATGTTCCATGCTCCTGGATTGGAAGAAAAAATATTGTGAAAATGTCAATGCTACCTAAAGCAATCTACACATTTAATGCAATTCCTATCAAAGTACCATCCATCTTTTTCAAAGAAATGGAACAAATATTGCTAAAATTTATATGGAACCAGAAAAGACCTCGAATAGCCAAAGGGATATTGAAAAAGAAAGCCAACGTTGGTGGCATCACAATTCCGGACTTCAAGCTCTATTACAAAGCTGTCATCATCAAGACAGCATGGTACTGGCACAAAAACAGACACATAGATCAATGGAACAGAATAGAGAGCCCAGAAATAGGCCCTCAAATCTATGGTCAACTCATCTTCGACAAAGCAGGAAAGAATGTCCAATGGAGAAAAGAGACCCTTGGTTTTATGTTCATTCATTTGGTCAATACTGAGCACATTATACGTGTCCCTGAGGAGCTCACAGTCTCAAGGAGGGAGAGGGACAAGATGGGGAGACATGACAGGAAGCCAGTGCCAGGCTGCTCTGGGAGCTGGCCAGGCTGGAGGCAGGGGCAGCCACCAAATCCCAGCAGGGTGACCATGGGGGTCTGACCGGGGACTTCACTGTGGAAAAAACACTTAGGGATGATGAGGGAGGCGACCAGGTGGCTAACTGAAGAGAGTTCTGGGCAGAGGGGACCCTAGAGCACAGAGTGCACCTCAAGGGTGGGAAGGGAGCCCAGAGAATGAGCGGAGGGATGGGGGTCTACTGGTGGCCCCACAAGCCTGCTGGCTTTCACTTGGACACATGGGAGCCATTGCTCAGTGTGCTCAAGGGACCTGCCATGAATTTTAAAGGGTCCCCTGGCTGCTGGGCATGGACATCAGAGCGGTGAGATGGGCATTCCAGTGACGACACGGTAGTGTAAACCCAGGTGACAGTGAGAGGTGAATGACAGTGGCCAAGACCAAGAAATAGCAGAGGAGATGAAGTGTGGGCTCTGGGTACATTTTGATCTAAAATATGCAAGAATTGATTGAATTGTCATATTTCGTTTTTTACATGTATACACACAGAGGAACTAAAATCCCTGCTTTAGATCATCTGCCCCAACTTTGCGTTCAACAAAGTGTGGTCTGAGTAGCAGGAACCCGGATCCCCTGACAGCTGTGGATTTCCTTTCAAGACCTGTTCATTGCCAGACCATACCGCAGACCCTGTGTTCTTCCCTGAACCCTGGTGTGCCCCTGGCCTAAGTGTCCATGCCGTCCTTTCTGAGGTAACCTCAAAGAACTTCCAGCCCGGCCTTGTGGATGTGGCTTGCAACACTTGTTTTGGATTTTGTGAGCAAGACCCAGACCTCTCTCGGGGTGATGCCCTGAGGGTGTGGCGTGTCCTCGCTGCTAGTGTGAACTCAAACCAAATTCACATCTATCCAGTAGCGGTTGTGTGTCAGATGAAGTATTAGGTGCTTCACACACCTACCCCAGGCAGCGCTGCTCAGTCACTGGTCTCACTGGCATCTACCCAGATGATGAAACAGTGGGTCAGAGTGGTTTAGTTCATCCTGGTAACAATCTAATGGAGGCTGTATCTGAGCAAGTCATCGTGACCCAGAAACGCTCCAGACTTCCCAAGGACGTGTGAGTTCTTGAGGGACCCTCACTGTCATTCCTTAGGGGCTTTGGACTGTTCCCTTGGGAGCTGGGTTTCAGCTGGGTTCCATCTTCTCTGGCACAAAACACGTTCTACCCAACATCCTATCCAAGACCTAGTGTTTCTCTCCATGGACAGAGAGTCTCTCTCCATTCTTCCTTTTTTCTTTTATTACAATCATTATCATCTCTTTCTCAGTATCCAGAGCTGCTCTGCTCAGGGAAGGAGTCAGAGAAGTTCAACGTTTGGCTCAAGTTCAGGGCCTGAGTAGAGGATGGCCTGCTTGAGCCTCTGTGGCCAGGTCACAGGGACATCTGGTTGGACCCAACTATTAGCAAATTTCAGTCCATTCATCGTCATCTTTGCTGGATTTGTGATTAAGTGCCTTCCACTCCCTCCTCACCCAAACATTTTTTCTTTTTTTTTTAAATTAAATTTTATTTTTTTAGTGTTCCAAGATTCATTGTTTATGCACCACACCCAGTGCTCCATGCAGTACATGCCTTCCTTAATACCCATCATTGGGATCACCTAACCTCCCACCCTCCTCTCCAAAACCCTCAGTTTGTTTCTTAGAGTCCACAGTCTCTCATGCTTCAGCTCCCCCTCTGATTTCCCCCAATTCACTTTTCCTTTCCTTCTCCCAATGTCCTCCGTGTTATTCCTTATGCTCCACAAGTAAGTGAAACCATATGATAATTGTCTCTCTCTGCTTGACTTATTTCACTTAGCATAATCTCCTTCAGTCTTGTTTATGTTGATGTGAAGTTGGGTATTCATCCTTTCTGATGGCTGAGTAATATCCCATTGTATATATGGACCATATCTTCTTTATCCATGTGTCTGTTGAAGGGCATCTCGGCTCTTTCCACAGTTTGGTGATTGTGGCCATTGCTGCTATGATCATTGGGATACATATGAGCCTTCTTTTCACTGTATCTGTATCTTCACCCACAACTTTCTATAGAACTAAAAATCAATCAGCCAACCAATCAATCACAATAAGCATGAAGACTTTTTGTAGGAAGCCAATATCATAAATCCAGAAGGTAAATTTTAAGTTTCTTCCCCCATGGTGATTCATTTTTAGGGAATGGATTGGATTTCCTGGCCAAATTCTCCATGTTGTCAGATTTCCAGCTGGACCTGGTTGGTGCTCAGGAGCCAGGTTCTCCAGGGCCCACCCATTGGGGTGCGGCTTCCAGAGAAGCTAGGGACTGCTGCCCAGGGGCCTGCTCCTTCTCCGACCTCAGTATGCTGGGCTGAGCTTTGATGTCGACTGTGCCTCCCCCCTTCTTCTGGGCTGAAGTGCAAGTGGTGGGCACCATCAGATGATTCCCAGGGGGGTCTTCCTGTCTCTTTGGAATCATGACTCTAGAGTTGGACAGTTCTTTGGAGGTTTGGAGGCCCAACGTGGACCCAGTGCAGGGATGTCTTTCCACCTTGTTCCTGATTCTGGAACCTGCATGGTCAGCATAAAATTGCCACAGAGAGAAAAACAAAAGGAGAAGCATTTTAAAGTCCAGTTGTTGGAGCCCAGAGATATTTGGTGGTGGGGACTGGGAAAGGGCCTCGGTGCATAATGGGGACACGTTCCAAGTAACACTTGACCTGGAAAGTAGATATTATTTTCCTGCCTTAAGTCAGAGGTGTCTGTGAAAACCCTCAGGCCACTGTTGCAAAATGTCATCTCATGGAAGGGGCTTGGGCATCTGCAGAGGGATCTTGCCAAGCATGTTTGAATTTGAGAGGAATGCTGAGGTCCCAGGATTGGTGTTACTTTTCCAGAAGATGTTAGAAGCAGACATGTTAGCATGCTACAAAAAAAAAAAAAAAAAAAAAAAAAAAAAAAAAAAAAAATGCTGGAGTCAGTCTAGTCGAGAAAGGATACTTCAATTTTTAAAGACTCATATTAGAGCAGTTGTGTTTGATAGGTGCATCTGGCTCAGGGAGCTCCTGGTCACTTGTGAATCAGGCCTAGTTCGGGTACATCTGAGAGTGGATCCTAACTGCTGGGTTGCAGGAAGCTGGTTTGGGAAAGTATGTAGAAAGCACAGGTGACAGAATTGAGCAGAAAGACCCAGAAGAGTCAAGAGAAGGTATGTTATTTTTGAGCAGACCACTCTTAGGGTGGCTGTGGCTACCAGGGTTCACCTCACTGGGGAGTATGTGATGAGGAAGAGGAGGATGGAGGCTTTTCTCGACTCTCATGTCTTATGGTTGGGGCTGCCTTGGGGGTGTGAGGTACCCGGCATTTTCGAGAAAGTCCTCAGGCCCATAAATAGGGAGACGTGGCTCCTGAGGTGGAGAACCTTCAAGCACACCTGGAACCATCTACCATGACTGCGGGGAATTCACGGGTGGGCTCAGGAGGATGGTGTAGATGGCCCTGGCTGCCAGCCCGTTTGGACATGAACCCACAGGAGCTTAAGGGGAGACATAAAATTGAATTGATGAGAGAGGGCTGTCAGAAAGAACAGCAGGAGACACTCCACTCCTGATTACTCTTGTGGGAGTAACGATGGAGCGGATCCTCTGAGTTCATCCCAGAAGTCCTTGTATGCCCAGCCCTCCACCAGGTGGGATGGCAAACTGTTTTGGTAAAGGACCACCCAGTGTCCAGCAGTCTGGGGGTTCTAGAGAGAGTTGTAGGGCTGGTGGTGTGAATTCTGGCTGTGATTCCCGCTGCTCAGCAACCTGGTTCCTGTCTGTTTTTGGAAATGATTGTCTAGTCCTCTCATTATTGCTGTTAGTCACTCAATATCCTTCTAATAAAGTAATTTTCTCTCTGTGTTAAGCAGAGTGACTTTCTGGCCGTGGCAGCCAGAGCCTGGACTGGCTCACATGCCATCATCTGTCGCTTACTCAACAAGCATTTGCTGAGCACTTGACATGGGCTAGTGCTACAGGAGGCATCCGGATACAGATGAGGAACACACACTCTCCCTCACTAAGCTCACGTGGAGAGGGGGATGGACAGTGGATGTCAGGCCATGCAATATACAAGGAGGCTTCAGCAGGGGCAGAGAGGGTCAGTGGAGGTCTTTGGGGGTGTGTGGTGAGGGCAAGCCTTTCTAGGAGTTGGTTTATGAGCTAAAACCCAAAACCCAGGAGGGAGCCAGCTTGGGAGGACCTGGGAGAGGATTTCAGGTTGAGAGATGAGGTGAGTCAAAGGCTCTTCTGAGTCTGGTACATGGAGTCTGGTGCTCTGGAGAAGCATGAGGGTGGCTGGTGAGGCCACAAACCACACAGGAGACAGCGGTTGTAGGAACCGCAGCCCTGGTTAAAGAAAATGGAGACTTGAGTCAGGTTGGTCATGGACATGGAGAAGGGAGGACAGGTTTGGACTTACTTAGGGGGTAGGGTCCATAAGACATGGTGAAGACTTAGACATATGTTAAGAAGCCAGATAATCTTTGATGCCTTTCACTGAGATGGTGTGCCACTGGCTTATTTTCAAAAGCGAGGTCATCAACAACTCTGCCAGGTGCATTTAATTTGGGATGCCCCTTGACCTTTCTGGAGGTGGTACCAGAGAGGTAACTAAAGTCCAGGCAGGGGCTGGCTTGGGAACAGAATGTCTTTTAAGCTGTGAGTCCAGAGAGACGGCCTGGTCTTCGAGTGTAGGTGAGGAAGGGAGTGGGGTTAGAAGAGGCCTCTTGGCGCATGGGCAGCTGGGGCCGAACAGATGGAACAGGCCCAGCCCAGGAGGCTGATGAAGAGCATCTGGAACAAGATGAAGGGGCCGAGGAGGGAAAGGGGTCATGGGAAGCACGAAAGCAAACTATTTCAAGGACACGGAGTGCTCAACTGTGTTGAATCCTGCCGAGACCAGGCCATGGAGGTCTAGAGAAGACCTGTGTGGATGCTGACGTGTGCTGTAGAGGTTCTCACCTGCTGTAAAATGAAACCCCGTCTCAAACTGGCTTGGATCTTAGCGACATTTTTTTTTAACCTCAGCTGCACTGGGAAATCTGGAGCCTGGGCTGTGGGAGCGGTCAGTCAGGTGGCTGGAGAATGCTGTCGTTTCATCATGGTCCTCTATCTTCAGGTGGGGCTCTATGCTCCATGCTGCTTCCAAGATGCTTTTATTGGGTCATGGCACCATTGAAGGGAAAAGCAGTTCCGGTCTTTCTGTGGCTCTCTCAGGAGTGAGACAGTGTCTCCCCACAGTCCCCAGCAGACGCCCCCAGGTTACTCCCCTTTCCCAAGCCAGTCACTGGCAGGATGACTGGGGGACCAAGAAACCCTCCTCCCTTCAGGCCTGGAACCCTGAGGATCAGTGGGACTCTGGTCAGGAGGATGTGGGCCAATTGGATCCTTGAGCATACCCATCACTGCGTGGGTTTGTGTGTGTCTCCATGGCACACGATGGTACATGCCATTTAAGACACTGTGTAGTTCATCCAGTGGCATAAGATTTACTCTTTTCTCATGAATTCTTTCAAAAATTTCCAAAGAGAACACAGAACAGCAAAGACAAAGCTTTGTGGCTTTGGTTGAAGGGAAGCACTGGCGCTAACGGGACTTCCTAACATTTAGTTGATGGTGGTTCCCTCACCTGGGTCCCGGAAAACCCATGACTGTTAACCCAGCCCCCTCAGCGAGGTGCCCTTTGGCAGTGTGCCTTGATTTGGATGTCGGTGGTCAGTGTCAGGGCCCCAGCTTGCACCTAATCTCTCCCGCCCACCCAACTTTCTGGCTGCCTTCGCGGACTTCTGGGCCAAATTTAATGCTTGGGACCTATGACAAGGTTTTGGAAAACAGTATAATGGTTGAGTATTAGTTTAGTGCAAAAGACTTCAGACATTTTTTGATCTTCATTTTTCTGTAGTTAGTGGGATAATAGAGGGCTTGGCCTTATTTATATGCAATAAAGAGTTTGTTGAATTTCCTATTTCATCAAGGGAATAAAAGCTACTCAGGATAAGACACAACTTCAGGATATCAAAACCAAATATTAACCACTTCCAGAAATAAAAACTTAGGCATATTATACACTAGTCAGCCTTAAGGCCCCAAAGTTAGAAATATCCTAATGCTATTCTATTCTATTCTGTTCTATTCTATTCTATTCTTCTTAGAATACATTCAGAAAACTGTTTTCTTCTGTGGATTGCCCTGGGAAAGGCGTGAGCTGAGGACCAGGTCTGTTTAGCATCAAGCTCTAACCAACAGGCCAAACAGCTTTGATTCGTAAAGTAAACGTCTGAAGGGGATTTATGTGAGTGTCTCTGAAGTCTCTGCCACAGATGAATCACACAGGGATGGTCTTTCCACCGACCATCAGAATGTAACACATCTATGGGCTCCAACCCTCGTCTGGGTTTGAGTTTCAAGATAAAACCTATTTTCCCTTAAAGGACACTCGTGTGCAGGTCCTCATTGGTTCGCTGATTGTCCCCCAAAGAGCTCCCTGGGATGGAAATGCGTCTTCCATGCAGGGTCTGGGCTCTTGTCCCCTTAGCCATCTGATGTGGCTTTCTCAGGCCTTTTAAGGAAACACAGTCAGCCTCTGGAAGCATTTCAGGCGCCGCATTCCCGATTGCACACATGGAACCCATTGCCTGCCATCAGCAGGAGAGCGTCTGCCAGCGTGGCAGGGAGGAGCTAAAAATAGCTTCACTGACCGCCCCAGCCCCCATCCATCGGCATGAAAATACAGGACCCGTGTCTCGGGTCTCCCTGGGACCCCAAGTCCCTCATTCATTCAGCAGAAGTCGCTTCTCAATCTGACCCCAAAATAATTTTTTTTTAAAGATTTTATTTATTTATCTGACAGAGAGAGATCACAGTAGGAGAGAGGAAGGGAAGAGATCACAGAGAGAGGAAGGGAAGCAGGCCCCCCGCTGAGCAGAGAGCCCGATGTGGGACTCGATCCCAGGACCCTGAGATCATGACCCGAGCCGAAGGCAGCGGCCCAACCCACTGAGCCACCCAGGCGCCCCCCAAAATAATTTTTGATTTTCAGGGAGGAGTTGCACTAGCATGGAGCCCCTCAGACCCGCGTGTCTTGTAGCCACCCTGACTGCAAACAGTGACACCTTCTTGGCACCTGGGCCCTGCCCGAGGACCCCACCTTTCTCATGAGAGAGTTTCCAGGTGGACAGAGAAGAACAGGCTGAAGAAATGCATTTGCTGCCAGCAGCCACAGTGACCCATCTCAGAGACCACCCTTGGGCTCAGCCCCAGGGTCTGGAGCTCACTCGCTTGCTTTCAGTATGGTCACAGATGGTCACAGCCCTCTGCCTCGGCAGGTTCACAGACAAGTAAGGCCAGAGGAGAGACTGCCAGGACTTGAGGCCAATGTGGGGATATGTCTGTCTATAGGCATTCAGGTTTGATGGCATGAGCACACTGCTGCCAAAGAAATGTCCTCTAGGCAAGGCTGGGCCTTGGGCCACCAGTTTGCAATTTCTGGTTTGGAGACACTGAGTTAAAATTCAATATTTGCTGCATCTGGTCTGTTTTATATGGATTGTGCAAAACTTTGCAGCTTTGGCCTGGAAATGGAGTCCTCTTGACCTCCAGGTCCCCTCATGTGACCCCAGTGGAAGGATGGGACACAGGGTAAGGCCGGGAGGTCTTTGCCCTGTACCCGACTCAGGCAGTTGCTAAAGTTCTCTGAGGGTTCAGCTGTGCTGCCTTCATAAAGAATAAATAGAGTGTGACCTAGATGTGTGGGCATTCAGGGCCATGAGGAAGGAGAAGGCCACATGCAGCATGAGCCAAATATTGAAGCCATTTTCATAAACCGAGGTCTCAGAGGAAGAAGTTTCTGGAAATGAAGCCACAGACCAGATCTCCAGTCTCGACCTGGCCTTGGGGTTTGGCTTACTTCGGTCACCCTCACATCTGGTATTTATAAAATCTGAGCAGATCTAGGGATAGTCATGTGAGTGTGTGCTGGTGGGGTCCATGTGAGTTTTAACTCACTATTTCAGTGCGTGTCGGCTCTCAATGGGTGTCCTCTGTGAGGGTCGCTTGCTGGACTCGGCATGCATCGACAGTGCTGGGTATAACAAGACTTTATCTGTCCCATCTAGTCAAGGAGGCAGAGGTGCCTCCTGCTGCATACAGGTCGGCTGTGCTCTGGGCGGAGCTGTGATAGAGGCATGCCCAAGACCCCGAGCCCCTGAGAGCCAGGCCTGGGGAAAGTCAGTGGGATGGGAAGATAGAAAATCTCTGACTTGCTCTTTGTTTTCCCCGCATAACAGTATTCATTATTTTATCACCACATCCAGTGCTTCATGCAATCCGTGCCCTCTATAATACCCACCACCTGGTACCCCAATCTCCCACCCCCCGCCACTTCAAAACCCTCAAATGAGAGACTGTGGACTCTGACTTGCTCTTAAATAGCATTTCAGAGACAGCTGCACCAATGAGTGAACACAGGTGGTATTTGTTCCAATGGAGGGGAGACTAGGGAAGAGAGAAGAGCCTCTGAGTCATCCCGGGGGGCACCAGGGAGACATGACAGTGGGGCTGTCAGCTCCGTGTGGCCATGAAGGACGAGGTGTCTCTCTGCTCCATGTGCACCTGGGCGCCAGGCACTACTTGTCGGCTTTAGAAGGACATCAATTAAAAATTTGAGTGTGCAAATGGCACGATTACATTTCATTGTAGCAGGACAGTCTACTTCCCGTTTGCTGTCCTCACGAACTGCTTGGTTTCCATCAAGGGGAGCAGGGAGGCAGGAAAGGAGGCTGTTAGCGGTCTAGTTAGAGAGGACAAAGACCCTCACAGGGCTGTGCTCCAGGGAGGGGTGGAGGAGATGCAGGGTCAGAGCAAGAGGACTGGTGGCTGGCTGGATAGGGCTGCAAGGACAGGGGTGAGCCCCTGGAGGCTTCCAGGCGTTGCAGAATGCGGTTCGAGGTGAAGCCATTCCTTGAGACAGGAAACATGGGATGAGTTAGGGACCAGTCAGGAAAGTGAGCAATCCTGATTTTGAGGTTCTTCTGGTGTGTATGCTTGTAAGTAAGCAGTTAGCTTCGCAAGTGTAGCCAAGGAGGGCAGTCAATGGGATGACAGATGGAGGAGAATCTCTGTACTGTTGAAGCCTGGAATCCCAATGGTCTTGTTCAGAGGGACATGCAGCGAGCAAAAGGAAGCAAGGCAGGAGCTAGGGAGCTGGGCAGGTAAGAATAGACCCCAGGGTGGAATCTTCACTGGGGTTCACGGGGAACGGGAGATGGGAAGCAGGAGACGGGAGATGCTTTTGCAAGTGAAGGGTGAATGAGGACAGAATGCCAAAGGGAGAAAATATTAATTGCTGCATGCTGAACAGACTGCCATGGTGTTTCTTTCTTTTCTTTTTTTTTTTTTTTGAAGATTTTATTTATTTTATTTGACAGACAGAGATTACAAGTAGGCAGAGAGGCAGGCAGAGAGAGAGGAAGGGAAGCAGGCTCCCTGCTGAGCAGAAAGCCCAATGCGGGGCTCGATCCCAGGACCCTGGGATCATGACCTGAGCCGAAGGCAGAGGCTTTAACTCAGTGAACCATCCAGGGGCCCCGCCATGGTGTTTCTTGTTACTGATCATGGTTCTGCAGTATAATTTTCACACACTCATGATCTTTCATGCCTGTGCACAACCCATGATTACAACATCTCGTTTTTCAAATACCCACATTGTTTCGACTTCTTCACTATTAAAAATAATGCAGTGGTAAGTAACCTCATGCATAGATCTTAACACAGCTTTTTGTTCCTGCAGAATAAATAGTAAGAAAGGGAATATATGGTCAGGTCTGTTCTCATTCTTGTGTCCTGGTGCGCATCAATAAACTGCCCATACGAAAAGTGACACCGATTTCTATTCCTACTAATGGGCTTTGAAATATTCCATCTGTCTGATAGGAAAGATGTTGATTTTATTAAATCTTTGCCCTTTCAATATACGAGAATTTATGTGGCATTATTTTCATTTTTAAATCATCAGAGAGGTTAACAATTTAAACCAACAGAATTCATTCTAAACCGTTGTAAAAAGTCTAACAGTACAGATGCAAAGGATTTTTCAGGCCAGAAACTGTGCTCCGTGCCCGGGACCCCGCACATCACATTCTCCCCACAAAAGTTCAAGCTCTCCATTTTGTAGACAGGGTGACAAATCTCAGAGAGGTTTTGTAATCACCCTGGCTCACACAGCTGCTATGTGGACACAAACTGGCTTTTGGATTCAATGCAGTCTGAGAGGCCATCTTGCTTGCTGCACTATTTTTCTTTGGGCTTATTTATTCTGTTTTAAATCTTCCTTCACTTATTGAATGACTTTCACTAATTGCACATTTCTAATGTAGTCACCATTTTCCTTATATTTTGTGGCTTTTATTTATTTAAAAGCCACAAAATATAAGGAAAATGGTGACTACATTAGAAATGTGCAATTAGTGAAAGTCATTTGTGGCTTTGAATATTTATGAACTCACATCTACTGTATTTTTTTTCCCCTTACACACCTTATCTCTGCCGCCATGTGTGTAAATGTCATTCTTTCTCTGCCTGTTAGAACACCGTATATCACATGCCATCCGGGCACCTGCCCAGGCCCCGGGGTCTTCTCTGGCAAGCGCCCCATGGCCCCACCTCCTCATGTCAGAAGTCACGTCTTACTCAAGGAACCACAGCAAGGTCCAGAGTCCCCGGGGCCAGCTGTTGATTGCAGAAGCAAGGTGAGTTTCTATTGTCATGTCAGACAGGCAAGTGTTTAAGAGGAGTTGGCTTGGAGTTGTCAGGCTGTGGCTCAGATAACATGGGTACCACCAGCTGAAATGGAGAGGTAGCTTGCCAAGGTTCAGTGGCCAGAGAAACCCCAGGTGTTGTGAACAGAGATCTCAGGTTTCATAACATCTCAGGTCATCCTTGGGCCCAAGAGCCACTGGGCCATCCTCAGCGCTCCGTGACCTACTAGTGGAGAAAAAGCAAGGTCTCTGAAAATGGGGGACTGGTAGCAGTAACACCACGGTACAAGACCTTGCCTTGTTCCTGGAAGGATGCCCAGACCATGTGCCAGGGTATGGGCACATCTCTGGGGATGTGGGGGTTATGTGCCAAGATCCTGCTGAGGGTGAATTTGCCAAAGCTATGATGCTTCCAGCTCCCAGTCTTTGCTGTAGTAAGGCAGGAAACCAAGTATCTGATTTGGTACCATCTTGAGAACAGGACTTGGTCTCCCCACCAAGCTAGAGGTTGGATGGGTTGTGTGGACCATTGTAGGACTCTTTGTATCTTCTTCTAGAAAAACATTGGAATTAGAGTTCCTATCTTTTTGCATTACCATCTCTCCATCATTTCCAGCTTTCTTCCATAATCATTAAATTATTTTTTATTTTATTCCTCTTGAATCATTTTAAAGCTCTATTTTTGTATCCTTTAATTCTTTTTAATGGCATCTTCATTGTTCATAACCTCAGGGGATGCTACTTCATTTTGCCTTTCTAAATTTAAAAACATTTTCAGTTGTTTATTTTTTTCAGTGCTTTGAAAATTAATTCTGTAAACTTCAGGACTTGTATCTTTTAAATTTATTTTTACTGCTATTAGCTTATTTTCTTTAAAGACGTTTTAGTTTATCATAAGACACACACTTGGAACAGCCCATGGGGACCAGCTGTGAGACCCCTATGCAACTCTTTGATCCAGCATGGACAGCACTTCTGAAACTCCGTGAGGGGCCAGTGACAAGCCTCAACTGGACACTGTCACAGCAGAGTTCCTGTGGATTTTGGAACCTAGCCCCATCCCCTTGAGCACACAAGGACGACTCTTCTGGAGATAGCTTCTGTCATGCCAATGAGCATAAGCTGGTCATGCCATGTAGGTTGCCAGCCACGAGCCAGGTGGTTCCCTGCCAACCTGCCATGGAAGCAGGTGCACCCAGCATCACTCCCTCAGTCATTGGAAGATCCAGGCTGGTATGGGCAATGTCTGTAGACATAGGCAGCATGAGCTAGTAGCTGGCAATCCTACTTCCCTCACAATGCCACCCCTTCTTCAACTCACACTTGTGGCAGTTACAGAGGAGAAGAAAAATGGAGCACTACATATATATATATATATATATATATATATAAACATATATTATATATAATTACATTATATACCTCAACCAACTCAGTTCAATTATTACAAATACCATATACATATATGCGTATATTATATATCTACAAAGTGTGTCAATGCCATGTGACAGTGGACTGATGGTGTGTTAAGCTCTTACTCAGGGTAACCTAAAGGAAGGCAGAGAAGCAAAAACCTTCTAGGCAGATCTTTGACAATCATCTTGTCTACTTGGTGTGAAGTAACCTTAACTGGGAGGAAAATAATAACCAAGAGCACAGGTGCTCACACTGACTGCTTTTGTGGCAACTAGGGGTGAAGAAATGGTGAGAGATGAGGAGCCGTACTGATGAATGGACCATGGCGTGAAAGTCAAGAACCCAAAATGAGCATTCTGGAGGATTAGAGACAAAGAGATTTGGGGTAAAAGGCTGGTCCTTTTGAAATGAGCCCAGAAGCTGAGAACATTCAACTCCCTTGAAAGTCCTCCTAAAAAACCCACTGCAGGGGCTGCTCTCAGTCATCAGGCAGATGGGATGACTCACCCTGGGGATCTTTGTTAGCTTCTTTCTTCCAATGATAAATGTCTAAAAACATTCAAATGGCCCTGGAACTGATGATCAAGCCTATGTATGGGATCCATGATATGGACTCTGTTTTATCAAGGCGAGCCTGGCCATTGCCATTGTGTGGTTTACTTGCTAGCAAATTTTTCAAACTTTATCTCCTGATATGGTATCTTAAGGGACAAACCAAAACTCCATGTGGTGGGTTGATAACGTTGGACCCATTCCACCCACAAAGGAACAGTGATCTGTCCTTCTTGAAACAGACACTTTGATTTTGGGTTTGGCTTTCCTGTTGACTGTGCTCTTTGCCAGCTCCACCATCCATGGGCTTACTGAATGCCTTATTCACTGCCACAGCATTGTCTCTGAAGGGAATCACTTCATAACAAATTAATTTCATTGGCTTTAGCATGTACCCCATGGCCCCCAAACAACTGACCTTATAGAAGGAATCGTGAATCAGTTAGGATAGGTTAAGTTATGGTGAAGTAATTAAAAAAAAAAAAAAAAACCAACACAACAATGGGTTATCTCCCATTCACATTTCAGGTTCAATCCAGCCTGAGGATGAAGCCTTCATCCTCGCTCATGTTTCCACAGTTACCAAGGTAGAAAAAAAAAAAAAAAAGATAGGGTAACGCATACCCTGATGGGCATTATCACTTTCTCTCATATATCATTGGTCACATCAGGGTACAAGGCAAACTTAAATTCCAGGGAAGGAGGAAGGACTTTCCTACTAGCTTTCAGGAAGGAGAGGAGAATCAGAGTATAAGTAATCATCCTCATGATTAACATAAATGTTTTACTGAAAACACAGATCTGTGCCAGCCAGGGAATAACACCACGGGATGTTATGGTGTTCTCCTACAGGCTGTCCTTATCCTCTTAGCCAGAGACCAGTGTATGGTGCTGTTTCTTTCATAACTAATATATATGGGTATAAGAACAATTAAATGGAAGAGGATGTGTAATATTCCATAAGTATCCCTGATAAACTGATTGTATTTTTTTCTTCGTGTCGTCATGATGGTATTATCTTCTGTGTTAGAGATTGTAGTGCCCTAGAAAGGATTGTTTCCTCCATCTACTCAGTGGGATTAATGCTACTACTTGGCCATTCAGGGTTCCTCATGCTGTAGAGCTAACTGGCAAGGAAGTGGATTATAGTGCCTAAAATGGTTGATCCTGACCCTCCAAGGTGAAAAAGTTATTTGCTACGAATTGGGTGGAGGGGAATAGGGATGAGGACTCTGGGGTTCCCTGCTGTGCCTCTGTGGACCACCAAGACACTGGCTAGGGTTAATTGAAAATGGTTGCCATTCCATAGAGGCAGGACCACCAAGGGCTCAGACTCCTTGCCACAAAGAGTCGGCCTCCTCTCTGGCTAAGAATCTCAACCCATTCAGTTCAGTTATCACAAATGTACCACACAAATGCAAGATGTTCATATTAGGGAAGCTCCGTGTGTGTCCAAAGGGGGTATAAGGGAGTTCTATTCAGTACTTTCTGTTAGGTACTTCCACAAACCTAAAAGTGCATTAAAAAAGAAAGTCTACTTCCCCATATCAGGGAGATCATATGATGAGGAAGTGGAGATGGAACATGGGGGGTTAGGGGGTAGGAGAAGAATAAATGAAACAAGATGTGATTGGGAGGGAGACAAGCCATAAGTGACTCTTAATCTCACAAAACAAACTGAGGGTTGCTGGGGGGAGGGGGTTTGGGAGAAGGGGGGTGGGGTTATGGACATTGGGGAGGGTATGTGCTATGGTGAGTGCTGTGAAGTGTGTAAACCTGGTGATTCACAGACCTGTACCCCTGGGGATAAAAATATATGTTTATAAAAAATAAAAAATTTTAAAAAAAATAAAAAATTAAAAAAAGAAAGTCTACTAATTTAAAAAACATAAAAGATGAATTAAAAAACAAATAGGAAGGGGCACCTGGGTGGCTCAGTGGGTTAAGCCTCTGCCTTCAGCTCAGGTCATGATCTCAGGATCCTGGAATTGAGCCCCGGATCAGGCTCTCTGCTCAGTGGGGAGCCTGCTTCCCCCTCTCAGCCTGCCTCTCTGCCTACTTGTGATTTCTCGATCTCTCTGTCAAATAAATAAATAAATAAATAAATCTTAAAAACAAAACAAAACAAAACAACCCAAATAGGAAAAGATTAACTGGTAGAGAGCACCTGTTAAAAGGCATGGGAACCTTGGGTAGCCGAAGGGTTTGAGACCTGGACAGTTGCCATTTTTTGGCTGCCCAGCCTTCTCTGCTCTTCCATATGGCATGCCTCTCACTTTGCTGTTGGAATGGCAGATCTGGTGCCTGTCTCCCTCCACAGTAGCCAAAGGGGCAAGAATGTTTTACTGTCCTGGTTTGGCCAGTGGATGGCTGCTTTCTGATCACAAGGCATCGCAGAGCTGCCCCCCTCTCTTCCCTGTAGGTTAGGTGTGGCCAGGTAACTTGCTTTGACCAACGGTAATGTGGGTGGAATTGGCACACCATGCATGGAGAGAGAAGTTTGAAGATGACATCATGGCTCACACTTCCCTTTCCTGCTTCTACAATCCAGGAAGTGAATAACATGTGCGTCTCTATCACTTAGTTCCTGAGAATGAGGGCAAGCAAGGCTCCCTGGGGGAGACACACAGCACAAGTGAGAAACACAGTAGGGGTGGCAGTAAGCGAGCTGTGTTGGAAGCATCAGCTGCTACTTAACCCTACCCAGGGCAATACACACTTGAGAAAATCTCTGAGTGATAAAGGATTGAAACATAACCCTGAAGGATCCAGGGGGAGAGCCATATTCCCATCATACATTCAGATGTGTGAAAAATATATATATATTTAAAGGCAGGCAGGAAGAACCCATCATAGTGGTACCCCCAGCTATGGCAGAGTGAGTGATTTTTGCTTCTTCTCCACATGTTTCTGTTACCAGATTCTCTTTTCATTTTTATATTTTAATATTTTATTAATCATAGTTTGTGTTGCATTTATTTTGACTTTTTAAAACATTGCATTAAAATATTGCCTTATTTACTTGATTGCTGAGGTTTTCGGTGCTCCCTTAAATTTTGTGACCATGGGGAGTGACTCCCGTGACTCACCTTGATCTCACTCTCCCCTCTGCCCATTGCCAGTGTGCGCTCTCAGCCTACGCTTATTCTTGGTGGCAGAGCCCAAGACTGCTTCACTTACCATCAGGTAAACACCACCCGGTACAACCCTTGGACATTGTAGGAACTCAATGACTCTTTGTTGATAAATGAACATATAATTTAATAATAGTAATAATAATAACAACAATAACACAGCTTTCACAGGGTGGAGATGAAGAGGGTGATGGGGACAGAGTGAGCATCGAGCCACTTTTTCCTCGACGTTTTTTAGCTATGTTCACCTAGACCTCTTCCCCTGGGGGAGTCTTTTCCCAGCCTTCCTGGACCAGTTTTGACCAGGGCAGGAGATATGTCAGCATCCTTGGCTCCTCACCTGTCAGGGTCCTGAGTTATTCTTCTGTCTGGTATCTAATTCCTACTTCCCTAACCTCTAGTGAGCCCCAAGTGGTATAACCGAGTCCCTCCCTATGCCCTGCCCGATGCTGCTATTCACTCTGAGTCCAGAGCTCAGCTCCAACCACAGTCTCCTGGCTAAGGTCTGGCTTCCTGCTTGACTTCTGCAGGATCCAGGAGCACAGGATATTGGTTCCTCTGCTCCAGTCGTTGTCTGCAGATTACCTGAGCCAAGTGGACAAGCAGCACGAGCTTCCTCTGTTTGGGATGCAAGCTGATCCACTTGTGAATCCATTTGATTTCGGGTAGCCTCATCTGCTTCAGTATGTTTGAATGTGCCCCTCCCATCTGGACAGGGGTTCCTAATATACATGGAATGTTCTTCATAAACTGTATTGTTCAGTATAGGTTTTTCTTTTAAGCCTTCAGTGAATATTTCCTTTTGCTATGATAGAACATGATTATCAAAAGGTGTTATGAATATTACTGTTAAAGCTGGAAGCTACTTTACATTTCTGTGATTTCATCTTAGTTCAGCATGGTCTCACTGCTCCCTACTTTTAAATTACTTTTTATCTTAAGTTTGATAATTTCATTATTGTGAATACAGTCAAATTAATGTTATTCTGAAGCATTTACACATTATATAAGGTTTTTTTTTTTTTTTTTTGTTTTGTAACTACAAGGAGATCAGTTGGAGATTGTGATATAATGGCATAATGGCAGAAAACTCTGATGCCATGACAGATGTTAAACTTAAGATCAAAGGCAATGCCCAGTCATTTGTGGTGGTTGGTCTTATATGAATTAGCCATGATTCATATAAAGGAAAACATCTGTTACTGTGTTAGTCATGGAAAAGCCTATGGTCTAGCCTGGCTTTGGAGTTGGCAATTTCATATACATTGCTTCACTTAACGTGCTTCACTTCACTTAACTTCACTTAACAACAGTAGGTACAATAGTGGAGAAGAGGCCGTGATGAACAAGGTACCGAGTGGAAGAAGGAACAATGAACCTATTTCACAGATGAGTAAATTAAGCTCTGAGGCTTGGAGTGGCTAAGTCAAGATCACACAGTTGACAGGAGTGCTGGCTTTTTGCCTGTGATCCTGTTTCACATTTCACAGCCTCTTACCCCGACCAGCTGCTCTGTGTGTTTGAGCTCTGTGTTGATCAATTTTTTGGGGATTGCTAGCATGTGTGACTGTCCATACATGAGAGGTATCATTTCAATGAGATTGGCTCACTCCTCTCTTTGGATGAGCTGTCATAAAGGTGCCAGGGTCCTTTCATTAATATGAATTGGGTTGTCAAGTATGAAACTTGTTCTATTAAAATAAAACATGATTAACTTTGTTTTGGGGATTAGTACTGTTAATGTTTTCAGCTATATGAATTGCTCTTAACTTCCAAACTGTCCATATATAGTAGGTGTGTTTTTAAGGAAGATACTACAACTATAACTTTGAGGTTTGAGGTTTGAGGCGTTCCTTAGCTGGTTGAAGATATTGAGATGGGGCCATGAAAGGTGTGCTCAGAAGATGTCAAGATTGCCCCAAGTATGCAGCGATAGAGGGCATGTTTGTAGTTTTCAAGGCACATGCTCATGATCTCAGCTAAATTGATACTCATCGCAACCTGAAGAGATAGGCAGAATAGATACTGCATTCATTTCCTTGATAAGACACTTGAGGACACTCAGGGGCCAACGTTACAGAAGTCATACCCGGTTATATGACTTCTTTTTGATTGCATATGTTTTCACAATAGTAAAGAAGTTAACTATAAGGTTTTGCAAGGTAGCTCGTATGAACTCTTTCCCATCACTGCATTTCACTCAGGGAGGATCTATGGCACAGAACTAGTCTCATAGCTGCCACTACCCACAGACATCATTTCCTTCTTTCACAGGAGTTTAGCTGGGAAATGTGGTTGACTTTGTGCATCATCTGTTCCTCATCAAGTCATTTGATGAGGTTTTTATGGTCTGCTTGTGGACATGCTGGAGAACTATGGGCGGAGGTTGGTATAATGAAGTGAATTACTTAGCGGCTAATAGTGTCCAAAGGAACTGTTGACTCAGTAACCCAAAGATTTTTGGCCTTTGTGTTGCAGAACTCCATCCCCAGTTCCACACTGTTGAGTATTTTTATCCATGCTATGGACAGAACACATTATTTTCTCATTTATAGGTGGCGCAAACCAGGGAGGTTAGCCCTTGATGGAAGGGACTGGATCGGTAAAATCCACTTCGACTGGCATAAATGGAAACATTTATATTCAGGTCTGCTTACTTAAATCCCACAGATAAGCTACTTTCTAATATAAGATAAAGCAGTAATGTTTAGTAGTAGCATGTTGCAAAGATCTTAACAATTCTAGGCAGTGTTAGTACCCATTAAATCTGAATAAACTCTCATATACCCACTGAAGAGATAGTCTGATTTCAGGGTTTATAGAAATATGGTGTTTGGTAGAGGTCTGATTGGGCCACACTCGAGGAATTGCCACTCTGGAAGGGGCCCACTGGTAAACTGTAGCATGTGTGGGACAGTGTGCTCAGAGTGTGGCGGTGATAGCAGTCCCTGTCCTGGGAGGATGGTTGAAGGACCCAGAGATCTTCTATGTGGCAAAGAGGAAATGTGGAGGTAAGACGTCATCGGTCATTTCTTGAATATATATGAAAAGCTTTCTATAAGAGAAAAGACATTCCTGTTGTTTTTAGCTCTAAGGTTTAAAACCAAATGGGTAAATACCTAGTAATGCAACTGCTGGGTCATAGCGTAGCTCTACTTTCAACATTTTGAGGAAATTGCATACTATTTTCTAAAATGGCTATACCAGTTTGCATTCCCATGAACAGTTTATCCCAAGGATACAAACACAGTGATTCAAAGGGGCCCATACACCCCAATGTTTATAGCAGCAGTGTCCACAATAGCCAATCTATGGAAAGAGCCCAGATGTCCATCAACAGATGAATGGATAAAGAAGAGGTGATAAGTGTGTGTACACACACACACACACACAAACACACACACACAAATATATATATATATTTGTTGACACGTTGCCCTGGATGTGGATGGAAGCCCTTGGTAAGTCTGTCTGGAGGCTACACCTTCTTCTGCTGTTGAATGACTTCCTTGTTCTAGTTCCTTCTGGACCAGCTTATGAGAATAAATGGACATATTTTCCTGTGGTGTGGATGAATGTGTGGACTACTCATCAGTCTAATCCACTCCTGAGGTGCATCTTGGTGATTGAAGGGAAAATCTCAGAGTCTCTAAGCTCAACTTGGGAGTTTTCTAGAGATCCAACTACCTAAAATATTGCTTCGATTCCTTTCTTTTACTTTGGAGGTATATATCTCCATACAGACTGTAGATCCAGACTTCTCAGGTTACATTCAAACCTTCAAACCAAATTTGTTTATGTTCATCTTTTCCTTCATTTAATACAAATTTACAGAAAGTCTATTATATCCTAGACATTGTTCTAAGCATTGTGAATATAACCGTGGACAAAACGAAGTTGTTATTTTCAAGTAGCTTACATTTTAGTGAAAGAAAACTAGATCAAACTTGTAAACTGTTCAGTAAAATACAGCCTCTTTTTCTTTGCACACATCCCAAAACTCTATTTCTCAATGCCCTTTAAAGCTGTGTATATCCATGTAATGGAATCCTTTCCAGTGAAAGTGAGTAAAAGTAATATGTTCCAATTGGAGGACAATGAAAACCTCCTAATGCGTATCTCCCCATGTTTTATTATCTTCTGTTTTCTCTATCTGGGGGTGATTGACAGAGCCACAAAATGGAAGGAGTGTGTATCCCTGAGTGACTGCATGGAAGGGGGCTGAACTGCCAATTTGAATACCCCCCAAGTCTATTACGTGAGCAAGAAATAAAACTTGTATTATGTTGAGCCATTGCATATTTGAGTCTATTTGTTATTAGATCAGTGTAGCCTACCCTAAATAATAAACGGAGGTATCCAAATAAATATATAGCATATTTGAAAACGATATGTGCTCAGCAAAAAAAATATAACGGAGTAGGAGTGTTGAAAGTTATGTGTGCGTGTGTGTACATGAATGTGCATGTGTCTGCATGACTCTGGGTGTGTGTGTGTGTGCGTGTGTGCGCGTTTACATTATAAATCATGCTGAGGGAAGGCCTTTCTGGAAAGAACCCATTTGAGCAGACATCTGAAGGAAGTGACGATGTGAGCCAGTCATGAAAATATATGATGAAAGGCAGGGGTGTGGTAACGAGAGAGTATCCCAGGCAGAAGCAACCATAAATATAAAGTCTCTGAGATAGACATATGTTTTTAGTTGGGGCCCAAAGGAGCTAGCATCTTGAAATCCTCTGCCTCTTCCCAGATATCCTCATTCTAATTATGAGGATTTCTTATTTTTCTTACTGATACATCAACTTCAGCTTTAGAAATGGTGCAGTTTCACAAATGACATGTTTATCTAAAACTTAGTGTCATTATAATGCCAGAAACAGGGAGAAAGAACTTCCCTTAACAAATGATACACTTTTGCTGTTATATTTCTGCTCCTGGGCAATCATCTAGGACTGGAGCTTGCATTCTGTTTCAGCTCCTTACTAAGGCAGGAAGAGGGAGTAAAAACATCTTGGTACCATGATGTTTTTTTACCAGGTATCCTAAAGCACTGACCTCAGTAGGTGATCAGAGCCCCAGGCGATGAACAGGAATTGTCAGCTTTCCTTCTCAGGATGGAGGGATTTTGAGGACTATCATCTCACCTGTGTTTAGCCAATTCCATATCTCAGAATCAGTTACCTACAACCAACTTCTGATTTTTTTTTTTAGTATGAATATTTTGCTTATAAATAGAAGAAACCACTAAACAATAGGGGAAAAGTCAATAATTATTGAGTCGGCTTACAGAATTTGAAGACTTGACTCATAGATTAAACACTATCTGGATACCATCTATTCTTAAACATAAATTTTAAAAATAAATATTTTTCTGCTTTATTCTACATGTGCTTACTTGACCATGATGTATGCATTCACCTGGAACACGCAGTAGAAGTGGCACAGATCGTGAAGAAACCAAGTCATTGAAAAGGTTATTTGCAAAATAAGAGAGACTGAAGAAAAAAGAACAAGGTAGAGGCAACAACCAAGTTTCAAGGCATACATAGAAGAGAAGAAAGGGAAATATTTATGCTAATTAAATTAAAAATGCACAAAACCTTGCTCACCACTTTCTTTGCATTTCCCAAGATGATTATTAGCAGCATTGCACATGGGATAATGGCACAGGGTTTTGAGTCCAATCAACTATTGTTCCAATACCAAATTTACCACTTATGACCTGGGCATCCTCAGGTAAATTGTTTAGCTTAATGGGGTTGTTTTCAGGATTCAAAAATATAATGATTATAAAATATGTGCCAAATACTTGGAATTTGTAAACTCCAGTAATTAATATATTTAGTTGCAATATATTTTAAAATCAATATCCCCATCCAATTAACCCTCACAGGGTGTCTGTCTCTTAACATAGGATAACTGTTCCTATTTTTCAAAAATATTTTATTTATTTATTTGACAGACAGTGATCACAAGTAGGCAGAGAGGCAGTCAGCGAGAGAGTTGGGAAGCAGGCTCCCCGCTGAGCAGAGAGCCTGATATGGGGCTTAATCCCAGGACCCTGAGATCATGATCTGATCTGATGGTGGAGGCTTAACCCACTGAGCCACCCAGGCGCCCTGAACTGTCCCTATTCTTAAGGGCTCTGTTATTTCTTGGGAGCTTTAGGAAGTGAAGAGAAAATGAGACCAGGGAACAGACTTATCATTTTCCTTGTTCTGAGCCTGATACACAGTGAGACTCACCAGATGCCATGTATATTTCATCTTTCTTGCAGGTACTGGGTCCAGTCCATGAATTCTGGCCAAGGAGATGGGATATATGTTCTATCTTGTTGGGACAGTAAAAAAGCCATACTCTTCAATCTCTCTATGATGAATCTGGCCCCATGTTCTCAGTGATATAGCTACAAAATTGTGGTGGCATCATTAGCTTGGGTCCTTGAGTGTGGAAAGAGGTCACTCACTGCTCACCATATAGGACAGATAATATGAGTCAAAACTAACTTTTTGGTGTATGAAGCTCTTGCGATTTTGATCTTGGTTACTACACATGACCTAGACCTCCACAGTCACCACCGTCCCACTAACACACCATTTAAGAAATGATAAAGACCAGCTGATATCTTACACTGAAAGAACCTACATTTCTACAAATTGCTAGAATTGACAAGAATCTCACTACAGATATTATTTCTGCTACAACAGTGTCATTCTATGCAGGAAGAGAAATGACCAATTCCCTCTCTTTCTTTTTTAAATTTAATTTTATTTTTTTCAGTGTTCCAAGATTCATTGTTTATGCATCACACCCAGTGCTCTATGCAATGCATGCCCTCCATAATACTCACCACCAGGCTCACCCATTCCCCTACCCCCTCCCGTCTAAAACCCTCAGTTTATTTCTTGGGTCCACAGACTCTCATGCTTCGTCTCTTTCTCCAATTTTGCCCAACTCACTTTTCCTTTCCTTCTCCTAATGTCCTCCATGCAATTCCATCTCTTTCCCCCCAGCACCTGGCACTGTGTTTAGCATCTACTAAACATCACAGATGGTCATCACCTGTTCTTTATGTTGGTCACTGCCTAGTAGGACGCATGAACTAGAATAGGACTTAGTGGCCTCTATTGTAATTCACATTTTCATTTTCTTAAATAATTCTTCTGAAGTTGTAATTGACATTATGACCATAGGAAAAACATCTGATTGACTTGATAATTTTTAGGTTAAAATTTTTGATGTATTCATTTTATTTCTCCAATAACATAAGTCAGTTATGTTATTTCTCCAATAACATAAGTCAGTTAAGAAGCAGTCATCACATGCTTCTATGAAAAATGTAAAAACAGAATTAGGTTGTTGTTGTTGTTTTTTAAAGATTTTGTTTATTTATTTGACAGACAGATCACAAGTAGGCAGAGAAGCAGGAAGAAAGGCAGGCGGTGGGGGGCGGCGGGGGGGGGGTGAAGCAGGCTCCCTGCTGAGCAGAGACCCCCCCCAATGCGGGCCTCAATCCCAGGGCCTTGAGATCATGACCTGAGCTGAAGGCAGAGGCTTAACCCACTGAGCCACCCAGGTGCCCCCAGAATTGGGTTTTTAACTTTGATTCCACATAGGGGAATTAAAGGGCTTCTTGGAAGTTTACAATTAACTCACAAAATGCAGCACTGAGACCTACCAGAAGTTCTAAGAAAAGAGACAGCATTTGGAGAAATATAAAAACCACTCTGATGGTTTCATTTACTCCTTTGGTCCTCAGTTTCTCCATCTGTGAAGCTAGGATGATGTTACATTTGAAGCAACTTAGCAGCAGTGAAATCAGGTGCTAAAAACATGGACTTGGTGCCAGCCTGTCTGGTTCCCATGATAGGACAGGGTGATCGCTTCCCAGCTGCATGGGCATGTTACTTATCTTTTCTCTGATTTGGTTTTCTCATCCGTAACATAAAGTTAAGAGTCCTTATTTTGCAGAGTTGTTATGAAGTAGGTGAGTTAGGATTTCCAGTGCCTATATTTCCAGTGGCACATATCTGTGAGTATGTGTTAACTATCTCTGCTGTTGAAAAATGCTTATGGAAAATATCAATCGCCATACCTCCTTAATACCAGATGGACTTTCCATGTTTGCCCTACTTCTACTATTGTAAACTGTTATGTTTTACCAAACTCTAATTCTGATATAATTTGTTAAAATGCCTTATCAAAGAAAACTTCCCTTTTGTCTCCTTCTCAAATATAAAAATTGAAAAAATCATCAACTTAGGAGATGCTGGCCAACTTGAAACGACATGGAAGGGAGGCAGTTCTTCTAAAAAAGGAGATACTCTGAGTAAACAGTCCCCAAAGTGGTCCTGAGTGTGCTCCAGATGAGTAATGATTTATGAACAGGAAATCTGGTCGGCTGGGCTTCAGTTAAACAGTGTGGGTAGATGGAAACCAGATGTTTGACCTTCATCTCAGAGGCCCGCAGAGCAGAGCAAGCGGTGTGAAGAGGCCAGGGAAAGGAGGAGGGGGGAGGGGAGAGGCTAGCAGACGAGGAGACAACAGAGGAGGACGTGTGTAACAGGGACACAGAGAGGAGCAGGCGGATGGGACGGAGAGCAGAGCCGGCCAGGCAAGCAATAGTGGAAATAGAACTCCCTCCAAAGTCAACACACGACATATTTCATCAGCCAGAAAACCTGGTGCTTGTTTAGGATATACATTTGGTCTTAACCTATGTTCCCATGGCAACCAGATGAAAAAGTTCAGATATTTTTATTAACTTCAAGTACTTGGGATACAGAGACCATATGTATGGGAGTGTAGGTAAATACACACAATGCATTTCGAAATGTATTTCAGTGAAATAGCTCTTCTTTTCCAAGTAATCTCTGAAAGAGTCCAATTCCCTAAAAGCTGAAAATAAGACTTTTAGTGTGATTCTAGCAAAGAAAAGAAAATGTAAGTGTGTGTTCTTCCTGATTGCCAAACTGTCTAATAGAAAGGAAATCAGAGATCTCTCAGAGGGGTCAGCAAACTGTGGACCAATTTATGTCCATAGTCTGTTTTCATACAGTTTATAGGCTAAGAACTTTTTGCATTTTTAAAGGGTTGTGGGAAAAAAAGACAAAAAGGATAAGAAGATGAAACAGGATTGTGTGTAGCCCCCAAAGTCCCCAAATATTTACTATCTGGTCCTTTAGAGAAAAGTTTGCTAGTCTCTGATCTAGATCACAGTCCCATTGCTAGTGATGCCCATGTAGACAACACAGGTCTGCTTGATGGCAATCACTGCAAATGAAACAATTCTTAGAAATAATTTTACAGACCCACTGAGTGCTGGTTGGGTTAAAGTTCATTTGATCAAGTCATGCTAACCCATTGTGCCTCATCCTTCAAAATGAGCTGAGCCAACAAACAGTGCACACTGGGGCCAGGCAGGGATGGAAAGCTTCTCTGGCTGCATCACAGGGAAAGCACATGATGTTCTGGGTCTGTGCAGACTTAAGTCAGCGTCCAAGCTCAGAGCTGGCACTCACCTTTGAAACCTCATAAAGGAAAATGGCCAACGAGTGTGAAAAGTCACAGAAGAATGCATCTTGGGCTTTGGAAAGATCTGAAGAGTAAGGCACGCAGAGAGGCAGCTAGCAGATTGTGTCCTTGCGTAGATAAAAATGACACTGACCAAATAATGTAATGAACAAGAACGGTAGTAATTAAGTTCACGGCAACTAAAATTTATTGGGTGTTTATGGCATGCCAGGCATTGTGCTAAGCACTTGTCCTGAATTCTATTTAAGTCTTATAATTACCCTCTGAGGATGAAGGAACAGATTCAGTGGTAAATTAGCATTTCCAAACTCAAATAGTGTTAAGTGCCAGAGCCATAGTCTGAGAACAGATTTTTAACCTTTATTACTTCTTCAAATATAGAAAGTGTTTGAATAAAAATATAGAGGGTGCAAATGTAATTGAAAATAAATCTTTATTATCCGTATTTTCTCTCCCCTTTTCTTTGAAAAACCATGGTAATAAAACACCTTGAATAAGCAGTGAGGTGTCCCAAAGTTTCATTCAAGGTTTTATTTTCTGTGTAGTCTGAAATGTGCTGTGTTGGGCTACACTCAGAACTCTATACCCAAAGACTTTCCTTCCAAGAGACTCTAATGTTCCATTTTTCTTGCTGAAAAGTCTGTTCCTTGGTGCACAGTTCACTGTACAATATACCTTAACTTGACAATAGTTGGAAGTAAAACCCATTTTTCAACAAATGCATTTTCTTCCAGAACTATTTCCAAGTAATCTCTTATCTTGAAAGTATGCAGAGGCATGGCATGGGAAATTCAGACTGTGCTCAAGGAGAGGTAAATGTGGTTACTGGGCCGCAGCTATGAGTCAGATGCACACACAGCTTTACTCAAACAGGGAAAACAGTGGTTAGGAGGACCAGCCATGATCAATCTCTCTCTGTCTCTGGAATTTAGCTAGCAAAGTTTAAAACAAGAAATCTCCTACAAATTCTCCCCTTTGCTCTTACGTTAGTAATGTGTCTGATGCTTGCAATTCTTTTCCTTTATCTTTGTTTCCATGTAGTTCAGATATGATGTATCTTGGTGTGTTTATTCTTCTTCAGTGTTTATCCTGTTTTTCAGATTCTCTGACCTTCTTGTGTCTGTGGTCTGATGTTTTTTTTACTGTTTTGATAAATCTTTCTCTGATACTACTTCTACTTCAAATATTACTTCTGGTCCCAATTCCCTTCCTCCCACCTCTCCCTCTGGGATGTCAATTAGTTATGCTAGACTTTGAGATATCGTCTCATAGCCCTTGGGCTCTCTGTTTTATTTTCTCCCCTCCTTCCTCTCTTTGTGTTCTAGTTTGGTCATTTCCATTGGGCTACCTTTATGTTCAGTAAATCACTGGGTGGGTTGAGTCTAGTCATGAGACTGCGGAAGTTTTCTTCATACCTAATTTAATTTCCAGAATTTCCCTTTGAGTCTTTTGCAATAGCTTCTCTCCAATGAGATTCTCCATCTGTTCATGCATGTTGTTCACCTTTTCCTGTAGAGTCTTTAATATATTAATCATAGTTATTTTAAATTCTCAAATACTTTCAATTTTGAGTTATCTCTGAGTCTGGACCCATTGATTATTTTGTCTGTTGGTGGTAGATCACTTTTGTCTTGCTCGTTTTCCTACATCTCATGATTATTGATGAAATGCTAGACATCGTGCACGGAACAGAACAGTCTGGGCTCAACAGTATTCGTTCTTGGTAAATGGGCACACCTTTCCTTTTGCTAGACTTCTCAGTGGAGGTTAAATCAATCACATGAGGAGTTGAATTACAGCTTGATTTTGGTGTTGCTGAGTTACCTTCAGTGGCCCACCAGCTTCAGTGGTCCCTTGTGCTTCAAGTGGGCACTAAGGGTTTTCTCAAAATTCCCACTCTGTTTCCAGCCTTCTCTGTGAGACTAGTCCTGAGACAGGCTCTCTGTTCATGGTCTTGCCCCTCTCTAAGCTGTAGACTGTGGTTCTTTTAGCTTTGTGGGGAAGATGATGGGGAATCTTTGTTGCCCTGGTCCAGCTTCCGTCTTGGGCAGACTCTGTGTGTCTGGGTCTCTGAGATGAGGCTTTCTTTGTGGTTCTTCCCCTTCTCTTCATGGCAAACAAATTATCTTGTACCCAGCCCTTCCCCAACAGTAGGAGATAGTTAATGACATTGGCATAGAATTGTAGGCCCAGGACTCCTTGATCTTTGATCCTATGGACAGAGGGATTTTTCTTCCACTCTTTCCAGAGATCCAATGAGTCTTCACTTAAGCCCTGGGTGACAGAGGTTTTTGCCATTTCCACAGTGGCTTGAGCTTTGTTCCATATGCCAGTTTCTTCCCTCAGTTATGCATGAGCTGGGGAGACATTCTCTCAATTCCTACCCCACACTCCCCATCTCATTAGAGAGCACCTGGCAGGGGCCCAGGGAGAATCCCTTGATAGTTGCAATCTCCCTCTGTATCTGGGAATCCCAGGAGGCTCCATACTGTCACACCCCACACTCGACTTTACAAAGTTGTTGCAAAGTCCCTCTTATCTGCTTGTATGGTGTTTGGAATGTCTTCCTCATGTTTTTGTGTTCTGTTTCTCTTTTGCAGAGACCAGTTTGTCCTTGGATTTCAGGCTACTTTGTGGCCCTTTAACCTCAGCACCCTGCTTGGTTGAAGAAAAGATATGATTCTGTTACATACCACTTTTCCTTACTATTAGGGCAGATTGATAATATTTCCCCTTTTCTATATCCTAGACAGAAGCAGCACCTCATCTCTGTCAGAATTTAAATTTGGAAATTTTTATAATTGACAGGTTAGCAGTGAGAAGAAAAGACACACAAAAGAGAAGCAGAAACAGATGAGAGGCAGGAAGAAGAGCTTGATCGGGTCCCTAGAATTGCTCTGAATCCAACCAGGTCCTGAATTCTGTCTTGGCACCTATGAATCCTGCCTGGACATCACAGTTATAAATGTCTATGAGGTGCTTGTATCTTATGACCATATTTTTACTTTTGTCCACTCATTCATTTGTTCATTCATTTGGGACATCCTTATTAAGAACATCTTGATCCAAATTATCTATGGGGTACTGAGAATTCAACAGGGAACAAGCAGACACAATTCTTGTCCTCATGGAGCTTTTAGTCTAACTGAGCAAATGGGTATTAAAACAAGTAAAAAAATAAACATCTAATAAGCATTATCAAGGAAGAGTTTTTGTTGTTATGTGAGTCCTAATATAGGGTGCCGAACTAGCACAGAAGTCTCCCCAAGGATCCAGAAGCTGTGGAGACTGGAAACATACCTCTTAGATCTTCGACTACAGGGACACTATCAGACCAATGTCCTAGCTGTTGTGCTCTGATATCTACACTATGTGAACACTGAAACTATGTTTCCCCATAACTGGCAGATCAGGCAAATTTTCTTCGGATGCAATGTGGTCTACAAATCTTTTACCAGCCTCCCATCCTTCCCCATTTCTTTGACAAAAAGTCAGACCTGCTTCGTGGTCTGATGACCCTCCAGCCTTCTCTGGCCCCTCCCCTTCTCCCCTCACAGGCATTTCCCTAATAAATCTCATGTACATCCAATTCCAGCTTGGTGTCTGCTTCTTAAAGGATGTACGTGGACTAACACAAAGGCCAACACCTGAAAGTGGGGCAAGGGTGATCCAGGTGAATAAGAGGGCTTTGGGGAATGGGTAAGATAGGCAGTGGAACAGCTGGCTCAAAGGTCATGTGGGACAATGCTCACTGGGTTTTCAAAGGACTAAATGCTGCTAGACATCCATCAGAATGCCTAAAATCCAAAATTCTGGCAACACCTATACTGATAAGGACGTGGAGCAATAGGAGCTCTCATTTATTTCTAGTGGGAACAACAAGTGGTACGGCCACATTGAAAGACAGTTTACCATTTCTTATAAAACAAACATACTTTTACTATACACCCCAATAATTGCACTCTTGGTATTGACCCAGTGGAGTTGAAAATTTACATCTACACAAAAATCTGCACATAGATCCTTACAGCAGCTTTATTCTTAATTGCCAAGACTTGGGAGTAATGGACATGTCCCTCAGTAGGTGAATGATTAAATAAACCATGTAACATCCAGATAATAGAGTATTACTCAGCGCTAAAAAGAAATGAGTTATGACATGCGATGAAAAGACATGGAAAAAAATTAAATACAGATTCCTAAGTGAAAGATGCCAATTTGAAGAGGCTACATGCTGCATGATTCTAAGTCTATGACATTCTGGAAAAGGCAAAACTATAGCGACAGTAAAAATATCCATGGTTGTCAGGGCTTAGTGGGGAGGAAGGGAGGAGAAAGCAGAGCATGCAGGATTTTTAAGGTGATAAGACCATTCTGAATGACACCATAATGGTACATACAGGTCCTTACACATTTGTCCAAACCCATGGAATGTAGGGTGTCAAGTGAACCCTAGTGTACACTATGGGCTTTGGGTGATGACGATGTGTCAGTGTAGGTGCAACAAATTGTAACAAGTGTACCACTCCCGGTGGGGATATTGGGGGAGGAGGGGAGATTGTACAGGTGTGAGGCCAGGGGTTACATGGGAATTCTCTCTTCCTTGCTCTCAATTTTGCTGTGAACCTTAAACTGCTCTAAAAAATAACATTTTAAAAGAAAGACTGAGAACAATCTAGAGTGTTTGCATCTGGGAAGTGGAGTAGTGGAGAGAGATGAGCCTAGAACAGGAGCTGATGCCTTCTCCTAAGGATTTTGGCTTCTATCAAAGATAGTGGTAATCCACAAAGTAGTCCATGTTGCGAAGACATGGATTGATTTTCATTTTTAAAGATCCTTATAGACATAGACATGATGGTTAGAACAGATCGATTAGGGAACTAGGGGGAGCTGCAAGGAGACCAGTGAGGTCTCCAGTGAGGGAAGCAGTAATAGAAGTTTTTCGGCAGAGATGACGATGGGTAATGGGAGAGACAGAAAGTGCAACATTGGGGTAGTACATAGAACTGACCATATTGGGTGTGAGGAGAGGTCAAAGACATCTTCAGATTTTAGTTTTGTTTGTTTGTTTTTGTTTTTAAAATAAAGAGATAGTGAGAGATGGATTACAAGGAGGGGAAGCGAGAGAGGGAGAAACAGGATTCCTGCAGAGCAGGGAGCCCGATGCAGGGTTTGATCTCAAGACACTGGGATCATGACCTGAGCTGAAGGCAGATGCATAACGACTAAGCCACCCAGGTGCCCCCAGATTTTAGTCTTGAGCAAGAGGCTGAATGATGACCTCATCCACTGACATGCCACTACAGGATAGAGTCAGGGTTCCTTTGGGGAGTGGGCATGGAGGAGTTTTGAGCATGTTGAATCTGGGAAGCCAGCTGGACATCTATGTGGAGCTGTTAAGGACGTGGTGAGAGTTTGTGGGTCTGGAGCTCAAAGTGGACTGCAGCAGGAGATTGCAGAGTATTCAGTCCATAGAAGGTGCCTAATGCCTAAAGCCCCAGCATAGATGAGATTGCAGGAAGAGTTCAACCTGAAGAGAATGGGTTCTGGCCATCCTGAGAGACTTCGGCATTTAAGGGTAGAAGAAGATGAGCTGGAGAAAAAGAGTGCAAGGGACCTGGGAAGAGGGCATGCTGGGGACCACTAGTCTCCCTCCCGGGATGGTGGGGGAGAAATTGCCTGAGTTTTAAGGAAGTGAGGACATATTTCTGGTGAAGAAGCCTGATTTAGGTAGAGACAGCAGCAGGTAGGTAGTAGGTAGCAGAGATAGGAGCAAGCGCAGATCTGCCTGGGGAACTGCAAATTGTAGGAGCCATGGGAGAATGGGGTGCTGAGTGATGAGGGCAGAAGCTGAGGCCACTAGATGGGGGCAGGCCCTCAAGGGCACTCTGTTCCATCTGACAGCTCTGTGGACTCCTCTGAAACCTGCTGTGCCCATTTGAATATTTTAAGCAGGGACAGCATGATCCGATTTGCATGTTAATAAGCTCATGGGAGCAGCCCTGTGGTGAACTACAGGAGGGGGAGGCAGAGGTGTGGAGACCAGTCACAAAAGGAGGCTGCTGATCCAGGAGGGCAGCAAGGAGCTGGGGTTGATGCAGTCACCACGGGGCGGGTGGGCAGCAGCGTCCAGGGCCATGAGCAAAACAGCACTGTAGTTAGGTGTCTAACACCTCAGGATGTTCAAAATTTTAAATTTCCATCTTGTAAGCATTATTCTTAGAGAAACAGCTTATTAATCACCACGTGACTGGTCCCAGTCCAGACATAATTCATCAAAGTGGAAATGTCATTCCTTTAAGGATGTCGGGTAGCAGGTGTAAGTTGGTGCTACTCTAAGTCTTTTTTGGAAACCTTGCATCTATCCCCATTACATGCATTTCATATGAAGAGCTATCCAAAATTATTGAATGTTTTTCCTCCGTTGCTGGGGCCCAACATCAGCTATCTTAATACCATTATAAGTGGGTTGTCACGGAATGCAAGTTCTTTGGTGATATAAAAATTTACTATAAAATTCTGTCTTCCCAAGTAAAAGCCCCAATCAGAACTGCTAAAGCGTGGGGCACCTGGGTGGCTCAGTTGGTTAAGCATCTGCTTTCAGCTCAGGTCATGATCTCAGGGTCTTGGGATCAAGCCACATTGGGCTCCCTGAGCCATCCAGTTCCCCCTAGATAAGTCATCCTATATTACCCAATTCAATTTAAAAATTATGAAAGTGCAGTCTGATTATACCAGAAGCACAAAATGTGACCCTAATGAAGTTATTATGGCTCATGATGGAATTTGCCAAGTCAGCGTAGCACACATGTGATCACCTGCTAGCCCTCTGTGAAGAATTCTGTGAAATTTCCTTACATGACAACAAACACCATTGGATTACTCCAAACAGTAAATACCAGATTGAAAAAGATTGAGTAAAATGGAGGTGACATGAGGGGTGAGGGAGGGTTGATGGTCATCATTCTCATTTTCATTTCCACCAGGCTGTTTACAAAGGGGGGTGAAGGGAAGGACCTCCCTTGTGCACCCTCCATCTTCGATTCAGACACAGCGGGTGGGCTTTGAGCTGAAATGAGAAACTTGGAAATACCTGGTCATCACTAGAGGCTCCGCTGCTTGTCCCGAATCTGATCCAGGGTAGATGGACACTGTCCCCTCCACCTATACAACTCATAACAGCTTCAGGCTTAAGGCTGTGCTTCTTGATTTAATAACACTGGCTTTCATCAGCCAGTGGTCCCTCTCTGTCTCCAACTCCTGGTATTTCTGCTCCTCCATTTAGATGTTCATGGTTAAGTGAGACATTTCTTTCCTTCCCTCCCTCCCTTCCTAACTTCCTTCCTTCCTTCCCGTCCTCCCTCTATCCCTCCCACCCTTTCCCGAAAACATTTGAGCATGTTATGACCCCCAGTACTAGGGATACACCAGTATAAAAACAGACACAAATTTCTGTCCTCGTGGAATTTGTATTCCAGTAAGGGGAGGTGGCAATTCAATATGACTGCTAAAAGGATTAAATTTAAGTGTCTTTCTTCTCGTACCCACTGCGAAGTGTGTAAACCTGGTGATTCACAGACCTGTACCCCTGGGGATAAAAATATATGTTTATAAAAAAAATAATAATAAAAAAATAAAAAATTAAAAAAAAATTAAGTGTCTTTCAACTTGTAGTAGAAGACCTGTGTTTGAATCTTCACTTTGTTCACTTTCTGTATGATTTAAAACACTGCGGTCTCTGAGCTTTAATTTACAAAACGCCTGGGAGGATTGAGTGTTTTCTCACAAAACGTGCAGTGCTCCACAAGTTAATATATTATTATCCATGTACACATATTGAAAACTGCAGCTCTAGTAAGCTTCATGGCATTTAAATGGCGGTTTAATTGCTAAATCCTATAATCCAGTACACTGCGTGTGGGCTCCTTTGTCTTTGGGATAGACAGGAGTAACTTCCAAAACGAGGTCAAAGAACTTGGAGATGAATTTCTTGGGATCACCCCCAAACCAGTCTGTCTTTGAGAAGACCTACCATCAAGAAGTAGAGTTTCTGCCTGAGCTGTGGTCACAAGGACCTCCAGTTCTATTCATTATACTCCCTTGGGGAACATGCCAAAAATTCAGCCAAAGCCTCATGATTTCCATCATTGCTCATGCTCTCAACAAGTCAGATCATTTTGGAAGTGGAACAGCATTACATTTTACATTGAACCTTTATTAGTAAAAGGAAATTTAACTCTGAAGCTAAGGCAGGACCCTTTTTACATGGGAGCATAGAGCAAAACTTGTGTGTTTGGTTTGAGTTGTTTCAAAGTTATAGTAATTTTGTTCTGATTTTGACTGTATAATAATAGAAGAGGTGGACAATTTTCTTTAGGTTTCTAACATTTGCTTGTCTAGTAAACCTCTGTTTATCCCAGACTTTCCTATTCTTTATCATTAACCCGACCCATGTCTCATCTGGCCAAACTTTGACATCCATCTCTCTGACTACTTTTTCCCACAACCCCTGAAGTCCTGTTCCAACCCAGTGAAAGCCTCTGGGTTTTGCCACCATGATGCCAGATATTAGGAATTGTTGCTTTAAAAAAGTTCTTAATTTATGCATTGATATCATGTAGACAGAGCAATCAATGGTCATTCTTTGAATATTCTGATTTTCCATTTGAAAATAATCATGATTTTTAAAAAAATTTTTATTTTTTATAAACATACATATATATATTTTTTAAATTTTTTATTTTTTTGTCTTTTTATTATTATTATTTTTTAATTAATTTTTTATTTTTTATAAACATATATTTTTATCCCCAGGGGTACAGGTCTGTGAATCTCCAGGTTTACACACTTCACAGCACTCACCAAAGCACATACCCTCCCTAATGTCCATAATCCCACCCCCTTCTCCCAACCCCCCTCCCCCCAGCAACCCTCAGTTTGTTTTGTGATATTAAGAGTTAATCATGATTTTTTTGAGGACAGTAAGACCCTAAATTATTTCAGCCAGTTAGAATATCAATATTATGGTGTGCCCCGGTGGCTCAGTGGGTTAAAGCCTCTGCCTTTGGCTCATGTCATGGTCCCAGGGTCCCGGGATCAAGCCCTGCATTAGGCTCTCTGCTCGGCAGGAAGCCTGCTTCCTCCTCTCCTTCTGCCTGCCTCTCTGCCTACTTGTAATCTCTATCAAATAAATAAATAAAATCTTTTAAAAAATATCAATAATATGAATTATTTTCTATTTTGGAAGCAAGAGAAGTAAACACAAGCCTAATATCAAAAATTTCTTCATGTAACAAATATTAATTGTGCACCTGCTGAAGGTAAGATGTCATGTTTGCCCTCAGGTCCCATTGTGAACAGACAGTCATGGCTGCTGTCTCTGTTGGGCCTGTCATAGCAGGGAAATGGATCACTGATGGGGCCAATATTCCTCTTGGTCAGCCCCGACCATTCATGCCTGACCCTGCGCTTCTGTGTCCCTCCCTTCATCCAAGGGGGCGGGGGCGGTTCATGTTGTCCTCTAGATACTGTAACTAAAGATTGAAAGTGAACAAACAGTTTAGGAAATTTTTAGCTAACATAGGTTGAAGCGAAAAGATTATTTGATTAATCCTCCAGTTCAATTAGCCAGAAACCTAGCCTCATTTTTTTCTAGTTAACTGAAGTGTGGTACAGACAGTCAGAAAGGGCTAACTATACCTTTTGGAGAACTTCCATGTTTGCAAATATTCTCAGCATTATTTCCTCTGTGCCTCCTGATTCCCTGGTGAGGTTGGCAAATCGAAGTATTGGTCTTATTTTATAGTTGAGTAGGAGCATAGCTTTGAATATTTACTGTTCTGCTGGCTATAGGGGTTAAAAAATCAAATTGAGAGGACAACTTATTGAAAGAGTGACCTAGATTATGTTGCTACAATAAGGAAATCTCAGTAAATTCAAGTGCACAGGATGTAGATGGTCTAGAGGGATTTTCTCCCAACTAGAGCATGTCAGAGTGACCTCATTCAGAGACTACAGGTCAACTGGCTTATTATGGCCAATTTTTCATCTGAAACCACTGGTGTGGGTGACCACAGGAATTCCTGAAAGATACAGACAGTGGGTGATTCTCATGGTTTGGACTGGGTGCTCCTGAAGATACTTCCCTTCTGGGTAGTTCTTTGGGAGGTTGTAATATGACATAGGGAGGGGGGATGGCTTCTGGAATTTTCATTTACTGGATCTTCGCCACTAGATTAGCTCCCACATATACAATACTAATTGTCAGGTTTGCTCTAATTCCAAACACACACAAAAATATTTTTTTAAAACTCAGGTACAGAAATTTATATCATCCTTTTAAAATTCCATACAATTAGTCTGGACTCACTCTTCCTGTTTCCTACTCTGAAATGAGAGGGTCAGGGTACAGGCGAAAAGCCATTCACGCTCCAGCCATCTCTGGTCCTATGCTGGGAGGGGCCTTCCACATCAGGAGCTGCGATGTAAGTGCAGACCAGCATGTAGAAAAGACCTTCCTTGGGAACTGCCAGTAAGTGATGATCAAAGACATGTCAGGGACGAGAACCCCTTGTTTTTTCTTCAGCATGTTGTGAAGCTTTTGGCTGTGAACAAATGAATGTGGGAACAGTCAGTCCCATGCATCTAAAGCTGGTGTCTGAGAGAAGAGGTCATCGAGATGGCTGGCCCATGACTCCGTGATGTCCATGCCATGTACTGCCTCACGATCCACAGACCTGTGACCTCTTGTCATCTCTATTCTTTCCCCTGGCAGGAGACCCCTGCTCCCGAGAGGTGCAGGTCCCCCACCTGTGTTCTGAATCCCCTCCTCTCTTCCTTCAAAGAATCTCCATCCAACAGGTCTCTCTCTCCCATCTCATTAGATTCTTCCCCATCATTCCATTTGACGACATTAGCTCTCATACCTCCTGTCCTAAAATGAACCAAGAAAACAAATGGCACATGAACTTCTCCACATGAACAAATGGCACCTGTCACTTCTCAGCTCTAAGTTACGGTGACGCTTCCCCTTCTAGTCACCATAACAGAACCATTCTAACCATCCTTCTCCACCCACTGAAGTGTCATTTCCCCAGACCATCAATGCCTGCCATGTTGCCAAATTCCATGGATATGACTGTTGCCATCTTACCTAAACAGCCGACGAGTTTTAATACCCTTTTAAAAAAAATAGGTTTTCTTTTATTTATTTGAGAAAGAGATGCAGAAAGAGAGAGAGAGAACAGGAGCAGGGGCAGAGAGAGAGGGAGAAGCAGACTCCATGCTGAGCAGGGAGCCTGACTTGGTGCTCGATCCCAGGACCCTGGAATCATGACTGAGCTGAAGGCAGATGCTTCACCAAATGAGCCACCAGGCATCCTGGGTTATAATACTTCTGACCTCTTTGAAAACCTTTCTTCCTTCCACTGCCATGACTCCTCCTGGTTTTTCTTCTGCCTGACACAGCCCTAGTCTGTGTCCCTGGCCCAGTTTCACTGCCCCTGTCATGCGTCTCACCCCCACACATGGGTGCAGCACCCACAGTGTTGCTGTGGGTGGGGTGACGGAGGAGCTGGAACCAGCCTTCAGAGTGGAAAGGCAGTAAGCAGTAAAATGAGAGGGGTCTCCCACTCCAAAGTAAATAATGCCCTAGTAGAGGAAGCAGAACTCGGTCTGCTCTATTACAAATGCCATATATGCTGTGAAGGAATGGTCCCTTCATATTTGAATTCACTGCAAAGCAATTGGAAAGCAACGTCACTGGGCTATAGTCAAAGTTATAGCCACAGCAGCAATTCCCATTTCTTTAACGTGTACTCTCAAAGGTGGGTGATAAAATCAGTCACTGGTCAGTATCTGGGTAGTCACCAGGCATGGCCCTGCTGGGCCACAGGAAGCAGCAGCCTGCTGGGTGGACCAGAGTCAACGTAACCTCAACAGGACTTGGCAGCCTGCTGGCAGGTGCGATGCAGCATGGAGAAATGATTCTCCTATCAGTCAGAGTGTTGCTCAGAAAGCCTGGTGGTCAAGCCGGAGCTGTCAGAACAAAATAAAGGCATCAAAAATCAAAGGCAAAGCTTTGTAATTTAGTTCAGTGAATGAGCTGGGTGAGAAAAGTGAGTCCATTTCAACAGAGAGGATGAATTTGTCAAATTTGTATTAGGATCCCATTATCACCTTTAATAACGACTATTTTCTACTTCTTACTAAAGATGTACAGAGAAGAGATTCTAGAGTCCATTCAGTGCTCTGGCTGATGAGGGAGAGACGCATAGCACTAGTCAGTTATTAAAATGATTAATACCGGCAGCAAACTACTGTTTTCCTAAACACAGAGCAACAATGTGGCAGTTTTCCTATTTTTATTGTATTTAATAGTTGCAAGAAATGAAGGGTGAATCAAAGGTGTACATTTTCAGATACCAATTTAATCTATAGAATTTTTGCAAACATTTCCATGTTCCAGTACAATTTCCTGAAAAAAAAAAAAAAAAGGCAGTTATTCCATGCCTCCAGCTTAATTTAGTATAAGGATTTATAATCCTTAATCACCCTGTGGGGGTCAACATCTCAGCTCCCAGAAACAGCCATGTAAGTTCTGAACAATTTTTAAGTCATCTGATTTTGCACGGTGACTTAGGAAAGCAAACGTGCACAGTCTCATCCTCTAAACCAGCGCAGTTCGCCAAGCCCTGCTGTGTTCTGGTCCCGAGCCTCACGATACAGGTCACTGTCATCACCATTGCGGGTGGGGTGGAGTTGGCACTTCCACTCAGGTTGTTGTTTAGCTCTGTTGATGAGGTTAGAGCTCCCCAAGTGGGAGTTTGTACCTAGAGGAGTTTCTGTATACTGAGCAGAGAACGTTCTCTGTGAAAGTGGGAAGCGTGGTGAGTAGGCAGATGGTAGAAGATAGTAGACAGATGGATAGATGATGGACAGATAGACAATGGACAGACAGCCCAGGGTCAATTGGAGGAGGAAAGCCAGGTGTCTTCGCGCTTCTGTGAAAGTGACTTGTTCCTTGCCTTCCTCCTCAGGGACCCTCTGACTCATGCACCCGATCAAGTCTCCCCTCCCGCTGCCAGAAAGCCCAGGACTGCATGGAAGCTCTTCCCTGGCAGGTATAAGGATCCTCATAGGCTGAGTTTTGGATGCTGACCTCAGTCTTGGGTCTCCTCATTTTGTTTTTCCTTTCCCTAGAGTTTTTGTTTTAATTTAATCTGGTGTTTATCTTTATGAACTGTGTTTTTTGAAAAAAGGGGGATGGAGTTGGGAGGCTCAGGCTAGAACACGGGACCAAAGAGGATCACAGAGTGGGAGAAAGGTCCTTGTCCTTCCCCAAGGTCTCCTTCCTTCTTTTACAAGCCTCCATTTTGCAGCAGGGGAAGCAGAGGCTCTCAGAGGCTGTCAAGTCCTCTGGTAAGTGGCTGAGGCGATTTGCACCAGGCTTGGATGACTGGAGGGGTCAGGGTCCCGGGGGTCACGCCCTCTTCCCTCCCCAGACACCTGGGTCATCTCAGGAGCCCTGCTCTGACCGTGTCACCTTACCCCACATCCATCCAGGTCATGCCCTGGTCTGGCCAGGCCCTGGCCTGCCTCCTCGCCTTTGTGCCCAGCCTTCCTTGGCACAGACGCTCCTCCTTCACAGCCTCACTATGTGCAGAGCCCAGATCAGGGGCAGTCTTCTCTCAGAAATCTTCCCTGGTGCCTGGAGGCCCTCCAGTTCTCCCTGAATTCCCCAGTGGGGCTTAGAACCCTCGAGCAGAGCTACACAAGCAACCTCTCCTGGGTTCAGTTCCACCCACACAAAGGCCTCAGACGCTGAAGGTGAAGTGCTGGCCCGAGGGGATACAGCATGAGGGGATTGTTAGAGTAACTACTTCCTCACAGAGAAACTACCTGGGAGTTTGAGAAACTACTTTCGATGGTCAGGAGACCCTTCACCCCCCCCCCCCGCCCCATCCAGGTGGTTTTGGGCATCGATGCTTACAGATGGGGTTCAGTGGAGTTAGATTTCCTGAATCTCAGTGGGATTTGCTGCCTGGTGTGAAGCTGCCAGCACCACGGAGGGACCAAGGCCTTGAAGGCCTGGAAACAGGCCAGCTTCTACGCTGAACCATCACCAGCTATGCTGCTCAGGCTGGAAACCGTTATGAGTGGCAAACAAATGTCCCATCTTCCCCAAATCCACACAAATCTGTATTAAGGGGCTCCCCAAACCACGGCAGCTGTCACCAGGCCTCTGAGGTAATCAGCTCAGTGCCTGGTGCCTGGTGAGGGATAAAAGGAGTCTCTTTATGTAAATCTCAGCCATGCAGAGGGGCTGCATGAAAGGCAGTCATCGATTTTGACCTCTGCAAAGCACGTTCACTAAAATTCTTGATTCAACTCCAAAATAATGATGGATTATTTACAATAACATAATTAATATATAACACACAATATATAATAATGTAATGAATAATAAGGGATATGAAGATACAAGGGTACATTGCAGGGGCATCTGGGGCTCAGATATAAGTCAGGGGAATTGGTTCCTGGTTCTGGGAAGGCAGTGTTTCCCATGGCTTTAACCACATGGCAGAGTTCCTGCTCCAGAAAACCCAAAGGGAAGGAACACTCTTTTCTGAGCTTGTGGCTACCATGGTGCCTTCCATATCCTCTCCATCTCCTCCCAGACACAGGCAAAGAGGGGGTCGCGAGCCCAGGCTTGCTAGAGCCCCTCTAGAGGGACGAGCGTGCTCTCTGCTCTCCCAGACAGCACACTGTGGCCTCTGGGGATTCTTCCAGCTGGCATCAGGAGGCTCAGTCCTTCCCCCACTTGGAAGCAAAGCGCCCAGTATGGAAAAAGAATTCAAACTGTCACTTAGAGTTTTGCAACCAGCCTTCTACAAACAACAAGGTGACGCACAAGCCACTGGGAACTCGGTAGCCCCCTTTGCCTCCGTTCATAGAGAGAAATACTAATATTTCCTCAATCCTTTCAACCATAATCCCACACCCTGTTTCCTCAGTGGCTGCATTTGCATATCCATTAACTAGGATTCTTTCTGCATAGATGTGATATTTATTAGCCAAGTGGATAAATGCTACAGTTAAAAGCACATCAACAAACCAACTGGTGGTGGTTTTATGTATTTGTATCTAGCAGAGTGCTGGGGGCTGCCGTTCTGTCCAGGAAGCTGGCTTTATTGTTTGAACTGAGGGGCAGGGAGAAGCAGAGAAGAGTGCTGTATTGGAGCAGACTAGCTGGGACACCACTGGTTGTAATCGTCGGAAGTGGAGACATGTTGCCCAGCGTCTCTGAGCCTTGTCTAGTGAGTAACTTCGGTAGTGCACATTTTAGAGGATTTTTGAGAGAATTAACAAGGAGTCTATGAAATGTCTGTGAGCAGGTGCTCAGTGAATGACATCTTCGTTCCTTCCCATAGGTACAGATTCCATGCTCAGTCCTCCCAGCATTGTCCCCTTATCTGGAGATGGGGTGGGACTTCCCCATGAACCCATGGCCAGGGAGGTACTGAGCCCCAAACTGGACTCCATGGACCCTACACTGGGGACCCAGAACCTGAGCTCTCCTCGAGGGCTTCTTTTTTTTTTTTTTTTTTTTTTTAAAGATTTTATTTATTTATCAGAGAGAGAGGGGGAGAGAGCAAGCACAGGCAGACAGAATGGCAGGCAGAGGCAGAGGGAGAAGCAGGCTCCCTGCCGAGCAAGGAGCCTGATGTGGGACTCGATACCAGAACGCTGGGATCATGACCTGAGCCGAAGGCAGCTGCTTAACCAACTGAGCCACCCAGGCGTCCCTCCTCGAGGGCTTCTTGAGAAGCCTGTGCAAACAAGGGGTCCTGGTGGGCTGTGGACTCTCCTCTACCATCTGCTGGGGTACGTGTGTGCCAAGTGGAACGGACAGGGTGGGAATGGAGACTGTGCCCGAAAAGGAAGGCAGACCTGCCCGAGATGGTGCCAGGGGTGCCGTGGTCCCAGAGGGGCTGAGGAGCGTGGGGACATGGGTGGGAAGGCACCCCCAAGAGTCCGGGGCATCCCCAGCACCCCTCAGTCTCAGCTGCAGTAGCTTCTGGGAGCCCACTGCATGGTGTGCAAGGCCTGTGCTCTCCCTGCACGCACAGCAGGCTGCTGG